>NC_090923.1:778940868-779555556 GCF_040938575.1 Ambystoma mexicanum | reverse complement strand
AAGAAGAAGAATGCTGTAGCTGAGGCAGCGGTTCCTGGCAGTTCCTGCAGGCTCACGGTTCCTGAGCGACTGTCGTGGTGACAAGGAGGAGGGCTGGAGTGTCCTGCACTGCCCAGGGCAGAAGCCAGCAGCGCAGCAAAACATCAAATAAAAGGTGTTCTCCTTAAAACCCAGACTGGTTCCCTTCCCACTGGCTATCCTATCCACTGCAGCGATTCACAGCAGATTCGACCAGGATGAGGACTAGTGTCTGGTGTTTGGGGAGCTGGTTGTTCCCAACAGACTCAAGGGAAGAACATTCCTTTCAGATCTCTTCTGTCATCGAAGTTTCAGGCAAGTTGCAGCAGTCGTCTTCCTTCAGGTTCTCGTTGGCTCTCTTGATCCAGTGGTGACTTTGTCTTCCAGTCCCAGAGACTGGCTTTTTATTCACCAAATCCACCATTCACACAGCCTGGCTGTCAATCACACAACAGGGTGGCTGTCCTGGTAGGACAGCCACCTACCCAATCAAACTAGAGTGCGACTTGGGTCTCCAAGGAGACCCTGTGCATGGGGCATCAAAACCCCTCCCTCACATCCTGTCCACCCAGACACTCGGGCGTCTAAGGAGGGCTTCTGTGAAGAAGCCTGCCAAAGGAGGGTGAACAAAGGAACCAAACCTGGTTTGGCACACAGAGTAAAACACGAGAGAACTTTACAAAAAGAAATGGCAAATAAACCCGACCGGAACCAACTAAAAATAAAAGGGATCCAGCGCGTTAGAGTTTGAGGCTACCACCATAGCCTCTAACGTTACCAAGGCTATTTTCAAAGCTCGCGGTAGAATAAAAATGGGAGATACCACTGCCACCAGCCAAATCTTAGAGAAAGGGGAACATAAAAATGTCCTGTGAGCGTTAGACGAAAAGGGATAACTATTAACCCTTCCAGTACTCTATTGGAAGATATAGTGTACTGGGTAAAAAGACTAGTAAGTCAATGGCAACTTTACATGTTCTGGGAGACAGTAGTCAGTCCCAGAACATGGAGTTTAAAGTGGGAAGTCTGGAAAGACAACCCTGTGTCACTGCACTGAAGGTGCTGGGGGACACACAGTAAAAAGATGATACCTATGGAGTGGCTGAGACTCCATAGTCCATGAGCAAAAAATGTACAACACACAGCAAAACACATGTAAGAGTGGGAAAAAGGCTCAGACTCTTACCAGGTGAAAACATGAAACCCTAGAAATCCAGCAAAACTGCTGAGGGACTCAACAGGTAAGGGAAATTAGCCATTCTGGAGAATTCTCCCTAACACTCACCCCCTGCCCCCACCAGACTAAGGGACTGGAGGATTTAATCCACTACTGGATGAATATCTTCACTCTAGTCCGTCTCAAACATCCTAGAGAGACCATCAGCATTTTAGTGGTGACATCCTGACCTGTGCTCCATCGTGAAATCAAACCCTTGCAGGCAGATTGACCATTTTAGTGGTTTTGGGTTTTCCCCTTTCATTTGCATTAACCATCTCAAGGGTTGGTGGTCTGTCTGAATCACAAAAGTAGATCCATACAAGTATGGTCTATAATTCTTCAGTGACCACACAATAGCAAAGCATTCCCACTCTATGGTTGCCCACCTTGTTTCTGGTTCCTTCAGCTTCCTGCAGATGAAGCAAATGGGGTGCTCCCTACCTTTCTCATCCAGTTGACTAAGGACTGCAATTTTACCTGTATTGGAGGCATCTGTCTGCACAATGAAGGGTTGGTGATAATCAGGAGCTCTTAGGACTTGAGCTTGACAAAGGGCTTTCTGCAGGTTTTCAAAGGCTTGAGTGCACTCCTCTTTCCATCTGACCTTTCTAGGGAATTTTGGAGGGGAGATCACATTCAAGGGAGAAGCTATGGTTCCATAGTTCTCTATGAAGTTCCTGTAGTACCCAGTGAGACCTAGGAAGGCTCCCATCTGGGTTTGAGTAGTAGGGGTGGCCCTGTTTTGTACAGCTTGTACTTCGCTAGGCAATGGCCTTATTTCACCTCCTCCTACCCCATGACCAAGGTTGACCACTTTGCTCTGACCAATTTGACATTTACTTGCCTTTATGGTCAGATGGGCCTGCTCAAGAGCCTGCAATACATATCCTAAGTGGCCAACATGTTCCTTCCAAGTAGGGCTGAACACTGCAATGTCATCCAAGTTAGCCATGCAGAAGTCATCTATCCCATTCAGAACTTCATTAACCATCCTTTGGAATGTAGCAAGTGCATTCTTTAATCCAAAAGGCATAACCTTAAACTGGTAGAGGCCTGCTGGGGTTGAAAATGCAGTTTTCTCCTTGGCATGGTTTGTCAGGGCTATTTGCCAATAGCTTGAAGTACGATCAAATGTACTGAGGTACTTGGCTGCACCAAGTCTATCCACCAGTTAATCTGTCCTTGGTAAAGGATGGGCATCAGTCTTTGTGACTGCATTTATAGCTCTATAGTACATGCAGAATCTCAACTCCTTGGCTCCTGCCTTTGGTACTAGAACAATGGACTAGACCAGAGACTTGTAGATGGCTCTATAACCCCGAGATCAAGCATCTTGTTGACCTCCTCCTTTATGTGGTTTCTTACATGGTCTGACATTCTGTAACCTCTGATTTTCACAGGTAAACCGTCACCAGTTGGTATATCATGTTGGCCCCAAGGGGTCAAGCCTGGAGATAGTGAAAACAGGGAGGCAAACGGATTTAACAGACACTTGCACTCCTCCTGTTGTTCAGATGTCAGATTAGAAGAGAGATTAACTCCTTCTATTTTTCATCTAAAGATTGTCCCCTGAGTAGGTCAGGTAGAGGTTCACTCTCCTCCTCCTCTTGAGCTGAAGCTAGAAGCAAAGATCACACTTCTGGTCTCAAGGCATAGGCCTTCAAACGGTTGGTGTGAAAGACTCTGGGAGCCTCCTTAGGTCTGCCTAAATCCATAAACTCTCCAAGTTTAACCACAACCTTGAAGGGCCCTATCCACTTGTCCTGCAAGGCCCTCTGCCTTGTTGGCATCATAACTAGCACAAGCTGGTCTTCAGTGAACTCAACCATGTTGGCCTTCTGGTCATGTCAATGTTTGGCCAGAGCCTGACCTGCATTTAAGTTATCACTAGCTTCTGCCATCATGTGTGACATTCTCCTTTGGAGACCTATCACATAGTTAGTCACTCTGACTGGTTTGGGGGGAAGGAGCACTCTCCAACCCCACCTTAATCAAGGCCAAAGGACCTCTGACTGGATGGCCATAAAGAAGTTCAAAGGGACTATAACCAACTGCCTCCAGACGGACTTCTCTATAAGCAAAGAGAAGGCATGGCAGTAGAAGGTCCCACTTTCTTTTAAGGGGTTCTTCTAAAGCACCTATCATGCTCTTCAAAGTACGATTGAACCTTTCAACCAATCCATTGGTTTGTGGATGGTAGGCTGTAGATAACGTGTAAGTGACACCACAGTTTTTCCACATGGTTTGCATGTAGTGGGACATAAAATTGGATCCCCTGTCGGATATCACTTCCTTAGGAAACCCTACTCTGGTAGAAATACCAAATAGAGCCATAGCCACAGCCTGAGCTGTCACAGTTCTCATAGGTAACACCTCAGGATATTTAGTAGCATGGTCTACTACAATCAGGATAAACCTGTTTCCTGAAGATGTGGGAGAGTGAAGGGGGCCAACAAGTTCGATTCCCATCCTCTCAAAAGGAACTACCACCACTGGGAGAGGCACCAAGGGTGCTACATTCTTGGCTCCACTCTTGCCAGAGGTTTGGCAAGTGTGACAGCTCCTACACAATTTGTCAACCTCTGCACCCATTTTAGGCCAGTAGAAGTATAAAGAGAGCCTTTCCTTGGTCTGTTTAAAACTCAAATGACCAGCCAAAGGTATTTCATGGGCCAACTGTAGGAACTGGAGTCTGTTTTCTAGGGGAACTACAAGTCTTTTGCAGTCACCAGGGAAAGACTCAGTCGGTTCACTGTAGAAGAGGCCATCTTCCCAATGCAACCTGTGCTTCCTAGGCTCCTGCCCATCGAGCTGAGAAGCTGCCTGTAGGCGAAGACCTTCAAGAGTAGGACACTCTCTTTGTCCTCTGCTGAAGTCTGACCTGTTGGGTCCACCTTCTGCCAGTAAAGACTGCATCACAGGATGGTCAGCAGGATCCGTATCTCCAACTAGAGTAAGGTCCACTTCCAGATCTGATTCTTCAGAAGCTGGATCAATCACACAGGGTTGTACCTCACACTCAGCCTCAACTGGTGGAGGAGTCACAGGTGTGACTTTGGCCAATATTGGGGATGTCCTTGTTGGTAGCACAGGGGTGATATCTGCTTTCTTCTGGGAGGTCTTAGGTTTCCTCTTTGCCTCTTTCTTTTTTCGAAATAGCAGTTAGTAAGTCCAGTGGACTGGGGGTGATAGTTTCCTCTATCAAGTCCCCTGGAGAGCCTCTAAAGGTCCTATCCCTTGCAGGCATAGTGATCTCCTGTTTCCTTTTACTGGGAGGCCTGGGGGTACTAGACACAACTCCAAGAGTTTCCAGGTCATTACTGTTAAGATGGATTTCTGAACTCTGTCCTGGAGGGGCAGAGGTTCAGAAGGCCAGCCTAGTTTCTTGGAACAGGGTAACCTCTGGACAAGCCAGACCAATCAGGGTAGCGATGGCGGCGGTCAAGACTAGGTCTCAAGAGGGGTGAGGGTTACTGAAAGCCCGCAATGAGCACACAAAGGAAGGACGCTTACAAATTACTGCAGACAGGTGTTATATTAAAAATATAGACACATTTATTACAAGGCCTTTGTAACATCGACCATAGTAAACAATCACTGTAAAACTCCAGTAAACCAACACATCACAATTAATACAATATATATACAAGACCGAGGGGTCTAAAGAGTTAGGAGCACGAAATATGCAGACCACCTAGATGGGGAGGAAAACAGGCAGTGCAAGTAATTGTTAGACCCAGTTCGACATCAGAGGACACCTAACTAGAAGGAAGTCCGAGCCCTACGAAGAGTGAAGCCTTGTGCTCAAAAGTACCTGCACATACGGGTGCCAACGGGCAAAGGAGAGTCTCTTCAGGGAGATCAGGCAGTTCAGAGAGGTGAACAAACGATGGCGAACAGATCTCCGCTACTCAAGCGCGGTCTCCACTTGTGGGCAGAAGCAGGGCGCGAGTACGGAGAAAGGGGTGCTGTTTTGCAACAGCGGGAGAAAGCCACAGGCTCCTGCAGGAGGGTGACCGGTTCAGGGTATGGACTACTCACCGATCCCCGATGCAAGCAGACCCAGGCTTCTCCGGTTCTGTTTCGATACTGGCAGGTTCAGATGCGATCAGAAGGACGTCTCGACGCCGTGTAGATTCTGCGACAGCAGGAGTCAGGGTCGGGGATGTCCCAAATGCAGCGAACACACACAAGTTTGTTACCGCAGCAGGGCAACACGGCAACCACATGTATTCCGGTCCCAAAGCAAACTTCTCACTTCAGACCTGGGAATGCCAAGTGTACGAATCGTGTGAGAGTGCCGAGGACACGGAAGGGAGCAGCAGCCAGACGGCGGTTACAGAGCAAGGATCCTGTGTAGACTGGTCAGTCCGCTGGATGGTCCAGAGACGCTTCTGAAGGCTTACGTACAGGAGTTGGTGAAGATGCCGAGAAAAGTTGTTCCTACTATTCTAAAGGTTCGAAGTGCCAATACAGGCCTTCTCGTTCGATCAGAGGGGGAGGGGTCTCACAGGATGACAGCAGTGCAGGGTGCCAAACCTTCAGCGGGTCACCAGCGATTCCTTGACTCAGCTTCTTAGTTTCAGGATACTTGGATCCTGTATCCTTCGTTCGTGAGAACTCAGGAGATCGACATGGTAGTGGTGTTTCCAGCCTCCTCTTATCCAGAGTTCCCTTTCCACCAAAACGGAGAGGACCCAATAGGAGATCTGCTCACAAAACACTCGCACCATATGTGGACCTATCACGGACCAGTGGTCCCAGGTATTCAAGACACACTAGACTCTCTGGCACCCAGGATGTGTATTGGGACCAGACATCCCAGCCCACATCCTGGAGGCACACACGAGGCCTGTAGAAGCCCGCAAAAGCATCTGTGTTTCGCGGGAAAGTACAGGCCCAAATAAGGATGGCCCCAGGTCGGCTCGACCTGGGGGGAAGGTGAAGGGGCATGACGGTCAGCGGACAGGACAAAGAACATCATGGTCTGGCCATTTTGGAAGTCAGGCCACCCATTTTGGCCAAACGCGAGAAGCGCAGTTAACAGGGCAAAAAGGAGTTCAAAACACAAAGAAACGATCGCTGCCACCAGTCCCGTCCGTGACGCACTTCGTTATAAATCCATTGAGAGTTTCTAGGGCCTGTAGAATGACTACAGACCCAAGAGTGCAGTAACTTTGCTTACAGTGCCCTCTTGTGCCATGTTGCGTGAAAGCTGCAACATGAGAAAAGAACTACGGAAAACAAAGTTTCCCGGTACTGACTGTCTTAAGGGCATGTCAGTTTCCCCGTAAGAATGGAGCGAAAGCCCAGAGGAGTGCGGCGGAAGGCTGCGCTTCTCTGGCAGAGTCTAGATCAGTGTGTAAAACAACAGCAAAAAGTTTGGGGTTTGCCACATGAAAGGAAAATTACCTACAATATGAAATCTTTCCTAACACTCGCCCCTCCCAGACTAAGGACAGGGGGAACTAATCCACCCCAGGATGAATCTCTAGTTCAGGTCGGTTAAACATTCTGGACAACCCATCAGCATTGCTATGTTGGACACCTGGCCTATTCTCAATAGTGAAGTCAAAGCCTTGTAGACTTGTGGACCACCTAAGCAACTTTGGATTCTCTCCCTTCATGTTCATCAGCCACTTTAAGGGCTTATGGTCAGTTTGCACAGTGAAGTGGGTCCCATAGAGGTAGGGCCTCAGCTTCCGTAGGGCCCACACAACAGAGAAACATTGTTTCTCTACTGTGGACCATCTGAGCTCTCTGTCCTTAAGCTGGCGACTAATGAAACCAATAGGGTGTTCCTTACCCTTCTCATCTACTTGCGATAGTACAGCTCCTATCCCAGTGTCAGAGGCGTCTGTCTGCACGATAAAAGGTCTTTGATAATCAGGGGCCCTGAGGACAGGAGCCTGGCACAAGGAGTCTTTTAAGCCATTGAAGGCCTTCTCACACTCACCGGTCCAAGTTACCTTCTTGGGTTTCCTCGGAGTAGTGAGGGCAGTCGGTGAGGCAGCTATGGTGCCATAGTCTGCCATGAAGTTGCAGTAATACCCGGTGAGTCCTAAGAAGGCTCTCACTTGGGTCTGTGTAGTGGGGGTAGGCCAGTCTTGTACTGCTTTTACTTTACTGGGTAGAGGCTGTATCCTCCCTCCACCTAATTCATGTACAAGGTAAACCACTGAGCCTTGTCCAATCTTGCATTTACTAGCCTTTATGGTCAAGTGTGCTTTCTGAAGAGCCTGTAGCACAATCCCGAGGTGTTTCACATGGTCTTCCCAGGTGGCGCTGAAAACTGATATATCATCCAGATATGCAAGACAGAATTCATCCAACCCATTCAACACATGATTCACAAGCCTCTGGAAAGTGGCAGGTGCATTCTTCAATCTGAACGGCATTACCCTGAATAGGTAAAGACCGTCTGGAGTGGAAAACGCTGTCTTCTCCTTGGCATGTTCTGCTTAGGCTGTTTGCCAATAGCCCGCAGTGAGGTCAAACGTGCTGAGGTACTTGGAGGCACCCAAGGTATCCACCAGCTCATCTGTTTGAGGCAAGGGGTGTGCATCTGTCTTGGTGACAGCATTCAGAGCCCTGTAATCCACGTAGAACCTCAATTCAGAAGTGCCTGCTTTTGGAACAAAAACCACAGGGCTGGACCAAGGACTACTAGAGGGTTCAATCACCCAAAGGTCGAACATCTTGTTGACCCCTGTCTTAATGTAAGACCATACTTTGTCTGCCATTCTGTATCCTCTACTTTTGGTAGGTACGCTGTCTCCTGTGTCTGTTATGTTTGCACCAAGGTGTCAAACCAGGGGACTGCGAAAACAGGGGGGAAAATTGCCTAAGCAAAATTTTCACCTCAGCCTGCTGATCAGAAGTCAGGTGAGGGGCCATTCGGACACCCTCAAAGGAGCTATCTGAAGGACTGCTTTGGAACACGTCGGGGAGAGGTTCAGACTACTCTTCCTCAACATCTGAAGCCAGTAGAAGTGCTGCGATTTCGACTTTTGGGACGAAAGCCTTCAGCCTATTTACGTGGAACACTTTTGGAGCCTGTCCAGGCCTTCCAAGGTCCACTAAATAGTTGACCTCACCCAGGGGCTCCACCACTGTGTAAGGGCTTGACCATTTGTCCTGTAAAGCCCTAGGCCTTATGGGATTCATGATCAGGACTTGCTGACCAGGTGTAAAGTTGATGAGGGAAACTTTCTGGTCGTAGCAATGTTTCACCAGCGCTTGTCCTGCCTTCAACTTGTTACTAGCCAGACCCATCAGAAGTACCATCCGTTTTCTGTGCCCTAACACATAGTCCACTACGTTGGTAGTAATAGGGGGAGTGGGTATCTCCCATCCCTCCTTGACTATGGCTAAGGGTCCCCGCACAGGGTGACCAAACAGAAGTTCGAAGGGGCTGAAGCCAACACCCTCCTGTGGTACCTCTCGGTAGGTTAACAGTAAGCATGGTAAAAGAAGCTCCCATTTTCCTCTTTGGGGTTCTTCCAGAGCCCCAATCATACACTTTAACGTTCTGTTGAACCGTTCCACCAGACCATTGGTCTGGGGGTGGTATGCGGAAGAGAACTTGTAGGTGACCCCACATTCTTTCCACATAGCCTGCATGTACTTCGACATAAAGTTGCTGCCTCTGTCAGACACAACTTCTTTAGGGAAGCCAACCCTAGTAAAGATGCCAAGTAACGCTTTTGCAACGGACTTGGCAGTTACAGGTTTCAATGGGATGGCCTCAGGATACCTGGTAGCATGGTCGACCAGCACCAGGATAAACCTATTGCCTGAGAGTGTTTGCGGGTCAAGGGGACCAACGATGTCGATCCCTACTCTTTCGAATGGTATTCCCACAACTGGGAGTGGTACCAATGGAGCTTGGATTGTTGAGCCACTCTTACCAGATAACTGGCAGGAGGCACAACTCCTGCAGTGACTTTCTACTTGCACCCCCATCTTGGGCCAGTAGAAGTGCATGGTAACCTTTGCTTGGTCCTCTTAATACCAAGGTGACCAGCAAGGGGTACTTCATGCGCCAGCTGCAGGAGGAAGGGTCTTACAGCAAGGGGAACCCCAACCTCCTATGGTCTCCTTCTGTAGACTCTGTGGGCTCACTATACAGGAGTCCACCTTCCCAATAAAGCCGATGCTTCCTAGGAGGTTCACCCTCAAGCTGGGAGCGGGCCTGTCTCCTTAGGCCTTCTAGAGATGGGCACTCACGTTGGCCTTTACTGAATTCTTCCCTGTCAGGACCACCTTCTACTAATAAGTCTTTTAGTTCGGGATGGTCATTGGGGTCAAATACTTCAGGCATCGCCACTTCCTCGTCAGGTCCGGGCGATTGACCAACTTCCTCCACCGCAGTGGTTGGTGAGTTCAGGGGAATATTTTCTTTCCCTCGTTTTGGTTTTCTTACTCCTTTAGCTTTGGGTTTCCCCTTTGCCTGGGGCAGCGCATCGGTCTTGGCCAATGCTGCCCGTGTTTGAGACCTTGTGCAGGGTCTGTCAGCAGTGTCTCCCACGAGCCCTAAAGCTCGGAGATCATTGCCCAACAAGACCTTTCCTGGGAGGCTTCTCTGAAAGCTCACTGGAATCCTGACTGCTGTACCATTGATAGTAAGATTTACAGGTATTACTGGGAACATGAGAGGTGGGCCATCAGCCACCTTAGTGGGCATCAGAGTAGCTCTGGCAACTTCCTCTGAGTCTACCAAGGTAGAATCCACTACAGTCCGACTGCACCCACTATCCCTAAGAGCTGGAGTATCTACTCCATTGATCAGCACACTGTCTTTAAAGTAGTGCTTGGTGTTATCTGTAATCCTAGCATAAGCCTCTGCGACTTTAGGCTCCCTGGAACCCAGGGAAACTAAAACTACCTCATCTTCTATCCCACTGGGGAAGGAGTCTGAGGAGAAGGATGCTCCTGTAATCTCTTCTTCCTCATAGGAAGAGAAGGCCAGATTAGCGGAGTGGACCCCCAAAGGTTTAACCTTACACCGGGGATCCCCCTTCACATGGTCAGTTGCTCCACAAGCAAAACAAGATCCAGTGGGTCTGTTTACATAGGGAGGCTTATTATAACCAGAGTTATGTTTCGGAGGCTGACCTCCACTACCCTGTGAGTTCTCTTGTCTTACCCTTATTTTTCTTTTTGTCGCCCTTTTGGGAAGAATATTTATCAGTTTCCCCACCCTCCTTATCTTTGGACTTTTTCCCTTCCTCCTGCTTACCAGGATGAGTCTTGTCCTTATGGGACACTCGATGTGACCCCCATAAATCTGCTGCAATGGCAAGCTTCTTAGGATCTACCTCCTTAGAATCTGCCAAATGCTGCTTAAGCACAGGGGAAGAAGACGCAAAAATATGTTCCAGCATGACAAGACTTACCATACCTTCAAAGGTAGAAATCTTATAAACTTCAACCCAGCCAGTCAAGTTTTTATTAAGGATTCGGTTACATAAGATACCCAAGTACCACCTTCTTTTTTCTCATACTCTCAGAATCGTTTTAAATATTGGGCAGGAGTCTTTCCAAACTTTAAAATGAGAGTTTGCTTCAACATTGCAAATTCTGCTCGCTCAGCCTTCGACATTTCCATAATGGCACTGCAGCCAGAATGGGGCAGTCTGCTAAGTAGGAAGGTAAGTGAGTGGGCACCACTTGTTTAAATTCACTTTCAAACAAATCAAAAAAGGTTAAGGTTATAAATCATCTTTCAAAAAATTCACAGGAGCTGGCTACGATGAGTCTGGAGACACCCTGACTCGTGGAACACAAAAATATACAGAAGACCAGGTAACAAACCTGGCCACACAGCCGCTCTCTGTATAAGCCCTACCAAGGGCAGTGCAATTTGCAAAATTAGAGTCAACCAATAAATGTTCACTGTATTTACAGAATGTAACTCATCCAAATAAATCTTAGTCGGATCCAAAAGTAATATGCGTTTATCAAAAAGAAAATTCCAAGTTGGTCACTAATAAAATCTTAGTGAGGCCGCGGCTAACTCATCCCATAATTGTTATAGACATAAAGTGCCAATGCATTTCGGAGCATACAGCTCCTTCATCAGGGCAGGTCTAATTTACACAAACTGTGGAACATTTATACCAAAAGCATCAAGTTTTGAAAAACAAACAAAATCGTGATTGTGTTACAAAATATAACCATGCGTGAAAACAATATAAAAATAACATACCAATTTTCGATGAGTTGCAAGGTAAATGGAAAAGGTGAATTAAGCCACACAGTAGGGAAAAGAAAAGATGCCAAAATAAATAATGTGTAAATGAAATAACACAGTTAATTTGAACATGATCAAAAAACCAAGGAAAGTTACCTCAAGGGATCGAGGTAGCCCGTGGAAAAAATGTGCGGGGAGTTGACAACAACTTCACGCAAGATCAAAGGTCTGGAAACCAGACCAAATCAATTCTTCAATCTGTAGGTGCAACACCATTTGACTGTGGCTTAATTCACCTTTTCCATTTACCTTGCAACTCATCGAAAATTGGTATGTTATTTTTATATTGTTTTCACGCATGGTTATATTTTGTAACACAATCACGATTTTGTTTGTTTTTCAACATAGCTGTATGCTCCGAAATGCATTGGCACTTTATGTCTATAACAATTATGGGATGAGTTAGCCGCGGCCTCACTAAGATTTTATTAGTGACCAACTTGGAATTTTCTTTTGATAAACGCATATTACTTTTGGATCCGACTAAGATTTATTTGGATGAGTTACATTCTGTAAATACAGTGAACATTTATTAGTTGACTCTAATTTTGCAAATTGCACTGCCCTTGGTAGGGCTTATACAGAGAGCGGCTGTGTGGCCAGGTTTGTTACCTGGTCTTCTGTATATTTTTGCAGTCTGCTAAGTAACCAGGCAATTTAATCAGCTTTGTCAACTTGTTGAACTTCACATGCATACTCAAATGTATTCAGCCAGTCCATAATGTCATTCTTTTCCTCATACATACTGAGCAGATCGTTTGGAAACCTTGGATGAGAGGAGGCCCCAGACCCATGTCCAGCACCCTTGGATCCAGTGGCAACTTGAAACTTGGCCAGTTCCAACTGGTGATCCCTGTCTTTCTGTTTTTCTGCCTGTTCGATATTTAGTTTGGCCATATTAAAATCAAGCTCCTTCTGCCTAAACAGCAGCACTTGCTTCTTGAATTCAAGTATGGCCTCCCCAACAGCACTGGCAGAGGAAACATTGGATATTTCATCCTCCCTGTCCTCATGGTCGTGGTGGACCAGTGCAGCGGCAGCACTGTCAGTTCTACCAGTGAGAGAAGCCTCACCTCCTTCTGCACTGTCCTCGGAAGCTATAGCGTCAAGCTGAGCTTCTTGCCACGCCATGATTCTTTGGATCATATCCATTTTTGTGCCTTGCGAGGAGACACCTCTTTCAGCACACATCTTTTTCAATGTTTCGGATTTAGAAGCATTTAAAGTTAACAAGGTACCTGTTTCCATACTGTTAGATAGGACTATGGCCTTTAAAAAGTTATACTACGACAATTCACTACGTGTCCTGTTAGGAATAACTTGAAACGTCTTCTCTCGTGCGCAACACTGGATACCTTCAGTCGTATCCCACCGCTGTACACCAATTTGTTAAGATGGATTTCTGAACTCTGTCCTGGAGGGGCAGAGGTTCAGAAGGCCAGCCCAGTTTCTTGGAACAGGGAACCTCTGGACAAGCCAGACCAATCAGGGTAGCGATGGCGGCGGTCAAGACTAGGTCTCAAGAGGGGTGAGGGTGACTGAAAGCACGCAATGAGCACACAAAGCAAGGACGCTTACAAATTACTCCAGACAGGTGTTAAATTAAAAATATGGACATATTTATTACAAGGCTTTTGTAACATCGAACATAGTAAAGAATCACAATAAAACTCCAGTAAACCAACACATCACAATCAATACAATATATATACAAGACCGAGGGGTCTAAAGAGTTAGGAGCACGAAATATGCAGACCACCTAGATAGGGAGAAAAACAGGCAGTGCAAGTAATCATTAGACCCAGTTCGACATCCGAGGACACCTAACTAGAAGGAAGTCCGAGCCCTACGAAGAGTGGAGCCTTGTGCTCAAAAGTACCTGCACACGCGGGTGCCAACGGGCAAAGAGTCTCTTCAGGGAGATCAGGCAGTTCAGAGAGGTGAACAAACGATGGCGAACAGATCTCCGCTACTCAAGCGCGGTCTCCACTTGTGGGCAGAAGCAGGGCGCGAGTACGGAGAAAGGGGTGCTGTTTTGCAACAGCGGGAGAAAGCCACAGGCTCCTGCAGGAGGGTGACCGGTTCAGGGTATTGACTACTCACCTGTCCCCGATGCAAGCAGACCCAGGCTTTTCCGGTTACGTTCGATACTGGCAGCTTCAGATGCGATCAGGACGTCTCGACGCCGTGTAGATTCTGCGACAGCAGGAGTCAGGGTCGGGGGTGTCCCAAATGCAGCGAACACGCACAGGTATGTTACCGCAGCAGGGCAACACGGCAACTACGTGTATTCCGGTCCCAAAGCACACTTCTCACTTCAGACCTGGGAATGCCAAGTGTATGAATCGTGTGAGAGTGCCGAGGACACGGAAGGGAGCAGCAGCCAGACGGCGGTTACTGAGCAAGGCTCCTCTGTAGGCTGGTCAGCCCACTGGATGGTCCAGGGATGCTTCTGAAGGCTTACGTACAGGAGTTGGTGAAGATGCCGAGAATAGTTGTTGCCACTATTCTAAAGGGTCGAAGCGCCAGTACAGGCCTTCTCGTTCGATCAGAGGCAGAGGTGTCTCACAGGATGACAGCAGTGCAGGGTGCCAAACCTTCAGCGGGTCACCAGCGATTCCTCGACTCAGCTTCTTAGTTGCAGGATACTTGGCTCCTGTATCCTTCATTCGTGAGAACTCAGGAGATCAACATGGTAGTGATGTTTCCAGCCTCCTCTTATCCAGAGTTCCCTTCGCGCCAAAACGGAGAGGACCAAATGGGAGATCTGCTCACAAAACACTCACACCATATGTGGAACTATCAGGGACCACGGTGGTCCCAGGCATTCAAGACACACTAGACTCTCTGGCACCCTGGATGTGTATTGGGACCAGACATCCCAGCCCACATCCTGGAGGCACACACAAGGCCTGTAGAAGCCCATGAAAGCATCTGTGTTTCGCGGGAAAGTACATACCCAAATAAGGATGGCCCCGGGTCGGCTCGACCTGGGGGAAGGTGAAGGGGCAAGACGGTCAGCGGACAGGACAAAGACCCTAGTGGTCTGGCCATTTTGGAAGCCAGGTCACCCATTTTGGCCAAACGCGAGAAGCGCGGTTAACAAGGCAAAACGAGTTCAAAACATAAAGAAACAATCTCTGCCACCAGTCCCGTCGTGACACACTTGCACAGTTTGTTATAAATCCATCGAGAGTTTCTGGGCCTGTAGAATTACTAGAGACCCAAGAGCACAGTAACTTAGCTTACAGTGCCCACTTGTGCCATGTTGCGCGAAAGCAGCAACATGAGAAAAGAACTACGGAAAACAATGTTTCCCGGTACTGACTGTCTTAAGGGCATGTCAGTTTCCCCGTAAGAATGGAGCGAAAGCCCAGAGGAGTGCGGCAGAAGGCTGCACTTCTCTGGCAAAGTCTAGGTCAGGGTGTAAAACAGCAAAAAGTTTGGGGGTTGCCACATGGAAGTAACATTACCTACAATATGAAATCTTTCCTAACCATTACCCAACAGGCCTCTCCCAGGCACTTCACTCTGCAAACTAACAGGTATCTTGACAGTCATGTCATTGCACTGGATGAGAGCTGATAACTGGGCAAGCATTTGCACAGGGCCTCCAGGTAGGTGTTTGTGTGCCTTAGCAACATCCTCTACCTTGAAAAATGATCTCAATTCTGTTGTTCCCACACACACAGGGACACTAAAGAAACACTAGCCGAGACTCTCATGGGTTCATCAGTCAGTAGGTGAAAATTTCCACTTGCCATAGGTACTTCTTCCTCTGAGGAGAAGGCTAAGGAGACAGTGTGGACCCCTGAAGTCTTACCCTTGCATCTGGGATCCCCTTTCACATGGTCAGTTGACCCACAAACATAACATTTTCAAAATGTTTTGATGAATGGGGATTTGTTCTGACCCATCTCTGGTTTTGCACCACGAGGTACACTAGCCTGATTTGGTTTCCCTTGGGGCTTACCCTTGTTCTGTTTGTGGCCCTCTTTTGGATTGGACGTATTAGAATTCTCCTTATCTTTCTTTGGCTGCTTTCCCTCATCCTTCTTCTGAGTTTCCCCAGAATCCTTGTGAGTAGCCCTGTTGGCAACTCACAAGTCAGCAGCCTTAGCTAACTTCCTTTGGATCTTTCCTTAGAATCAGCCAAGTGCTGTCTGACCTCAAGAGAGCAGGCATCATATATTGACTCCAACATAACAAGATTTCTAAAACTTTCATAAGTGTTAACTCTGAAACCCTTAACCCAATCATCTACGTTTTTCAAACATTCACACACCCAGGTAGCCCAAGGGGTACCATCATGCTTTTTGAGGGTCCTAAACCTATTAAGGTGCAGGGAAGGGGTCTTCCCAAATCTAGAAATTAAAGCTAGCTTCACACACTCATAATCCATCCTATCCACCTTCCCCAAATCCATTACAACATCAGATGCAACAGCGGGTAGCCTAGAGGAGAGCCAAGGAAGCAACTGATTCCCTGTAATGTCTTGAATCCCATAATTATATTCAAACATTGCCAACCAATCCAAAATATCAAGCTTAACCTCATAGATACCCACAATTTCTTGGTTCTAAGTGATTTCGCCGACCTATTTTTGGTCGTGGTACTTTTCATCGCCAGATTTTACATCGCCAGAAACCCTGTTCTTTTTTTTTTTTTATTTTTTTATTCTGGGGGGGGGGTTGCACCCCCATACCCCCTTACTATTACAATAATACCCCAACCCGAACAAAACACCCCCCAAAATAAATTTTTTAAAAAACAGGGTTTCTGGCGATGTAAAATCCAGCGATGAAAAGTACCACGACCAAAATTAGGTTGGTGAAATGCGTGTATACCAATTTCTTTAGGCATACTGGGTCTTTTAGGGCTGGAAGACCTAAAAGACTCTGGGAGAGAAGCATTTTCAGTAGACAACTTTTTCATTTCTAGTGCATGGTTCAACTCCATTTCTCTCAGCTTAGGTTCTTGATGCTTTTGTTCAGTTTGAGCATTAATACGTTTGAATTCCAATTCAAGCCTCATCTTTTCTAGAGCAATGAATTCAGGACTGAGTGTAGGACCTATAGGGGTCCCAGTGGACAAAGGTTGAGGTTGCTGTGCAAGTAGAGGAGCAATAGGGCTTACATTGTGAGACGCATCTGCCTCATCTAACTCATCCATAATATTTGACACATTATCTTCCACATCTTTTTCTACATTTGCTGGAGGGGTAGGCATTTCACACCCACTCCCCAGACTTTGTTTCTCCAACAACTTTTCGATTAATTCTGACTTTTTGCCTTTAACAGAGATTCCAAGCTCTACACATATTTTTCAAATGACCAACAGTGTAAGTACGGAGGGTCTCCTGACTGTAGCTTTCCATATCAGACATGATTAAAATAGCTTTTAGTGGTGTTTAGCCTTGTGGTTAGTTGAGCCAAGGTAATATCAGTACTCTAAGTGTAATCACTATACTTTATCCTCACCAAAGTACACCAGTGTTAGGCTGAATCATATGCAGTACCCTTTGGGAACACCACACACAATTAAGACTACAAGTACAATTTCACCTTTGGTACAAGCCTATACTACACAGTAAAGTGGTGGCGATGGCTGAGCAGCCAGACTTATCTCAAGAGTAAAGTGAGCAGTACAATAGGTTACACAAAGGACAGCAATTACTATGGTTCAAGCAAACAAGCAAACACTGATTCAGGTTTCTGTCATGATGCATACCCCCGGGCATCCAGACCAAGTCCATCAGCCCCGGGAGGAGGCATCATGTTGTCTTGAGAAAACCGAGCAACCCCTGTTAGGGGCTGTCTGGGTTCAATCCTGGCGCCTATGGTGCCAGGCTCATATGGGACATCTGTCCTGGCGCCATAGGCGCCAGGCTCATAGGTGCACACTTACCTGATGCAGACCATGCTGCAAGAAGATCCAAACCCATGTGAGGCCTGGAAGGGACTACTTTACCTTGGGGACTATTTTGTTACTCGGCTGTGGTCGGGGACGAATCCCTACCTGGGACTACTTTGGAGGCAATTTAAACCATGCCAGAAGAGCAGAACACGCTTTGCGTTATTCTGCATCCAGCAGCATAACGTTCACCGTGCCAGCAGCAGCATCCAGCCTTCTGCCACGCCCGCCTCGAACCTGGAGCACCTAGAAAGAAGCAAAGGTTAGGACAAGAGTATTACCTGACTTCTTACCTGATTCCGGATTCATCGCATCTTCAAACCAGAGGAAAGACTTTGTTTTAAATGCGTCGCATCGCAGCAGCAGCGCCGCGCCATACTCGCCATTCCACGCAGCATTTCTTCGATCTGGCGCTGTCTCCATCTTTACATCACCGAATCCCGGCACCTGGGGGACAAGAAACAACAAGGTGAGCAGAGAGGAAAGACAGAGAGAATCTCTTTAGCCGCCATATGCTTACCTGATTTTACCGCCGGAGGTATTATTCATCAGCACGCCACATCTTCTTATGCCGCACCTGTAAGAAAAGGAGAAAGCAGCAAGTTTAACCCTTGGCATTATTTAACGGACATTGTTGGGTAACACAGACTTTTACCGGAGCGCTTTCAGCAGTCAATCTTCTTATGGGGTCAAAGTTGCAAGATAAAAGAGGAATTGGGCAGGAGTGAATTCCAGACATTTTGAACTCTTACAAACTATATACTTACGGCTCTTCGCCAGGACCTTTTGAAGTCAGGATTCGTCTACAACTCTTCCAATATCTTCAGGCCAGTGAATTAACTGGTCATCAACGCGCCCCTGCGTGCTTCGCAGGATGGAGGGCTCATCCTTCAAGAATATAAGGTGAGATTGCTGAGAGGGCACCGAGGTGATTAGTGGGGAGGACAGTGGGGGTGCTATCACTTGAATCCACAAGTGGCTAAATCCATCTCTCCACTTGTAGGAGAATATTTCAAGCAGACAAGATTAGGAGGGCAGATCCAGTCAGTCATCGCTGCACTACGCAATTCGTGGGTGGAGGCTGCAGCAGTCCGGGTCCGACCGACGCCCCTGTGGGAGCCAGGTGAGCGTAACAGTTTCTGAGTAAAAGAATATACATTTATTTACACAATCAGTTATAAAACAGTTCACTGTTATAAAGCAGCAGAAAATCACAATCTTTATACACTACAATAACCCCCAATCAATTCTGGACAAGTTAGGCTCAAAATTAAGTGTGAGCAAAATGGCACTCCAGTAATCTCCAGTAAAGGGAGAAAAGGCAAGGTTATTCAAAATCAATCAGCACCAACAAGTTATTAGGCAGGGCAATCTAGAAAAGGCTACTACATCTAGGATTCACTCCATACATCTGGGCCAATGTTAATGGTTCAGAGTCTTTGCAGAGGATCACACAGTTCAGAGTAGCTCACGGTTAAGTCTTTGCCAAGAGTTCAAAACGAAGTTGGTCAGACGGAAAGTTATTCAAAGGAGTAGAGAAGGACAAACCTTCAAAGAGGCGAAAGATTTCAAACACTTTCACCGCGGTCGGATGGAATGAACTGAAGGACGATGGCTGGAGGGTCCTGCACTGCCCAGGGAAGAAGCCAGCAGCAGAGCAAAACGTCAAATAAAAGGTGAGCTCCTTAAACCCAGACTGGTTCCCTTCGCACTGGCTATCCGGTCCACTGCAGCGATGCACAGCAGATTCGACCAGGATGAGGACCGGTGTCTGTGGTTTGATGAGCTGGTTGTTCCCACCAGGCTCAAGGGAAGAAGATTCCTTTCAGATCTCCTCTGTCATCGAAGTTTCAGGTGATTTGGACCTGCTGCAGGGCTTTACCGGGATGTCCAGTAGTTGCAGCAGTCATCTTCCTTCAGCTTCTCGTTGGTTCTCTCGATCCAGTGGCGACTCTGCCTTCCAGTCCCAGAGACTGTCTTTTTATGCACCAAATCCCCAATTCACGCAGCCTGGCTATCAATCGCACAGCAGGGTGGTTGTCCTGGAAGGACAGCCACCTAGCCAATCAAACTAGAGTGCGACTTGTGTCTCCAAGGAGACCCTGTGCAGGGGGCATCAAACCCCTCCCTCACATTCTGTCCACCCAGACACTCAGGCGCCTAAGGAGGGCTTCTGTGTAGATGCCTGCCAAAGGACGGCGAACAAAGGAACCAAACCTGGTTTGGCGCGCAGAGTAAAACACGAGAAGGACCTTTACAAAAGAAAAATGGTGAATAAACCCGACTGGAACCAAATAAAAATAAAAGGGGTCCAGCGGATTAGAGCTTGAGGCTACCCCCATAGCCTCTAACGTTACCAAGGCTATTTTCATAGCTCGCTGTAGAATAAACATGGTAGATACCACTGCCACCAGCCGAATCCTAGAGAAAGGGGAACACAAAAATGCCCCATGAGAGTTAGAGAAAAAGGGTTAACCCTTCCAGTACTCTATTGGAAGATGGGGTGTACTGGGTCTGTAGATTTAAAGACTAGTGTGTCAATGGCAACTTTACATGTTCTGGGAGACAGTAGTCAGTCCAAGAAAATTGATTTTAAAGTGGGAAGTCTGGAAAGACAACCCTGTGTCACTGCACTGAAGGTGCTGGGGGACACACAGTAAAAAGATGATGCCTATGGAGTGGGTGAGACTCCATAGTCCATGAGCAAAAAAATGTACAACACACAGCAAAACACATGTAAGAGTGGGGAAAAAAGGCTCACACTCTTACCAGGTGAAAAAATTAAACCCTAGAAATCGAGCAAATCTGCTGAGGGACTCCACGTGTAAGTGAAAGTAGCCATTCTGGAGAATTCTCCCTAACACAGAGATCACTCGAGGATCCAGAGTTTGATAGAGACTCAAGGTATTCCCAGGATGCAGGAAGGGAAAAAAAGCTGTGGGTAAAAAAAAAAATAATCCTTGCAGCTTGCGATCAAGGTGCCAACAGCAGGTAGTCTGTCACACTCACCTGTGTATCTGCAGGAACGATGGATGAGCCTCCTTTGACCCTGAGTTCTCACTTCCCCTGTTTCACCCGGAGGAACACCTGTCAAATTTAAGATGCACACTTAGACCTGGATTCACCTGATTCCCCTGGGCCCCTTCCCTTCTCTCTACTTTGTGCTGTGACGTCCCCCAAGGGCTTACCTTGGTTTTTAGTGAGGTGTGCACTCCATCCTGCATTTGCAGGTGCTCAATTCTATGGGAGATTCACCGCCCTACACTCATAGGGATGATGCCAATGTCTGTGTGCCGAGTTCTGATGCCACCCGCTGTTATATGCCTTCACAGTGAGGCAGAGTGTTCAATGTGCTAGTTTCTTAACTAGCAAGAAAGTCCTTTCCACAAGGCGAACGTTGCGCGGTGGATTTTGAGAGTCCGGTATTGTCGGAATTGTCTTTATTTGCCAAAGGTATCTTGGGTGAGTAGCACTGTGTGTAGAACACCGAAACGCCGGTAGGTATGCGTGGCGCTCTAGGTTCGAGCACACCTAGTAATATCTCTCCTTTCCCTTGCAGGAGTGGATTATGGAGTGCTTGCGCCACGAGTCTTGGTTCTGTGCTACTGGAGAGCCTCGGTTGTCCGGTAAGTATGCACAGAGTCTTTGGTAAGTATGCACAGCGTTACTGGAGTGAGTGCAGTAAGTAATGTCTCTCCTTTCTTTTGCAGGAATTTGGGCGCTCGGACTACGAACCTGGATTCCAGCGTAGCGGGAATATTCGGTGAATATGTGCAGCGTTATTGGAGCGAGCGGGCTAATGAAAGTTCCTCTTTGTGGTTATAGGTGCCGGTGTTGGTTTCACCTCGTGACTGGAGAAAGCTGCGGCGTGGAGAAAGCACAGAGTTTGATCTGGAGCAAGTAAGCAGAAGCAGGATGATCTGGAGCAGGTAAGCAGAAGCAGGATGATCTGGAGCAAGTAAGCAGAAGCAGGATGATCCGGAGCAGGTAAGCAGAAGCAGTAAGATCCGGAGCAGGTAAACTGAGGCACGGTGAGTGTGTTGCTGACGCAGCTTACAGAAAGCAACACGAAGCACTGGAAGAATCTTGGGTGTGGCTTATATAGTAAGCCACACCCGAACACTAGAGAGCTCATGGACTGTCATGCACTTCCTGTTTGGCAACAGAAAGTGGTAACCAGGAAGTTACTACAAACACCAGTAAGGAATAAAAAGAAGGGATCTGCTATGGGTGTATTTGTGTGCTATGCCAGGCCTGCCAAGGCTCCACCCAGCTTAACCTGACTACATGCCTGGTACCGATGACATAGTCAGAGAGGTGGAACTCAGCGAGCTCACAGTAGCAGTCGGTAGCAGAAGACCAGGGAAGCGGGCAATCTGGAGAGCCAGGAAACTCGGGATAGCTGGAGCGAAGTCACAGAAAGGGAAGGTACTGATGAAGGAGGAAGAAGGATCAGAAGAAATGAGGGGAACAAGAATAGGTAGACAGATTAGGAAGCGTCAATGCCTACTAGAAAGAAGCAACTCATCGGTTTACCCATAGTGCAGTCCTTTACCGCTTCATCAGATGCCAGATCGGATACCGGCAGTTCCTGTTCAGATGCCATGCCATCAGGTGGGAAGCTAGCACACTACTAGCAGTTCTGAACAATGGAGCTGTGAGACACCATCTTGTGAGTACTCTGTTTCTTGTTACATTGTGTTTCTTCCATCAGTGCCATAGAGACCAAGTAGAAGGCATTTTCCTGACATAGATGCTATGACAGCAAGGACACTGCAGTGCAAAGGTTGCATTTTAAATCTGCACCTCTGTTCTAAAACCATACAGATTATGATACATGACCGCCCTATGGTAGGCTAATCTTAAAATATAAGCCATACCTGAGTTTGATCTGGTGGTGGTAGTTCACATAATTATTGAAGCCACAGCAGATCTGAATCATATGCATGTCAACACAGAGAGACCATGCCAGATGTGCAATAGCTGTGTGTATTCTAGTCAGACTGATTTCTTCAATCAATGAACATGACAATGGCAGGCAGGAAGACTGTCTCTCTTTTATCCCTTGGGAGTTCAGGTAGCATGTTTCTTCAACCCAAGAACAACCTAGCAAGGTATTCCTCGGTAATGAGTTTCAATGTTCACAGCCTAAATACAAGTGCCAGTCTCACATCAGGGGTTTGCATACAAAAAACCTTTTTAGCTGCAGCTTGGGAAGGGAGTAGGACTAGACAGTTAGACATAGCAGGAAAACATTGAGGAAGTGTTCCTCCATCTTGGTTTTCTGTGGGTGTCTCTTTCCTGTCTGTCTCCCTGTCTGCACATCAAAGCACTAGTCTTTGGATATGATCTAAGAAGGCAAGAGTCACTTGTTACCTTAATAGAGATTATAATCCTAGAAGCAGGCTTGCTTTTATCCAATCCCGTCTGGCTTGTTGCCTTTATTAGGAAGGGATCACCCACACCTTTCTTGATTCACTTTTGGACCTTCATGGATATCTGCATGAATTAATCTGGTCACTGTTGGGAGAGCATTCCTCTCCAACGCCCTCTGCCAAAGGCAGAGATAGGTGCTCCAAGGCAGAGGCTAACTACCCACCCCCATGTCACATTGGGGATGAACTGCTATTGGAGCAACATCTGCCTCATTCTGCCAGCAGCATTGGTGTCCAGGTTCCTCACTTATGATGAAAGACTCCTGAAGGTAATAGCTTGCCTCCAAGTTGGGAGTGAAGAGAACAAGGACAAATCATGTTCCTGAGCCCCTAAATTAGGACTTACAGAACTGAAGATGCAGAGCATCTGGTCTCTTGCATTCCATATCATTGAACCACAACTAATGCCTTGTTGGCAGTGTTTTATAGCCTTCAAACCACCAGTAACCATTGTGCTGCCTTTTGGCACTTTTTCCAAACGCTTAAAACCACTGTTGATGCATTCCTGGAAACGGATCACCACTGCACTATGCCAGCTTAGCGTGTTGCTTGTTGCCAAAGTCTTCGAACTGCTACATCTCGAACAGCACCTCTAACGACTAGCCTCTTCAAAATCATACCAAACTCGACTGTCGAACCGGCCCTGGTGGCACCATCTATCTGCTTCTTTGAATGTCGCATAAAACCACATGGAACTTCATCTCCAACCCAATTCGATGCCAGCTCCTCGACTGGATCTCTGCACCTTTCTGCATCGGAACCTCATTTAACCCAATCACGCAACGTTGAGAAGCCTGGTCCGACACTGTGAAACTGCCAAGAACTGAGCAAGGTACTCTTGAAAGACCAGAGACACCATGGTCCAATTTATGAACCATATTGACTGCTAAGCCACCCATTTCAACCTTTTTTCAAGGAAGACATATCCTTTTGGTAAGATTTTGGGAGGTTTGTTGCTTTTCATCCCTGTTACATTACCCAGAGTGCTTGCATCATTTACATTCTGTATGTTCCATGTTTTTCCCACAGGGGTAGGCTTTTGTTAATGGTGTTCTAGTATATTGCATATGGTGTGTTTAATTAAAGTATTTGTACTCTTATAGAACCTTGATTGGGCACTCCTTTATTTGGCACTGTTGTACTATTGCTGTTTGGGTTGCTACTGTCATCAAAGTCACCTGCCCTTGGCTCATGTTACCACAAAAAGTGAAGGAGGTATATCTCTTGACTGTGACTGTTTCACATTTATGGTTGGGATCTCTGATTTGCAGTAGTGTGAGGGCTGAGTAGGCTGTTTAGCCCCGGCTCCTCATGGCACTCCATCAGGTCCGTAGCCATTTTGTCCCACTGCTCAAATTAGAAACAGAAATAAAATATGATGTTTGTTTACTAGGGTGAGGTGTGGGTGAGGGGTAGAAAAAAGGTTGACTTCCCTGTTTTTACTAGTCAGACCCAGAGAGGTAGTTGGTCTGGGCAAGGTAAGGTAGCCTTTCCTACACCACATGGAGTACTGCAAATCCCTGCGTGGTAGCCACTCAGGACCACTTTATCCCTAAATAACTGTATGTATGGTTGCTTGGCTAATTGACCCATAAGCCTCTGAACCTTTTAGAACGAAGTAACGGCAACTAGGAAAGATACATCTCAGGACACGTCCCCCTTTGTATGCATTGTGTGAGGGCTTCAAGAGAGTCTTACCAAGACTTGTGAAGACTGCATTGCATTCTCACTATCATGATGTCCTAGAAATTATGTCATTTGAAGAATTGCTTTACCAGATTGTTAGAGAAGAAAGACATAATCTGTATCCACAGTAGTCTGGAATTGTCTAACAGCAGCAGATATTGCAAGATCAGATGTTCCTGGAGAAAGAGTAAGGGTCTCAACCCTCTGTGAGACACCAAATGCAAAACAGCTTTAATGTCTTTGCATATGACTTGTGAGTCTTGCCTCTCTAAGAACTCCAGGACATTCATCAGATATACCTAGGTGTCCATATCGAGGTGCAAAATCACACCTCCATCCGTAATCATAAACTACAGCTGCAAACAGAACTTGATTGGCTGCTCTGTAGAAAGATGCAGAAGTATCACAACACATACTTATCTCCCCCATTCTGAGGCTATGAAGATCATGTGGCATGTTGTAGATTGAATCCTGGAGAAGAGGTGATTTGAGGATGAGGAGAAAGGCATAGAGGAATTTCCTGTTCATTGCAGCAAGAATGCTTGCTATAACAACGCATCTTTGGGAAATCTGGTATTGGATGTTGTTGCCAAGAGCTCTATGTTCTGCATACCACATCCCTGGAACATTTGGTCCAACTGTGTTTCCTGAAGCTCCCCTTTGTGGCACTCTGATTGATCCTAGCTGGGTCAGTCTGCTAGGTCTCTGTCCATGCAAAGCAGGTGCTGTGCCTAAACAGAGATTTCATGCTTGATAGCCCAAGCTTATAGCATCTGTGCCACTTCGGGCAGTGGGTGACCAGGTGCCACCTTGCTTATTGATATAATGCATTGGTATGCTTTTTTAAATTGGGTTGGGTCATCTTGGGTCCCAGAATTGCTGCTGGGATGTAGTCGAAGAGCACAGAAAGGTAAATATCTCATGAACATTAACAAGGAGCTGTTCTAGCACTGTCCAATTCCACCTTGTTTTGAACTGGCCTGAGGACACTCGACCACCCCATTATGTCTGTACTAATCTTGTGGCTAAGTTCTCAGATCTGAAACAATAGTCTCTTCCAAAGCTTTTACTCATTTATCCATCACTGCAAGGACGCCTGATAAACCCTGCACACTGCCTTGTCTTCTTAAATACCTTCTGATTAGGACAAATGCAGGTTGGTCTCCTAATGGATTTGCCACATCTTGAGTCAGCAGTGGAAAACAAGGTATATTGAGAAAGACCTAATCTCCAGCAGAGACCTGAACATCATATTCCTGTACATAACAGTTAGCTGACATACAGAAAATGTAGGTTTCCTGCTGGAGGCTCTTTATTTTGTTGGAAGGATGCTCTAAGCCCACCTGAATATTGAAAAAAGGCAATGAGGAACATGGCAGTTTGGGATGGTTCCAGGACTGAATCGGTCAGGTTGCTGGAGAATCTGAATTTTCGGGGCAGGGCTTCCTGATCAGCCAGTTGTTTTTTTCCAGGAAAGGGTACACGTGTAGGCCTTGATGTTACAGCTAGGTAGCATGGGGACAAAGACATTAATGAAGACCCAGGGTTGAGCAGAGTATGAACCAAAGTGCTAGGAACTGGTAAGTAGTTCCTACGATAATAAACTGTAGGTATTATCTGTAGTCACCAGTTAGAGCATCTAGGACTCACTTTTGTAGTCACAGGATAACTTGTTAAAGAGATGTCATTTGAACATGATATTTATATAGCATTTTTCACGCACCAAAAATGAAGAACCACTCCCCAAACGCTTTCATATTGGAAAATACCTGGAGTATAATCCTTGCCTCCTCCGAGTCAGAGAGACCTCTTCTGTGTCTACCTTCTGCAGACTTGTTGCAACAGGAAATGTATCCACCGTGGCTGTTGATGCTGGGCAAGTGAGCGCTAAGGAAGGATGTTCGCAAAATAGAGTGCGTCAGCATGCTGAATTATTTGAAGCACTCAGTCGACCAATTTTACAATTTCTACAGCCTTCCTTCCATAATTTCAATAGTGAATCGTGGGAGGAGTTTGGTCTATCGCTTAGGATCGTTATTGATGTAGTTGATTTATCCAATAGGAATTTCCTGTAGAGATCCAGGGATTTCCAAGTTACAATGGATATCATTGATTGTAGTGCTAAATAAAATCGGATGCGCATGATGGGCAACGATTTTGGTAAAGCTAGAATTTTTCGCAGGAATGTTGCTTCCAATGAGTGGATTTGCCACTGTACGTGAGGATTGCTGCTACTTTTTGTCTGTAAAAGGAGATGAGCGGTTTTAGCGAGAATTTGCCATACTTACTGTGTAGCATTGCTCCTTGCCGTGCCAGGGCTTCTGCTCTCATTTGTAGGTGATCTGCCCATTCCTTTTCGCACATGCTTTGATTCAGCCATACTCCGAGATATTTAAAGAGTTTGACTTCTTCACGTTTTTTTTGCATGTGGCAATAGTGTAGTGTTTCTTTTTTTATTTTCCTCGATTGTTGAGTTAATGATATAACATGTGATTTCGAAATATTGGTCTCAAGGTCATTTTCTGATACGTATCTCTCAAGCGCCTAGAGGCGTTTTTGTAATCCGACTGGAATTTTGTCCAGAAGAACAAGATTGTCCGCATACATTAAGTATGATAATGGAGTTCCATTTAGTACGGGAGGGTTTGCTGGGGACAGGTTCTGTGTTGGTTTAATGTCTGAGGTATATAAGTTGTATAGACAAGTTTCCAGGGGGTATCCCTGTTTTAGTCCGTTCCATGAGAGGATTGGATTTGACAGAGAGCAATTTCTTCTAGTCTGACTTATCTGTCATGTTTGAGTATAAAGCCTTGATAACTCCAGTATTTCCGACGGGCAGTTCCACATAGTTAATTTTTGCCAGAGCTTCCTTCGGTTGACACTGTCAAATGCTAATATGAAGTCTATAAAGACTGCCACAGTCTGGGTTTTGGTCTTGATGGCACCTAGCTTGAGTAGATTTAATATCAAAAGGTATTTATGCATTTTTAATTGATAGACAGTGGGGTTTTGGACAAGACCTGCCTGCCTATATTTTTCAAATTCTTACCCATCTTGTCCAGTCTACTTTTTTATTTTATTTTGTCAGCAATCATGAGTATGGTTGTAGATGGCCCTGGTGGCCCTGGTGACAGTGAGTGGTGTGATGCTGAAAATGCATCGGAGGGACAGGGCCTCTGTATCCTTGTCTTTTACTGCCTTTTATCGTGTGTTCTGTCGTCTCTTCCATGCAGGAGTTCATGTGGGACTCCTGGCAGTGCAGCTCTCTTTTGGTTTGGTGTACAGACCCATGGGATATCCTTATGGCACCCAAGGGTGGGGGTACAACCCTGTGCCCCTAGTGTATGTTTTTGGGCACTTGTGTGTGGCCCACAGAGCAGGGTATGGGCTGGCGGCAGCTCCATGCTGAATTTGACAACTGCCCTGAGTATCCTCCATTTTGGGATACCCAGGCCGTGCCATTGGAATCAGTTGATTCCTGATAGGAAACGAGATGGTCCCTGTGGCCTTTTGCTTTCTATTGTCTGTTACCTTGTTTTTCCAAGTCCCGGGAAGCCCTGGCTCTGTCACTTCCCCCTGACTGGCCGTTGGGTGGAAGTTCCATATATGGTGGTGTTGGGAAGTCCAGGCCCGACTGGCTGGAGCCTTCCCAGTGACTGTATGTTGTGGGTACACCCTGTGGGTGGGACCTGGGTGAATGGAGTGTGTGACCAATATGCACTTCTTGTTGTGGATGTCTGGTTTCTGGTATGAGGGACAAAGACTGAGACAGCCCTGCCCAAATATGGTATGAATGCAGTGTGTAGTGTTGAATGGCCGGGTACTTGTCCCAATACACATTCCTTGTTGTGAGTGTCTAAGAGGAAAGGGTATGGCCTGAATGCACTGTATGCCTGATTGGCTGACTGCCTGAATGCCCTTCTGTAGGATTGGCTGCTGAGTGTGACCCAGCAGTGTGGATGAGAGGCAGAATAGTATATCTGGGGACCTCTCACCACTGGAAATTGTTCAGAAGCTGAGTCAACACTTGAAGAGTAACTGGAACTGCTTATCCAATGCCGAGGTGCCCCACACACCTCATCCTCGAAGGACGTCGTCGACGAGCACCGCCTGGATCGACGCCGTGATCACGGCCCCCTCAAATTTTCATTGATGCCGTCAACGCCAAGTTCACCTTCTTCGACGCCTCTTGATGATCCGTGTCTCCTGCTTTAAAAGGAGTCACTCCAGAAGGATCTATCGACGACTCTTCGAAGAACTCTGCTCTACCAGGTACATTGGGGGGTAGAAACATTATAGAAGGAAATAAGACTTGTAGAACCATATATGGACTGGGCTTGTTATATCTCTTTATTTTACAGCTTTCCCAGGTAGTGGGATCTCCACACAGAACTGTGTCTAGTGGTAGGGGCCAGTATTCTGCCAATTGTTCTAACCAACTGCTTTCATACTATGTCTATTGTTGGTTGCCTTTATTAAGTGATCTGTGTGACATTTGACCACAAGTATAGTTGATGCACTTTAATGGGATCTGATAATAATTTTGGTACCACTTTAGAACTGTTTATATTTACCATTGTTGATTTTCTGAGCACAAAGTGAGTTATTGTGATAGTGTACATAACCTTGAATATTAATTATATAAAACCTGTGTGTTAACTAATACAGTATGTGGACATTCCTTTGTGGGGCTTGGGGACTACACTGTACTTAAGAACCAGCCTGCATCACCTCCTGAGAAGCTAGCCTTGATTGCTCTTCCATTGCTACCGTATTAGAGAATCTTGGCTGGGATCCTCTGTGCCTCTCCTCTACCATATAGAGAGCAGAAGTACAGACCAACCCCCCCCCTCCCTCGAGTCTTTACAAGTGGCATCATGAGTACACTTGTATGTATAAATATGTATATAAAACAGAGCTCTATAGGCCAGCGCTAACAAAGGAGTTTTAGGTTCCTAGCATTCTCCTCCGTAATTGTGTCAAGAACAGGTATGTTGATGGTATCATTGCCTGATTTGTCTCTCCTTTCATATGGAAAGATATTTATTTCATCACTGAACACATGGATGTGGAACACGTTGGACAGATGCGATATAACTGAGAGAATCCCATGGAGTTGTCTCCCCTGGCCAATCTTAGATGCCGCATTGTCCTTGCATTCATCTTCTTCATCCTCAGGCTAATATTATAAATCTATGTGCTCTGACTCGTACCAATAACAAGGGGGGGTTCCTGGGAGACTCTCTGCCAGACATGAGTCCTGGTTACAAGAGCCTTACCCAGAGTCTTTAGCTCACTATCTTTCATAGAGGAGAAATATCCTAAACATATCAGTCTTTGTCCTGCCCTGGGGCAGTCTAGCACCGAAATGCTAGGCAATTCTCCTCTGAACAAGAGTACCAACAGCAACCCCAGACACGTGTTTCGGTCTGGTTGAACCTCATCAGTACGGTGTAGCTGTGCCTCTCTAAGAATAGTGAGCAAGGGGTCCACGTCTGGATTCCCCTAGTAATTTAGGGTGAGACCCAAAGTTACTTGAAATATGCAAATAACAAGGGGGGGGGGTCCTGGGAGACTCTCTGCCAGACATGAGTCCTGGTTACAAAAGCCTTACCCAGAGTCTTTAGCTCATACCAGTCACAATTATGTGATTCACTATGCCCCTTCAACTTCTCATGATGAAATATCAACAGTGAAATAGTGTTCTGAGGGGATATAAATAGGTACAACCATGCTGTCTCCTTCCCTCAGATGTCACTATTTGCTTGAGCACTACTGCCTTCAAGTATTGAGACAGATAACCACACCATGCCATGAGGTAGGAACATTATATGGGTCACTGCACCAGGAAGCCTTCTGTGGGGTCAGTTACCAGGCTGACCTCAGGTCTAAAGGAAAAAGAGGATGTAAAGTCCCAGTGCCTGAAATTCCTCACACTGAGGAGATTGGGGGAGCTCAGATCGACCGGCATCTTGTTCTTCCCAGCAGTGACAAGGTCATTAACTATTGATAAGATTTGATGTTATGTATGGTGTGCTTTCTCCTTCTATCTTCAAAAGGGAGAATGCCGAGCAATGCCCAAAAGTATCTCAAGGAAAACTTCCAACTTCACAATAGATGGCATTGTTCTACTGTGGCCCTCGGAAATTAAAGGCTGGAGATGTATAACTACAGATGGTTTCCCATAAATGATGATGGTTGCTCTGCCATTGTTGGTTAACTGAATGGTCGCCATCTACATGGAGGCTAAAAATGCACTAGTCAACAGGGCTGTCATAGATGGGGGGGGGGGTATCTTTGGGATGGTGTTGGTGCTACTGTGTGACAGAATGCCATCTGGTGAGGGTGAAATAGCCCAATTGTTCTTGATTTTATTGAACTGAAATGATGCATGTAATTTTGTTTCTGAAAAAAGGTAAGTCTGCTAAACAGCTGCCTTTCATAGATAATCCATGCCACAATTATAGTGCACACATGTGCCTTTGCTGCAACAGACAACTGGCACCCTCAATTTCCTGTTCTGTAAGTGGCACAGGGCAGGTTCAAAGGTCACATATGCATTGCTGACAGCTGCTGGGACACTAAGTTATGGTGGGAAGTGGTGGTATTTTAACTGTCTGCACATTTAAATGTTGATCATTGAATGCCTTAGGCAATCAGGTGTCATATTCATCTTTAGATACAATTCATGATTAGTTGTTGCATAGTATCTGCTAAGTACACATAATTATGCAGTCACATCAATTTGATATCACACCATTTTCAGCTCTGGGAGCAGAGCTTCACTATGATCCGACTGATGTATATTGGTGTCTAGGCTTACAGTCTCCATCACTGACATGAGGAACAATAATCAGTATGGTGCCCCTTTGAATTTCCAACAGGAAGTGGCACAAACTGCCACAGGTGGTCTACTCGAAACAGTGCTTCAGAGACAGCACTGGCAAAACAAAGCCAGCTTCACACCGGTTTGCTCATCACTGGAGCTCCATCAAAGCTAGCAGGCATGGGAAGGTATGGGTTAGAGTAGACAAATAGGGAATTTCAGCCTGGAGAATGCCCCAACCATCTTGCTTTCTGGTAGGCTTCTTTCTTTTCCTGTCACATTCATATCCTGCAAATGAGGTACTCTTAGTGGGATGTCGCACGACAAAGGACAGTTGTTACAACAAGGATTGGACCCCTCATAGCCGACCTGCTTTGGAACAGGACCAATACCCTGTGGCATTTGGCTATACAAGGAGGGGGCACCCCGAAATTCTTTAATTAATTTCTGGGCTCTAAGAAGAACAAGAAGTACCCACGTTTGGACATGTGATGGGAGTACAGTCCATTCCAAAGTCCTCAGCGATAGAGACGAAGACGGAAGACATTGAAGGAAGAGGAGATATCTGTCCTCTAACCATTCTCAGGGAACAGTGAAGATGCCTGCTATTGAACCAAGATCTCATTGTGGCTGCACTGGAACCAGGAACCTGTAACTTGAGTTAAAGGAACCCCTTTAGGTGCCAGCCAAACTCCCTGGAATGGGAGCACAACAGAAAGAGTCACCTAAACTCGACTCAATCACTTACTTTACCGACTGAAAGCCATCATGTCACGTGCTGACTCGACACAGCAGAAGCATAATTTTGACTGAACTTGACTGCTGACTGAAACCTGTTGGTATACATTGACTAACATTGGCTTAAGCGCTATCTCGCACCACACAGAACATTATCTCAATGTAACACTGGACCTCTTTATAAGTTTGCAGGTCCGGTAACAATGGTGGTGGTAAGCTACCGGCACCGTTGTTACCGGACCGGCAAACTACGAAGTCTGCGAGCGGGTGCCTTTTCATGAATGGTGCCGGTGCATCCGACCTCCCCATTCCCATTGAGTCCAATGGGACTCAAATGGGAATGAGGACTAATATTTTCCGGCGCTCGGGAATGGGCAATTAACGGGTCCGCCAGGGCTGTAATGCAACGGTAATTGGTCATTCCTAGGCGGAGGAAATAATAAAAGAGGCCCACTGTCTTTACACTTGAACAGCACGGCATACCCTATCTTGATACCACCTCTACCGCAGGAAAACACATAGAAGCCCAGCTCAACACTGTTGAGCACCCATGCCAACAAATAAGGGACTGTGAAGAGGCCATAGTTATTTTTAAGCTTCCCTACGCTGCATCTTTCTTACAAGATACCTTCATGGACATTTGCATTGTGCCACTTGAGTTTCTGAACATCATTGCTAATTTACCAAGAATGCTATTAACCCTATGGCTCTATACAGGGGTTGCGTTTTTACTTCTGCCTTTGGTTGCTTATCTGCATTTTTATGTTAAATTAAAAGTGTATATTTTGATATAAACCTGATTGGACATTCTTTTCTGTTGGAGTCATTGTACTATTAATGTTTGAGTTGCCACACTTATGATCTCACACCCCACCTGACTATTTGGCCTGCCCCTGGTCTGCGCTGCCATACAAGGTGAAGGAGGCTTACCATTCAGGCTGTACCGGTTCACCTTTATAATAGGAATCACTGATGGTTTAGTACTAGTGTGGGGCTTAGTAGGTGAGTTAACAACTATTCATCCCCACACTTCTGCAGAGCTGTAGTCATTTTGCCACACAATGATGGGTACATGCTGTCATTCGATGATGGTGTGTTCAGGCTTTGATAGATGAGGCTGTTGAGAACAAAGTATATGTCACTGTCAGAATGGTCGTAGATGCCTGTCTGCAAGCAGCAGTTTGTGTAAGACATAGGGCCTCATTACAAGGTTGGAGGTAGTCTTGCCGGTAAAACTGGCAAGGCTACCTCCAAACTCGCATCTCAGTTGGGCACCTGTGAATGGGCAATAACCAGGCTATTCCAGCCCAGCACATCCGGCCCATAGGGCTCAATAGGAATGGGGAAGGTGGTAGCACCGGTACCGTTAATAATGGTACCGGTGCCACAGTCCTGTTCTGCTCGCAGGTGCTGGTACGGCCACCTTGTCAGACCTGGTGGCTGCAAGGGCACCCGCGAGCAGAACTTGTAATATGGCAGTACGGTAGCAACGGTGCTGGTAGCGCTACTGCCACCGTTGTTCCCTTACTGCCATACTTGTAATGAGGCCTATGGACTGGTTCATGATAACACTCATACGTTCTTAATTTACACTTCCTTTGTGAATGAGTCCAAAAGATATTTTAAAACTATTTGAAGATATTTTAGCCATTCCTAAAGTGTTCAGATGCATCAGAAAACAAGCCAGAGATTTTCAAAGAGTGAGGCAAGACCACTTTGTGATCCTGGACTCTCTTTTCCTCTTGAGGTATATCTTCACAGAGTGCTCTCTTCTTCTGAGGAGCTAGTACTATTTAGTTTTGCTCCAGGGACTTACAATCTGTTTTGTTTGATTGTGATGGTCCCGGGTGCATTTGCTGACCTGAGTCTAATTGACCAGCACTATATTTCCTGTGAGGCTGCTCGCTATTGCTCCAGTCCACGGCAACACCGAGGACCGACCAGGCATAAGATACTTGCATCAGAGAAAATCCTTATTCATATTCTTTTTGAGCAGTGTGATTTGTTTATGGTGATCTGTGATAAAATCTTTTAACCATTAATAGATTTTCTTCGAGGGGATTGGGTCCTCCGACGTATTCCATATCTATGACAGTAATCACCACAGCTGTGCTGCTTCGGGAAATCTTCGGCTCCTGCGTCGATGACGTCGATGTGCCGTCCTCGAGGACCTCCTCCGACGGCCGATGTCACCCGATGTGATAAGTAGGACGCACGATGCCCGTAGCCTCAGTTCCGTTTTTTCCGCGAACGTGTTCGCTTCGTGAATCTCAGTACGCCTCGACTCTTTGGAGTTTCTGTTGTTCATCTCGGTTCTTTGAACCTGTTCGTTTTGTGAAGTTCTTCTTCGTGACGATGTCTACCTCGTCTTCAACCCCACGTCCGGGCTTTAAGAAATGCGGGGACTGTGGGTCCAAGATGTCGGTGACTGACTCGCACGATGCCTGCCTCTGGTGCCTCGGGGAGGCCCATGACATGGATGACTGTGTCGACTGCCAATCGCTCACGTCCAAAGCCTTGCGGGAGCGCAAGAAGAAGTTGTCGGTAGGTAGGGTGTCCAAGCCCCAGAAGTCGAGGTCTGCGGGGCTTTCGACGGATGATTCGAGAGGCGACTCTCCGCGTCGTCGGAAGTCCAGTGGGTGTCGTTCCAGGAGTCGGTCTCGCCACTCCTCTGCCTCTTCGAGGCATTCCCGGAAGCGCCGGCATCGGTCGCCTTCCCCGTCCCCGTCCTCTTCCGAGGACTCTGCCCGTCGGTGGGTCGCTTATCCCACCAAGCATGCGACACCGGAGGAATGGGCTTCCTTCAGGAAGAAAATGTTAGCGATTCTTGAATCGCAGGGCACCGGTCCGTCCGCGCTTCCGAGTGGGGTCGGTCGTGATCGGTCGAGAGACACCGCTCGCACGCCTTCGGTCTCGGGTGGTCGGCACGATTCGCAGGAGAGGTCCCGCTCGGACAAGGGGAATCGTTCTCGTCATGCCCGTTCCAGGTCCCGGTCCTCGACGCGCTCGAGACCGTGTGATCCTGTGAAGTCTTCGAGGAAGACATCGACGCCTGTGGCGCCTAGGTAGTCAATGGACTCTCTCGAGGCTCCGCCTCTGAGGAAGTCGCCGACGCTGTCGGCGGCCAGGTTGTCGAAGGACACGCTCGGGGCTCCGGCTTCGAGTCCTGTGTCGACACCATCGATGCTGGCGGCGCTGCGTCTGACGTCGACGCTGATTCCGCCGACGCCGGTTCTCTCGGCGCCGATTCGCTCGACGGATTTCGAGGCTGTGGTGTCGGAGGTACCCTGTGGCACGGGGGAACCCCCTAGAAAGGCTCTGGCTAAGGTCAAGCATGGCTTGGTTTCCCAAGTGCCTTCTTATCACCATCTGGAGTACATTTTGGAGGTGGATGAGGGTTCTGATGATGGCATGGTTCCTAATACGGTGCCAGATGAGATTCTCTCGGGCCATAGCCAATTTGAGGACCTGAGGCAGTCACTGCATGATGCCAGTGGACTGGACACCTCTCCGGAGGTGGAGTTTTGTAGGCCTGAGCCTGGCACTCATGCCTATTCTTCGTACCGGCGCCTTATGTCTAGGGTTACCGAGTACTTGGGATGGTCTGCTCCCCCAGGGGAGTTTGTTCAGGATGATCTTATGGACATCCTCGATCTTGGTCCCCCAACTGACCCAGTACTGCCGTTTCATATGGCTCTACAGAGAAGGGTGGCGGCGGCTTGGACTGCTCCGGACTGCTCCGGAGAGTCTCCCGGCAGTGGGCAAGTCTTTGTCGTGTAAATATCGTCCAGCCAGTAGCGACCCCTGCTACTTGACCAGGCACCCCACTCCGGAGAGTTTGGTGGTGCAGGCGGCTACGGCCCCGGCAAAGCAGGCGTCTTATCCTACCATCCCTCCTGATAGGGACGACAAACGTTTTGATGGCTGGGCGAAGAAAGTGTTTTCTTCAGTGGGTATCTCCCTATGTGCCGTGTCTCGTTTCACACACACTCTGTGGAACTGTGTTGCATTAGTGGCTGAACATATTCCCGAAGTGGACAAATGGGATGGTTTCCTTGCTATAGTCCAGGATGGCAAGGATGCCATGTGTGAGTCCGTTCAGTCGGGTTTGGACATGGCAGATTGCGTCAGCCGGTCCATGGCGGCGAGCACCGTGATACGCAGGTTTGCGTGGTTGCGGAAGTCGGGGTTTGCTCCTGATGTGCAGGCCTGGCTCCTCAACATGCCCTTTGACGGGGAACATCTTTTTGGCAGCAAGGCTGACGAGAGCCTTGAGAGGTTGCAGACCTCAAAAGCTGCAGCAAAGTCGTTGGGCGCTGCAGTTCTACAACCTCCGCCTTTTCGTCCTAGGGGACAGCAATGGAGGGGAGGTCCCTTTCGTTATTACTCATCCTTTGGTAAAGCGAGAGGAGCTGCCAGTCAAAGGGGCCACCGTAGGAGTGCCAGAGGTGGAAAACAAGGTACTCGAGGTGCCAAGGCCGCTGGGGCAGTTGCCTCTTTGCCCTCAGGCAACGCCGCAGCCGCTACCACTCAGTCATGAGGCCATGTCCCATGGTTCGCTGGTTGGGTGAAGGCTGGCGCAGCATCTTGTAGAGTGGCGTGCCATTACTTCAGATGTGTGGGTTCTGGAGATCATAACCCACGGCTACTGTCTTCCCTTTCAGCAGAGGCCTCACTACAATCCACCAGGGAACCTCTCTTTGAAGAGTCCGCATCCTCTTCTTGCGCAGGAAATTCAAGCCCTGCTGGAGAAAGGCGCCATAGAACTGGTGCCTGTAGTGGAGAGGAACAAGGGATGGTATTCCCCTTATTTTTTGATTTCGAAGAAAGACGGGGGATTGAGACCCATCATGGACTTGCGCGGTTTGAACAAACTCCTCAGGAAGGACAAGTTCAAGATGGTTACTCTCTCTCAGGTCCTCCAGGCCCTTCAACTTCAGGACTGGTTGGTGTCTCTCGACCTCAAGTACACTTACTTCCATGTGCCGATCTGTCCCAAGCACAAGAAGTACCTGAGGTTCGCGGTTGGCGACTCGCACTTTCAGTTTCGGGTCCTGCCGTTCGGATTGACCTCCGCCCCGAGGGTTTTCACCAAGCTCATGGTGGTGGTGGCAGCGCATCTCAGGAAAGGGGGGATTCACGTCTACCCCTACCTGGACGATTGGTTGATCAGGGCGCGCTCTCCAGAGCAAGTCCTGGATCATCTGTCGGTCACCTGCCGCTCCCTCCACCAGCTGGACTTCTCCCTCAACTTGAAGTCCCATTTGACACCAACTCAGAGGCTCCAGTACATCGGAGCAGTGCTTGACACGTCCCTGGGGCAGTGTTTTCCTCCCCAGGTGATGGCTCTTCACATTCAGCAGATGATGCACAAGTTCCAACCTGCCCAGACGCTTCCAGCGTTCGAGTTCTTGAGACTGCTCGGCCTCATGGCATCCTACATTCTTCTGGTGCCAGAGGCCAGGTTGCGGATGAGATCTTTGCAATGGGCACTCAAGCTCCAGTGGTCTCAGTCCTCCGGCAGGATGTCGGACCCTGTTCAGGTGCCGTCTTCGGTCGCCCAGGACCTTCTGTGGTGGGCCGACGAAGACAATCTGATGAAGGGGGCTCCATTTTGGCTGCCATGGCCGGAGATGACGATTGTGACGGACGCATCCCTCACGGGATGGGGAGCTCATGCCAACGAGTTGACAGTTAGCGGTCGTTGGTCTCCGTCGGAGTCCAGACTCCATATCAATCTGTTGGAGCTGAGGGCCATCAGGCTAGCCCTGAAGGCTTTTCTGCCGACTGTGGGAGGAAAGAATTTGCTGATCCTGACGGACAACACGGTGGCCATGCACTACCTCAACAAAAAGGGGGGTGGGGTCACTTCCTCTGTGCAGGGAGGCGATGCAGCTCTAGTTCTGGGCAATCCAGCAGGAAGTTTCGATCTCGGCAGTTCATCTGGCAGGAGACGAAAACGAGACCGCGGACGCTCTGAGCAGGCAGAGCGCGATCTCTCACGAGTGGGAGTTGGCTCAGGAGATTCTCCTGGAGATCTTTGCCCTTTGGGGGACCTCTCAAGTGGATCTCTTCGCCTCCAGTGTCAACCAGAAGTGCGAGAGGTTCTGCTCACAGGAATTTCCTCCAAACGGAGCCTTAGGAGACGCGTTCGTGGTGGAGTGGTCATTCCCACTACTGTACGCGTTTCCTCCAGTCCCCGTCATCCCGCAAGTACTGCGGAGGTTACGGAGGTTCGGTTCCCGGATGATCCTCATTGCTCCGGCGTGGGCCCGGAGGACGTGGTACTCGGACCTTCTCGACTTGTCCATCTGCCCTCCACGTCGTCTTCCCTACCGAGACGATCTGCTCTGACGGGAGGGGGGGGGTCAGGATCTCCATCCAGAGGTCAGATCCCTCAACCTTCACGCTTGGTTTCTGAATGGTTGAGGTATTTGGATTGGGACCTCCCTGAAGACATGATGGAGGTGTTGCTCTCGGCCAGACGGCCAGCTACAAAGTCCCTGTACCGTTGCCGTTGGCGTAAGTTCTGCGACTGGTGCAGGGTGGATCCTTTTGCATGTGACATCCCCATGGTTCTGTCTCTTTTGCTTTCTTTGGCCCACAGGGGCCTGCAAGTGGGTATTGTTAAAGGTTACCTGGCGGCGCTGGCCATATTTAAGCGCTCGTCTGAAGAGTGTTCCTATTTTAAAATTCCTTTAATTTCTCAGTTTCTGAAAGGGCTCACTAATGTGTCCCCTCCGTCACCTTTCCTGGTGCCCGGTTGGGATTTGAACCTTGTTCTCAAGTTTTTGATGGGTGCTCCGTTTGAACCCTTGCATTCCTACCCTTTGAGGCTGTTAACTCTTAAAACTGTATTTTTAGTTGCGGTCACTTCCGCTCGCAGAGTGAGTGAGTTACAGGCACTTTCAGTTAAGCCACCCTTCACTGTGTTTCATAAGGACAGGGTTGTCCTTAGAGTTCGTCCTTCCTTTCTTCCGAAGGTGGTGTCGGAATTTCATTTGAGCCAGAAGGTTGTTCTTCTGGCGTTTTATCCTCCTCCACATCCTGGTAAGGAAGAGGAGATGCTCCATAGGCTTGATCCTAGGAGAGCGTTAAGCTTTTATATTTCACGCATGTCCCGGGTCAGAGTGGACGATCAGCTCTTCATTGGTTACGCTGGAAAGCGTTTGGGACAAGATGTGATGAAACAGACTTTATCTTGCTGGATTATTTTGGCTATCTCTGAGTGTTACCGCTTGGCCGGTAAAGACCCATCAGTCGGCTTGCGGGCCCATTCTACCAGGGGTATGGCTGCCTCTACTGCCCTACAGAGGGGGGTTCCTATTCGTAACATCTGTGATGCAGCCACCTGGGCTTCAGTGCATACTTTTCTACATCACTACTCCCTCGATTCCATCCAGTGGCAGGATCTGGCCTTTGGCAAGGCCGTCCTTTACTCCGCTATTTGATTGGGCATTCAAAATTTCTGTTTTCTAAATTCTTTTCCCACCTCCTTTCATTGGTACTGCTTTGGGAGTCTGTCATAGATATGGAATACGTCAGAGGACACAATCCCCTCGAAGAACAAGTTACTCTCTTACCTGGTAACGTTCTTTCGATGGGATGGTCTGACGACGTATTCCATATCGCTCCCTCCCTACCTTCCCCGCTAAAGAATTTCTTATGCAATGCCAGCTAACGTTTCCGCAAGGCTTTGTGTGTGGTGGCATACGTTCTGGGAAAAAACTACAACTGAGGCTACGGGCGTTGTGCGTCCTACTTATCACATCGGGTGACGTCGGCCGTCGGAGGAGGTCCTCGAGGACGGCGCATCGACGTCATTGACGCAGGACGCAGATGCCGAAGATTTTCCGAAGCAGCACAGCTGTGGTGATTACTGTCATAGATATGGAGTACGTCGTCGGACCATCCCATCGAAAGAACGTTACCAGGTAAGAGAGTAACTTGTTCTTTTATTGTATCCTGCATTTCCTTTGTGCTGGGATTTTTTTAAAAGGCATACAATCTGCTTTGTTCGATTGTATTGCTTCTGGCTGTATTTGCTGACCCGTGTCTAATCAGGGATGTCATTTGGGGGTCACTAGAGGTCGCAAGAGCGACCGCTGGCGATTGGCCAGTGACCCCTGTCAATCTCTTGCGACCTCTGGCCGTTGACCAATCAGAGGAGGAGGGGGCGAGGCCAAAGCATGCTGCAACGCTTGTGTTGGCCTCCATTTTGATTATTGCATGTGCGGCGCCGGCGAGCAGCGAAAAACGCGTGTGGTGCTTCTCGTCTCTGAGGCTGCTGTGTCCAGGCAGGCATCCATCCATCCACGACGAGATACCCAACTGGAGGCCAGGCCAGTGACTTCGAGGTGAGTCAGTCCAGTCGACCGCCGTGCCGGTCGCTGCTGACGGCCGCAGCACCAAATTCATTTTACTAATGTGCAAATATGTGCCGGCGGCAACATTGCAAGCTGCCGCCGGCACATATTTGCACATTAGTAAAATGAATTTGGTGCCGACGACTGCAGCAGCACCACATTCATTTTACTACATTGCAAATATGTGCCGGCGGCAGCTTAACAACATTGCAAGCCGCCGCCACCACATATTTGCACGTTAGTAAAATGAATTTGGTGCTGCTGCTGCCGTCGGCACCGAATTTCATTTTACTAACGTGCAAATATGTGCCGGCGGCGGCTTGCAATGTTGTTAATCTGCCGCCGGCACATATTTGCTGCTTTAGCTGCTTTCATTTTCTCTGGACCTCTGTTCTCTGTAATTGGGAGAGGGTATGTTTCGAGCGTTCAGGCCAATGTTAAAAGGAGGAAATGATCGCCATTTCCATTTGAACAATGTGGGTTTCATAAGCCGCCCCAATCCACCTGCCCCACAGCTTACAAGTCGTTGAGATGTTATCGGTGGACATTTTTTTCTTTAAAAGTAAATAAACATCAGATATCCTTTTTGTACATTAACACAGACCCCTGGCAAGATGGGATGGGGCCCCATATGTTTTAGGGTTCTATGTTCTTTTATTGTCAGTCATTATTATGACTGCCTTTTAAACGAATATGAAAAAGGTCATCAAATTATTTTTTTTGGAAGGGTTCCCCCCAAAACCTAACCTCCACCACCTATTTTTAATTATTACCGACCCCGCATCCCGTTCTGTACCCTTTCCCACCCCACCAAACACATTTTGTTAACCCTTTTCATAATTTTGTACTCGTTTAAAAGTCAGTCGTAAAAATAACTGACGATAAAACAACATTATACCCAGATGTTGGCTTGTCCATTATAACCCTGGGAGCCTTCTGGCTATTTCCTCTGGTGGGCAGTATGGAGGGCACATAGTCTGCTGGACAGCCAATTGTGAATATACTCTGATGACAGCATAGTCTGCATATATACTCCAACGTCACACATACTGTGCATATAAGTGAGTGGTGGCAGTATTATGGCTTATTGTTTATTTATTGAAGAAAGCAGGAGGTGTGTTTTGTTTTTCATGGGACAGATACATGACGGTAACAATCCAATTTCTTTACAGTGTGATAAGGGGAGTGGAGACACAGGATACAACATCCAGGGGGGAGTGCTAAGGTTAACACATTGAGACCGACATACGACTGATATGAGGAGGGAATTGAGGTGGGGGAAGGTACAACAAGTAAGGGAGCGAAGTGGCACCAGCCAGGGGCAGGAGGAGGTATACAAGAGAAGCCAGTGACTTTGGGGCGAGAGAGTTGGGGATACCTAGCACCAGCCAATGATTGGAGGAGGGGATACCCAGCACCAGCCATGGAGTGGTGACAGGGGGCACACATCACCAACTAGAGATTGGTGGAAGTAAAAGAGAATGGACTCTTAATAGGGTCTCGGCTTGCTCCAATCAGGGCCTTTCATTGTTCCTCAGTGCGCTGCTGCAAATCTCAGGGAGGCCGCAAGGCACTCTTTGTGTGGGGTCTGTGGATGGCTAAGCCTGGACCCCTCTCCAACATCCTGGTTTGCTGGTGGAGCAAATCAGCTATGGTGGCCGGGGACTAAGCCAGGTCTTCAGGGCCTAAACGTACCTAGGTCACGTGAGCACAGCTTGTTCCAGTCAGTATAAGTGCATCCTCCTACCAAGAACACACGGTGCACAGATTCTCAAGGGCAGCCAAGCCATATAGGTAAACTGATGGCAAGCATGCTGTGAATATATTCAGATGGGGCATGCAGTTTGTGTGTGTGTGCTCTAGTGCATGTTTTACTGCACCTACACTCTGATGAAAAGTATGCTTTGAATATATTCTGGTGACGGAAAGGCTTACCCTGAAGCAATGTGTACAGAAGAATGTAATCACCCTTATACAAATAAGTCTTACCCACCCCAAAATAGAGGAGGAGGTAAGGAGTTGATCAGCAAGAGCTAAAACTAGCTCCTGGGTATGCAGCATCATCCATCATACAGTGAGCAGGTAGCGTGCAGCAAACCTAACTTCAAATGAGTTTCAACCATTGTCACTTTTTCCATCAAGTTAACAATGTTATTGATACAGTGGGGGTCATTTTATAGAAATGCATATTGCATGCAGGGCATCAGCAACGTTAGCCTGTATGTGCTCTTGGGTGCCCTGCATGCCATTCTAAACATTTGCGAGGTGGAGTGGGAAAGGAATACCAGGGGGAATCGCCTTTACCCTCCTTAACGTTTAGGGCCTGATTCATAAAAATGTGCGAAGAAATCCCAAAAGTGCTGCACGCCAAGAAGGACACTGCACGAGCCTGCGTGCAGAATAAAAAATGTGCGCCCTGCATATTCATGGAATTGTTCGTGCAAAGTAACCGTGTGTGCAAGTCGTGGCCGGAACACCCCCGACATGCCCACTCGCAAAGCATAAATAGCCAGATCAGCTACCTATGCGCGCGCCCCCGGACGTGAATACACGCATCCTTCAAACAGTACGTTGAGTCCCCTGCAAGCAGACCTGCATCTCAGGGACCCTACGCAGGGTCCCCTGTAACTGTTCCCGACACCCCAACAACCTGCGTATGAAAAATTGTAACTAGGAAAATCTGCATGTGTACCCCTGTAAACCGTTCCTTCACCCTGTTACACCCGTAAGTTACATCAGAACCCCGATTGAGGACATGCACCCCAAAATCCGACATGCAACCCCACCTCCATGCTGCAAATCCTGTGTGCAAGTGTACTTATGCCTGCCTTCGGGTGATAGATCGTATGAGGGACTTGCGTGACCATTTCCCAGCCGAGAGGTTGCGTGATTGAATCCATGAATATGTCTCGTGCCGTGCTATTGTGGGCATGTGAGGGGCTGCCCGCAGGCCGTCGCTCGGAGTGCCCACTTTTTCGCAAGTTCTTCCCCATTTTTGGTGTTCCATCCCTTCCCAGACCTCTGCGCAAGCCACGCTCTGGCTGGAGTCTCACGCAAGGCCCTCGACGGCTCACACAGATGGGCCGAGCTATCGTGCACTCCATGCAAGTCCAGGAAAAGTACCACGCATTCGATTCCATGAATCAATGAAGGCGGATTTGCGCGGGCAAGTACCTATTTTCCACCCAGATAATTCCATGAATCGGGCCCTTACTCTCTGTGTTGTAAAACAGTAAAACCTCCAGCAAATTACACTTTGCAGCTGTCATTTAGCAGGTGCTAAATGCAGGTGGATTCCATAGGAATCCATTTGTATCGAGTCTGCATACAAATCACATGCAGATGTAAAACTTACAAGACAGAGGGGGAAAGGACAGCCGAGATGTAAAGTCTGCTTCAGGGCCCTTTGCCTTCTAAACACTTGAAAATGGGGCACAGCGGGGAAAGGGAGGCATGAAAGCATTAGACCTTGCGTTTATGCCTTTATTGCCTGGACGGTCCCATATAAAATGACGCCAATTAACAGGGTCATTTATGTCAAATGTAAAATGCCTGTCTGGGAACCCCAACATTAGCATTTATGTGCTGTGGGGTCCCTCGCATGTAAAAATAAGCCTTCATGAACTTGCTTTTTAGTATTTTCATATTCCTCTCCATCTCATGAAAAAGGAAACGTTGCCTGCAAATACTTTTTCCAGGTGACATTTACTAATGTATTCCGGTGGCATATACCTGCTTTTCACCAGCTGCAAAACTGAGGCGTATTCCATAGGATTCAATGCTTTTGCACCTACATGAAAACCTCATACAGGTGTAAAATTAAGAGCTCAGAAAAGACAGAAGAGGTTAGGAGGCGAAGATCTATCTCGGCTCGGAGCCCTGTCTCTGTGACTTTCTTCCCTCACCATTCATCCCTCCGGTTTGACACATCAGCCGGAAATAACTTGGATGCTCTCATCTCAACAGAAATCCCTTCTCCAACCCCCTCAATACACTTCTCCCCTGGTCTGACCATGCTCTTCTGTCCTCTCACCTGGATCTCTTAGGTCCCTCGGCTAAGCCTCTGCCTGCACTGTCAGTCTCCTTTTCTGTCATTGGACCGATGAAGCGAGTGTCAGCTGCTGCTTTTGCTGCCACTTTCACCCCCCCCCGACTCCTACCACTGACTCCCACACTGACTCTGCCCTTGCTAATCTTCATCTCTCTACCACCAACACCCTGGACTTCCTTGCCCCTGTCATGAGGATCCGCATGAAGCCTGCCTCCAAGTGCAACACCTGGTATGACTCCCACTTAGCCTCTCTAAAATGCAAGTGCAGAGTTGCTGAGCGGAAGTGGCAGGCATCATGCACATCCTCTGACAGACTGGCCTGCTGCCTGCTCAAAAGGCAATACAGACTCCATCTGCTCAAAGAAGAGGACCTACATCTAAGCTTGCATCTCTGGGGTCACTAACAACTCGGGCAAATTGATTAACAACGGCAAGGAACTCGCCAATCATATTGCAGTCTCCACTTTCCCCTTGACACCCCTGACTCTCTGTACTTCATTGGCCTCGCACTTCTTAATCAGGAAATCCTGTCCTCACTCTCCTCTACTATGCTCCCTCCTACCTCCCCTGCTCGCAGGCCTCCCTTGGTGCCCCTCTCCCCTTCCCTCCTAGTCTCCTCTGTCTCGCGCCCATAGCCCCAGATGAGGTCTCTAGATAAGTCCTCTCTATGAAAGTATCCTCCAAACAGGTGCTTCATTGCTCCTGCAGAACCATCAAGGACAACATTGGCTCCCTTGCACCAGCCTTTGCTGATTTCTATAATCACTCCTTTGCCACTGGCTCCTTCCCGTTACCCCTTAAGCACTCCCTTGTGCATCCTCTCCTCAAAAAGCCCTCTGCCGACCGTTCCTGCCCTTCTGACTACCGCCATCTCCATTACCTCATTCCTGGGCAAACTCCTGGAGAAGCTGGTCATCTCCCAACTGATCCAACACACTGAATCTGTTGGTTGTCTCCACGACCACCAGTCTGGCTTCAGAGCAGCCAGAGGCATAGAAACTGCTCTACTGAACACCCGTAAAGACTTGCTCTCCAATCTAAACTCCAACTCTCCATCCGTTCTTGTCCTTCTGGATCTTTCCTCTGCTTCCACACAGTCAATCACGCCACCCCGATTAATCTGCTCTGTGACACCCTTGGTATCACAGGCCTGGCACTTCACTGGTTGACCTCATTCCTCTCCGACCGTCCTTCCAAGGTTCAGCTGGGCCCTTTTCTCTCCCCTATCACACTCTCCACCAGCTGGGTCCCTCAAGGCTCTATCCTCTCGCTGTGGCTCTTCAACATCTACCTTACCCATCACAATCTCCTCCTTCTCTCCTCACTTCCAGTGTTATGACAACACACAGCTCTCCTTCAAGCTTCCCTCTACTGGCTCCTCTCTCATCCCTGACTGTCTGACTGCTATTTAGGCATGATGTGCTGCCAATGATCTCTGCCTTAATGCCGGTAAGACTGAGATCCTTCTCATTGGGACGCCTGCTCCTTCCTTCCCTCCTACCCTCTGAACGCCCTCTATGGGCCCCCTCTCACTCTTCTGTGAGGCAAAAACCCTCAGTGTCATCTTTGAGTCCTCTCTCTCCTCTCCTCACATTGCGCACCTTGCCAAGAAGGCCCACTATCAGCTGCACCTCCTCAGAGGCATTCTCCTTTTCCTCACCTTCCCCAAGAAACTCAATGTCTCCAGAGCTCTGGTTCTCTCTAGGCTTGACTACTTCAGCAGCCTCTTAGCCTCTTTCTTAATCTCTGTGGTCTAAGTGGGCAGGAGTGGTTGGGAGCGGTTCTCCTCTACAATTTTTAATTAAGTTTCACTGTTCCTGTACTTTTATTTTAAAAAGATACCATTCTGGAATGTTTTCGTTTTAAAATAAAAGTGAAGGAAGAAGTTGAAAGTTGCACTTTCAGTGCACTGCACTGAACGTTCCCTTAAACAGCAAGCCCATGTGTTTGGGGGGGTTGTATTGTGCATTTGAGGGGGTGTGGCGATGGGGTTTGTGAAGAGTGGGGGCCGGCCCGTTGGGAACCTAGTTCCACTACTTCTTTTTGTACACTTTGTCTACTGCTTAATCTGCCTCTTTCCTCCCTCCGCCCTCTTCAACTAATCCAGAATAGGACTGCAAGACTTATCCTTGGCCTCAAGCCCAGGGACTGCATCTCTCCAGCCCTAAAATCTCTCCACTGGCTCCCTGTGACTGCAAGGATCAAACTCAAGACCATCTGCATTATCCACAAAGCTTGCTGGGGCCTGTAAGTCAGACGCTTCTCTAAGCAGAGAGTGGGGGGTAGATCTCTTTCTTGGACAGGAGCATCCCTCTGGAATGGTCTTCCTACCCCTCTCTGTCTTGAGCCGGATCTCCTTAAATTTCCAGAAGCTTCTCAAGACCTTCCTTTTTTCCTCCTCCCCTATACCCCTCTCCTGCTAGTTCCACCTGCCTCTATGACTGGTGGCCCGTACCCCTCATGAGCCCTACTGGGGCAGGCCCTCCTTGGAGCAGTCTCCCCCCTTACCAGCTCTTGCCCTTGGGCACCCTTCCTCGACTAGCCTACTGAGCCTGGTCACACCTCCCCTCCCTCACACTAGTTGATGCCTAGCCCCTTCCTGAGCACTTACCCACAATCCGGGCCCAGAATGCATTGTTAAAACCAAAACGTGTCTAGCAAATCCTACATGGAGTGTGGCATATTTGAATTTATGCCACTGTGAACGCATCCGCAAGCTCTTGCTCGTTCCCTGCTCCGCATCCTTCTACATCTGGCCCATTTACCTGTATTTTCCTTGTTTTTCTTTACACATCACAGCGTCGATGTTCTGCGCAGGTCAGGGACACGGACATTCTCCCCCTGCAGTGGAGCCCTCACAGGTTGCCATTGCGTGCCCCCCCGGATGCTCTGTTACTGGGATACCCCTTCAATTTTTTTAATTACCAGGGAGGAGAGGGGGCACTTCGGTGGTCTCCTTATGCATTTTTAGTTGGACCTGTTAAGTGGTTCTTAAGCCTCACCTAATAGCCAAAAGGATTACATTGGAGTACGACTAGGAGGGAGATGAATTATGAGGAGGGCCACACCGCTTGTGAGTTTTGTTTGGTTATTTACCCATCCATTATATGCCCCATGCCATGCTAATCCCCATGTCTATTCCCACCTACTACCTGCCAGAGGCGTTGCTGGGGGGGGGAGTGTGCTGAGTGGGGCTCTAGCCCCAGGTCTTTTGGTTGTAGCCCCAGATAGAAGCTCAGGGGTAACAACCAAAAAGGCTAGCTAGCCCCCAGTCCCGATAGTCCCAAAATTAGCATAGCCCTGGATCTTTTCCAAATCTAGCAACACCCCTGCTACCTGTCCCTTTCTGCCCAAAACATATCCCTCAATGATCTCTTTGAGCTAGCTCTATCAAGAAGTAACATCAGACTTTGGCCTACCAGTGTCATTTCTAAGCAATACGGTGATTCAATGGCTAAATTGCAGGTGTAAATGCTAATGGTACAATACAAATGTCTTAACCAAGTGTGAATTCAGCCACTTGATTTAAATCTGTTCCTTGCACTGAAGTCCTGCTAAAAACAAGCATTCACAAAGCCAACCGTTTTCACTTGTGTAAAGGTATTAGATAGGCATCTGCCAGGAACTGCTTTCATACACAAAGGTAATCAAACTATTTTCCAGCTGTTGCCATTTTACCACCAGGTACTACTGTTTGGCAGTGCCTGACAAATCTCTACTCTATGCCTACACAAAACTGTTGGCTTTACTACTAATAGAATCTTTCCTTCGTGCTTTAACTCACAGCGTTAACTACACAATTAATGGAAAGACATAGAGTAAACGATTTTCATCTAGTAAACTAGCGAGCCTCGATTCGAGAGACACTAAAAAAGGACTCTAGCGTCTAAATAAAGTACCCACAAGATGGCGCCCGCGAGACAGGAAGCATTTGACTGATAGCTGATCGGCGGCGAGCCCATAGCGTTTCCAACAACGGACTTCACTCCAAAGATTGCAACACTGGAGGTAAGGCGTCCGAAACAGAGAGAGGGATGTTTTTTTAACTTAAATACAGGCGGTAGTGCACACTTTTCAGGTCGAGAGACCTTTACATGCAGAAATCGATAGATGAAGCCTCTGCCCTTTTTTGTTTACACATAGATTGGATTAAGACTGGAGATGCAGAAAGGGAAGGCTGCTCCCAGACCGATGGCCCGTTGATTATACAGTGCTAACAGAGCAAAATACAATCTATAGGTAAGAGACTTCCGGTGCTATTATTAAATTGATACCTTCACCAGTTTCAACATTTAGTTAACTTAGGATCACCTACCCGCTATTCTTTCTATTTTTACCCCTTAACAGGGGGATAATCATAGACAATTAATACCAACGCGCAAGATAGACGCATCGAACTCTACGACCTCTAATTTTTTTAGAGACCAAGAAAAAGGAGATTTGAGACTCCAACTACCCGCCACAGGTACAGACATCCCCCTGTTTATCGTGCTACATATACTCGACTACCCCGATTTTAAAATTTTTAAAACAAGTAAAATTGGATAAACGAGCATAATTGTTTCCCTTGTCGGCCCCTACGAGTCTTAAACCCTCAGGATCTGATCAGAAAAAAATGTTTTGCTTTACAGGTGAATCATCTCTATAATTAGAGGGAATTTCAACCTAAGAGAAGATACTACTTGCCATATTCAAGGCTTCCTCTATACTCTCCACAGAACAGACCAGGTATTTTTATCATAGGCCTGTTTCTAGACTAATGAATGTCTATAAGAGATTCCATTAAGCATTTAGGGCTGATTTTCTCTTTCTTTGTTGTTGTTTTTCAACAGTTACAACGGTTACTGTACGAAGAAATCTACAGCTACACTGTTTTACAAGAAGCTGTAGAAATTTTACAGAATTATACACCAGCAGTAGATCTTGTAATTGTTTTTATAGAATTACCAGTGACACTACTCCTGACGAAGGTCCCTTTAATAACTCATAGAGGACTGAAACATGTTGAGAATTAGACAATGGTTTATGTCTTTTTACCATTTAGCAAAGTCATATGTCAAGTAAATGATGAAAGTGTTTAAGAGATGATAACTTGAGCCTCTATATCTTTACTAACCTTTGATCAATCAAGATCGAAGCCAAATTTAAAAGGCAGTGTTTGTCACAATTTGTATTTTTTATACAGTGTTTTATATGTTGAAGTTTTTATAACTTGTACTTTTACGATTTAATAAATTATGAATTGATTATTTTCAGAACAGTTATGTGTTTAATGTTGATTTAACTGTTGAATAGAGCTCTCTATCTCCTGTTTATATAAAGGTTTTGCCAAAGCATATTTTTCCTCGCTCCTTCACCTTTTCTCCATTCCTTACCCTGCCTGCCAACACATTAGCCCGCTTGCTCCCACGGCCAGTGCAGAAAAATGAAACGTTTAAACTTGGACTAAAAAGTAAATCACCTACCAACCCACTGTACAGACAGACTAATGGCTCAGGGTCCACAGTGTTTTTTCCTATTTTTTGTTGGGAGTATTTGTAATCTGTTTTTCTTTTTGGGGAGTACTCGCTTATTTTCAGGGAGTACAGTGATAAACTTGTAAGCCAAAGCAATACATTTCAGATTGGTCTCCTCTTTGGTATTCAGCGGAAGTGGTCCTACAAAGAAGAGTGAAGCACAAAAGAAGTCGGGAGGACAGTGAGGAATCCATCATTTGCTTGAATGATAGCTTCTGATTTAGCAGTACTAAAAGAACGAACATGTCTACACCTACAGGAAAACCCAAGGATCCAAAACAGAGACCAATCGTGGATATGTTTTCTCCAAAAGCAAGAGGAGCTGGCCCTACTCCAGGCTCTGATTCAAGCAAGCGCAAGAGGTCTGATGATACCTCAAGTGGCAGTTCAAACACAGCTGCACATGTTGTCCAACCATCGGCCAGCACATCAACTCTTGCTGGCAGCGAAGCTGCTTCTTCAGGTGCAGACAGTGCATCTACATGTGCTGACATTGGTTCACTATCTTCACATGCTGACTCTTTGTCTACAGCTCCACCTTCCTTGGCTGACATAGCATCTCCTTCATTTGTAGTGGCTACTGAAGGCTCTTGTTCACGTACAGACATTGCTGTGATGGTTTCACATGATGCCGATGACCTAAGCAACACTTCAACTTTCCTGGATAGCGCTGAGTGCTCTTTCAACCCTGATGTTGAGGATTGTTCTTCCCGTGTTGGCATGTTTGATGATCCCCCCCCCCCACTGGTGCTTGCTCTGCCGACATTTCACTCCTTGGGGAGAGCACAAGCAGCTCTTGGTTGCAGAGCGATAACAGTATGCAGAGGTGTCTAGCTGAGCAGGGCATTCCAAGAAGATCTCCAGCTCCCAATTTAGATGACAGTGTGGTGACTGATCTCTCAACAAATCCATGCAGTGACCCTGTACAGCCAAAAGTTCCTACATACCCTGTAACTGGTTCCTGTAAGTTTAACGGAGACTACACAACAAATCCTTGGGTGGAGTATTCCGTTCTGAAAGATAAAGTATACTGCTTTGCATGCAGACATTTTGGTTCTAATTCTGGAGGAGGGGGGCGTGCACGTCGCAATGTTCCATTTGTTGACATTGGCTTCGCTAAATGGGAAAAGACACGTCGTTCTTTAAAGATGCACTCAGATTCTGATAAGCATAAGTCTTCGGTTGTAGCTTGGGCAGACTTTAAGCGTGTACAACAGACTACAGGCCCTCACCACTCAATTGTTTCAATGCTAGACAAGGTTGGGGACCAAGAGATTGAAGAGAATCGTGAACATGTGCTGCAGTTACTAAAGGTTGTATGTGTTTTGGCTCGTCAAGGACTTGCTTTCCGAGGCACAGATGAATCGCAAGACTCCCACAATAAGGGAAACTTCATAGCAATATTGTGTTTGCTGTCTGATAATAATGAACTTCTTAAAGTAAAAATGGCTAGAAGATATGGGCACTACACATCTCCTGAGTATCAAAATGACATGATCTCAGTTGTGGCAAATCTTATACGTCAGAATATCGTTAGGAAAGTGACAAAGCACTATGCAGTGTTGGTTGATGAAACCAAAGACTTTTCACATAAAGGACAGATGAGCTTTGTGATCCCATCTTGAACTACAAACCGGAACATTCAGGAAAAAACCATGGGATGTTACCACATGGAGAAGTTGGATGCCTCCAGTTTAGCTGCAGCCATTGACAAATCTGTACGCAATGCTGGCCTTGACTGGAAGAACTGTGTGGCACAGTGCTATGATGGGGCATCAGTTATGAGTGGCTGTTTCAATGGAGTGCAAGCGAAAAGGAAGTTTACATTCACTGTCATGCACATTGTTTAAACCTTGCGTTAGTGCAAACTATCACTAACATACAAACAGTGAAGGATTTTTTCTCAACTTTGCAGGCTGTGAATGTGTTCCTTTCACAAAGTTCTCCTCGGCACAAACTCTTTGTAAAAGCTCAAACAGAAAGCGGTCTGGCAGTACAAGAATTAGAAAGACTTTGTGGCACTAGATGATTTTATTGGTACGTGTGTGTTAAGAAAATACAGGCTCGATTTGAAACCATTATAGTTATTCTCAGTGTAATAGAATCATCGCAACAACGTGACAAGCAGGCTTGTTCAGAAGCCAAAGGACTTCTCCGAAATATGCAGTGCTTTGAGTTTTTGCTAACTGTTAAGTATGGAAGCAATTCTGAAAAAGATTTGTGTGTTATCTGATGAACTTTAGAGAAAGAATCTTGATTTGCCAGATGCAAGTCACCTAATTCAAGTGACAAGAACTGCCCTCGTCAACCTTCAACAAGAATGCCATTGGGTGAAAATCGTCAATGACGCACCGGAATTGGGAGAAAAATGTGGTATTGAAACAGTTGAAGACCACGACCGCAGAGCTTTACCAGTAAGGCAGCACTAACTGAGCAGCAAACTCAAAGAATACCTTGTTGGTACTACTGTAGGGAAGAGGCCTGGACATTATGAGCACTCTAAGGATCGAATGCCACTGACTGAACGGATAAAGCAAGAGGTGTTTTTCTCCACCTTGGATAGGTTTGTAAGAGAGTTGGATGCTCGTTTTATATATAACATGGGGCTTATCAAGGCTGCCGGCATGTTCAATCCAAGGGCTAAACATTTCTTGGAGGACTCATCTGCAGATTTTCTTGCTCAGCACTACCTAGGGCCCCAAGCAGATTATGCTGCATTACATTCAGGCCTTGACACTGCAAGGAGCTATTTATCTGACAAGACTTTAGCAGGTATTCATTCTGTCAGGTACCATCTCAATGAATCTCCAAGATGCTTTTCAGATGTCCTAAACCTGTTGGATCTGGTTCTTGAATTGCCGATTATAACGCCAACAAATGAGAGATTCTTCTCCTGTTTCAAAAGAGTTAAAAACTATTTGCGAAATAGATGTGGAGACAACAGACTTAGTGATTTGTCGGTAATGGCATGTGAACCTATGGAGGTTGACGAGGTAAATTTGAGTGATGCCATTGACCGATTTGCTGACATGCAACACAGGAGGTATCCTCTGAAAAGATGAACCATTATATTCTTTGACACTGTTAAATTATAGCTCAATTTTCCAGTTAGGTCTTTCTTTTCAAGTCATGCAGACCTAATCGGCACCACATACAGTCTTCAAAACCATCTGCTACTCTCCTACACTACCAGCCTCTTCTCATGAAGTCAGCCATGATACATCACTCATGCACTACAACCAGTTTGTCTTATCTTCAAAACACTGCATGGTATGCTGTTTGAGTTTTGTCAACATCCTATTTTTTTACCAGTGAGCTAAGCAACAATGGACCATTACGTCAGAAACACCATGCGTGTCTTTAAAATGGCAGCATCTGCCACACTGCCGGCATCCTACAGATTGTCAGTCTAAGCAACAGCAAGACGTTCAATTAGCATTTTCCTTTGAAGCCAGACAGGCACTACTAGTAGCACAGCCACAAGCATCTGTCAACCTCCAGTCTCTTAGAATTTGAGTAGCCTCCATCAGCATCTTCTTGACAAGTCAGCCAGAAGCTGCAGCACAGCTGGAGTTTTGTGTCATGAAAACATTTGCTATCCGATTTCCGCCTGGCTCTTCTTCATTTCCAGTCAATAAAGCAATGATGAGCCATCTAAGCAGCAACTTCCTTTAAGCCAGTCACTAGCTGCCCCTCAGCTGCAGTTCTGTCTTCACAATGCCAGCACCGTATCCTCGATTTGTAGTCAACCAAGCAATGATGAGACACACCCAGTCAGTGTCCTCTGTTAAAACCAGCCCGGCACCATCCGCATCACAGACAGTTTTCTGTGACCTCAAAACAGCACCTGCCATACTTGCAGCCTCTTCTCTGCCAAAAACCTGCAGCTCCACTACCAGAGTTCTGTGTCTTCTTGATCTGTTGCCATTGAACGCTCAGACCTCTCCTCTGGTTTCCGGTCACCTAAGCAACAACCTGCCTTCGAGTCAGAATCTTCACCTCACATGCCATTGAAACAGCAGCACCGGCACGTCTGTCAAGCCACTGTTCTGCTCAATCTGGTAAACTACATTTTAAGTCTTATGATCATAGTGAAGGAAGAGCAACTGTTGGGCATTATCCCAAAATCTATATAATAGTACTAATTGTTGGAATGTGTACCATTGTGGAGAGGTGTGGTGTGTGGAGGATAATGAACATGTAGGAACAGAAATCTAGGCATATAAAGAGTGTTGGTGAGTGTGGGAGTAATGCAAAATGCAGCCAGGATTTTTTTCCCCATAAAATATGGGGACAGGGCTGATGAGGCTTTTGGTACTGAAGATTGTATCACTCAGTAATGCACTGTATGCCTTGAACACATTTTGAACTAATCTTTTGGCAGCCAAAATAACACAAGAAGAAGAATCATTAAAAACTGAGGATGCCATACATGTTTTCCGGTGAAATATTCTCCCTCTCCCCTTTTATCCTGGGTTTCCCCTATCCCTGTGCCCGCCTATCCGTCCCTGTCCCCCCCAGAATGTGATTTTGCTCTTTAGTCCTGTTGAAATAACAGGGCAGGTCCACATAAAGAGGGGATTGGGGTTCATATGCTTCACGTGGCAACATGGACCTTGACACTGCTACATATGATGATCCATTCTTGTATGAAATGTCACAATACACTGATATCGTAACAATTTTATTCTTAGTGCACTGAGGGATAATGCTTTATGAGGCCACTTCCTGTGATGTCATGGTGGGGGTGTGGTCAAATGACATAACTTCCTGTGGGGGTGTGGTCAAATGTCATCACTTCCTGTGGGGTGTGGTCAAATGTCACCACTTCCTGTGGGGTGTGGTCTAATGACAGCATTTCCCGTGGGGGTGTGGTCAAATGACATCACTTCCTGTGATGTCACCCTTGGGGGTGTGGGAACGCTCCTTCGGCAGTGATGAAATGATTTTATCTATATGAAGTGATAGATCTAAAATGGGATATTCACTGCATCACAGAGTCCTGGTTAACGGAGCACTCAATGCCAGTGTTGAATGATTTGCCCCTGCCCCCCCATGTTATCTAGTGATTACAGGTAACTGGACTGTGGGACATGGTGGTGGGGTTGCTATAATGTATAGAGACTCTCTTAATATTCTCACTAAAGGTCCTATAGTCATAGATTCCACAGAGATTTTACATGTGAAATCCCTCTATAATTATGTTTCTTCAGTGGATATGTAAATTATATTTTGCCACCCAGAGACCAACTCCCATTTCCAGACAATTTTTGAAGATGTGGTGGCACAACTGACCCCCTTTTGCTTATGTCTGATAATTGTGGGTGACTTTCATTCTGTGTGGATGAGTCTAAGAACTCTCGGGCGCTGACTGTCATGGATTCTTTTCCTCACCCAACTTGTGTCTGTTCCCACCCATAACGCCAGCCATCCCATATTGGTATTCCCATTAGTATTACACATTAAAGCTTATCTGCCTATTTCACAGGAAGATGGCCTGTTGTTTAATAATCATAATTGGGATAATATCAACAGGGATGTTCTACTGACATTTTTTAGGGTCCATGATCTGGGAACTACATCCTCTGACCCATTGCAGCTGTTGGAGAACATTCACTCCAAAATCACTGCTGTGGTCAACACTCTAGCCTTTCTCTCTATTTAATCAGTGATTAGACTGCTTACAGGATTTGTGGTCTACACCTTCTGGGAATATCGAAGACATGACTTGAGACAAGGACTGAGGAATCGTCTGCAGTGATCGAAGTGATGATGGTCCTGATATTTCTATTGGGCTTAGGACATCTCCTCCCCCTGATAGACCACCATAACTGTATCGTGCAAAGTTCGTTTACCATACAGAGTATCCTCAAGGAAGTCAATATTGGCAGCGGCACGATAGACAAATCTGCCTCTGACCAACTCTGAGGGAATGTAAGATCCTCCACACTCTTCCATGTTTTATTACCTCTGTGGCTATCTGTGTCTCAAATCAAAGAACTCTGGCATAATCTATAGAAGCTCCCGTACTATGCAGAAATTGGATGATAAATTTGCTGCAGGTAGGTGTGTGCATTGTGAGCCCAACTGCGTCTTGCAAGGGCATTTCGTGGGTATGCCTTGTGGTGGAAGTGCTAATGTAGGAAGCTTGTTGTGGTGATAGCATTTCATATATAAACATCTGTGACAGATTGGGAGCTCTGTTCATTAAAGTGGTATCCTGCTTTTCTGAATTACTTTTCATATCCATCTGTCCATGACAGCACCACTTGTAAAAAAGAACAGCTTCCTTCTGGAACATCTGTCAAATTTCCATTGTTCATAAGTTAGTACGGCTCTCAGTGAAATCATAACTGCTTCAAGAAGGGTTCTCAAATTTTTCTCAATATCCTCAAATTCTTCTGCAGCATTTGATAGTGCAACATCTGCTGTTACTTTCAGTGAGACTTGTTGTGGTTCATATACCCTTTTGGATTACTAAAATGAATGCCAATACATTCAAGCTCTTCTATGAAACTTTCGATTTATTTTCTTTTTTCACCTGTGCTACTTCTAAATCATTGTTAACTGCAATTTTCATTTAAAGCTTTTCAATTTCCCCCATTGTTCTTACATTGCCTTCAATGAGAAAATCCCTGATTGAAGATACAAATTCAACAATTGTTGCTTTAACAGTGAATTTTGCTGCATCTTTCTGCTCAGTGTCGGCTTGCATTGTAAGACATTCACTACATGTGTTTTCCAACATAGCTTGTTACATGCAAATTCCTTAGTGTGAAGGTCTCTTGGATTTGTACAATCGCTAACATGAATCTTCAATGTGTCATTGTTAGGCAGTTCTACTACTCTCTTCAAATGGATGCCTGCTGAATCAGTTGCTATCAAATATAATTGATTTCTTCTTTTTCCTTCTTTATTGCAAATTAAGCATTTATTTCTGTCGTACATAGGTATTGTTGATCTTGTAATGTAGCTTTGTTCTGCTTCTTCCTCTAAATGCCTGCAGATAGACGGCTTTGGCTCACATAACTGCTCTCCATACAATATTTTACTTCGATCCATGTTTGCCTTATGAGTACATTGCTTGTAGCATTCTGAATGGCGTGATGCTTTTTCATTTTTCAGTTCTTCAGGTGTTAAGCTGCCTAATCGCAGACATATGTTAAAGTATTCATTATTGTTCCACTTGGTTCTCTTCTTAATACACTCTAAACCCTTTTTCATAACATTTTGGATTAACCAGATGGGCTTTCTTTCTTGGTTGACATAAGATGTACAAGTCTGTTATCCGTTTTCTTTTTTTGGCTGATGGTGGAAGTTCTACTTTTAAATGACACTCGGTATCTGGATGTATCGACATTTTGAAAAAAAAATATTTTACTGGAAGATAGATTCAAATTTCACAATTCAGCTGCTCTTAAATAATGTTCACATTTTCTTGCCAATTACCAGAACCTGTAAAAAATAGAAGAAAAAAAGAAATGTTATAAATCATGAAAAAGAAACTGCGAACAGAAATCTCAAACAAAAAGAGACATCAAATTCTTTTAAGGACCGTCTTTATTCAATTATTTTGGTGAACAAGAAAGGTCTTTAGAAAATATTTGATAGGATCACTCTGAAAGGAGTTATAAATCAAATTCTGATTAATAAATTGTAGCACTGGCCATCTTGGATTAATGACGTCACACAGGCTCTCTGCCACAAATTCAGACAAAACACCTAGTAATACATGATGGTATGCTTCATTTGCAATGCACCCCCAGTAGTCATATCTTCCCTTCATTCAAAATCCCACAGAATTACATATTCCTAACTACAAAGCAAAAGATGGTTTGAGAGATGGCAGAGCCTGCAGAAAATAAATATGTATGGTATAATACAGACAGAAGGCCTCATTACGAGTTTGGCGGTGCCGCCAAACCGGGCTCCTTTACCGGGTTCCCAGAATGGGGAATTAACGGGCCATTCCGAGTTCGGAGGGCCTGGTAATTCCTCCCTCCGGGAACCCGGGCCCGGACCTTCCCCATTCCCATCTGAGCCCCCATAGGGCTCAATGGGAATGGGAGAGGGAGCTAACAACGGGCCGATTACGACCGGCCCGTTTTTAGCTCCCTCTTCCCCTCGCCGGACCCGGTAACGAGGGGACCTCGCAATGAGGCAAAATGGTGTTAACGGGCCCGCCACCATTAGCGGAGCCCGTTAACCCATTCCGCCTCACTTGTAATGAGGCCCAGAGGGTTTAAATAGATGTCTGTGGAAATGATGTGGCATGTGGAATATGGAAAATGGCAATTCTGTCTTCATTTGGATGGGAGGTTTCTAGAGGTATTGAGATCAGGTGAACTGTGCTTTGAATATATCTGCATCCACGACAGACTGACAAAATTCTGGAAAATCAAGGTCAGACAAGGCAGGCCTCCTATCAGAGAGACTGATCAATAGACTATTGTGTGGAAGGTCTTCTTCCTAAATTGCGACACGTCCAAGGGGTCAGAACCCATATAGGTGGAGTTGTGGTGGGGGGGCCAGATTGTCAAGATATTGGTCTGGCAGAGTAAATATGTAGCTACGTAGGTTGACTTGCAGACTAAACAATTGTCTCTGCTACTACCCTAAACTGACTTGCATGACAATTGTTTCTCCGACATCCCAACTCTGTTAAAGTTTAATTTACAATACAAGCACAGTTGACTATTATTCCTGGTCACGGTGCTATCGAATCCTCTGTTTCCTATTACATTTTTTGAACATTCCCATGGTGTAAAACCCCTAAGCATCATAAGTACATGTTTAAAATCCAATTGAATGATCCAATATTTACTTGCTGAGTGTACTCTAAATGTAATAATTCCCCACTTGAAAAATTGCTTATACCATCCAAAGGCCTTTTACTTAAATGAACTCTTTTATCAATCAGTGTTAGTCACTGAATGTGCTTTAAAACATACCATATATCAATAATGTTTCAAAATATTATTAGGTTAAAATAATACTACTAACCAAATAACCATTTGTGCTTCACAGTCTGACCATATTGAACATTATTTAACTTCTTCTCCAACCCATATCTCCGATGTTTTTCTTATTTTACTGAGGCTATGCCCCTAACCCCCAATCCGATGCATTGCGTGCAAAGGAAGGACAAGCAGCCACCAAGAGCCTCCTAGTCCTTGGAATACAATTGTCAGTGGGATTATTTGCATCATCAAATCAGATATTATTTTATGAGATGCAGAAGATAATTGACTAGCCCATGATAGATAGGGCCAAGGAGAGAATAAATGCAGATCATGCCGTGTAATAATGTAATTTAAAAACAATATGTTTGGATTCCTCGCTCATCCCAAAGTTCCTGTAAAGCAGCCAGTGCTATATTATATAAAGGTCTTTGATCCTTAGGAGTGCTACTGGTGTGTGTTGTTGGTTCCTCAGATGTCTGTTCATATCTGGTGCAGCTCGCCGGAAGCCCATGACATCCTAGCCATGTCCATGCATTTCTTGCAGAATTTTTATGGAGGGCTAGCCCCCATCTTTCTCTCCACGAGCGACCACCCATTCCGCAACATCCAAGGTTTAAAATAGAAATATACCCTAACCTGTACCCCCTCCTAAAATGGCGTTAATAAATGCAGCAAAACGGCTGCAACCAGTTGGCCTAATGCAAGATGGGCTGGTACAGTCTGTCCATCCATAAACAGGGTTTGGGCTACCTTTTCCATGCTCCACAGATCTGCAGTGCTGAGCCCATGCTGGTTCTCTGGCTGGTGCTGCTGTGGGTCCATAGCAAGTCTACCTGCGGTGTCCCCCAGGGCTCTATTCAATCATGTGGCTCTCAAATATCTATCTCATCCCTCTTGCTCATCTGATCTCCTCATCTCCTCACTTCCAGTGCAATGCTGATGACAAACAGCTTTCCTTCAAACTTCCCTCTAGTACCCCTTCTTCCGCCTCTCTCATCCATGATTGTCTGAACGCCATCGAGGCATGGTGTATTAATGCCAGTAAGACAAGGATCTTTCTCACTGGGTCACTGGGACACCTGCACCTGGTTTCTCTCCTACCATCTGACTGCCCTCCTTTGGCCATCACCATCCTATGAGGCCAGAAACATAGGGGTCATCTTTAACTCTGCTCTCTCCTTCACCTCTCACATACCTTACCAAGCAGGCCCACTTCCAGATTCACATCTTTAGAGGCATTCTCCCTTTCTTCACCTTTCCCCAGAAGCTCAACGTCTCCAGAGCTCTGGTGCTTTCTAGGCTGGACTACTGCAAAAGCCTCTTACTCAATCTCTCTCTCTCCTCCCTACAGCTAATCCAGAATAGGGCTGCAAGATTTATCCTTGGCCTCAAGCCCAGGGACCGTATTTCTCCAGCACTAAAATCTCTCCACTGACTCCTGGTGACTACAAGGATCAAAATCTAGATGCTCTGCATCACCCACAAGGCTTTCTGGGGCCTGGGAACACACTATCTCTAACTTTCCCTTCCTACATACTTCCCTGCACTCCTCTAACTCCAACTCTGTGCTTGTCAAACCCTTCCCCAAGCAGAGAGTTGGGGGCAGGTCTCTATCTTCGGCTGGTGCCTCTCTTTGGAATATCCTCCCTGTCCCTCTCCGACTTGAAACGTACCTCCTTAAATTCAGGAAACCTCTCAAAATTCAGCTTTTCACTTCCTTCCCTGCTAATCGCCCCACTGCCACCGAGACTGGCAGCCTAGCCCTTCATGAATTCCAGGTTTTACCAGCCCTCTACCCAGTCAACAGCAGAACTTGCAGACCCCCTGTCTGGCAGCTGTGCATCCCACCGTGGAATTCCCCTGCCCAGCACTTAGTCAGTGGTCTCCTCCACTTAGCCAGTGGCCTCCTCCCTGGCTTTTTATTTATTTATTTTATTTATGAATTTGTATAGCGCTGAAAGCCCGTAGGCATCGGGGTGCTGTAACAAGGACACAAAAGATATTCCAAATAAGATGGTACAGGGTCACAAGGTTCCAATGCTAAGTGGGAAAGGGAGTTATCTAAATAGATGGCTCCCCTTGCACTTCCCTCCCGGGATACCACTAGCTCTTTCCCACACCACCTCCCCCACTTCCTTCCCTACCTACTGCACTTCTCTTCACTGCACTTGCACATCGGAATGCCACAAGGTCTAGTAGGACCACAATTGAATATCACTGTCTTTTGCCACTGTTATTTACTCCCCTTGTTCCCTCCCCAGTTTTGCCTTGTGGAGCTTGGAAGAACCATTCTGTTGTATAGGTGCCTAACAAATGCTCAATAAATAAATAAATAAATGAGTGCCTTGTTTACAGAACCAGATGAAGGTTCTGCTTGCTATAACTGAAGAAACTCAACTATCATGGAGCAAAATGTATTTAATGTATATGCTCACAGGATGCAGCGGTTTTGTTTAATGAAGATAGCCACTCGCACCTTAATTCTTGGCATAGCTTTTGTGGAAATACTTTGTTTTCAATGCTGCTGTGGTTCCTTTGGCTGCTCAAAAGCAAGAGCTGGTGGAAGCCCCATGATCATCTATATGCTTTAAGCGCATAGGGCGAAGTGGATCACGGTGGGCACAGAGACGATACAAGAATCAGGTCGTTTATGCGTGTACCCTTCCTGTTTAAAATATAAGTTAGAACAATGTTCGGACTGAGGTATGGATCTGTTGTGTAGCACGGCATGGCTCACAACCTGAAATGCCGATCCCCAAGGCAAAATATTCACAATCAGCCAGAGCACTGTGAAGGGTGCATCAACTCTTCCCTTTAGATGTCCCCTTGTAGCTCAAGGCAAACGTAACAGGCACAATCCCCTTGTTCACAAACATTTTCTGCTGAGCAAATTGAGCACGAATGAATGCTATTGGAGGTACATTCGACCTGAAAAGATTCTCCTATTGAGAACAACAGACAGTGTTTGGTGTCAGCACTTCCTTCTTTCAATACCGGTGAAGTATTTGTATTTGAAGTAGGGTGTTTTCATCATGCTCCGTTGCATGTTTCAGCCACCTGTGCCATTGTTTTACGTGGGTACCTTGTTCTGAGGGCCCTTACTTTCAGTGTTCTTGGCAAAGGCAGAGGCAGAATGATTTTCACATTTAATTGTGTAAGTAAAGCTGCGCACTCTAAATTAGCACACCTGGTGCCAGCACAGAAAGCAGATTGACACCGGCCAGTTAGTATCGACCAGTTAGTACTCTACAGATCAGTATTTCCTGTGATCTTCAACTGTTAACCAGTGTTTATCAAACAAAAACCTGATAGTTGGCTTCAGGGTCCTACATGTAATTAAAATATATATATATTAATGTTGTACTATTTTTACTTAGAGATGGGTTTTATGACATCACATCGATTCTTTCAATTTGGTTATCAACCAATTTTTAAAATACCTCTGGTGTGTGATCATTATCTCTGCCATTTCTACTGTAACCCACAAACTCTGGATCCCATTTCGTCTATGTATAGCTGAACCGACCGACCTGAAGATCTATCAAAGACTTTGAATACAATAAAAATATATAATTTTCTGTTTAAATGGGTGAACAGGAAAGCCCATAGAGGATTTATTTATTTGTGTATTTACTTATAATGCGCCGAATCCCACAGGCATCAGGGTGCAACAATCAGCCAAAAGCCAAACAAGAAAAATAAACGAGGCAAATGCACTCATGCCGGATCAAGCCCAGCTGTAACCATGTGATTACTTAAACAGCAATGTCTTCAAAGACCTACGAAAGGCCAGGCTGTTTCCTTCCAGTGTAATCGCCAGTGGGAGTGCATTTCATAGTTGTGCAGCTCTTACAGGGAAGGATTTGCCCAAACCATCAGAATGTCTGAAGCTTAAACAGTTAATCTGTCCCAGATTTCCCAAGCGCCAAGATCTGCTTGCTATGCAGTGGGAGACAAGTGAATTCAGGTAAGTTGGAGCTGTTCCAAAAAGACATCGATGTGCAAGTGTTTGATTTAAAGGAGATGCAATCCTTCACCGCCACCCAATGTAGGTCTCTACTGTTGCATCAAATATTCTCACCTCTTGGTTTTTTCTTGATGATTCGCACCACACTGTTCTGTATTGTCTGGCATCTTGCCAGGCAGGAGCTAATGGCCCCAATTAACAGTGCTTTGCTGTAATCCAGCCTCGAGAGAATAGTTGCTCGAGTCATCGTGGCACAGTTCTTTTCATTATCAAATGGCCTTGTATGACTGAGCAGATGGAGGTGGTACTGACAGGTCTTATTGATTTGGTTTACATGAGCTTCTGCACTCAATTAGCATTCCAGCATGATGCAAATTGTTTTCACCTTTCCCTGAACTGGGATTACACACCTCTTGATGTTGAAGATTTTGTAATATGGACTCAGTTTAGCACAAGCCTGCCAGGAACCGAAAATGAGCAGTTCCATTTTGCTGCCATTTAGGTACCTCCAATTCCTGGTCATCCAGGACCCGATGAGGTCATAGACACATTGGAGGTCAGTGGAATCCTCTGCATAATTGACACTCACCTCTAGTCTAGTATCGCCTGCGTAATTCTTGAAGAATATGCCGGCATCCACAAGAAGCGAGCAGAGTGGTCTAAGATATACGTTAAATAGCAAGGGGGACAAGCTGGCACCCTGTTGCATACCACACTTGATATGCGCCCATGGTTAGAAGGTGTCGCCCCAGTGGATTTTGGACATTTGATTAGATAGAAAGGATTGGATCCATTTGACCGCCCCCCCCTTAAGCCGTTACCTGCATGCTCCAGTGACCGTAGTAGCTGGTCATGGTCAAGCAGATCGAAGGCTATGGATAGGTTGAGTAAGACCAGCACTCCGGATTTCCCCCATTCATGATTTGCAGCATGTGAGTCTGTAGGTCGATAAGTGGCATCTCAGTGCTGTGTGCTGGGCTGAAGCCTGATTGTTATTTATGTAGGATATTCTTGGTTTCCACAAACCTTTGGAGTTGCACTGTGGTACACTTATCCAGAATTTTTAGCAGAAAATTGTAGTTGGTAATTGGCCTAAGATTACTTGGATCTTTTGGGTCCAGGCAAGATTTTTTAGTAGATTAGTAGAAGTATTACCGTAACAGCGTTTATGGATTTAGGAAATTATTATTTCTGAAGGAGAAGTTAACCATCTGGGTGAAAAAAGGGATGAATAGCCCTTGGTGTTCCAGCATTATCCTCAGTGTTAAAATGTTTTCCGCACAAGAGGTGGGTCGCATGGTGGACAGCAAAGACTTCATGTCAGCAGTAGTAATCAGTGCAATGGTGAAATTAGCAAAGTCATGTGATTTAGTTTGTTCGGTCATTAGTACCGGTGTCGATGGATATCTGGCTTGTATTTCTCAAATAGAGTACCTGGCCTTCAGAGTTTGGGCCTCAACACCACCTTGTACTTCTATGCAGTCTTGGGATGTAGGCTGGACTTTGGTGGACAGGGCCTTGGGCTTCTCAGGTGATCTAAGGATCTCGAAGAGTTTGCTGGCGCAGTCAGGTACCTTGCTAATTTGGTCATTGTAAAAAATGTTCTTCGATTCCACAATGTTTAATTTGTAAAATTTTTCCTCAGCTTTCCAATAGTTCTTATTCTCACATGAGGGATACTTAAGTCACGGTTCTTTAAGCTTCCTTTTTTCTTTATTTTGGGCGTTAAGTAGAGGAGAACCCCATTTTTTGTGCCCGGGGTTAGCCCTGACCATTTTCAACGGAAATTAGGCTATTCTATCTATCATTTCCCGAAAAGTGGAGGTAAACGCGGTCACCAAGGATCCGCATGTATCTATGTCGGTTGTCTGAGCCATAAGGATTTTTACACTGGGGCAATATCTGAGGGGAGGAATTTATTAAAGTTCCTACTTAGAACTTTTTGGTGGTTATTCAGGACCTTTGAGATAGGTCTCTGTGGCTGTATATTAGATTCAAAATGATAGTGATCAGACCATATGCAGGGGGAGGTGCTATTGATTGTGGCCTCAAGATCACGAGACACAACACAGTCCAGCACATTGTTATTAGCGGTGATCGGCTCATTATTAGGGACTTCGTAGTTAAGGTTTTTGAGCAATTTTTCCAGGTCCTGGGCTTCTCTGTCGGTGGGGTTACCCCTCCACCGACTTTGATCTGCTAAGAAGATGGAAGCGCAGTTTGGTCAGTTAAAGCTGCTCAGAAAATGGGCTATCTCTTCATTGAAGCCAGGCATCACCGAGGGTGGCTGGTAAATCAGAATAAAATTAACACAATTGTGATTGGTTGGAGTCATTTTAATGTGCAGAATTGCACACCCCTGGCAGGATCAGGGAGATTGAAAAAGGTTGTACTTGTTCTTGATGACGAAAGCTACTCCTCCCCCATGACTGTGATCCCTGTTTCTACAGAAGATGGAATACCCGTCTGGCACAGCCATCTCGATCATGGGGCCGCTGGAGTCCGATATCCAGGCTTCAGTAAGGCACATTATATCTATGTCTCTGTCTATGATTAAATTGTGGATGTTATGGGCATGACTGTTCAAAGACCTGGTATTTAAGATACTCATTTTCATTTCCTCAAGATTCCCTGCAACGGTAAGAATGTTACTTTCCACTCCCCTCTGGGCTACAGCTGTGGGTAGCATAATGTCCTTGCTTATATTTTCCTGAACCAGCCGGGGGTAGGGGAGTTGTTCAGGCTTATGACGGAGGAACAGGAAGATGCCTATTGCTTAAGATATTCTTCTTCCACCTCCTGACTTGGGACTGAGATTGAGAGTTTCCGAGGATACCACTGAGGTGGCCCCAAGCAGTGCCAGGTCAAGGGGTAGTGTGGTTGGCACCTGTTGTGAACAACTCCACTCAGGCACTGGTTCAAAGTGAATTAATGGGTGTGACTGTGGAACCGAATGAGTTTCCATGCCCGATGAACAGGGTGCCACAGTCGTCGAGTTTCGCCTGAACATATTTGTTAACAATTGCCTGACAGCGGGTGCATTGTAACTCCAGCGAAGGATTAAGCTGCTCAAGGTAGTCTATAACTTGCTGCTCTGTTTGTCAAGGAGGTGGTATTGTAGTTATCAAGAAGTCCTTCTGCAATTTATGAACTTTTGTTGAGTTACTGAACTGGAAATTACAACTAGGCATGGCTTTATGTCTAGGACAATGACTCCATCTTATCGACAGGGTCATTTTTATTATGTGATATTATTGCGGGCGGGTGACATTTCTGCTACTGGTCTAAGCAAACGCTTTTCTTTTGAGATCTTATCTCGGGTATCACTGTCCCCTGACGTGCCAGATGTCTGGAGATGTAATATCAAAGATCTAGCCAGGATACTAGGGCACGACTTTATATATGTTTTAGCACCTAGAAAGCAAGACTGTTCTTGCCAAGAGTTTATTCTATCTCGTATGAATGGGTTGAAAATTATCTGCGACTGTCCTGCCTCAGTACAATCCAGCGGTCCCAATAAACGTTCCAATCCCCCATATAGCCCTGCACTTATGAATTTGAAATGTGAATTTCATTAAAAAAAAAACGGTAGGAAATCCATCAATACATCTTCCGTGGACCTTGTAACAATCCTACAAGAAACCAATTTTATTGGCCAAAACTAATTTCTTGCAGAATAACATTGTTACAACCTATGGAACCTTTTCCCACCATAAATCATGTTTTAAACCCTCTGAGTTAAACATTTATCCTTGTTCCATCTGCCAATCTGGCTAATGACTTTCATATGTTCTTCACAGAAAAAATGTAAATTATTCAGGAGGATATTTACCAAAAAGCTTCAAGGTTTAAATCTCACACATTTGACGTGGTATCTATTTATGTTTCCTTTGACTTGCCAATGGCGTCTTCAGACATGATACTCATGCATCTCCAGACCTTGAAACCTACGAAGATCATGTTTGATATTATACAGGCCTGTGTTGTTCGGAATGAGGCTACATGTCTTGTCAACATTATAAACACATTTGTCCATCTTTCCCTAGATCAAGAGAATCTGCCAGCACCACTAAAAACATCCACTTCGAGGCTGTTGTTGAAAAAGCCCTCTCTTGATTAAAGATATATACAAAATTACCACACTGTGCGGGGCTTCCTTGGCCAGACAACTTTTTGGAAAAGTAGTATTTTCCCAGTTATAAGCTCATGTGGGAAAGTTTCATATTTTATACATTTGTCACTATGGTGACCACCCTCTCTATGGCACAGAAACTGCCCTGGTAGCTGTCTGGGATGACATTTAAAAGAATACTGATGAAGGTGATGTGACGCTCTTGATCATATTGGTTTTATCTGCAACATTCGATATGGTGGACTTTAACATTGTGTTGTTGGGATAGCGGAAGTGGCAGACGTGTGGCAACACACGCTGAACTGGTTCCGCTCTTTAATAGCACATTGTTTCCAAAGCGTTAAGGTAGGAAGCTACACTTTGGATGCAATCCCTCTGCACTGTGGAGTTCAAAAAGTCTGTGCTCCTCCTCATCTGTTGGATATTTATATCCAACCACTCTGTCCATCTTTCCTAAATGTAACCTCCTTTACCATTCATATGCAGATGACACACAAATAAGTGTATGTGTGTGTGTTAACGAGTTGCCAGTTTCACTTCAAAATATTGTACAGTCCACATCTGAAGTCTGTCAATAGTTGCTAATGAACACGCTTCAGATTAATCTGACTTAGGTATAGAATATCCTGCTTGGGACTGACCACTTGGTGCGAGATTCAAAACGTATCCTTCCTACTGCTTGCCTGTTTGATGTGCCCATGCACTTACCCCAAAAGGTAAATAATTTGGGATGCTATTGGTAATCCAATTTGGAATGTGAACACCCATCGTGGGAGCATACCTCCTTCTGCATCATGCTCTACCAGTCATTGTACCAACCAACCACCCAGCAGTAGTTGGTTCTTTAGTCAATTTCAAATGTGACTATGCCAGTACCCTTTTAGCTTGCATCCTGTTAAGACTGCTTTATCGTATACAGTTGCTCAACCTGCTGCTCTTAGACTTATTCTTTAGGTTAAAATATCTTCCTCAAACTCTGCCTTACACGTAAGTCTTTATTGGCTGCCAGTCAGGCAGAGGATTGATTTTGAAATACTCTGCCTCACCTTGAAATGTGTCCATAGACTTGCACAATCTTATCAGTCTGATAGGATCTCCCAATATCATCCATTCTGCAAACTTCTATCAGCAGACAAGTGTTTACTAGTGGTATCTGCCTCCAGTTGCATTCATAGAGGACATAGATGTATTTTCTGTTGATGGAACTCGACTATGGAATGCCCTATTATTTTATCTTAGAAGTCTGCCTTTCTTAACTGTATTTCTGAAACTCCTTAAAGCCCTTTTTTTTTTTTGATGCTGATCCTAAAGACTCTCTTTTCTTGGTTCCCTCTTGAGCCATTTGTGGTTTGCATATCATAAAACCTTTGTCTAGATGCAGTTAGTTCTACCCAGTTTGCACAATCATACAAACACTTGAAATAAAAGAAATCATAAAAGAGCCTCATATCATCATGAGGACTGTCTCCTCAGGAAACATTCCTGCTGAACTCTTCAGAGGGTGCACAACATCTTTTTCAGGCTTTTGTAATGATGAAGGTTTCACCGCGAGATGAGCACTACAGTAAATACAATTGGATTTTGCATGATCTCCCTTTGATCTGAATGGGATTTCTATAGTTTTAACTTGTGCGCTAAACTCAAAGAAGTTCTTCTCTTAATGAAATGTGGCCCTGTCACTGCCACACAACTTCTGACGTTTACCACTTGTTTGATTTGTATTGCCTATGAACTAGTCACCTACCGATCATGTCTCCTTCTGTGCAGCCTTCAAACAGTGGTCCCCTGGCTGGCAGTGAGCCCCAAACAGGGCGATTTTGAAGGTTTTTTCCCAGCAATCAGAAAGGCAGACGTTAAAGTGAATGTTCTTACCAATTTTCATCTCCAAACTTCCCTTGTTTGATTGAAAAAAATCAGGTGAATGTGGTATTCACTCCTATGAAAAAATGGCTGAAAGAGGTCTTCTTTGATGTCATTCATTCCATATTCAGAGGTGGTCAAGCAATAGTGCATTCTCTGATCTTCACAGCACATTAACTGCTGATTAGCCAGAAGAGAATTTCAGCCTTTATTTTGTACCTGTTAACACCCTTTGAGACAATTGACCATGGTCTGATCACTGGGATCTTGGTAGGATTAGGGAAATGGTTCTAGAATGTCTCTTTTTTTCCTGCAGGGCACCACCCAGCAGTAGTGCATGGACACCTTTGTCTCACCAGAGAGGCCTGACTCCTATGTGGTCACCTACAACTAGTTCCTCTCCTCAACATTGTGTACTATGTATGCCAAGTCACTTGGAATTATCTGGAAACGGGGTTTCAGTGCCAACTGCATCTCTACCAAGAAAGGCTGAGACAGCCCTTTCATTCCTGAAAATCAGCTTTCATGTAGTCACCATCTGAATGTAGGTATGATGTTGGGTTCTAAAAGCAGTGCAACTTTCGCTCACACATGTATGGAACATCACTTCCCTTTGTCACTTAAGCCTTAACATGTACACACAAGTTACCATAGTGCTCGAGGTGGATAACTTTCTTCTCCGGAATGTCAGAGGTTTGCTCCTTCTTATCTTGTCAGATGATCTAGAATCATTGGTTGAAGCTTTGGTATGCAAGAACTGGGTTATTCAAAGGGCAAACTGCCAATAGATTTAACTTGGAAACTGCATCTACTACAGAATGTGACTGCATGAAAACTACAACGTTTCTCATCATTTGACAGTATCACACCAATTCGCTGTGATGTTCACTGGCCACAGTAGTTTTTAAGTTTGATGCACAAGATGGCCATTAGTGACCTCCAAAATGTGGAGGGTGACGGGACATTACACCAACAGACATGTGATGGTTGGGTTTTGTACATTCTCAAGTGTGTTCTGTCCCCTTCTGTTAGTCCTATATTGCAGCTGTCACTGTTCCTGGTTCCCCGAAGGACCCATTTTCCCCCCATTAAACGTTCCCATGTGATAGTGTTTTCTTTAAGATATTAAGTATTTCTTTTAGCTGCTCTGTTTTCTGGGGCCACTGAGTGTTGTTAATACTTTTTAAAGATAAGTATAAAAAGAAATGTGATTTACAAGTTGGCCATAACTGACCTCCAAAATTTGGAGGGTGACGGGACATTACACCAACAGACATGTGATGGTTGGGTTTTGTGCCTTCTCAAGTGTTCTTTCCTCTTCTTTTAGTTCTATATTGCAGCTGTCTCTGTTCCTGGTTGCCTGAAGGACCCATGTTCCCCCATTAAACGTTCCCATGTGATAGTGTTTTCTTTAAGATATTAATTATTTGTTTTAGCTGCTCTGTTTTGTTGGGCCATTGAGTGTTGTTAATACTTTTTCAAGATACATATAAAATAAATGTGATTGACATGGTTTCAAGGAAACAGTATCCCTACTAATCGGTAAATTGCACCTCAGCTGCACAACATAAGCAATGACAGTTACTAAACAGAAGCTTCAAACCTATGTTTAGCTTGAAATTATTTTCCTTGTTACATGAGAATTGGGTTAACGTGGAACTTTTTGCTGACAAGATTGTAAATGTCCTTGTCCCTTCTTTTATTATGCCATGTTTGACAGCATCAATCCCCTGAAAAAGCAACTTTTCATCAAACTCAATACTAGTTTCCAAGTTATGATATCAATCAGATATTTGGATCGTGTGTACATTAATATTCTTGTCGAAACTGTGATCATGAAATATAACCACCACTTAAGAAATATTTGAGTTCATTAATGTATGTCTCAATTTCTATGATTCCACACATTAATTATGCATTACATGGTTTTCCATATAGGAGAGTTCCAGGCCTTATATCCCACCCATGAAATGTCTAGCACGAATATCAAACCTCATGTAACGAGCAGGCTTTCTAAAAATTGGCATTTGCCCATACGAGCATTCAGGCGTTGTCCCGAGTAGGAAAGAGAAACATCTGGTTCCTATCCTAAGATATCTTAAGTAAAGCACCAGCTTTGAGGGACGGATAACCATATGAGTGAGAAGAAAGTAAGATGTGAGGCTCAATCCAGAATGAAGGGGGCAAACGAGACCAGAATAGGAGACAGAAGAAAAGGAGAAAGAATGTCCCAATCCAAAGAAAGGAATGATACCTTTCACTGGAAGGAAGAGCAATTAGTAGCTCTGTCTAGAATATAAAGGAAATTAGAGAGCCGAGACACCTAGAGCATGCAGCTGACAGTAAAGAAAGTCTCAGCGGTAGACAACTCTACTTTGCTTTAGGGGGAAAGAAAACATTGGAGCCCTATTCGAAAACATTTGCACTCTGACAAGTCCCTAGTGAAAAAGCAAACATGCACTTCATTGCATTTTTGTAACAGGGCAAACTTTGCCTCAGTGCTAATACTATTCCATATTAGCACTAGGAGAAACTTAGCCTTGGTGCAAAGATGCATTGTAAGTGCATGTTCTTTGCACTAGGACCATTTTTGCCCTAGTGCTTGTACCATGAAAATAGCACTTGTCACTTGTAAACGTTTTCAAATATGGCCCCAATATCTTTTGCATTATGGTCAACTTTGCAGTGCAAAATTTCTGTAATCTGGCCCCAGATGTTCTGCACAACAACTCCCATCGCCACTATGCCCAGGGCCGTTGACAGCTTTAGTGTAAAACATATGGAGAGCCAAAAGTTGCATAACCCTGGTTTAGGTACAGATATTTGTAGTTAGACCAGAGTCAAAAATTGCTGAGTAACATGGCGATTAATCAAGTTAGCTTTATTGCTCAGTTGTGCCACTAGTGGTCTCGTGAGGTTGGGTCAGAGTGAGCGCATGCTTTTGGTGAGTATGAAACGTTTTAGAAATTGTTCTAGTAACATTTTCATCTGGTTTATTTCTTGAATTTGCGGGCTCTTCTTCTTTAGCTTCTTTTGGTCTGCGTTCCACAGACGAGGGCCTTGGGATGAGTGGAGTCTGCACACAATCCATATTTTTCTGGAAAGCTTTTCCTTAGGATTTTCTGCTGAGGAGTAACTGAGATTTCTAGTCCATGTATGGTGAGTAACATAGCCTGTTCAGTATATTGGTACTGTATTGGAGAAAGCCCATTCGGTTAAGCATACACTTTAAAAAAAAAATGTTTGTCATGTGCAGCCAAATCAGAGTTTCTAATGCTGGTTACTATGGTTTGAGTGCATGACTAGTTGGAGGTGATTGATGCTTTTTCACAGACCCACATGAAAACTGATACAATAGTCCAGTTTTGTGATGTCCTGACATGTAACAACTCAATTTCATGGCCATCATTAAGCATTGGGAACACCTTTTTAATTAGATGCAGGTGGAAATTAACGCATTTATTTCTGGCATGATTTGGGAGTCAAAGATTACCCAATGTCTTTGGTCATAGGTTTAGGGGCAGTTATTACAATAATGAAAGTGAAGTGGTCAAGAAAGTGTGTTCCAAGGAGAAACATCTAATATTCCCCATTGTAGAATATCATTGTCAGTCAGCATCTTTGGTTAGTCGATAGTTAGGTTAACTTGAGATCACTTTCACTATTTCTCTTAGGCACTTTGAACAGGGACTCCGTGTAATCTCCGTACAGTTGGAAGGACATGGCACACCAAGCTGTAACATAAGCTAGTGGGCACATATAAACAATGAATACCAAGATCCCTTAAGTAAACTGCAAGCAAGATTAAAAGTGGAAAACTGGTTCGGATTAGGAACAACCTTTTCATGCATTAATGCATGTTTTTACCTACGCATGTAGTAGGTAAAAGCAATTTGATGAGTGTATTATTTACTACAATATCCTATTCCAATGGCATGTGTATAACTATCACCCCCCATGTTCTCTGAAAGACAGGTCTGGAAAACGGTCGGCCAGCCTACATCGAAGCTAGTCCCATCCATTTCTGAGCACAGGAGTGAGCACTATTTTCACTTTGGGGTACAGTCCGGGGTGTGAATAATGTTAACATATTCTTTTTTTTGGGGGGGGGCGTGGGGGAGGGTGGCTGTGCGTGTATTGTGAATTCCCACATTCCTTAGAAAAACTGCAATGATGGCCATCATAGAAATAGTAAAGTGTAAATACCTTTAAAATTTACATGGCAACCATCATGTGACAGAGAAGAACAGCAATGAAGGTGGTCTGGGTGGCACAGCTGGAGCCAAGTAGATGGGGGGGACTGAGGTGGTCTGTGGGACCTAATGGTGTGTGGGAGTGTTTGCATGGCTTGGGCACTGTCCAAAAAAGAAAATGGGCTTCATTACGACAATGGAGGCAACCATGCCGCTTTTTGCGGCATGGCTACCCCCATTCCAGGTACCGGGTCCGGGTTCCCTGAATGGGGAAATACCGGGCCATTCCGACCTTGGAGGGCCCAGTATGTACCCATTCAGGGAACCCGGACCCGGTACATCCCCATTCCCATTTGAGGGCCCATAGGGCTCAATGAGAATGGGGAGGATGCAAACAACGGGCATGTTAATGACCGGCTCGTTGTTTGCATCATGGTCTGCTCACGGGAGACCTCGTAATGAAGGGTAGGAGGTTAATGGGGCTGGAAGCTCTACCGGCCCTGTTAACCCCCTAACCGCCTAAAGTGTAATGAGGCCCAATGTCTGACACTACGTTAGGCACTTGGGTTTGCAGAGAGAATACAGTTGGATACTAATCAATTCTGCCCATGTTCCACCCACCTGATTGACCAGATGTTCTCTTCAGGATGTTAATAGTAGTATTCCCACACAAATGTGTTTGGCATCAACAGCCTTGAGGATTTCCTTCCTGACGGACCTTTGGAGATGAGAGGTCACAAGTCTCTCTAGGAAAGTAGCCAGGAATGGAATATTATAAATAGGCCAGTAGCTAAAGATTTAAAGGGCATAAAAATTAGATGTCTTGAGGAGGAAGGATATTGTGGTTCTTTTAGTTCTTCTGGGTCTTGAACATTTAGGGCCTGATTCATGGAGTATTCTGCAGAGAAAAAAAGAGACTTGTGCGCGAAATGGCACGCAAATCCAGGTTTGTCGATTCATGGAAAGGAATGCTTCCATGCATACCAGGGACTTGCGAGGAATCCACGCTGGTCCACCATGCCACTGCCACTCGACGAACGCCTTACATGAGACTCAAAGGAAAGGGTGGGCCGGGCCTGCTCAGACACCTACAAAGGGGGCAGAACACACAGAATGAGGAAGAACAAGCAAAAATGTGGGTGTTACGAGGGACGTTCCACTGTCAAGCATTTACACTGCCCATACGTGCGCAAAATAAACGTATTTATGGAATTGAACTGGGAAAATCTGGTTGCAAAAAAGCATGCGCAAATCCCGCACACCTACGCCATGCATTGGCAGGTGTAAACATCAACGTGCACCCTAACAAATGCCTACCAAGCATGCTAGACACACCAAACAAACAGATAGAGCCAGGATGAATGCACCATTTGTTACAGCAATCATCCTGGGACACCGCATGAGGAGGATTGCCAGAGCCCAGATCTCCCGCCTACAGACTCGCCTTTTTGGGATGCCTGATGACCAGGTCTATGGCAGGTATGGGCCCCACCCCCCCATATCATCCTAGACCTGGTCAGGGAGTGGGAAGATGATCTCACATAACCCACCTGTGCTCCCAAGCACTGAGCCCCTTGTAAAAGGTACTCACTGCTCTGCATTCTTTGGCCACTTGGTTATTAAAGCAGACCAACCACACACAATACAGATACTTGAGGGTATATTTATCTGGACCTCCCTAAACAGCTCTCTTTTGCTTGACACGAAATAGTACAACAGCTTTGTTTAGAGGGTCCCTTGCTCAGAATTCGAGAAATTACTGTTTCTGCCTCGGTCAGTAATCTCTACAGCTTACTTCTACCACCCAACCAGGAAAAACAAGATTCCTTACCAAATCGTACAAAAAATTACTTTATTTATTACACAGAAAACAACACAGAAACCATAACTAAGGTAAGTATTCGTTGATTTCGTCTTGAACGTATTTTTCTAAAACAACAGTATCCATAAAGCAACAATGTATTCAAACTGTAAGGTCTGTACAATACTATTCGAGTTTAATGCCTCAGGTCTTGTGAATTGTTCCCTTTCCAAATCAAGGAGGACACAGGACAATCCTTATTAATCTATGTACACAATGAAAATTACTCATTCATCCATCTTTTCAAACTTCTCACATAACCCGACATGTTTCATTCCTCACTCATACTACTGTATTTTCTGTCCAGGGAATTCTTCAGGGGTGTACAGAACCCAAACTGGTTGTACAATTTCTTTTTCTACTTTATGTACTTCTTTATCCAAGGCAGGCGGGGTAGGTGGTTCTATTCCTCTCTCCCCTTCTGTCCTCTAAGCCAGTGTAGATTGCTACCTGAAAAAGCAAGTGGAAATAGGCTTGGTTTATTTTTCACCAACCTAGTTATATTTAAATTATAACAACGTTTGTGTGTTATTCACAGGTCAGGGGAAATCAGCGGACCACCACCATAGTAGGTGCTTTCTCCCAGGCCACGCATTCTCACTGCCTACACCAGGTGTTGGCATAACTGCATGACCTTCTGTATATGGGGTGGCACACTTTCCCGAGTGATAGGTGCTATTGATTGCACCCATGTTGCTCTACGTCCACTAGAACAACAGAGCACATCTACCGCAACCGGAAACATTGGTACTCCATCAATGTTCAGGTTGTGTTTGATGCCAAGGGCATCATTACTGAAGTGTATGCCAACTATCCTGGTAGCACATATGATAGTTACATCTTCAGGATGTCTCCTCTACACCGGACCCTGGAAGCTGGGTAGCATGGCAACATACCAATAGACACTGCCAACAAATGCCAATGACAACCATTCTCACCTCTACAGGAGAAAGTGCCTACCCTCTGAGTACATGAATGATGGCGCCCATACGCAACAACACCACACCTGCTGAGATAAGGTACAACAATGCCCATATTGCGACTCAGGGCGTAGTGGAGTGGACATTCGGAGTGCTCAATTCACATTTCCGCTTCCTTGACCTCTCCGGTGGTGTGTTGCTATATGCACCACCAGTAGTCTTCAGGATCATTGTGGCAGCATGTGTCCTGCACAATGTCGCGGCATAGAGCAGCGTCCCAGTGGACATGGTTATGGCCCACCATCCACCCACATAGGCACCCCCCTTGCGTATGGCTGGGTAAAGGGCACATGGAGAGGCTGCACATACCCAGCTTGTGCAATCTTTTTTCACCTAAAATCCCTCCCCTGTGGAGTGCACACAATCCAGCAAAATCCCAGGTGCCATTCAATCATGATAATGGGCCAATCCACTATGCCCACAAAACCACCATGAGAATGTGTTAGGGAGAATTCTCCACAACGGCTAATTTCCCTTACCTACTGAGTCCCTCAGAAGCTTTGCTGGATTTCTAGGATTTATTCTTTTCACCTGGTAAGAGTGTGAGCCTTGTTTTCCCACTCTTACATGTGTTTTACTATGTGTGTTTAACATTTTCTTGTCTTCATAGACTGTGGAGCCTCACCTACTCCTCAGGCATCATCTTTTTACTGTGTGTTACACAGCACCTTCAGTGCAGTGACACAGGGTTGTCTTTTAGACTTCCCAACTCAGACTCCATTTTCTGAGACTGACTACTGTCTCCCAGAACATGGAAAGTTGCCATTGACTTTATTAGTCTTTTTAAAACTCACAGACCCAGTACAAACTATCTTAAATAGAGTACTGGAAGGGGTTAATACTTATCCCTTTTTGTCTGTTTCTCTTGGATCATTGTTTCGCTCCCTTTTCATTAAGACCTGGCTAGTGGCAGTGGTAACTACCCTATTTTTCCTACCGCAGTTATCTTAAATAACCATGGTATTGTTTTAGGCTATCTTGGTAGCCTTGAACTTAAACCCGCTAGACCATATACGTTTTTATACGGTTCCGGCTGGGTTTATTCACCATTTCTTTTTGAAAATGTCTTTCTTGTGTTTTACTCCTTGCACCAAACCAGGTTTGGTTCCTTTGTCACCGTCTTTTTCCGGGCTTCTACACAGAAGCCCTCCTTAGTCCCCTGTATGTCTGAGGGGGACAGGATGTGAGGGAGGGGTTTAGGACTCCCTGCACAGGGTCTCCTTGGAGACCCATGTCGCACTCTGATCTGATTGGCAGTGGTGACTGTCTTGGCGGGACAGCCACCCTGCTGTCTGATTGACAGCCAGGCTGTGTGAATGGGGGAAAACTGCATAAAAAGCAGGTCTCTGAGTCTGGAAAGGCAGAGTCGCCACTGGAACAAAAGAACTGAAGAGGAGCTGACAGAAGAGGACCCCTACAACAACTGAACCACCCGGTGAAGCCCTGCTGCAGGTCCGAATCTTCATACTCCAACGACAGGGAAGATCTTCAAGGAATCTTCTCCCCTTGAGCTGGTGGGACCAACCAGTTCACCCAAACTCGAAGCCAGGCCTCCCTCCTCTGGTCGAATTTGCTGTACAGAGCTTCAGTGAACGGGATAGCCAGGAAGGTCGGACCCTGATTGGGTTTTAAGGAGCGCACTTTTTATTTGTTGCTTTGCTCTGCTGCTGGTTTCTTCCCTGGGCAGTGCAGGACCCTCCAGTCTTCCTACTTCGTGTCAGTCCGACAGTCGCTTCAGGAACCGTGAGCTTGCAGGACCTGCCAGGAACGTCAGCCTCAGCTACAGCTGCTTCTCCATTTTAAGGTAGTGTTCGAATCCGGTTGTTTGTTTCGTCCAGCCGCGGTGAAGGTGTGTGAAACCTTTCGCCAATTGAGGGCTTGTCCTTCTCTACTCTTTAAAGTAACATTTTGCCTGACCAACTTCATTCTTAACTCTTGGCAAAGACTTAACCACAAACTACCCTGAACTGTGTGATCTTGAGCAAAGACTCTGTTCCATTGACTTTGGGCCAGGTCCCTTGAATCTTATTTCCTCACTGTAGTTCCCCTTTCTAGATTGCCCTACTTACTTACCTGTTGTTAGGGAGAATTCTCTGTTTAGGCTGAATTTCCTAACCTAGTAAGTCCCCCAGCAGCTTTGCTGGATTTCTGGAGTTTGTTTTTTCCATCCTGCCAAGAGTGAGACTCTTTCTCTCCCACTCTTGGACATGTATGTGTGTAATTCTACCCTATGGGATTCTTCCCATTGTTGGAGATTAATATCTTTTTTTCCCCGTTAATCTCTAACATACCACCGGGTTACTTATCTTAAATAAGTCTATCGGATGGTATTTTCTGCCAGAACTCGGTTTTTAAAATGGCGTCTGTGTTCGTCTCTGTGTCTCCTAAAGCAAAGGTTGAGCCCTTTGTTCCACTTTTGGCGGGCTTCTGTACAGAGACCCTCCAAAGTGGTGCCATTCTGTCTGGGTTACCACAAGGGGTGTGGGAGGGGGTTTAGGCACCCTGGACTGAGTTGCCTTGCCAACTCCGGTCGCACTCTGGTGTGATTGGCCCAAGTGGCGAGCCTCCCCGCTCACCACTTAGCGTGTTTTGAGTGACACTAGGCTGAATGAATGGGGGTTTTCTGCATAAAAGCAGGCTTTTGGGACTGGATCTTCAGAAGTCGCCACAGGACCTAAGAATCCGACGAGGGTAAAGCTGAGCCGACCTGCATCGACGACACCTCCGGTGGAGCCCTGCTGAACCGACTCACCACTTCCTGACGACAGAGGAGATCTCCCTGCCGGACAGTCTCTTCCCCTGACTGGTGGGAACAACCAGTCACCTTTGCTTTTTCTTCGCTTCAGGACGCAGTGGTCGAATTGCCCGTGCAGAGCACAGCGGCAACCGGATAGCCACTACCCCTGCACCACGACCAAAAGGTGGTGCCTTGTGACGGAGCACTCCGCGGCTGGTCTCTTCCCTGGTGGTGCAACGATCTTCAACTTTCCTTCGACGACGAGATCATCTCTTCTCTTGGCAAAGACCGGACGTGCATCCACCACCAGGAACAACTGCCACCGCCGGAGCTGTCTCTCCACAAACAAGGTACTGTGTCCGCCTGGCTTCCCTTGTTGCCGGATAGAGTGGGGTGTCTTAATCCTCGCCTCTCCATAGGGTCGCCTCCACGATTCTATAACGTTTTGTTCTGAACTGGTCCAATCTGCCTATAACAATTTGCGACAAAGACTCGAAGCGCATTTCCACCAAGATACATTTTGGGACATATCGCCTTGCCTCTCTGCGAGTGGGCCTGGCTTCTGAACTTTGGAATCTACAGTGGTTCTTGTCTTCTTGCCTTGCATCTTTGTTCTTACAAGTATTGGTATCGAGTTGATTTCTTAACCCGCCTTTTCTCTCCCGTCTTAACGAATACTAGAGTGCCATCTAGTTTAAAGCATACACCTCTGTCTGCAAATAAGTGATGCCGTTGAACCTAGACTTGTCGAACTATTGTTATAAATAAATACCTTTATATCTTTACGCCGAAGCCTTGTTGCGTGTTTGCTTGTCTTACTGTGTAGAATTGTCCTATGTTGTATACTCCACATACTGCCTAACTCTTCTTGAGAGAAGTCTGACTGCTCAGCCACAGCTACCAAGTGAATCTGTGTGGTACCGACTGCTACCAAGTGGGTTTACTGCCAAACACCTGTAGTCCTAAATCTTTTGCAGTGGTCCCAGAGGGAACTGCACAGGTTTCCGCCTAACACCTGTTGGTGTTGTTCAATTCTTGCCTAACTTTGTCTTTCCCTCCCTTTTAAATTACTGGAGTGCCATTTTCCTCATACTTCATTTTGAGCCTAAATTGTCCAGAATCAATTGGGTGCGGTGTAGCATATTAGTAATGTGATTTTTCAACTGCTTTACTTTAGTGAAATGTTATACAACTGACGTGTAAATAAATGTATATTTCTTTACTCAAAAACCTTGAGTCATTGTTTGTTTGAATCATAGTAATTGCTGTCCTTTGTGAAACTATGGATACTGCTCACTTGCTCTTGAGATAAGTCTGGCTGCTCGGCCATCGCTACCACTCTATTGGGTAGTACAGGCTAATACCAAAGGTGAATTTTGTACTGTCACTTGTAGTCTTAATTGCGTGTGGTGTTCCCAAAAGGTACTACATATAATTCTGCCTAACAGAAGGTGACCTTGGAAGTGCACATTTGTCTGCATCCATTAGATCAAAAAGGCATGCATTTGGTGTTTCCAAATGAAACACATTGAAGAGGGAGTACACCACTACCTCCATCGCAACCATTGAATGAAATCACCCCTTATGCACAAAAAAATCCCATAGACTAACTAACATACCTGTCAAATGTGTAACCACCGATAATTCCATAAGCTCATCAACCATCATATCTGAGCAGCGAGCCATACATGGCCTCCAACTATAGCAGAAACACAATGCCATATTGCTGCATACCTGTTCGAGTATGTGTATGATGTTCACAAACATGTCCCTACTGTGGTGTGTGGAAAAGCATTGTAGTAAGGATACACATGTGACATCGATTCTGGCAACAGGACCACAATGCAACCCATTCCAAATGAACCACTGAACAGGAGGTAATTGACAATTGTGACAAAGAGGGCGACACACCAGAACAGCCACATCCACACATGCAGCAACTAATGTAGCCATTCCATATGGTTCAGGATAAATGCACATTTTACCTGTCCCCTGTGCATGCAGTCAACAGTCAAAATTCATGCCATGAAATTGCCGACATTCCCTGACTGAAGGATCTGCAGACAGTGAAGAAATTCAAACTGAGTGCAGCCAACATATCCATGCACCCAAAAAGTACAGACACACGTTCCCCCCTCAGAGACATGTAACACATGCAAACAACAACTCACAAGACAACCATCAACATGTGTACCAGCACACATGCAGAAACTCCTGCTCACTGCATGCAATTCAAACACAAACATTGACAACCACAACCCACATAGTGCCTGACCCCCTGAAAGCCAAGCAGTGAATGTGAATGCCACATGCCCCCATTTCCAATCTCATGGCACATACACAACACACACATCAGTCAACATCCTGCATGAAAATGAGAATATATCAGAAATTGAGATAATTGAGAACCCACAATGCAGGGACCCCCCCCCTGGAAGACCATCAATGACATGGCAAGGCATGCCATAACCAGCGTAGTAGTGGGACACTGCAGTGAGCACAGTTATGGAAGCCCATAATGCAAAGCACAAGAAGGCCAGTACACAAATACTCACCTCTTGCAATCCAGGCAGGGTCTGTTGTCAAACTGGAAGGCTGGCCACCGAGGCAACTGCCATGTAAGACATAAGCAGACATGACAAAGCAATGTGAAACTGCAAACAAGAAAAATACATGCAAAAGGTAGGATGCAAGGGAAAAGTGTGACAGCATACAATTGGTTCAACAGGCACTCAGCTTCGATCAACTTGAAGCTGGAAACACCATGGGACATGCATGTGAAAACACCAACAATGCACAGCGTAGTGTGCCTTTCACAAAATAGCATCCCAAAAATGTGCATCAATTGTCCCATGTTTGTGGATCGTAACTGGGGCTGCACAACATCAATGGGGAGTCCAGAGCAAGAGAGGCCAAATGTGCCATTGACCCATTACCCCACAGACATTGCATGGGAAGCAAAGTGTCACTCAGTACACATGTGCAAAGCGCAATGAAACACACACCAGCAAAACCATCAACACCTGTCACAGGCCACAAATAGCTGGCCCTGTCACACACTCACAACCTGCAAAGAAAGGCCCAAACAGCTGGAATACCCACAATTTGGAATCTGCAACCTGTGGCAACATGAATCCATAGAAACCACACCATGTCCAGACATATGACCAGAATCACACAATTTGACACTGGTACCCATGAAGTAGTATCCGTGCCCCACAAGACAAGTCAATCTAAAGTGATCACACACAGTGCAAGACTCCCAGCCAAACACCACACAAGTGTCTACACATGCCCTTCACTTACCAGCACAGGGTACCCACCTGCCTTGCATACGGTGCAACCCACTGGAAGACACATCCCCTAAATGTAAAGACATGCAGTAACAACAGAAAGAAACTGCACATCCATGACAACACATGCATGTATTATGAAAATATGCAGATACCACTCACAGCAGTAGGACCACAGGGTGCAAGAGGGTGACGGGACATAGATTGTGATTTTCCCATGAGTGCAGTGCAGCACAACAGAGAGAGAAATTGAGAGTGAGAGGGAAGGCCAAGTGAAAAACACATCAAGGAGTACACTGCCTGAAGTGGAGATGGCCAAGGACATGCAATACATCACAGTAGGTGCGGGCACAGCTGAGTTGACCGAGGAAGGATGATAGTGACATGAATACCACTTGAAAAACATCTTGGTATTTTAGCATGCACAGCACAAATTAGGAAACTGCCACATGTAGCAAACACTGAGAATAAGGATGCATGATCAACATGCAAGACAGTGCTCATGCTTACCTGCTCACTGAGCCAGTTTGATGTGAATCCTGCATCACCTCCACTGGGAACTGTGCCTCCAAAGGAGTGAGAGGAGTGCTAGTGCCTGGCGGATGGCATGGGAAGCATGGACGTCAAAGGGTGCAGGGTGTCTCCCCTGGGACTGCATTCAAGGCCTCATTACGGATTACTGAAACAACATGGGACAAGATATTACAATTGGCATAGTACAGTACCATTCACACAGCACACATGTGTCAGGATACACTGAACCCATAGTTACCTGCACATGCCATCCTGACTACCACCATGCAAACATGCAAGGTGACCTCACTCTACATGACTGCATGTCCACCACTGTATACATCATGACCTTGACAGGGCAACTGCACAACTCAAGTTAAAAGGTAAAAAAAAAAGAAAACTGGAAAGGGCAACTCAAAAGTTATTCACCAACATCCATGCATGGGGTCTCCAAAATGGACAAAAAATTAAATTGTCCATCATGGACAGGGAAAGGGGGCCACCTGGGAGGGGCCAGGTGTAGGGTGCATGTCAATGTCCACATGGCTGGACGTCCAATAAAAACTATATGTGCTGGCACCCCCATCTGGCATTGAATATGCAGGTAGAAATGATGCTGGAGGCTGACCACGCAATGCCCTAACCTGGTCCTCAGTGGCAGTCCCCAGGCATGACACTGATGAATGCACCAGCAGACTGAGGGTTGTGAGGTCTCTATGCACAACCTCACGGGTGGCACAGAGTTCCTCAGAGATTGTCTGCCTCAATGCTAAAACCTCCTGGTTCAACAGTCTTCTGGTTGCTGCATGTTCCTCACAGACTGCAGTCCTGTGGGCCAACATCTCACCTGCAGAAACTGCAGATCTGCCCATCGGCCCCTGATGTTGGCATCCATGCACAGTCTGTGGGAGCGGCATGTGGACCGTGTGACTTGCAGCTGTTGTACCACCTGTGTTGCTGGGGGGTCATGGCGGTGGCCAACCTATACATGCCCTCAGCCAAACTCTGAAAGACATCACACTGTTGGTGTGTGGAACACAACAGCTGATGCTACCACTCTGTCTGCCCAGCCTGCCCACATCTGCCTGATGCAAGGGAGCATGGCCCTTGCTGTGATGCCTCCCTTGGACATCTCTCACAGGACCAGAAACCAATAAATGGGAGGGTGGCCTTGCAGCTTAAACCGCCGCAGACGGGGGGCACTACTGACTGGCCTTGCAATGACACCTGACCCCCTGCAGACTCATGGGCTCCAACTACTGCACCCATTAGTGCACTCACCTTGGCCTGCATTGCGGATTGCACATCCGGTTCAGCATCAGAGCCAGCTTAGTCCCAAGTGTCAGAAGAGTGTGCAGCATGGCTGAGGATGGTCTGTGGAACCCAGTGGATGATCAAGTCCTACAACGCCACATGGTAGTCTGAAGCACCAGACACTCTTCTTCATCCTCCTCCCCACCTCTGCATCTGGTGCATCCTCACCTGCACATGGACAGAAAAAGACATGTGGAGTTGTGTGCAACATGTCTACAGTAAACATGTGTATCACATTTCTGTCAGGCAACAAAATGCATGGCATGTAGTCATAAGAAATACAGCATCTACACACTATGGCCAACATGCAATGGGAACATGGCATATGCAGACTGGCTCAGGGCCATGCTGGCAGTGGACACATTGCCAACCAACAGGGTCATCAAGAAACACATCATGAGCCATGGTACCGCCCACTGTTGACTAATACCTGTGAAATAGTGATGGACATGCATCTCTGTGACGTGCAATTACATGACATGCCAACAGGCAGCCACACATATCACATACAAGGCTGCAGCAATCGCATGCCACACCAGTGTTGTCTTCTTATCGGGAATGGAGACAATGAGAACATGCCGTACGTTTGGGAAACAGGAAATAGTGCCAAGTGATGTATGGCTGAAAGTGGACCACATAGGCAAGGTCTGTTAAGTGTAGACTGAGTTAGTGGATAGGAACAAGGCACAAGGACCCATAAGAGGGAGAGGGGAATGGGCCCATAGAGTGTGGGCTGAGTGTGGGAGGGTAACAGGGAGCAGGTGTCACAACGACTTGCCATTGGGGCAGCGCAGATGTGTACAGTCTGAACATATGAACACTCACTCAGGGATTGCCAGAAGGCGTGTTGTGTGTCAGCTTGGATGTCCATGAGGCATGGCAGCACAAATGTACATGAGTGAAAAGAGATTCAATACCCTGCGTGTCATGAGGTATAAGTAGGATTTAGGACACATGCACATGTCTAGCAGAGCAGGGTTACTAACATGAAGGATGCAGCAAACAACTGTGCACATTGTGGTATCATGTTGCAGATGTTGGGCGATCCTTGTGGGGGATATGTAGTGTCACACGGAAATGTTCCACTGATGTGCACCACATGGTTTGCATCCACTACTGTGTCCACTGGACAAGAGTCAGTCCTCCACATGACATGGTTCACCAAGGGCAGCCATTCCAATGCAGCCAGATGTGCACCATAATTATACATCTTGAATATGCATTACTTCACATACTCAGGATGCACGGTGTTGGTCACTCAATGGGCGCGTCCTCATAATTTTACAGGCTTCCCACACCTCCACACTTGCTCCAGTAGTTTGAATTGCCTAATAGCCTCTTGATGCTGTGTCAGCTACTCCCACTCTGGTGATCCCCCTCCAGTTGTCAGAGCAGAGGCCAGGGTGGCACCCAGCTTGGACTTAGTGTGATTGGTGAGATAATTCCAGCGCTTCACTACCTGTGCAGCAGTGTGCTTCTCAAACCCTGAAAGGGAGCAGTCCCCCAAAATACATAACAAACTCCCAATGACAGTCAAAAATGGACACACCCCAGAAGGGAATGAGACCAGGACCAAGTGCGGGTGAAGTTTAAGAGGTGGAGTTTATCTAAGATAGGGCATACAGAGGACTCTGCTTACTCCGAGGGCGCTCTGCCAAACATTACACTGTCATTGCATTAAAAATTGTTACAGCGTCATTAGTGACAAAACATATACAGTACAAAAGTTACATTTCGATTGGTGGAGCTGCAGGTACAGTATATCTCCTTATGGGCTGCTTCCATGTGATTGGATGGGTGTTTGGCGGGAAGGCGGGCATCACGTGCGTCAGCTGGGCTGGTCAGTGTAAGGTGAAGCTCATGTGGTTCTGGATAAGGTGATTGATGCTTACTCTCTAATCTAAACACTACTTCAAAATATACAATTAATCACAATCAGTTGTATTTCGACAATTGGGGAGAAGACCATTTTTTTTGTATGTTGTATTTTATACGTTTGTCACTGGTCAGGTGAGAGGTGTGGGGGTGAGCGCTCAGTGCAGGTCCAGTGGAAGGATGGAAGGATACATTTGTTGCACTGAGACATCCGTGACAAATGGGCCTGTGGCAGCACAGTCACGAGGAGGAAAAAGGTGGGGGCCCATGTACTCGCCATACGCGACTCCGCTGAGTGGAGAGCAGGCCCTGCAGTTACCAGAGTGTGGCCTAATTCAGATAATGGAGTTAAAGGTACACAGAATGGGGTTTAAAAAAGTTTCACATGGTCTCTTCTGTACAGGATACATGGGGGTTGGTTATGACTAGGACTGTACATTAATATATGTGTATATATTTACAGGGGTCTAATAATGTTCAGTCTACAACAAGATTGTTCTGGTTACATCTGCCCCATGGGCCACACATATTACATCATGACACAAAAATCGTTCTAACATCTAACATCTTACATGCACATATATTATGTAAAGGTAGTTGACCTGCATCGTGAGACAAGGGTACGTGGCCCCGAATATCTTATCTGCTATAATCAGTTAGCTAACCATCAAACATCCTTTTAGATCTCTTGAAAGCAGTATTATCATACGTTAGTACAGGGTAGGATATATGGTTAAACGTGGGATTAGTACCAGGGTGAATCTGGGAGGCACACAGTAATGGGGCATGCATCTGCTACATCAATAAGAGGTGCAAGGTTAGGGGTTTTGCGGGTCGTATGTCTTCTGGGTAGGGTCTGCGAATACAGAGGCAGGTTTGTGGAGATGAATGTTTTTTTTCCAGGACCAGGCTCTAACCCGGTCACTCACAGGGCAGTGATTTAAGGAGGAAGGCGAGAGATACAGGGCCTCATTACGACCCTGGCGGAAATCGGAAAACGATGGCGGAAATGCAATACCGCCATCGAATAGCGCTCGGTGCGACTATGACCCGTCACCGCAAAGTACGAAGCCATTAGCGACACCGTAGTGAACGCCAACGCTAACTGCACCAAGTACGCGCGCGCGCGCCATGGCAAACCGTAAATACCACCATGGCGCAAGGGTCCGCGAATTCCGACCCTAGCGGACATGTACCTAACGCCATCAAGAATGGCGGAAAGCACCATTCCGCCATGGTGAGAAGTACGGCATCGCGAATCAACCGTAAACGGCCCCACTGAGTGCCTGTACACCGCTCCCTGCCCACAAAGTACAAGTCCCCGTAGGTGCAATGAAGTCACAATGCAACCAGTGAAATGTACAAGTCACCCATGCATGCCAACGAACAAAAGATTCACAAGAGGGGCCAATGGGAGCTGCAGGGCACAGATGGCACGAATACAGAAGCCATTCCAATGGACATGACCACAGTCCCCCCCCCCGAAACGCACGCAAACACAGGCACCTGTGACCAGCAATAATCCGAAAATCACAACATTCCACCAGTCCACCTGGCTGACCGGCGTCTGTTACACAAAACCCAATCCCCCGCCCCTGAGCATGACAGCATTCAAACAGTCATATTGGCAGCCCCCATCCCTGACCTCACTGGGCTCCGTAGGCAAACGCGCCCAGCACAGTACCACGCGACTATACTCCGAAGCCGGAACCCAATGCAGATCTCCTCACAATACATCGCTCCCCAATTAGGAATATGCCACATCACTCGCAAAGAAGAACGCCACACGGCCCATATCAGAATAGAAATTTAATGCACAACTAAATCACCAAGCTCATACAGCCATTAGTCCATGAACTCCAAAACACATATCACCATCGTGGGCTGCATCCGCAAGGAATGACCAGCTACTACTTGTGTGACGCCCTGTTCCATCATGGTACACAGAGCCACATTCACGTACGAAAAGGCAACATGGAAGCGCACAGAACCGCAGGCCCGTCCCAATGGGGAGGCACTAGTCCAGCTGAAAGGCCGAAATGTTGCTCCGAGCCACTAGTACTGCGTAAGGGCATGTGGCCCATTGGCGATCGTCCCATAAGATCGTAATGCTGCTCCACTGATTAACACGAAGCAGCAGGTGTCGGGAGTAAACGCCATCTGCAGGAGTGGCATACAGATGGCAGTGGCAAAAGGGGAGGAGATACCTGTCAACCAAAAGAAAAGAAAAAGAACAGAATGGCCATCAGAACTACATTCGAACAACTCACTTCAATGATCACACTAAATCCACAGCCATATGCATGCTAGCCCACTCCAAAGGATCATCACCACCCCAAAACCACTTGCGACTCATAACTATCCATATCGAGGTGTAAACACCATCACAAACGAGTGTACCTGTGCATGCGTCTGTCAAAACAGATTTCATCAGATGGGAATCTTAACGTGCATGGACACAAGTGTCTGAAGGCGCGTCGAGACAGGGAGGGCTCAACAAGGCCAGATAGACGATGGTCCCACTATGGCAGCCCTGCATCACATAGCGAAAGGGAGGCGGATAGATTCCAAGAAGCCCTGTACATGGCAAACCCTGTATCAAATCACCTGCCCATGCATCCATTCATCATTCCCTCATCCTGTCATGAAAACGCCTGAATATATACTCACAAAACATTCGAATTTTCCATTGAGTCTGTGCGTTATGCAGCCTGCAAAATCCACAGTGCCCCAGCCCGTAATTCCAGTGTTGTGGAGTTACATGTATTTGGGAACGTCCGGCCTCATCGGCCACGTCACTATTGCGCATCCCAAACTATTCATATCAATCATTGCTTCCTCGCCATGGCCCCTGTCTCAAGGACATTTAACAATAGGACGTTATATTTGCAGTCAGACCTGTGGGCATCTCCTCTCCGCTAGCTGAATACCGAAAGCGCCGGCCTTCGAATTCCTCATTTGCAACATCACGTCGAAAAGGCATCTGCGGCCGTTTGAAATCACAAATTATTCCAGCTAGTGCGGCTGTGTGTGAAAATGTCAACTGCCATCACCCACTAATGGGACGCCCCGCCCGTCGTTGCAACTCGGTACAGTGATGCATGAGGGCCCACCGTTACTCGAGTACTACGTTCCACTGACCCATCACAAGTCTGTTCGCGACTGCAAAGATTGTATGTGAAACAATGGGACCATAGCCGAATGTACATATCAACAAATGTCACACGGCCATCGGGTACAAATACATGATTGCAATAGCAAGATGCCATTCCTCGATTCGCAGCGTTGTGTGCGGGACGTGCTCGCCCAAATGGGAGAGCAGCTTGCACAGGTGGAATGATTCACCACAGGTGGAGGCCATACAGCCCGAAAACACATAAAATGCACACCCAGTCTCCTCCCACAACCACACCCACTCCGAAATGCTACCGGCAGGACTCGCGATGTTGGCCCTGGGGGACTTGATAGCACTGCAAGTACTGCAACTCCAAGAAGAAGACGAACACCAACTACAACCAGCCGCACGGAGGAGACGCAGGAGGAGGAGGAGGCCAAGGCAGGGCCAGCAAGGGCCGCCAGCACAGCCACTACCACCACGCAGGCAGCCCGCAATCCCACGCCTCCGAGCACATCCGTTCAACCTCACTGATGAGCAGATCCACACCCTCTACCGTTTGGACCGGGACACCATAGCCGCCATTGTGGACATGACACAGGCTGACCTTGTCAGCATGATAGATAGCCCAACCGCCATCCCACCCCTACTGAAGGTGGTGTCTGTACTCCACTTCCTGGCCACAGGCACCTACCAGCACACAGTCGGACAGTTGCATGGCATTTCTCAGGCAATGTTCTCACGGACACTATCGCAAGTGCTCGATGCCCTCCTGCAGCACGCAGACGACTACATCTCTCTACCACGCTCGGAGCAGGAAATTACCAACACAAAAGTGGGATTCCATGCACTTGCCGGCATACCGGGTTGCATTGGTGCCATCGACTGCACCCATGTGGAATTGGTCGTCCCACATGCCATGGAGGCCCAGTACCGCAACCGAAAACAATTTCATTCCCTGAATGTTCAGATGGTGTGTGACTCCAACAGGATCATTACACATTGTTGTGCCAGATTCCCAGGATCAACCCATGATTCTATGGTCTTGAGGAACTCTACTATACCACGCTACATGGAGCGACACGCAGGGAACAGATCCTGGCTACTCGGTGAGTCTCTTTTCATGCATGATGATGTGGTGTATGTGATGCGGCAATGACCTGGCAGGAAGGGGGGGGGGGTGTGCGTACGTAGCAATGGCATTCCAGATCATACGTTTATCGTCCACATACAGGTGATGCTGGGTATCCACTGAAGAGATGGCTCCTCACACCAGTCCGGAACCCACGGGACCAGCAAGAGGAGGACTACAACCATGCCCACTCACGTACCCGTGTAGTCATTGAACAGGCATTCGGCCTACTGAAGACTCGTTTCCGCTGCCTCAGCAGGTCTGGCGGGGCACTCCTGTACCACCATGAGAAGGTTGCTAAGATGGTCATGGCATGTGTCATGCTCCACAACATGTGCGTACGTAGAAATGTGCCCATGCCCCCTGACGCAGAACTGCAAGCACCTGATGATGGTCATGATGAGGGTGGGGATGTGGCAGCAGCTCAAGGAGTCTGCGAGGCACCGGAGGGCCGTGACATTCGTCAGCATCTCATTGATGCATGCTTCTAGCACTCACGCCTGGTGGCTGATACATGGACACGGGACTCGTGGCACTGTGTGTGTCTGGTACATGCACAATATGGACTGTACGCCTATGATGGCCTAGTACACTAAAATCATTGTCCACACATCTCATTGGTTGATCGTGCACTGTTTATGGCATATGTGATATCATGTTGAACACCCTATCGACCCGCCACCCTAGTGAGCCCAACACACCCCCTCCTACCTCCCCCCGAACACCAGTGTCCAAAGATGCCCATTGTCAGTGGGCTGTCGCTATTGCAAGCCCCCTCTGCGGGTGTCAGGGGCACCCCTGCCTGTGGAGCGCAGGTTCCTCCCAGATCTACGTTGGGGGCTGCCCTGGACGGAACTTGCAACGGATGATGTCTCTGCCTGCTCACGTCCATGCATGTCCCTAAGGGTTTGTGAGAGCTCAGTGAGCACACGGCGCACTGCGGCAAGTTCGGCGCATACGTCTTTGGACGTCGCATGCAGTTCCCCCCTCAGGCTCTCGGTGCTACTCTCCATCTGTGCCCTTAGTGTCTCTGTGCTTCTCTCCATTTCTGCCCTGAGTGTCTCAGTTGATGTTTCTATGTCTGCCTTAGTGCGCCCACATTCATCGACATGGTCCTTGAGGAGCGTGGCCAGTTGCTGCTGTTGCACGATTAACTGGTCGAGGGACTGTTGCCTCTGCTGGGCCATGGCCATTTGCGGGGGTGTCACAGAGGGGCTGTTGACCTCATGTTGCCTTGCCACAGGGCTTGTGGGGGATGGCCAGTCGTCGTCTTGTGGGTGCCCCTGCGTGGTATCCTCATGTTGTACGGGATGGGACAGACAGGGGGATTGGGACAGGTCATGGATGGATCTGACTTCGACATCCCCGTCTTCTGTGTCGGAGCATGCTGCCATCATTGGGGTGTCACCTATGGTGCTGCTGCCACCAGAGGCAGTGCCTTCTGTGGCATCCGTTGGGGGCACCTGTGGTGGTGGTGTTGTGGGCATGCTGGCTGCTGGGGTGCCTGTTGATGTTCCCTCCTGTGTGCTGCCACCTGATTTGTGCTGCTGCCGTGTCTTGATGCTTGCAGCTGAGGTGGAGGGTCTTTGGCCGTTGATCTTGGCCCTCTTTGCAGGTGTGCTGGTAGGGGTGTCCTGAAGCTCGTTGTTTGGATCGGACCCTGTGGTGGAGTAAAGGAGGGCGAGGGTTATTAATGGGTCTGTGGGAATTGGAATGGCATTGTATCACATGCATTGGGGTGGTACCTGAGGGTGATTTGGGTCAGGGCCTTGGAGGTGCTTTCATTTGTGTGTGGAGTGAGGGTGCAGTTGTTTGGCAGCCTGCAGTTAGGGTGTGCCTGCTGCACGTGTAGTGGGTGTTTTAGGGGTTTTTAGTTATTTATGTATTTATTGTGATTTTTAAAGTGCGCTATCAGGGCGATGTGTGTGGACGTTCTCCTGGACATGTGTTTGTGTTGCACTATGTGGACACATGGTAGTTCACATGATTGGACATTGTGGATTTAGCATTGTTTTATCTGGCCCACCTACCTGAATCTTCGGATGTCTGCACTCCTTTCTCCATCCCTCCGACTCCCTCTATGCTCTCCATTCCGATGGTGGAGGCACAGATTTCTTCCCAGGGGGTCAACTTGATGGGTGATTCTGGGCCTCCCCCGGTGGCTGTGGCAATGTTTCGGTTGGCAGAGAGTATGCTGCGGACGCGTATCCGCAGGTCGTCCCATCGCTTTCGGCATTGCTGTGGGGTGCGGGGTGCGGTACCCACCGCACTTACCCGCTGTGCCACCAGAGCCCATATGGCCTTCTTGTTCGCAAGTGCCGTCCTGGTCATTTGCGTGGAGAAGACGACGGCAGCATTCTCCTGGAGGGTCTCTGTTAGCACGGTGAGTTCCTCACGGGAGAAGTGGACCTGCCGCTTGCGGTCGCACGCTTTCTTCGCTACTTTTCCCATTTTTCTTGGTTTCGCTAGGGTGGATGACGGGTTGGGGTGTGTCTCGGGGTAGTGTTTTTAGTGGTTGTGTGGTTTTTGTGGTTTTATAGGTGTACGGCGGGATGTTTCCTGTTCCGGGACCATGTTTTTACTTCCGTTTCCGTATGTTTCCGGTCACCGTACTTTCCGGTAGGCGCACTCTGCGGTGTCCGCTGTGATGGGTGGCGGTATTGCACCTAGGGCGACGTACGGCGGCGGTGTGGGCCGTTTTGGGGTCATTTCCGCCATCGCGGACTTTGCACTTCCGCCATGCCGTGGTGCTCGTGCCCGATGGGTCGGAATGGGCCGCACTTTGCTCCTTCGTGCAATGGCGGAAACGCTATTTACGCTGTTGCGGTCCGGTCAGTCACTTTCCGCCAGGGTCGTAATGAGGGCCACAGTGTTTAGTTTGTAGCCTTCCACGCCCAATCTTCCATGAGAACAGGACAGTCACAGAGACAACAGAGGGGAGGTGGAGGGAGGGGTTTGGGCTGCTGGCCGTGCGTGGATGCTGATGGGAAGAGACGCCAGCCTGCAGCTTGGCCTACTACAAAATGGAGTCGTAATTGGGCCTACCTGTATGGGTTTCACATGTGTGGGTCGCCCCATGGGGGGCCATCACCCTGGGCAGGGGCACATGTTCATCCTCGGTGTGAGTTTAGCGTGCCTATGTGCACCGGAATATAGGGGAGGGGGGTTGAAAAAGACCCTTTCTTCCTTACATCCCCCTTTTTGTTACTTAAGTAACAAATATTGTAACTCTCCAAACCTCCTATGTTCCGCTTCTTCAGCTGTCGCTTCATCCCAGACAGGGGTTGCTTTCATGGCATCCAGGTCCTGCATACCGCCCGCAGACTTTCCGCTGCCCGTGCATATTTGTCGAGGGTACACGTCCTATAAATACAGCCCCCATCCCCTTCCATGCCCTCCCAAACCTCATCATACCATTCTAATATGTGGGGCTCCTTTATTGTTTTATGGTTTAGTGGATCTACAATGTACCCAGTGTTATATATAGCGGTCATTCTATACTTTGGCTCTAAGTCATCCCCAGTCTTGACTTGTGTCTCATGTGTCATCTGCACCACTCCTGCTGCATGGCCCATTGTCACCATCATCATTGCACTATTAGGTACTGCATTTGCGCAACACCTGAGTCCTAATTGGCACATACAAAAAGAAAAAGACGATGGTGGGTATTAAGAGCTTAACGGTCATTCCGAGCCAAGATGGGACCCACGAAAACATGTTATCAAAAGAAGTAATGGGCTGTACCCCCTCCTTCTTTCATACGCTCGCCAAGGTTGTGCACTACTGCTATAACGTGATATAATGTTAGCTTAGCTCCTTAGCCCTTTGCTCCACCTTTATCACGTTGAACCCCTCTTCTGTGTCATTGGCCAGTTGGATTAGCTCCCAGCGAGTGATCTGGAGCCATTTTGCGTTGGCCCGTGCCTGGATGCTTGAGACGAGGGACTCAAAGTACGTTTCAGCGGATGTAAACAGCCTAAATCGGTGAGGAATCTGTGCCAAAAGTTCAGAGGATGCCTTGGAGATATAATTTGAGGATCTTCTTTTCTGCATTATTGTGCTCTGCAGCTGCTCTTTGGAGAGGACATATGTGGGAGGTTCTTCAGCTTTTGGCAGGGGCTCAGGATATTTGGTTGTGGACAGCCCCCTCCTCCCTTGAATGTGGCTTTCAGGTATCACCATTAGAGCGGAATGCAGCGTTGCCATAGCGCATGTGCCCCTCCAAGACTGGGGGAGGTGCAAGCACGCCTGTTTGCCGCAAACCCAGTAAGTGTTATGTTACGTTAAATGGCATTTCTATAGTGCCTTATGTATCATTGGTATGACCTCAAAGCGCTGGTAGGTTGAACGCCCTCGGGAACCGCAGTTCAAGTCAGTAGAGATTGAGAATGTGGTATGGTGCGTGGGCACACCGGAAATGTGTGCTGCTGGTGTGGTTGTTGCATAATAGCTGCTTCATAGCGATAGGTGTGGTGCTGAGGACATCAGTTGGATGTGTTCAGTCTGGAGGGTGGACACTCAGACTGAGTTCTGTCTGCGGTACACCTGAGGAGATGGTTAAGCTAGCTGGAATGTGCTCAGCTAGTTGTGTTTTATTAGGATGATGAGGTGTTTGTGAGGTCATGTTAGTATGAGAACAGCTAGGCTAAATGTGTCATAGCATAGCTTTGTTCTAGTTGAATGATGGTGTATAGGAGAGAATAACGTAGTAAGGTGATATGGTGGTTTATCAGTGAAGCGCTTGTGGCCAGGCACAAGAGCAGGACAGGGGGCGTACATAGCAACATATGTATATAAAGCGACAGGATGGATAGGGTAATATGGGGATACAGGAACATAGCAGTTGTTCCATCCACTTCACCCATTCCATCCGCTTCATCGGTTCTATCCGCTTCATCTGTTCCATCCGATTCATCTGTTCCATTCACTTACATCCGTTCCATCGACTTCTTCCGTTCCATCCACTTCATCTGTTCCAACCACTTCATCCGTTCCATCCACTTCATCCATTCCATTTACTTCATTTGTTCCCTCCACTTCATCTGCTCATCCACTTCGTCTGTCGCATTCACTTTGTCTGTTCCATTCACTTCGTCTGTTCCATTCTTTTCGTCAGTTCCATTCTCTTCGTCCGTTCCATCCACTCCATTCGCACCATCCACTCCATTCGCTCCATCCACTCTATCCGTTCCATCCACTCTATCCGTTCCATCCACTCTATCCGTTCCATCCACTCTATGCATTTCAACCACTCTATGCGTTCGATCTACTCTATCTGTTCCATCCCCTCTATCTGTACCATGAACTCTATCCGTACCATCCATTCTATCTGTACCATCTACTTAATTTGTTCCATCCACTTCATCCATTCTATCCACTTCATCCATTCCATCCACTTGATCCGTTCCATCCACTTCATCCGTTCCATCTACTTCCATTCATTCCATCCACTTCATCCAGTCATCTATTCTATCCACTCATCTCCTCCATCCACTCGATCCACTCCATCCATTCCACCCACACGCTCCATTCTTCCCAATGCATTTCATAAATTCTATCCACTTCATCCGTTCCATCCGGTTTCATCAACTCCATCCGTTCCATCGGTTCCATCCACTCCATCCATTGCATCTGTTCCACCCACTCCATCCGTTTCATCCACTCCATCCGTTCCATAAATTCGGCCGTGCTTTTTTTCATGTCTGGGATGATGAGGGTTTTACTACAGGTCTTGATTGTGCCCAGATTTGTTTTTCCTTCTCCATGGAAGCACAGTTCATACGATATCTCCTTCTGCAGTTTGAACAGCTTTTCAAGAGCTGTTACCCATGTGAGCTTTGTGATTTGTTGTGTCCATATCGGGGCGCATGTTTTCTGAATCCATTGTAATTTTTCATCTGACAGTCCTCGCAGAGCTTTTGCTTTGCATGTTATTTGCTCTTCTTGCCACTTGTTATCTGAATATAATGTTCTTTAATTATGAGGAAAGGCTCTTTCAGGCAGATTACTCCTTGTGGTCTGCTATAGCATGTCTTCATTCTGCAGCATTTCAAATTAAACAGTGTGTGCTTGAAAAGTATTTTTTATTCTGCATTATGCGAGATGAAGGAGATACTGTGTCTCTTCAATAGGTGACTCTTGTGGCAGCAGCACTTTAGGAGTACCTGAGGCTTGGGGTATTAAGGAACATGCATAACAGCTCTCATTTGTGGTTTGTTTTGCCGTTGTGCTCATGTCTGCATACCATTTGTTAGACTGATGTGGGTGCTGTGGGTCCTCTATTGTATTCAGCCCTAAACCATGATATTCATCATATTTCTTCCGTCCCGCCCCCTTTTCCTCCTTCTATTTCCCCCCGGGCTGTCTTGTCTTTTTCTTTCTTCCCCATATTTGATCGGAAATATCCCACTTACTCCCCCCTTTTCCCACTCATTATACATTATAACATATTTTTCAACATTTCTCTCATTTTCATTTTGTATATTCTTTGTGTCTGAGGTACATTGCGTGGTTGTATAGAGTCCATCATTCAACCATGGAAATTCGGAAGGGTCTGGGTCATTCATTTCATAAATACTAAACTCAGATTTGTTATAAAGGGCCAAGGGGTCAGTTAGTACTGGGGTGCTGAAAGTGTGACTGTCGTTGTCTGTATCACTTTTGTGGGTCCTGTGTGTCCAAATCAATTTAAATCCATCCCATATTTTATTTTATTTTCTTTTAGTATTTGTATAGCGCGCTACAACCCACAGGCACAGAGGCGCTGAGAAGAATATGTATGCAGGCTTGCTTAAGGGTTACAAGATAGCGGCCCAGTACAATGGATTAATACAGTTACATAGTTTACAATGGGTTACATGTCGGGTACAGTAAGCAATACAGATTCAAGTGGTGGAGATAGAGGGAGGGAGTCAAACAAAGAGCTTATTCTTCATATGAGGTGGGCTCCCTGTTTCATTCATTTTGCCCCTCCCCCCTCCTTTATTTTAATAGATATAAAGGATATCGCCCAATACAGTATGAGGACCAACATCATTGAAAAGAAAATAATTGCACAAAAAAGTCCACAATCGTAAGAATAACTTTTCAAGCTATTTACTCTATTTCTATCTCTATCTATACTACTGTTGTTGACATTAGCCCCCCCCGTCATTGCCATGGATGGTCCTACAGAGTGAGACATAAAAGGGGGTTAAATACACATTCATTTAAGTGTTATTTTCACCATTCTACTTTTATTTAATAACTTCTTATTTTCATTATACTTTTTTCCACATCCTATTTCAATTCTTATTATTATTAGACACACATAAAACTGTATCTTTCTGATGTTATTAAATGAAACAGAAAGAACAAAGAGAGAGAGAGAGAGAGAGAGAAAGAGAGAGAGAGAGAGAGAGATGATAGGAAATGGGCATTGAACCAATATCATTATCTTAATACATCATTCTGTTCTTCTTATTCACATTTCTATTATACATTATTTACAATCCACCTTTTCTTTTACTCATGCAATATTTACCTTTTATCACATTTCATCGTTATCGCCTTTTTTAGCAGTTTCGTTTTGCCTGTATTTCATTTTTCACATATTCGTATTACGTCTGTGTTGTTTCTTCTGATCTGTCTTTCTCTTCATTTTGTTTTACGCTATCATACGCCTTGCGCACATCAGATAAATGAATCCAATATTTCAGGACCTTTACCTTCACCGCAGTGGGTGTGCAATATATTACTTCATATGGGCCATGAAACCTTGGGGCATTCCACCGACGTACGAAGCTTCGCACATATACCATCTCCCCTGGCATAAATTGGAAGCTAGGGCTATCTGTGGCTAGTGTCATTTGGTCACTTGCGTTTTCTTATGTGAAGGGGGGAGCTAGTTGTCTTGCAATCATGCGTGCCGCTCTCATCAGTTTTTTCAGGTACTCTTGAAATTCATCTCCCAATACTGTTGCACTTCTGTGTGCATCTGACTGTCTTCTCAAAGGGAACAGTGCTATATGCATGCGCCTGCCTGTTACTATTTCATGCACGGATTCGTGGTGGTCTTTACTAGGCTGGCTCCTAAATTCGAACAGTGCCAACGGCAAACAATGTACCCAATTTTTCTTCAGTGTATGGCACAGTTTGGATAATATGCTTTTTAGGAGGCCGTTTATTTTTTCTACAACACCATTTGATTGCAGGTGATAAATTGTGCACAACTTGTGGGTAATGCTCAGCATTGTTGTCATTGCTTGAAAGAGATCATTTACAAAATGTTTCCCGTTGTCGGACCGTATTGTGTCGCATATTCCCCCTCGGGGAAATACTTCTCTCACTAAAAATGTTGCAGCGCATTTCGCATCTGGATGTGTGCATGGGCCTGCCTCCAGCCACCGCGAAATGGGACAAACCACCACTATCTAATATCGTGATCCATTGCACCTCTCTCCCATGTCTGCATAATTAATATGTAGCTCACGGAATGATCCAATGGGCCGTGGAAGCGTTCCTTTTAGAGTTCTTAGTGTCATTCCTGAATTGTAAGTTTGGCACGTGGTACATTCTATTACCATTTTAGATATCTGCTCTTGAAACCTTGGTACTAACCAGTTTTCTTGTATATCTGCAGCAATGTGCTGTTTTGCATTGTGGGCTGGGAAGTGTAGTTGTTGGAACGCTACCTCTAACAATTTAGCTGGTATCACTACTTTACCTGTACTGTTTTGCTACAGAAAAGAATCTGTGGGTGATTGGCTACATCCCCTCTTTCCCCATTGTTTCTTTTCCTCTTGCAGTGCTTCCTGCTGCAACTCTATTATCTGTGAAACTGGCATTGAATTGTATCCTTCCCCCTGCTCTTCCTCTACGTGGTTTTGTAATACAAACTCACCTGTTACTTCTTTTGTGAAATAGGACGCTTCCTTTGCGGCGGCATCCACTGCCGTGTTATCTAATGACATGACGTCATTTGTATTTGTGTGGGCCTGGCATTTTACCAGCGCTACAACTGTAGGTTCTTTTAACGCTTCGATCAATTTGGTAAGTAATTCACAGTGTTGCACTTGGGACCCATCTGCTCTTCTGAATCCTCTCCTTTGCCATCGTGCTACTCCGCCATGTACTGTGGTTGTCATGTATGCTGAGTCAGTGTATATTGTTACTGCGCTACCCTTGGCTTTGTGTAGTGCTTCAATTAATGCTACTAATCCAGCTGCTTGTGGTGAAAAGTTGGCAGGCAATCTCTTCTGTACAATCACTTCATACTCCCCCCTCCTCTAGTCATACCAAGGCTGCCCCTACATGTTTCTCTCCTGTTTCACAATTGATAGACGCTGACCCATCTACAAAGTATATCTCCCCTTCTGTTAGTGCATCTTCTCTTGCTGTGGGTGTACCATCATCTTCTCCCCTGAATGTGGCACAATCATGATTTTGCATGTCTTCCACCGTGCATGCTTCTGTGAGGAATGTGGCTGGGTTTACTGTTTTGCATCGTACTATGTGTAGGTTGGCACTTGATAGAATAATTTCATAGGCTGTGGCTCTCTGCGTAGTTAATGTGCTTTTCGATGTTTCAACTATCGAAAATAATGAGTGCTCTACGAACAGAGTCACGGAGCATCCCATCACAATTGTGTTTTTTCAATGGTGAATGCGGCAGCTGCGTGAGCTTGTTCGCAAGTCGTCAAGTGTACCACTGTAGTATGCCAGGGGTTTGTGGCCCAGTGAGGTTTTCTGTGATACCACAGCGTTCATGAGTGTTCCATTGCAGTGCGAAAATAAATAAAATTTGCGTTCATAGTCTGGCGTTTCTAGTACAGGTGCTGTGGAGATCAACTCTTTCAATGTTTTGAAGGCTGTGTACATTTTGTGTGTCCATCTTAGATCAGTTTTCTCCCTTTGTGCTTCCTTCAGTGCATGCAATAGGGGTTTTGTGTAAACTGCATTATCTAATATCCATGCACGACAGTAGTTGCACATGCCAAGAAATTTCTGCATCTGTTTCACTGTTTTGGGGTTGTTTACTGCCCTCGCGGCTGCTGCTCTGTCGGGTATTATTCGCTTGCCGTCTTTTGATATCAGTTGACCCAGATATAGTACTTCTGCTAGACAGTACTGCAGTTTCTGTTTGTCTACCTTGTAGCCCTTGTGTGCTAGTAATGTCAGTGACGTTACTGAGTCCTTCCTGCACTCTTCCTCATTTTCTCCGCAGATCAACAGATCAACCACATAGTGAATAATTGTACTCTTTGTGTCAATATTTCCAAGATCTTCGTGTAATATTCTGTTAAAGATACTGGGACTCTCACAAAACCCCTGGGGCAGTCTGCAATGCTCAGACCTTTTTTCCACACAGGGTAAATGCTGTTAGATATTGTGATTCAGGGTCCAGTGGTACTGATGAAAATGCATTTTTCAAATCCACTACTGTGAAACATGTTGCTCTTTTTGGGATACTGCATAAAATTGACGCAGGGTTTGGGACGAGTGGGAACTCTGTTTGTATGACGTCGTTGAGGGGGTGTAAATCCTGTATCATCCTCCATGCCCCTCCCTTTGCCTTCTTAATGGTGTAAATACAAGTGTTACATGGGGAATTTGAGGTTACTATTATTCGCTGCTGCAGTAGTGTGTATATTGTCTCTTTTATTCCTTCTCCTGCCTCTTGTGACACGGGGTATTGTTTCACTACACCACCCCGGGTTTGAGTTTTATTTTCACAGGCGGTACATCTTTTAACAGCCCTACATCGTGAGGGCCAGTTGTCCATAATTCTGATGGTACCTGTCGCATATCTTTGTTAAAGAATGCTGGTGGTTCATATTACAGTAAGGGTGCTCGAACTGTTCCCCCACCGTTACATCCAATTCTTCTGTGTACGGAACCTCGACCACCACCCCAGAAAATCCCTGTGTCTCCATTTTATTATTCGATAGCAGGAATCGGACTTCCTTCAGGCATGATTTTTCCACTCCCGAATCCACCATTAAGATGAATTGTTTGTTTCCTATCTCTGCCCCCACCAGTGGTTCCTCTGCTGCATTGAGGGTTGTCGACAGTACTGGACACGCAAGTGCTTTCTGTGGGCTATCCTATGCTGAGTATCTTATGTTCTCACTGTCACTAAAAATATTATTCCCCACCAATGCTGTCCCCTGTAAGGTGCTGGTGCTCCATTTGCTGTTGTGGCGAAAGGGTTTCCGCACATCAAGGGCATACTTTCCTGATTTTGTGAATGTTGCTGTACATTTTGTGAGTGCAGTCTTTGTTTGGTGTGTACCTTGAGTCGGGTTGCTCTTCTCTCCTACTTCAACCCATAGGCAAGCTGTATGGGCTGCCAGGGTGGGGGTGACCGTATTACTGTTCATTCTGATAGGGGGTCATAGGCCGACTTCGACACTCTATTGAAAAATGTCCCCATCTCCCACAATTCCATTATGTTCCCTGTCCCCTTCCTATAGGCTCTTACCCACCATATCCATACCCTCCTCCTCTTGACCCTCTGTACCCACCTCTTCCTCCACGGGTGCTCTCTCCCTGCCAATGTGGCCCTACGTATTGCTCCTTGCCGTTCCATTGCTCATGTCCATTCACTGCCCAATTCGGTGCAATCCTTGCCTGTATAGCTATCGGTCCCTCTTCCCCTTCTCATCCTCTATCTTGGGGAGGGCTGCTACTGCAGCTGCAACCTTCACCAGTTTTGTTTGTATTAACTTTGCTTTGTCTGCCAACCTCCTCTGAGCTATCTCTTTCTCTCTCTCTTTGATCCTTTTACCATGGTGTACTATGATGCTCTGTATTTCGGGCCAGCCCTTGGCTTCTATCCTGGCTATTTTATCTAGAGCCTTCTGTGTTTCCTTCGGGAGCCCTTTTTTAATTATGAAATAAAACAGTGAGGTGGATTGATCCTAAGCCGTGCCTGTCTCCGCTCTCCACATCTCTTGCACCCGGAGAATGTAAGCCATTGAATCTTCCTCCTCCCCCATTGTACATTGCATCACTGATTGCAGATCAGGTGTGTCAGGAAACATTTCTCTCAGTGCATCCCATACCCTGGCTCTAACTGTGTTGAATAAAGCCCCATCATGGCCGTCACAGTCCAATGTTACCTCGGGGAACCCTGCCTTTGCCCACACCGGTTAGCTTGATCACCCACTGCAGAACCCAACACACTTTTGATGTCTCCTATTGCTAGGGGGACCCCAGCTGTGTTTTTCTGAAATGCATATATCCATTTACTTGCCCCCCCTGATAGCGGGGGTAGTGTCTCTAATAGATTCACTTTATCCATTTGGGCCCACGTGACATAATGTGGCCTTCCTGCCCCTTTGTGTATCAGTAGGAGTTGTAACTTACCCTTTATTTTCCCCGTACTCACCTCTGTTCCCTTTTTTCCCAGTACTGCCATCCTCCCCGCTCTTCACCTTAGTCTCCCCTGCCACTCTTCTTACACTGCCCTACCTGCAGGGGATCCTTCCGCTCCAAATAGCTCCCCACCTGTTGCTTCACCTAACCTTCTTTCTTCCTCTTCTTGCTCATCTATATCACACCAGTACTCTTCTTCCCTCTCGGACAATACACTTTCCACTTCCATACTCACCTGTCTGTCTGCTTGATCTATTTCTACTATTCGTGCTGGGGTGTTGTTAAGTCTGAGCAATATTTCTCCCTTCTTTCAGCCCTCTCCTGTTGTACTATTGCATGTCTGGGATTCCTGTGTCTGCTCTAACCGTGGCATGGGTGTACAACTCTGCTTGCATTTACCTCTTAATCAGGTTAATTCCATTTGATTCATGATTAATCATGTTTCAAGATCCTGTGTAATTTGCTCTATGTCCATAGTTGGAGTACTTACCTACCCTGTTGCTCCTCGTGAGTCATATGGCGGTGGTGCTGGTGCTGTCACATGTGGTGCGGGGGGTGATGTGGGCTTAGACACATATACTGGGTCACTATATATTTCAGCTGGTTTTGTTAAAACTGGGTATAGCCTCATTACCTCTACTTCTTTTTCCTTCCCTCCCCTTCCTCCATCCACCATTATTTGTTGCCAGGGGAGATGCGCCCTGCCCCTTATTTTTACTTGGAGGTATCTCCTCGAAGAGTCTCCATAAATGTAGTATTTCTCTCCTGTTTTCCAACTGTGTTCCCTTGTATTTCACAAATAAAAATGTTGCTATCATGTCTAATGCACTTTTATCAAACAACCATCCTTCAAGGCAAACTTGGGTCAAACTTTCTCCTTTTAATTCTGTAAGCCACTGCTTGTGGTACTTCTTAATTCTAGCTGCATAACCTGGCAGGTTCTGGCAAATATGTGAAAGCGGTGTCCCTGCACCCATTTTTTTTTTCAGTGATTCCTGTATTCTCTTATAGGTTAACATCATAGATCAAAAACCATTTACTTATAATCATGCACCACCTCTTACGTCACTCTTGTACCTTCAATTTACCATACCGTGTTACTCAATTTTTCAACAAGATGACCAATAATACGATCATGCAATATCACCTTTTTGACAATAATTTCTTGCTTTACACTAAGCAGCGTGCAGCATACATAGACAATACATATTACACAACAATGGACTTTTAGACATACCACATTTAACAGTTAACACAAACCCTCCCTCTCTCTGTTTCCCTTCTCTACTTTTCTTCCCACCTGTTTCCCAGACACGTCCCTTTTAATCTTGGTCCCTTATGACTTTCCCCTCTTTATCTAAGAGTGTCCCTTTTACAAAAAAGAAAAGAAGCGTTTCTAAATACTAATGTGAGTCTCCTCCTTTATATAAGACTCCTACCATTTCCACTTATTTTTCCTCTTATTTCCTGTACTAGTCGAGATAGTACTGATGCGGCGCCGCCTTCTACCCCCTCGCGGAGCTAGGTTCCCATACAACTGTCCTAATGGCCATGTGCAAAGACAAAAGAATAGATTAAAAAGAAAAGTTCCCCTTTTAGTCTGTTAATTCATTCCCTCCTCTATGTTCCCTCTATTCACTCCCAAATTACCTTTCATCTGACTCCCCGTCCCACCATTTCTTCCCTCTACTGCCTTTTAAAGTCACTCTCACTTGATACTCACGTGTCCGTCTTGATCCGAGACCCTTCGGAGCCAGTCTTTCAAGGCGCCGCCCCACCCTCAATGGTCACACCCTGCTCTGGCGAGGGGTACGTTGGGCTTTGCAAAGCCAGGGCACGTACACCCTCTAGCCCTAGTGCGTGTGCACATCTAAGTGTACCAGTTGCCGTTGGTGGGCGGCTTTGAGGGGGCGCGCCCTGGTTCTGCTGTGGCCGGGGGATGTCTCGTGCTAGAAGGACCGGAAATAATGAAATCACGTTGGGGTCACCAAATGAAAGTGAGCAGTCCCCCAAAATACACAACAAACTCCCAATGAGAGTCAATAACGGACACACCCCAGAAGGGAAGGAGACCGGGCCCAAGTGGAGTTTATCTAAGGTAGGGCATGCAGAGGACTCTGCTTACTATGAGAGCGCTCTGCCAAACATTACACTGTCATTGCATTAAAAAGGGTTACAGCATCATTAGTGATGAAACATATACAGTACAAAAGTAAAATTTTGATTGGTGGAGCCGCAAGTCCAGTATACCTTCTTATGGGCTGCTTCCATGTGATTGGATGGCTGTTTGGCGGGAAGGCGGACATAACGTGCATGGGCTGGTCAGTGTGAGGTGAAGGTCAAGTGGTTCTGGATAAGGTGATTGATGCTAACTCTGTAATCTAAACACTACTTCAAAGTATACAATTAATGACAATCAGTTGTATTTTGACAGTTGGGGAGAAGACCATATATTTTACATGTTGTATTTTATACATTTGTCACTGGTCAGGTGAGAGGTGTGGGGGTCCTCTCTGTCAGGGGGCATGAGGGTGGGCGCTCCGCGTGGGTCCAGTGGAAGAATGGAAGGATACATTTGTTGCACTGAGACATCTGTGAGAAATGGGCCTGTGGCAGCACAGTCATGAGGAGGAAAAAGGTGGGGGCCCATGTACTCGCTGTGCGCGGCGCCGCTGAGGGGAGAGAAGGCCCTTCAGTTACCAGAGTGTGGCCTAATTCAGATAATGTAGTTAAAGGTACACAGAATGGGGTTTGAACAAGTTTTGCATGGCCTCATCTGTACAGGATATGTGCGGGGGTTGGTTATGATTAGGACTGTACATTAATATATATGTATATATTTACAGGGGTCTAATAATTTTCAGTCTACAACAAGATTATTCTGGTTACATCTGCCCCATGGGACACACATATTACATCATGACACATAATTCTTCTAACATCTTACATGCACATATATTATGTGATGGTAGTTGGCCTGCATCGTGAGACAAGGGTACGTGGGCCCGAATATCTTATCTGTTATAATCAGTTAACTAACACATTCGTCAAACATCCTTTTAGATCTTGTAAAAGCAGCATTATCATGTGTTAGTACAGGATAGGATATATGGTCACGCACGGGATTAGTACCACAGGTGAATCTGGGAGGCACACAGCCAATGGGCATGCATCTGCTACATCAATAAGATGTGCGAGGTTAGGGGTTGTGCGGGTCCTATGTCTTCTGGGTAGGGTCTACGATTACAGAGGCAGGTTTGTGGAGATGAATGGTTTTTTCCAGGATCATCAGGCTCTAGCCCGGTCTCTCACAGGGCAGTGATGTAAGGAGGAAGGCGAGAGATACAGTGTTTAGTTTGTAGCCTTCCACGCCCAATCTTCAGTGAAAACAGGACAGTCACAGAGACAACAGAGGGAAGGTGGAGGGAGGGGGTTGGGCTGGTGGCCGTTTGCGGACGCTGATTGGGAGAGGCGCCAGCCTGCAGCTTGGTGCTTCCTAAGGGCTCTTCTTGGCGTACTACAAAATGGAGTCGTAATTGGGCCAACCTGTACGGGTTGTACATCTGTGGATCGCCCTGGGGCGGCCCATCACCCTGGCCAGCGGCACATGGTCAGCCTCGGTGTGAGTGTAGCATGCCTATGTGCACCGGAATATAGGGGACGGGGGTCGAAAAAGACCCTTCCTTCCTTTCAACCCTAAGGCGTTGATCTTGTCCGTGGCATGCTGCCAAGGCACCATAAACTGAGCAGTTGTATGAGTGCTCCCCGGATGCAGGCACATGTCACAGTGGTGAATGGTCACGTAGTCCATGACGATCTGGAGTTCTTCATCATTGTAGTTCTTCTTCCTCAACATGCCAGTGTCCTGTGCCGTATCATAGGGTTGATCCTATTCCTGCTGTGCAGGATTTGCCTTATTGCCATGAGTGGCATGAGGTGTTGGTGCCAACCCTGTGTGGCTGGGACCACTTTGGGGTCCAAATGCAGGACCACAAGTGGCCTGGGGCATGGCATGACCACCTGGGGCTAGGGCAGCAGCTTCCACAGCACGTCCCTGACACCCTGGGGTTGGGGCAGCTGCTTCCACAGCACATTCCTGACCCCCTAGGGCTAGGGCAGCTGCTTTCACAGCACGTCCCTGACCCCCTTGGGCTGGGGCAGCGGCTTCCACAGCAAATCCCTGCCCCGGCCCCATCTGTCCCGTTCCCTCTTGAGGTCTTGCCACTCATGTCATAGGTGTAACTGAAATATGGAAGGCACACCAAGTTATTGTCCTGGGCAACATGAGTGAGGGGGCAGTCTATGTGATGTGAGATGTAGTCCTGTTGTCCAGCAAGGCTCAAATGTACCCCAGATGTGGATAGCATGGTACTCGAATGCACAGCCACCACAAAAACAAAAACAATGCGTACGCGATACCAGGATAGCTTTCGAAATAAGAAATAATTGTTACGCGATACGCAGTGCCAACCACACACGAAAATGTGTACGCGAAACCTGGAAAGCACAAGAAATGTAAAAATAGTGGTACGCGATGAGCAGGGGCACGCAGAGATGAAACAAATGCGTACACGACTCACCATTAACCTTGCAAAAATGAAAAATGAATGCGCATATGCTCGGAGACAAAGTCCCCCAAAAGAAAACTGATACGCAATACTTGAAGGGAATGATTCGGCATCAAATAAAACACCATACGAATGTGGTTTTAACCTCCACGACTTGTGATGCGTGTCGCACGACTTATATGGATTTGTCAATGACGTGAACGTGTAGGTGTTCCGCGTAGCTGCGCAGAGTCTACGCTCGCAGGAAGTAACTTATGCTTATTTCATCACGAGATAAGGGCCTTTACTCTGCTGCAGGCAACTGCGTTTGTGTGATGCATACCGCAGTACCTCCTGCCCACACTGCTGCTTGACTTGCTTCCTATGGCTCTGCTTTGCCCCATTCACCCCTATAGTGCTGCTGCATGCTCGAGTGTGAGTGCCTGCCTGCAACCTGCGCTGTCTGCTGTGCCAGCTGCCCCCATTTGACTGGAATCCTGTGTTGGCCCTGCATCCCCTCCATTGTACTTCTAGGGACTTCCACCTCTGAAAATACTACCGCTGCTCCACAACAGTCATCCAGGACCCAGGAAGCCCATACCTGCCTCAGGGGTGCCATGTCTGGCACCTGCATCATCGGGTGAGGGCAGCACCCCCACATCAAAGCAGAGGTCACCCAACTTTACTAACATCGAAGTTGGGATCTGTTAGGCAGAATTATATGCAGTACCCTTTGGGAACACCACACACAATTAGGACTACAAGTGACAGTACAAATTCACCTTTGGTACAAGCCTGTACTACACAGCAGTGGTAACAATGGCTGGGCAGCCAGACTTATCTCAAGAGTAAGTGAGCAGTATCAATAGTTACATAAAGGACAGTAATTACTTTGATTCAAACAAACACTGACTCAAGGTTTCTGAGTAAAAGAATATACATTTATTTACACATCATTTGTAAAACATTTCACTAAAGTAAAGCAGTTGAAAATTCACACTCTTGATACATTACACCACACCCGATTCTGGACAAATTAGGCTCAAAATGAAGTGTGAGCAAAATGCCGCTCCAGTAATTTAAAAGGGAGGGAAAGACAAAGTTTGGCAGAAATTGACTAGCACCAACAAATAAGTAAGCAGGGCAATCTAGAAAAAGGAAGTTCAGTGAGGAAATCAAATTAAAAAATGCCTTACCCAAAGTCAATGGGTCAAAGTCTTTTGCTCAAGATCACACAGCTCAGGGTAGTTTGCGGTTAAGTCTCTGCCAAGAGTTCAGGACAGAGTTGGTCATCAGAAAAGTTAGTTTAAAGAATGGGGAAGGACAAGCCCTCAGATTGGTGAAAGGTTTCACACCCTTCCACTGTGGTCGGACGAAACGAACAACCGGATTTGAACAGTACCTTAAATGGCGAAGAAGGCTGTAGCTGAGGTGGACGTTCCTGGCAGGTCCTGCAAGCTCACGGTTCCTGAAGCGACTGTCGGACTGACACGAAGTAGGAAGACTGGAGGGTCCTGCACTGCCCAGGGAAGAAACCGGCAGCAGAGCAAAGAAACAAATAAAAGGTGCGCTCCCTAAAATGCAAGCAGGGTCCATCCCTTCTGGCTATCCGGTTCACTGTAGCTCTGTACAGCAATTTCGACAAGGAGAGGGAGGCCTTGCTTGGAGTTTGGGTGAACTGGTTGGTCCCACCAGCTCAGGGGAAGAAGATTCCTTGCAGATCTTCTCTGTCGTCGAAGTCTGAATATTCGGACCTGCAGCAGGGCTTCACCGGGAGGTTCAGTTGTGGTAGGGGTCCTCTTCTGTCAGCTCCTCTTTGGTTCTCTCGTTCCAGTGGCGACTCTGCCTTTCCAGCCACAGAGACCTGCTTTTTATGCAGTTTCCCCACATTCACACAGCCTGGCTTTCAATCACACAGTAGGGTGGCTGTCCCGCCGGCACAGTCACCACACGCACAGCAAAACACATGTAAGAGTGTGAAAAAAGGCTCACACTCTTACCAGGTGAAAAAAATAAATCCCAGAAATCCAGTAAATCTGCTGAGGGACTCAGTAGGTAAGGGGAATTAGCCATTCTGGAGAATTCTCCCTAACATGATTCTGGTGGATGGGGTCCTGGACGCCTATGATGACCTCTACAACCCAATGACACAGCAGGGCTCCGATTCAAGGGGATGAGATCACGACTGACATCAATACAAAGGGGGTGGCAGCCCACACCAGGTGAAGAAACATTGGGACAATCTCAAGATCCGCAGCAATATCAAGTTGTTGGCAGCCCTCAAGCCGGAACCCACCATAGAGGTGCACTGTGCAGGCTGCCACCGCTTCTATCGGTCACAGCTGCGGGTAATTGAGAGGAGGATGAGGGACAACCTGCAAGCCATCCAGGACCAGGCAATGGCTGGTCTCCAAGAGGAAGAGGAGGAATGTGAGTCCTAAGGGATGAACAATGAGCCCGCTTCCCATGTAAATAGTTCATTTGTGTCTCTGTATTTTCTGTTTTGCCCTTGGACATTTCCCCCTTCCAACATCCATGCTTGATTTTGGGTGAATGTTAGTAATACAGTTTTCTGTTGCACACACCTTTTTTGTAGTCTCTTTGATCATGGGCAGCATGTGGTTTGCAGTCATTTTGCTATGCCTTTGTTATGTGACTGTCAGGTGGGTTGCGGGCATGACTGTGGAGATGTGGCATGAAGTCATCATTCATGCATGGGGGGTTGCACCCCGATGCATGGACAGCCACCAACACACAACACTCTCCATACTGTGTGTGTTTTTCGGGTCATGCTACTCATCAGCCACTATGGTGCTTCACATTGCATAGCATTGTTTTGCAGTGTTACTTGTGCATGGTGTTTCCACGGTGGAGCTGCTGCTGTATTCAGTGGACCTGGTGCTGTGCCACTGGTTGTGATGTGCCACAGACTTCTGTGATGTTTGAAGTGGGAGAATAGGAGAAAAGACCCCCCCCAATCTCCTCGCGCCCCTGGCCTAGAGGATCGCGACCCAGACACCCGCCACAAGTTGAATTTGCCTATCTACCAGATGACCAAATACCCTGGTACAGGAACATACGGATGTGCCCACCAGCCTGCCCGCCAGCCTGCCCTGCTCAAGCCGACACCTGCGGCATGGATGAACTCGACTAAGCTCTTCAACAGTAAGGAAGTACATTGTTAGAGATGCCATGACGACTTAGCCAACTGTCAAGACCACCCGTGTAACCATGCACACTGGACACCCCCACACCAATCCACACGAAGAACATACTCAGTGCTATGACGTAGGTGACGGACACACCCACTGACGCGCATCTTTATTATTTTTCACATAGGTTTTTCGAAATGCAGAAACGCAAGACACACAAAGCACTCATCTAAATGCTTGCTGACGCTATCCCTAACCCTTGTATTGTGATGAAAATACAACGAAGACATGATACCGCCTATGAAGCAATGTCGCCTATGAAGCAATGTGATACCGCAACTTAAGTGCCGTGCATTAAACATCCCCACCTATGCACCAGGCCCAAGTAGGCCGCAAGCAAGAGCCTCCACGAACATTGGACGAGCAAGAGTACAATCGCTGACCCTGCAGAACGCGCCCATCGAGAACTGACAGCCAAGGGAGCGATGTTGCAACTCGCATGCCACCAGCCGACGCCAAGGTCACACCTGCAAGCTAAACCAGACACACTGTGGAAAATACAACTTTAAATGTGCAGAATTCTGATTCAATCACGGTCTCTCCTCACGTGACCAAGCCAAACCTGACAGGGTGCCAGACCCAGGAGGGAGAAGTCGCCTGGGTCCCACATTTGAGACACAGGCTGCAACAATGAAATGACCCAATGGACACCTACAGCGATGGGAATGGTCTGAGCAAATCCACGCATTGTCTGCACAAACACATAGTTACATATTGTTGCAAATGACAGGTACACCGCGAGCTGGGAACAACGATGGTCCCAGGCTGGGGGGCTCGCGAGTGGACCAATCAGAACATGGGGCACTCATCACTGACGCCATTAACATTAGCCAATCATTAGGGGTCTTCGTGTAACAATTTTCAAGTATCTAATAGAAGGGACAACCCAAGTATACCACCTGACTGACCCTTAACCACTAACAGCGTTCTCTATACGTGTGCTATACTAACCCTACCACTCGAGGAACTAATCCAGAGTGGCGATAGTTTTTTTGCTAACTTTCCCAGGTGACGCAAGTAGCGCGTCATACTGAGGCAAAAAGGGGCCTGTGAGCCCCACGAATTTCGAGAGTCTGGACGGACGCGTACGATCCTAGACCCATCCCTGCCGTTATTCAATAAACAGCAGAACCACCTTGCTTCTTGTGTGTGTCTCATACTCATTTTTGGGATACACGGGAGGAGTTGGAGGCCTCCCAGCCCGGAGGTCCGCGGAAGGCCCGGCCGACCCCGGGAGAAAACCCCCCCGACAAGTTGGAGGCACTGCTGAGATCTGTTTAAGATCTGCCTTTTATTTTATTTTTCCGAGTACTCTCGTTGCGAGGAGGCCCGGCGGCGCGGCCCCCTCTGCCGCTGCCCCCTTTTTGAGGACTACAGGACCATCACGGAACTGCGAGAAGACCGGACAGCGCAATCCGGATATTGGCCCTCGGGAGCCGGTTGAGAAGTATCCCGCCCGCGGTTGGCGAGTGTCCAGACGTGGTCCAGACGAGGGGAGGTGGCGAGCCGCTTGGAGGGGTGCACGCAGTCAAGCGGCCCCGCATCAAGAGAACTTGGTGAGTATGCCACACCCAACGAGCAATGTGAAATTGTGAGGGAGGGGGGAGGAATAGAATACGGGAGTTGGGAGGTGTTACCAAGGTGCGCGGCAAAGATTTTATAAATTAGTGTTGACAGTGAAGTGAATGGTAGCTGGACGAGTGCGAGAGCAGTCCGCTACGCTATGAAGAAGGGTGGGCGGAGCACAAAAACATCACGTGCGGCCACTCGTAGACACTGATTGGCCTAGGTCGCGACCACCTGTAAGGGTGTGTGTGTGTGCGGTTTCCTACGAATTGGCGATTATTGATCAATGCGTAGATGAGGATCCCTATTGATCGAGCAGAGAAACTTGATAGATAGATGACGTTTTCCTGTAGGCGGTAGCTAGCTGGTTGCCTAATATGGAAGATAATTGGCTGGTAAAGCCCTACTGTTGAGGGGCGTATCACACGCGAGGCGACACAGCGTGCGCAGTCTGATTATATTATTGGTTACCTTGTTCCAGGGGTGACAAGAGGACAGCTGTGGGGTTAACAGGGATAAATAGCAAACTTATCTCGAATTTTTAAAAACATGAAAAGAACTTACCGGTAGTTTTGGAAGAGGTCGGTGACATCACCAGTAGGGCTTTCATAGGATACCTCGAGTACACAGCATTGTTGAAGAGTGGTGGGGAAGAGAATAGTGGTAAGGGAGTGGAGACAGAGGTAAACGGTAACGATTATATCGGAGAAGGGTGAAGAGGTGGACGTGACCGCGCACGGAGAACGCCGGCCACGACGAGTGAAGAAAGAGGAGGAGGGGTGAAATAAAGTGGGACGGCTGTATAAGCACGTCACACAGGGCACACAGCGGCAGGGGGCTACGTGCGCCTCGGCCGTAGAGGGGCCGTAACGGTGTTAGGTGAAAGAAGCAAAGACAGAAAAGAATATATAATTGCAAATGCTATATTTTATTATTTTCTTTTAGCGGACGATCGCAAGTCCCCAAAATTACGGGGCCAGGTAAAACATATGAAATTGTATAGCATTCATTATTAGCAAGATAACCACTACCATATCGAGGGAGGAAAACAACACAGTGCTACTATGTCACACGGGACAGGATTGGGAGGGTGGGGGAACACCCTCACTACCCCACTACAGCATATATGTAAAACACTGTCACCCCATAGGGAGAAATTGATTAAATACAGCAGAGAATGGACACAGGGGACGGACAACAAAATGACGACAACCTGGCCGCCTAATGGCAGTTTCGACCCATATGTCCAACACTCACTATTGACCCATCTACATAACACATACAAGGGGAAGAAGTTGACACACCATGTGGAGGTGTTTAACTTATGGAGGATGTTCCAGGGGACCCGACCAGGACCGACCAGAATGTTCACTGTGGGGGAAACAAAGGAGGAGAAGAAGATTAAGGAGGAGGAACAGAATGGGGAAAAAGAGAGTGAAAGCACACAGTGCACGGGAAAAGGACAAAAGGGAGGAGAAAAGAATAGCAATGTAAATAAAACAGAAATAAAAAAGGAACAGGGCGACGACATGCCCTTAGCCAAAGTAGTGAAACAGGAGGAAGGGGGGTTATATCCTATAACGGAACTACGAGAAATAGTGAGAGAACAATTAAGGGCGGCTGAGGGGTATTCGAACTCAGCATACAGCCCACCACCATATACAGCTACAGGCGGCTACACGGGAGGGGAGGCGACAAGTACGGTAGGGTCAACTTATACGAAGATGCCCGCAGGGGAAGGGAAGACTAGCAAAGAACAAATTGCAGCCATAGGACACGATGAGTGGGTAGCTGCGCAGGTGTTATTAAAATTGCAAGGTTCATTAACAGGAGAAGAGAAGGAGGTAGTAAGAAAAATGAACGAGGGCAATGACAGTAAGAGCGAGATGAAAGGGGAAGGGGGAAAAGAAAGGAGGAAGAGCTGTTACGAGAAGAAGAAGAGATTTTGGAGGAACGATTAGTTAAGGAATGAGCAAAATGCCCTGATCAAACAGCTTGAGAGGGAGGAAAGAGAGAGAAGACGAGAAAGGAAAGAAAGTAAGAATGAGTTGGAAAAAATGAGGGAACAAACTGAAGAACGATAGAGGGAAGCTGAAAGGGTGAAGGCAGCAGCAGAAAGGGTATCTCGAGCAGCACAGCGCGACAAGAAAAGGGAGGAAGAAGAGAAAGAAAAGGAAATGGAAATATGGAAGAGGAAAATACTATCAGAAACGACAAAGAAATATGAAGAAGGGAGGGTGATAGAAAGCATATTAGAACGGGAAAGAGAGAGATGGGAAAGGAGGAGAGAGGAGGACAGGCTATTGGAAAGGATGAGTAGTGAAGTATTGGAGGAATTAAAAAAGAAAAGAGAGGAAATGGGTGGAGAGATAGTAGAGAAAATAGAAGAGGGGAGAGTGAAATAAAGAAATATGTACGCAGGGACACAGAAGTAGCAACAACATCAGCGCAAAGGGGAGCAATTTGTAAAGAAGAAATGGGAGGAACGGATTTAATAGATTTAAAAACAGTGACAATTCGGGGGAAAAAGACAGATTGGGGGTTGTCGCTCCTGGATGACTTTTGCAGTGAGGAAGAAGAAGGAATGGAGAGAGAAGGAAAAAATAGGGAAAGGGAAAGCTTAGATAAATTGTACATCACCCGGACCAACAGGGAATCACCATGGGCCTGCAGAAGGAAGGAAGAACTGGGGGGAAGTGAGGGAGAAGAGCAAGGAATGGCAGGAAGGCACACACGTACAGCTACACCCTCATCATCCCGTCCAACATGTTCCACCACCCCGCACTCATCCCGTGCAACATGCCCACCTACACCCACACCCGCCCCTCACGAACACACACCCTACGCTGGCAGGTGTAGAAATCTCCCAGGACGCAGGCAGGAAGAACGAATACACACGCCCACATCAAATAAAGGAAATGAGAAACGGAGGGGAAGAGATGGAGGGGAAACAGCTACGAGCAGGGGAAATATGGACATAACAGACGATGTAGACGACACGGAAGAAGAGGAGGGGTATACGGACTCAACACCGGGAAACCCGGGGGGTCAGATAGGACACAACCTAATGCCACTTTTGGAGAGAGGAGGGGTTAGACCATAATACGACCCTTGGAAGCATGCAGACAAGGAAAATATAAAGTGCAGGCTCCCAACACTAAGTGGAGGTGCGGGGAAATGGATATATGAGATGGAAAAACACACTGCAGGACAGAAACTGGCAGTAGGAGACGTGAAGGGCCTACTAATATCAATATTGGGGGATGCAGCAGATGACATCTGGAAGACAGCGGGCTTCCCTGGGGTCACAATAACAAACACATCACACGACGGGGCGCCATTTGCAAACTGCAGACATGCATTATGGCAAGCACTAAGGGTAAATACCCAGATACCTCAGACATAGGAGCAATTACATCGCACAAGATGCGTGAGAACGAAGATCCTGTTGATTATATCCAGGAAATTCAAGAAAAGTGGTGTATGGAAACTAGAGAGCAGTGGGACAAGACACCAGCAATATTTTACCATATACTAATACAAGGGCTCCCAGAAGCGGTGCAGAAACAATTGAAGAAAGTAGTGGGGATGGAAGCAAAGGCTTGGCCGGAAATACAACTGACGATAGTACATCGTTGTAGGACATGGCAAGAAAAGATGAAACAAAAGGAAGAGGATAGGAAAGCGGAAGAGGCTAAATTAGTGCAGAAAAAACGTACTAAGTACACAATGGAAGGTGCACTAATAACTACACCTACAACAATGACACAAAACCCCACGCGAGTAGTGGCCGCACAAGATCCCTCCCAAATACAATCACCACAAATTATAACACAACAGCTACCACCACCCCCACCATATACGACTAATATGGGAGGAGGATACTCAACACCAGGAGCTGGATATTATAATTACAACAGGGGAAGGGGAGGAATGATGAGGGGGAGGGGATATGGCTATAACGCACAACAGCAAGGCGGAGGATTCCGAAACTTCTACCCCTCTGGGCAACCAGTATACCAGGACAATTCAGGAAGTTTCCCATGGCAGACCAGGGATCCACCTGTATGTTGGATTTGTGGATTGTTAGGACACATGTCACGCACATGTAGAATGAGACCCTCCACACCAGCGTGGGGAGAACAGGGACAACAAGGGGCTACAAGGGAACAGCAAGGTTACCAACAACAGCAGGCACTCCCACAGGGCAGTACGTAGCAACAGTTAGTAACACAACAACAGCCACAGACATATTCACTACCGCAACAACAGGTAGCGATATCACAACAACCCCAAGTGCAGCAAGTACAGCAGCCCACTCAAATTCAGGACCATAAGGTAACCTCCACCAATACAAACCTACAGCAAACACAACTGGGAAGGGTGACTGTCCTGGGACACAACCCTTACACAGGAAGTGGTCAATCATTATACCCTCAATAGGACAGCCCACAGATGTCCTTGGTGTGTCCCATCATGTCAGTAACACCTAATAGTGCGGAGGAACCATGCATTGAGGTAAGGATAGGTGACAAGAAATTATCATTCCTTGTTAATACTGGGCAACCCGGTCTTGCAGAAGGGAGGCTAAATTTAAGATGTCAGGTGAAGCCATGAACACCCAAGGATTCTCTGGGGCTAGGGGGTTGGTTCCCTTTACTGATAACATCTCCTTATCAATAGGGGATTATGACATGTCCGTCCCGCTCCTATAATCAAGGGAGTCGCCAGTAAACATACTTGGGAGAGACATAATGAGCAGGATGAATATGACAATCTCCTTCACGGAGGACGGCATAATTTGTTCCACCCCTGGAATAAACATGCTCACTGCACGACAAATTATGCAAGCATACTGTGGGCAGACAGTGACTAGGGCTGAGCCAATAGATGGCGAACTGTTCCAGTACGGAACAGACATGGCATTCGCATGGATGCCGGGAATAGAAGGGAAGATCTGGAGGAGGCCAGCAGCCTATCTGTTCAGACCTGAAACACCAGCCAATGAGCCAGAAGGAAAGGTGATTTCAGTGAGCATCGAGAGCATTATAGCAACTGCTGATTATATCGCAGTACATGCCCAAGACCGGGAAGGAAGAGCATGGAGGGCAGTGATAGCGCTGGCTGAGGGATGCAGGCTCACCCAGGTGTTGGATGAGGAGCTCTTTTCAGAAGACAAGGAAGAGGGTGAAATGGTATTTATAATGAGTGTAGATATATGGCTAAGAGTGACATACAAGCAAGTGTCACAGAAAATTGCCATGGCACTTGAAGCACCCACATCTTCCCCAGTTCCCTTTTACGAGGAAGATATGGCAAAAGTTCCAACATCACTGTGGACCAATAGTCCCTCTGACGTGGGTTGCATAAAGAGTATTGGGGGAGTAAGAATAAAACTGAAAAAGGGTGCAATACTCCCTAGAGTGAAGCAATACCCACTATCAAAAGAGGCAGATGAGGGCATATACGAAACAATAACGGCCCTAATAAATAATGGCATACTGGTACCATCAGAATCACCTTGTAACACAGCCGTGTATCCAGTGCGCAAAGCTAAAGGAGGGTCTTGGCGTTTCATCCAAGACCTCAGGCCCTTGAACAACATTGTAGAAGCAGAATACCCCATAGCAGCAAACCCGGCCACCATATTATGTGGAATTCCAGCAGAGGCCTCACGGTTTACAGTGATTGACCTCAAAAATGCCTTTTTCTCAATACCCCTGCATACAGATTCACAAGACCTGACAAGCTTCACGTACAGAAACACTAAATGGAAACACACCAGGTTACCACAAGGATACTGCGAGTCACCCTCAATTTTCAACCGAGTAATACAGATGGACTTGGGAAACGTTGAATTGGAAAGTACGGTGCTGCAATATGTTGACGACATAATAATTTGCAGCACGAGCGAAGAAAGGTGCAGGGAGGACTCATTGAAAATGCTGACAATATTGGCTGAAAAGGGGTACAAGGTAGAAAAGAAAAGTTACAGTACTGTCAGGAACAGGTATTATACATTGGTCAACTGATATCCCAACACGGAAGAAAGATTGCACCACAAAGAGCACAGGCTATATCAAACACACCATTGCCACAAACAGTGAGGGAGCTGCAACAGTTCCTGGGATTGAGCAATTACTGCAGAGCATGGGTTTTTGATTACAGCTCATAGATAGGACCCCTACTTGAAGCATTGAGAGAAGCAAACAAAGGGGAGAAAAAATTGGGGTGGACAATGGAAATGAAGGAAGCATTTGACGAATTGAAACACGCAATATCAACTGCTCCGGTACTGGGCACCCCAGATTATGAACGACAGTTCTTTATCTTTTCACATTGCGACTCAGCAGTAATGAAAGCAGTGTTGGCTCAGAAAACAAGCATGGGATACAAGCCAATAGCATTCTACAGCGGGCACTTGGACCCTGTTATGTTAGGTCACTTCCCTTGTGAACAAGGCCTTGCCGCAGCTGCATTCGCGGTAGAGAAATCATCATCTATCACAATGGGGTGCCCAACCACACTATTTGTGGAGCATGCACTATTTGCAATATTGAACAAGCCTAAGTCCACACTAACCACGCAGAGGGTGTCAGGTTATGATATTATCTTATCTAGACCAGAACTATCTATTGTTGGATGCAGTACAGTTAACCCTGCAAGGTTTATAGCGGAAGTTATTGAGGAAGGTGACTATGCTCATGATTGTACAAAGACTACTGAAATGTACTCATGTACTAGAAAAGTTGAAGACGATGCGCTAAATGGAGGAGAGCTCTTGTTCATTGATGGGTCATCAACAATAGACCAGAGTGATGGGATAAGAAGAACAGGGGCAGCAGTTGTAAAAATGACAGAAGAATTGGTGTGTGTCCCGGTGAAATGTGTACAGTTACCACAGCATTATTCTGCTCAAGCAGCAGAATTGGTTGCACTGATCTTGGCGTTGAAGGAAAGCTTTGACAAAAGAGTTACTATATATTCTGATAGCGCATATGTCACGTCAACTGTCCACTCGGGGTTGACAAAATGGCAGAGAAGGGGGTTTAGGAGAGCTGACGGCACCCCAGTGCAACATGCTCTCTTGTTAGCTGAATTAATTGAAGTAATAAATAATCCCCAAGAACTAGCTTTGGTCAAATGTCCCGCACACACTAATGGAGAAGATCATATCTCAAAAGGGAATGAAGCAGCAGACGCACATGCAAAGTATGCTGCGTATTTTGGTGAAATATGGAACCCCCCAGAGTCAGAGAGAGGGAGAGGGAGGGGGATAGCTAAGGAGATGTTGATGAAGGAAGGGTACACTCATCTCCCAGCCACACAAATAATGGAATTACAGGCAGCCGCACCAATGGCAGAAAAGGAGATATGGGTAAAAAGAGGATGTACAATGTCACCAACTGACGCACTATGGCGTCAGGGTAACACTGGAAAGATGGTCATGCTGTTGGCACTATTGAACACCGCCCTGGGCCAGCTCCATCACCCAGCTCATACAGGGAAGGAAGTTATTGCAGCACAAATTAGGGAAGACTGGTTCTGCCCTGAGTTAAATTCTCATGTAACAAATTGTATCAGCAATTGCCTGACATGTCAACAGTTTACGGCCGGTCACACGCTGCAAGTGATAAAAGGTACTATACCCCGGCCAGAGGGACCCTTCCTGCACATTCATATTGATTACGTTGATATGGTCAATGTATGTCAAGGAAATACGTATATGATTGTAATTGTATGCCCATTCTCCAGGTGGATTGAGGCAGGACCCTGCTCACATGCAGATGCTTTCAGAGCAGCCAAATTTCTAGTGAGGGAGGTTTTCCCCAGGTGGGGAGTGTGCGAAGTACTGCGGTCAGATAACGGCTCGCACTTCGCTAATGAAATGTTTCAGCACATCACGTCCTTACTGAACATCAAACATAAATTTGCGTGTGCATATCACCCGCAGGCCAACGGTATATGTGAATGCCTGAATGGCCTATTGAAGGAGGCAATCGCAAAGATACAGCAAACAACAAAGAAGAGTTGGCTGTATTGTCTTCCGCTAGCTCTATTTGAGCTAAGGAAAAGGCCAGGGTTCGACCACCACCTCACTCCTCACGAGGTGGTGACCGGACATCAAATGCGCCTTCCCCTAACGCCAACATCAAGAGCATTCACAGACTATGAAAATACTGCAACTGTTCTTGGTGATGAAATGTACCAATATGTGTCTTCTTTGATTACTAGTGTAGCGTTTGTGTCTCAACAGCTCGAGCGCACGCGGGGCGGGTCTAAGAGTTACGAAAAAGAAGACGCCGACAAAGAATTGGAAAAGGAAAGACTGTGCAAAATTGCTAAAGGTGACCACGTGCTACTCCGCAACTTCAATAGAAGGTGGAACAGCCCAGGCTTCACTGGTCCCCACTTGGTAGAGGAGGAATCTAGGAGAGCGGTGAAGTTGCAGGATAAGCGTGCTTGGAATCACCTACACGACGTGAATATCTGCAAACTCCAGACCCGCCCTAGCGTTACCAACAGGGCCGTTGGAAGAACAGTGACAGCATCACCTACGGAGAAGGAGACGTCTACCACAGCTGACGACCTTAGTGTCACTATACCCTATCACCCCCAGAGTCCCCAGAGACAAGTAATGAAATAGACACTGGACACTTGCCCACAGCCCACCCCATGGTCACGAGATCGAAAAGTAAACAGACTTCCGCCAGTTGAGCCCCAAATTCCCTGCCCACTAAGGTCACCCCCAGTTGAAGGACATTGTTTTGCGCACATACACATGTAAATACTTGTATGTTTTCTTTTTTTCTTTCTCGCACATGCAGGTACCGTGCGTAATTGTATTGTTAAGAAAATAGGTAACTAACAGCGTACATTGCCCAGGAGTAGATGCTACCCACAGACGATAACTACCCTGATGCCCTATCACACCAATTTGCATATCACATAAAAAGGCCAAAGTACCTAAAAAGAAGGAGGGTACGTGTTTATTACACCGCATTTATCTTGGCCATAGAACAATCAATGCCCCATCTTCACCAGCACTTACCTGCTCTAAGAGATAAATCGCTTAGATTGGCGTGGGAGCAGCTCTTCGCCTGGGCACTGAACGACTACCTGATAGGGAGGGCTTGATAACGACAACTAACCATAATAACAACCGTATTAAGAATTTTCAGGCAGGCAACTTTAACGTCGCAAAAATAAGCTGCCGGACTGCAGCAAGGTAAGAGCAAATACCGCTGAGACTAGCTTTTGTAATAAAAATGATAGGGGTTTTGGTCATCACTGGTCTGTTGGCTGCCTCTGTATGGCAGAAAAGTTACGCTATCAATATTATGGCTGCACCCAAACTTAACGTACCCCCACCCACGGCTGCAACAGGTGTTATGTCAGGTGGTACTAGAAACCCTCCACATAAGGGAAGTAGAATTAAACGCAGCACATATTCAGATAATAAGGGTATTGATAATTACATAACAGATTCAGCACACGTCTCGAACAGCATGTGGTACCATCATATGACCCAAATAGGTAAGCAGACAACAGAAGACAGCTGCTATGTCTGCTCATTGATCCCATACGCTATGAGCGCTTCTCGAACATTCGTCGCCACAGAAATAGAAGAGAAGACGGCACGATGTATAATATATCTGGCACTATTCCAAACGAGAGGGCGATTTCAAGGAACGGTGGTGAGACTGGTGTGGAAAACGCGAGACACATATCCATACGAAAACAACTTCCTCAAGTCATATTTGAGTTACCACAAGAGCAGTTTGCATGCTGAAGCGTTCAGATACATGTCAAGTGGTCCTGAAAAGGGAGAAACGAAGAAAGTGACACTACAATACCTACCATGTGACTGGTACGCCACTGAAGTTCCCGGTACACAAGGCTGTTTGGAAAGACCACTGGTAACAATAACAGGGAAGGTATACATGAACAATAAATGGGACATAGGAGTGGTTGGCAGCAACATGGTGACAAGAGAAAATATTACCACCATAGATGAACACAATAACAGATGTTGGACGATATGGGGCAAGTACGTACCCATGCTGACATGGATGGAGAAGGATGAAGACCCAATGAGCATACTGCCGCTGACTGCACCCAAGCTATGCTACCAACACAGAGGAGATGTGGAAGTGGGATACAACACCAACTGTGCAAGCGTGTTAGAGTTACCAGAGGGGGGAGCAGGAACAGCAGTGTTAATGGACCACTACTGGGCCTGCGGGAATAAGGCATATTACACCCTGCCCCCGCTGTGGAATGGTATATGCACAATGGTACACATTAATGTACCATCACTAGTGGTGCCCCAAAAAACATGTGAACATGGCGAACTTCCCCAAAATGGATGAAGAAAACAAGAGGAAGAAGAGATCGGTACAATCTCAGAGGGGGTCGGACAACGACAACAACAACAATAATGTCCTGAACAGAGAAAAGAGACAAGGAGAACCTCTGACAGGAAATTACCTGTGGGGAAGGTCGGAAACAGCACTCACTTCAATCCCACCAGAACACAGATTATTCAGCAGAGCCGCAATGTTCTTCTCGTCAATAATACACCCTGAACTACAAGCTTATGCAAACGCTAAATGGCTCCAGATAACCCGATGGAGCTGATGATGACAATTAATTCAACAGTAAACGGATTCAACACAATAAAAGAGGAGCTACGAGCGGTGAGGATGGTAGCCCTACAGAACAGATATGTATTGGATCTCCTTACAGCAATGGAGGGAGGAGTTTGCGCAAAGATAGGACAATCATGCTGCACATTTATTCCTGCTAACGATGCCGACAATGGTACGCTCACTGAAGCAGTATCACAACTGGCCCAGATGCACTCCAAAATGATGGAAGAAAGTAAAGGAGTGAAGAAGGATGACAGCTGGTTTTCATTTTTATGGTCATGGATGCCATCATGGCTGTCGGACGGGCTGAAGATTATAGTTGGATGTATAATACTGGCTGGAGCTGCACTGATTATAATAAGGTTCTGGAAGGCCCGGAAGGCACGTACTACAGACAAAATGATCGAAATGGTTGGTATGCACCCCTTGATGCCAACTGATGATGACCAGCACACAGACACCATAATAAAGGAAAGAGAGAGACTGCGCAAACAGATCATCACAAACCACCTGGACCCGCCATCCGTGAAGCTCGAAAACCCAAGAAACCCGAGGAGCTACATCGGGAAATGGGTATACTGCACACCGGGAGGAAGTTGTATATATATGTATTGGTCATTTGAGGATCATGTCAACCACTATGGACACCTGGGAGGAGTAACTAAAATATGGAGAGTAAGAGGAGATAAGGAGAAGGATATGTTTGTGGTCGACAAGTCGACCAGAGGGGGGACTGAAGTGGGAGAATGGGAGAAAAGACTCCCCCCAATCTCCTCGTGCCCCTGGCCTAGAGGATCGCGACCCAGACACCCGACACAAGATGAATTTGCCTATCTACCAGACGACCAAATACCCTGGTACAGGAACAAACGGATGTGCCCACCAGCCTGCCCGCCAGCCTGTCCTGCTCAAGCCGACACCTGCGGCATGGATGAACTCGTCTAAGCTCTTCAACAGTAAGGAAGTACATTGTTAAAGATGCCATGACGACTTAGCCAACTGTCAAGACCACCCGTGTAACCATGCACACTGGACACCCCACACCAATCCACACGAAGAACATACTCAGTGCTATGACGTAGGTGACGGACACACCCATTGATGCGCATCTTTATTATTTTTCACATAGGTTTTTTGAAATGCAGAAACATAAGACGCACAAAGCACTCATCTAAATGCTTGCTGACGCTTTCCCTAACCCTTGCATTGTGATGAAAATACAACGAAGACATGATACCGCCTATGAAGCAATGTCGCCTATGAAGCAATGTGATACCGCAATTTAAGTGCCGTGCATTAAACATCCCCACCTATGCACCAGGCCCAAGTAGGCCGCAAGCAAGAGCCTCCACGAACATTGGACGAGCAAGAGTACAATCGCTGACCCTGCACAACGCGCCCAGCGAGAACTGACAGCCAAGGGAGCGATGTTGCAACTCGCATGCCACCAGCCGACGCCAAGGTCACACCTGCAAGCTAAGCCAGACACACTGTGGAAAATACAACTTTAAATGTGCAGAATTCTGCCTCAACCACGGTCTCTCCTCACGTGACCAAGCCAAACCTGACAGGGTGCCAGACCCAGGAAGGAGAAGTCGCCTGGGTCCCACGTTTGAGACACAGGCTGCAACAATGAAATGACCCAATGGACACCTACAGCGATGGGAATGGTCTGCTCTCAGGCATATGAGCAAAGCCATGCATTGTCTGTACAAACACATAGGTACATATTGTTGCAAATGACAGGTACACCGCGAGCTGGGAACAACGATGGTCCCAGGCTGGGGGGCTTGCGAGTGGACCAATCAGAACATGGGGCACTCATCACTGACGCCATTAACATTAGCCAATACTTAGGGGTCTTCGTGTAACAATTTTCAAGTATCTAATAGAAGGGACAACCCAAGTATACCACCTGACTGACCCTTAACCACTAACAGCGTTCTCTATACGTGTGCTATACTAACCCTACCACTCGAGGAACCAATCCAGAGTGGCGATAGGTGTTTTGCTAACTTTCCCAGGTGACGCAAGTAGCGCGTCATACTGAGGCAAAAAGGGGCCTGCGAGCCCCACGAATTTCGAGAGTCTGGACGGACGCGTACGATCCTAGACCCATCCCTGCCGTTATTCAATAAACAGCAGAACCACCTTGCTTCTTGTGTGTGTCTCATACTCATTTTTGGGATATGCGGGAGGAGTTGGGGCCTCCCCGCCCAGAGGACCGCGGAAGGCCCGGCCGACCCCGGAAGAAAAACCCCCCGACATGTTCATCCAACATGGATCTTCATCAGCACACACAGTTTGTGGGTAAATGCGTGGGAATGTGGCCAGTGTGTTTGATGTTGGTGGCAAGGTAGCCAAGATGTGGCAAGTTGTCATTTTACTTTGCACTGGTGGGCAGGGCAGTGCCAGGCTGAGTTCTTGAGGGGGCAAGGTGGGTGGTGTCAGTACTTAAGGGGGCTGCCTGAGGGTGGTGTCGAAGGTGAGGGGGTTGGTGTGTGGTCTCAGTACTTGAGGGGGCTGCCTGGGGGTGGTGTTGGATGTGAGTGGGCTGCTGGGTGGTGTCAGTACTTGAGGGGGCTGCCTGGTGTGATGTCGGAGGTGAGGGCGTGGGGGGTGTTGTGGGGACTGCCTGGGGGTGGTGTTGGAGGTGAGGGGGCTAGGGTGATGTCAGTACTTGAGGGGGCTGTCTGGGGGTGGTGTCAGAGGTGAGGCAGCTGATGGGTGATGTCAGTGCTTGAGAGGGCTACCTGGGGGTGGTGTTGGAGGTAGTGGTGTGGGGACTTCCTGGGGATGGTGTCGGCAGAGGCATTGCTGTGGGGCAAGGGGATGAGGGGGCTATAGACCTAGGTCTTTTGGTTGTAGCCCCGGATAGAAGTTTAGGGGTTACAACCAAAAAGGCTAGTTAGCCCCCAGTCCCGACAGTCCCAAAATTAGGGTAGCCCCGGATCTTCTCCAGACCTAGCAACACCCCTGGGTGTCGGAGGTTAGCGCGCATGGGGCATGGTGTCAGTACTTAAGGCGGGTGCCTCAAGGTGGTGTCGGAGTTGAGGGGGCTGGTGGGTGGTGTCATTACTTGAGGGGGATGCCTGGGCGTGGTGTTGGAGTTCAGGGGGCTGGGGGTGGTATGTGGGCTGCCTGTGTGTAGTAAGGGTGTAGGCGGGCACTTTGTGTGTGGTGGGAGTAGGCTGGATGGTTTGTAGGTGTGCAGCATGCCTTTTGTGTGTCCTCGCACATAGTAGCTGGGGTGCAGCCGTTACTTACATGGACCCTTGCGCAGAGTAGCTGGGGTGCATCCTGGGCTTGTGAGGTGGGCGTTTGCGCAGGGCTGCACCCTTGGCTTGCGATGTGAGGTGTGTATTTCCGCTGGGGCGCAGCCTGGGCTTGCGAGGTGAGGAGCGCAATTTCACTGGGGGGCTGCCTCCACTTCTCTCAGAGGTACTGGATGGTGGGTCACGAATGGACGCGGACGTTTGGGCCTTGTTTTGTATTATGCTTGCTTTTTGGTGTGCAAGCGGCGTGATGTGGGCATTCCTCACGCAGCTTGTTTAAACTTGCGCGACAGCTAGTAATGCGCCTTTGAATCCATGAATACAGCAGGGTGTGCAAATTTTTTTTGCGCCACGTCTAGTGCAGGGTACTTCTCCGCACGTGTGATTTATGTGCCCAATTACATGCATCGGTCCCTCAATAGTTACATATTACAGAACTGGGTCATTATCATTGCAAGAGTCTCAAGGTGATTCTTCATAAAAGAAAGCTGGTTAAGGAAAATCTTGTGCTGAGGAGTACTTCAATGTGTATATCACTATGGTCCGATCCACACACAGCGGTCAGAAATACATAGTGCAATAGGTAAGAGAGAGTAGTATGTCTAAAGAAGGCTTTGGAGATGGAGCAGGTCTGATAAGGAACCTCTCAGAGAAAAGCAGAATCAGGAGCAAGTGATCCATACTGATAATGTAACTGTTGTATGACCCTTGTGCTACTTAAATAGAAAAGTGACTACACATCACTTACCGCTGGATATTTGAAGTTCATTCAACTTACTGAAATTCATGTGTATTTAAGAAGCTTTCAGGCACTACACATTAGTAGCTTGCCCTTATTTTGATAGGATTTGAAATAAACAGTATTTATGACTGCATTAGGCTATTATCGGAAGCTGAATCCCTCACTGTTCAACAGCCTCGCTTTCTGCTGCCACTCTCAATGGAAGAATACTAATCGTACACTTACATGAAACCTGAATGTTGGCCCCTTTTGTTTGTTCAAGCGTTAGTGTTCGGGAATATATTACAGCCTTGACGTAATGAAACAAGTGTTTGCATTGCATTTGGCCAAATGGAGGCTTTCAACAATGGACGGTAGCCAAAGTGAATGACTGTCATGTGCATTTGTCCAATCCAAATTGCACATATATTCAAAGAACTTCTGAACTAGAATTAGCTTTAAAGGAACTAGAAGATGGTCTTTATAATTAAATTAGGATTATAATTAGTTCGAATTTTAATGGAGATAGAATGAGGTCTAGACTATGGCTTTTTAAGTTGGAATGTCCTGGGCTAGAGGCAAACACATTATATTTTGTTAAGAAAACAAACGCCCTCGTTAGGAGTGCCTTAAGTCTAAGTCTAACTTATGGTGGAAGGCATAGAAGCCATGGGATTCATGCAGGTGGTGCTTTTTAACACAGCAACAGCAACTGCAGCATGCATTTAGAGATATTCAATTTGTGCCTGGTTCTTGGTTCCGTGTGACCAGTCACAAGTTGCATGTCTACACATGTCATGAGATTAGCACTCTTTACAGCAAGATGTAGCAATACATGCACAGGTGTTTTCACCAGACTGGGTGACAGTAGTGTGGTGTTAGTCTGTCTGACCTGGGCGGAATTGTAAGATCAAATCCTGTAACAGACTGGGAAAATGATGGTTTGGTGTATAAGTGGAGCGTGCTGCACATTCCTCACCTCCTCCTTGTGTCATTGAATAAGACAAGTAGACCGTGCAACCATAGGCACCTATGCCAGGTCTGACTCCTCAACTTAAGTACATTGCATGGAATGTCTTCATGAAGAACATAAAATGGCTGTCGGTTGCCAGATGCACTCCGTGCAAGTAAATAGTGGACCAAAAGAAGGCACAAATAAACGTAGTACCTTTCTCAGCAGTTTGGGGTCAAAACACAATTTGAAGTATAATACAAGGTAACGCATAGACACTTGTCATAAAAGCACAGGGCATGTTGAAGTTGAATGAATTTGAAACCATGTTGGGCTGGTGCACATTAAGGCAAGAGAAATACTAAATTGTAAATACACCAGATGTTTTATATTTCGCCACATTAGCACCATTAGTAGTGAAGACTGCTTCCAAACAGTTAACTTTAAAGAGGGTATCACTCCTAATGTATCCTCCCTTTCGACAACTTGCCAGGTCAAGCTTCAAAGCCAGCACCTGAAGATATAGGATGGGACGTCCTGCAAGTGGACCCTAGCTTGGATCGTACATCCAATGAGAGCACAGCCACCAGTATTGGAGTGGCTGGTAGTGGGGTCAGTATGGCTGGTGGCCTTAGTAAAACACTATCATCTCTGAAGACCTTCCACATGTCCCTCTGAGCCTTTTTTATTTGTGGTGGCCCCCAAAGAGCATGCATTGGGCCTGAGTTCAGTAGTGGCCCAATGGGACAGTTTGGGGTTCATTTTAAGGAGGATGCTGATGTGGCATACAAAAGCGATGGTCTCCTTCACATTTTCCAGGAGGCACAATACCCCCTGTACCAGTCCCTCATTAAAAAACGAATTTCACGAGCGTGCCAGAGACAAACCATTTTCCACTGATGTTGAATGCCTTCTCTAGGGGGGCAGAGATGAAAAAGGAATGGGCCCAGTGTTAGGGAGAATTCTACTTCCCTTCACCTTAGAGACCCTCAGCAACTTTGCTGGATTTTGAGGACTTGATTTTTTTTACCTGGAAAGAGTGTGAGCCTTTTTTCCCACTCTTTCATGTATTTTGATGTGTGTTCTACATTTGTGTTCTCTGATTATGGAGTTTTAGATAACTCCATAGGCATCATGTTTTCATGTGTGTTACACAGCACCCTCAGTGCAGTGACACATGGATGTCTTTTAGACTTCCCAAAGGTTTAAATACCTTCTCTGGGATCAACTTCTGTTTCCCAGAGAATGTAAAGTGAAATTGACTTTACTAGCTTTTTCTAAATTCATAGACCTAGCACACACCATCTTACAACGGAGTGCTGGAGGGTTTACATAGTATCCCCTGTGTATAAACACTCATGTAGCAGTCAAATGCTACCCTTTCCTATTGAAAAGGCTGGTGGCAGTGGTTTTACAACAAACGACCATGAGCTTTCCCAACTGCGAGCACCGGTAGCTAAAAACCACGGGAACCATATTTTTCAAGATGGCGCCTTAAGCCCCTTTGTTTAAACAGGTCCCGGTCTTCTTTTTTTGCCATTTTATTTTTGGAAAGGTCCTTCTAGTTATTGTCTCTGCGCGCCAATCCAGGTGCCTTTGTTCGTGTGCCTTTGGTGGGCTTCAGGACTGAAGTCTGCCCTTGGCGCCTGAGTGCCTGGGGTGGGCAGGAAGTGAGGGAAACTCCCTGTGCTTAATCTCCTAGGAGACCCAAATGCACTCTGGCTTGATTTGCTGGCAGACTGTCCATCAAGATCAGCCACCCTGCTAGGTGAGTGACAGCTAGGCTTGAATGAAAGGGAGAAAACTGTTTAAAAGGCGAGTCTTGTGGACTGAAAGGCTTAGTCGACCACTGGAACGAAAGAACCGAAGACGAGCTGGAAGAGGACGGCTGCTGCAACTCCTGGACCGTTGGTTTGCCCGGTGAAGCCCTGCTGCAGGTCCGAATTGCCAAAGTCCATTCGAGAAAGAAGCTCCTTCAAGGACGGCTTGTTCCTTTGAGTTGCTGGGACGAATCAACTCGTAAGACACCTGAATACCATTCCCATGGCTGGTTAGGATTAACCAGGGAGAGGGACACAAGCTTGTGTTCTTGAATCTACAGTTACTGGAACTGAAGTGACTCAATTTTGTTTGCTTTCTTCAATGATCCCGTGCAGTGCAGGAGTCTCCCGATGCCCTCCCTCTTGTCCCCAGTACTGAGGCTCAGGAACAGAGAGATCTGCAGGAACTGCCAGGAACCACGACTTCAGCATCATTTGTTTCTTCATATAAAGGTACTACTACCAACCCGATTGAGAGAACGCCACTCTCGCGGTGAAAGTTTGCGAAACTTTCCCAACTTGCAGGCCTAATCAGCTTGTGACCCCACAAATGATCCTTTTTCGCCTAAACTACTTCTGAGAACTTTTGCAAAAACGTTACTGTTTGTTTGTTTGTTTATTGATTTATATTGCGCGCCTAACCCGAAGGTACCAGGTGTGATACCGGAACTGCTCTTTCCTATCCAGAACACTAGCCCACTGACTTTGGCCTGGCCTATTGACTTGAATTGAACTCTTTTGGTGAACTGAAACTATTTGCACTGCCTAGAAAGTATATGTAATCTATTCAACTTCCTTTTGTCCTTTTTGCTCTCTGCTAAGTAACTGAACTGCCATTTTGCTCCTATTTCAGGGGAGCTCAAACTGTCTCAAAAACAGAGTTTTGTATTGAAGTGTATGGGTATATAATATTAAGTCGTCTTCTTCTAGTGAAATGTTTTCTAAATGATTGTTTAATAAATTACTAAGTGTTTCGACCAAGAAACCTTAAGTATAAATGTCTACTTGAACCACTGTGATTGAAAGTCCTCTGTGTAACTACTTGTACTGCTCACATTCACTCTTGAGATAAGCCTGGCTGCTCTGCTCACAACCAACAAACTGTGTGGAACAAACTTATAACAAAGGTTGGTCTTGCTTACACCTGTAGTCCTAATTGTGTGTGGTGGTCCCAGAGGGTATTGCATGCAATTCTGCCTAACACTGGTGTACAGCGGTGAGGATAAAGTATAGTTATTACATTGAGAGTACTGCTATTACTTTTGTTCAAATAACCTTCACAAGGCAAGCATCACTAGAAAAGCAATTGTCTTATAATGCCAAATATGGATAACTTCAAACAGGGAGCCCTGATCATTCTAACAGTAGATCAACTGGAAAATATGTGTAAAGTCAGGTCTCTCTCTGGTAAAGGAAAGAAAAACGAATTGATTGAGAAATTGGTGAATCATCAAAGACTCGGAGGTGGAACTATAACCCCTACCCCTGCAGCAAATGTGGATAGTGTTGATGAGGATGATGATGATGTAGAGTCCAACTCTAATGATATTTATGAGTTAGAAGAGTTAGAGGAGTCTCAGGAAGAGAGGGCCCTCTTTACCTCAACCAGCTCTAAACCCTCAACCTATAGCCACAGGGACCCTACCAGGTCCTGTAATGAGTCCAGAATTTGTCTCTCTTGAAAATTTGAGACTTGAGTTAGAATTTAAAAGGCTCCAAATGCAAACTGAAAGCAAACATCAAGAACACAGGCTCAGAGAAATGTAATTGAATCATGAACTTGAAATTAAGAAAATGGTTCTCTCCCAGAGTCTTCTAGGTCTTCCAGTCCTAAGAGGCCTTGCATGCCCAAAGAATATGTGAGTATATATGAGGTGAGACTTGATATTTTAGATTGGTTGGCTGCTTTTGAATATAACTATGGGATTCAGTGTTTCACAGGAAATCGGTTTATTCCTTGACTTTTGTCTAGCCTTCCCCAGGTTGCAACTGATGCTGTAATGGAGGTGGGGGAACTTGAAAGATTGGAGTATGAAAATGTGAAGCTAGCTCTGGTAGCTAGATTTGGGAAAAACCCTTCCCAGTACCTTAATAGGTTTAGGACCCTCAATAAGCATGATGGTACACCTTGGGGTACATGGGTGTGTGCATGGTTGAAAAACATAGATGGTTGGGTAAAGGGTTACAGAGTTAACCTTTATGAAGGAATGAGAAATCTATTTTTGTTAGAATCTATTGTTGATGCCTTGGCTGACTCTAAGGAAATTGATCCAAAGAAGTTGGCAAAGGCTGCTGTCTTGTTGGTTTCCAACAGGGCTACTCACAAGAATTCTGGGGAAACTCAGAAGAAGGATGATGGGAAGCAGCAAAAGAAAGATGGCAAGGAGAATACTAATACCTCCAATCCAAACGAGTGCCACAAACACAAGAAGGGTAAACCACATGGGAAACCGAATCAGGCTAGTGAAACCTCTGTGCCAAACCAGAGGGAGGTCAGCAGAGACCCCCATTTGTCAAAAGATTTGGCAAATGTTATGCTTGTGGGTCTACTGACCAGGTGAAAGGGGATCCCAGATGCAAAGGTAAACCTTTACGGATCCACACTGTCTCCTTAGCCTTCTACCCAGAGGAAGAAGTACATGTGACAAGTGTTAACTTTCAAGTACTGGCTGAAGACCCCATTGGAGTCTCTGCTAGTGTTTATTTAGTGTCCCTGTGTCTGTGGGAACAGCAGAATTTAGATATCTATAATTCAGTTCCAGATAACACAAAATAATATGACAAGGACAGTGAAATTGTAAATGGCCAGGAGACCCCTGCCATTCCAGACATTGTGGCCAGCATTACTGTAGTGGATGGATCTTTTTTCAAGGCTGAGGATGTTGTTGAGGCACCCAAATGCCTGACTATGCTTGCTGGAGGCCCTGTTCAAATGCTTCCTAGACTACCAACTCTCATCCAGTACAACATGTCTGTCAAGATACCTGTTAGTGTGCAAAGTGAGGTACCTGGGAGAGTCCTGTTGGGGAATGACTTAAAAACTCTTGGAGTTGTATCAGGCACCCCCAGGCCTCCCAGCAAAAGGAAAGAGTAGCAGACAAGGAGGGCCCGGGAGAGTACCTTAGATGGTTCTCCAGAGGATGTTACAGAAGAATCTACAACACCTAGCCCACAGGAGCTACTGACTGCTATTTCAAAGAAGAATGAGACAAAGGGGAAACCCAAGGTCTCCAGGAAAAAGCCATAAAGCACTCCTGTGCTACCAAGAAGGACATCCCCGAGAGGACTGTCCAAAGTCACACCTGTGACTACTCCACCAGCCGAGGCTGAGTGTGAGGAACAAACACAAATGTTTGAATCCGCTGCTCAGGATTCAGAGCTAGAAGATGACCTGACCCCTGTTGGAGATCTGGATCCTAAAGCCCATCCTGAGCAGCAGTCTTTACTGGCAGAATGTGGTCCCTGTAGGGCAGACTTCAGCAGAGGTCAAAGAGAGTGTCCTACTCTTGAAGGACTTCGCCAACAGGCAGCTTCCCAGCCGGACGGGCAAGAGCCAGGGAAGCACAGGTTTTACTGGGAAGATGGCCTCTTCTATAGTGAACCAACTGAGTCTATCTCAGGTGACTACAGAAGACTTGTAGTGCCTCCAGATATAAGACAACAGTTCCTACAGTTAGCCCATGAGATTCTTTGGCTGGTCACTTGAGCTTCAAGAAGACCAAAGGAAGGCTTTCTCTATATTTCAACTGGCCTAAGTTGGGGTCTGATGTAGATATATTTTGTAGGGGCTGTCACACTTGTCAGACATCTGGCAAGAGTGGAGCCAAGAATGTGGCACCTTTGGTGCCTCTCCCAGTGCTGGGAGTCCCTTTTGAGAGGGTAGGAATCAACATTGTTGGTTCCTTAGACCCTCCAACCTCTTCAGGCAATCGATTTATATTGGTTGTAGTAGACCATGCTACTAAGTATCCTGAAGCCATACCTATGAGGACTGCTACAGCTCAGGCGCTGTTGCTTAGGCCCTATTTGGTATTTTTACCAGGGTGGGTTTTCCTAAGGAAGTCATCTCTGACAGGGGATCAAACTTTATGTCCCACTACATGCAGGCCATGTGGAAGAACTGTGGAGTGACTTACACATTCTCAACTGCCTACCATCCACAGGCAAATGGATTGGTAGAGAGGTTTAACTGAACTATGAAGAGCATGATGGGTGCTTTAGAGAAACCCCTTAGAAGAAAGTGGGACCTTCTTCTGTCATGCCTTCTATTTGCTTATAGAGAAGTCCCTCAGGAGGGAGTTGGATTTAGTCCTTTGAGCTTCCCTATGGTCGTCCAGTTAGAGGTCACTTGACCCTAATTAAGGAGGAGTTGGAGAGTGCTCCTTCTCCCAAGCCAGGGAGAACCACTGACCATGTGTTAGGTCTCCGGAGGAGAATGACAGAGATGATGAAAGAAGCATCTGATAACTTAAAAGCAGGTCATGCTCTGGTGAATCATTAGCATGACCAGAAGGCCAACATGGTTGAGTTTACTCAAGACCAGCAGGTTTTAGTTATGGTACCTACAAGGCAGAGGACCTTACAGAACAAATGGATAGGACCCTTCAAGGTTGTGGGAAAACTTGAAGAGGTCAACTATCTGGTGGACTTAGGCATTCCTAAGGAGGCCCCCAGGGCCTTTCACACCAACCGTCTAAAAGCTTATGTCACCAGATCGAAGTGGGAGCTTTGCTTCTAGCTTCAGCTCAAGAGGAGGAAGAGAGTGAACCTCTACCTGATCTCAGGGGACAACCTTTAGATGAGAAAATAGAAAGAGCTAACCTCTCTTCTAATATGACACTTAAACAGGAGGGGGGAGTACAAGTTTCTGTTAAATCAGTTTGCCTCCCTGTTTTCCCCATCACCAGGTTTGACCCGTTGCAGCCAGCATGATATTCTCACTGGTGACTGTTTACCTGTTAAAAGCAGAGGTTACAGAATGTCAGATATGTCAAAAACCACACAAAGGAGGAGGTAAACAAGATGCTTGATCTCGGGGTAATAGAACCCTCTATCAGCCCATGGCCTAGTCCAGTTGTACTAGTACCAAACGCAGGATCCAAGGAGTTGAGATTATGCGTGGGCTATAGAGCTCTAAATGCAGTCACAACGATTGATGCCCATCCTTTACCTAGGACAGATGATCTGGTGGACAAGCTTGGTTCAGCCAAGTACCTCACTACATTTGAACTAATGTCAGGCTATTGGCAAATAGCCCTGACAGACCATGCCAAAGAGAAAACTGCATTTTCAACCCCAGCAGGCCTCTACCAGTTTAGGGTAATGCCTTTTGGATTAAAGAATGCACCTGCAAGATTCCAAAGGATAGTTAATCAAGTTCTGAATGGGATGGAGGACTTCTGCATGGCATACTTGGATAACGTAGCAGTGTTCAGCCCCACTTGGAAATAACATGTTCACCACTTAAGTATATGTTTTGCAGGCTCTTGAGCAGGCCCATCTGACCATTAAGGCAAGTAAATGTCAAATTGATCAGAGCAAAGTGGTCTACCCTGGACATGAGGTAGGAGGAGGTGAATTAAGGCCATTGCCTAGCAAAGTACAAGCTGTACAAGAATGGCCCACCCCTACTTCTCAAACCCAGGTGAGAGCTTCTTAGGTCTCAATTGTTATTGTAGGAACTTCATTGAGAACTATTGTTCCATAGCTTCTTCCTTTCATGTGGTCTCCTCACCAACATTTCCAAGAAAGGTCAGGTGGAATGAGGAGTGCACTAAGGCATTTGAAGGACTTAAGAAAGCCTTTTGTCAAGCTCTAGTCTTAAGAGCTCCTGTCTACAGCCGAACCTTAATTGTGCAAACAGATGCTTCCAATACAGGTATAGGTGCAGTTTTGAGTTAGCTGGATGAAAAAGGGAGGTTGTCATCTTCTTTTTTACACAAGCGCGAAGGCAAGGTGTTGCGGGAGCGATTCCTATGTTGCAAAGCACATTTCGTATAGTTGATTGTTATTTGGTTTCTTTTGTAGCAACAGCGGATCTTTGTGTGTCTTCTTGGCTGGTATTCCCATCCTCGGGCAGATTCGGCTGCCAGCAGCAAGTCGGATTGTACGCCATATTCCCCCTTATCTACGCAACACAGCTTTCACTGTTAAAACAGCAATGACCTCACTATGACGGCATGCAGTTCCCTTGATTCAAGTGGACACATTTCAGTAGGATCCTACACAAGTATCTGATGGAAATGTTTTAAAATGTGTTTTTGAGACCAATAGTACACATGAAAATATAGGCGCGCACCTAGCACAAAGCACCTGGAAAACATCGCTTTGCACCGGACCCTCCTGCGGCAGTGCTATTGTTCGTTTCAGCGTTTGATCTAATATTGATATTATTAACTTGCAGGCCTATAGCTCCGCCCCCTGTGCTCACGAACTCTCAGAAAGAGGCATCTGCGTGCACCAGCGCACGCACAGCTAGCACAAAGCACCTGGTAAACACCGCTTTGCCCCTTTGCCGCGGGGCTGCAGTGCTTTTCCGAGTGCGCTTTACTTCTACTGGCATTACTATTGCTATTTTTCACTGGTTCTCTGAGCTATCTGATTTCGATTACCCTGTTGTGAGCTGGTAATTAATCTCTACTTCTTTGTATTCTGAGAAGCTGAGTAAATAAATACAACTACGACTGTAGTGCGCCGCGAGTCTGTGGCTTCAGACCTTCTGTTCGAATAAGTTAAATCATTCGATATCTTTATACATTAAGAACTAATATGCCGCCGCCACAGACTGCATGGCGGACAGTCTCTGATACGAAAATGTTGAAATTGCTGCGAAAAATGTAACAAGCACACTACCAGTCTGTTCGACACTGAGAGCTCGTTCATACAGCAAGAAACGAGGTAAGAACTATGAGAATGATGTTAACACTACGGTTTTTCAAACATTTTACTCGCCAACAGTGCCCAAAGAGCCATCTACGGATATTGACAGATTACAAGTCATTCCTGTAAACATTGACATTAATGTGAAAGTGGCCCCTTATGTTTTGCCTGATGAACAAGATGTAATTGAATTAACTGCATGTAATATATCCCTGTCTGACAGTACTGTTTTAAGAGGTGTATCATTGCACCCGTAGCCGTTGATGTGTCTGGGCAACAGTCTGAGAGTGTTGATGATACTGCAGTTATTGATCTAAATGCATCAAATATAGAGTCTTCAAATCAAGCTCTAATGGAAAAACTATCTTTCTCGCCAAACGTGTCTTTCTCTCCAAATATATCTGAAATCACTCATCGAAATAGAAGTGCAGTATCCTAATTTCTAGCTCCTACCCCTCGCCATCAAAATGGCAATCAAATGCAGCATGTAAATGATGGCATGTCAAAACTAGTAGCTGTAACCTTTGAGGCAATGCAAACTACTATGAACACTATAATCAAGTTATTTGATACCCTGAATGATAAATTGAATGCACAAAGTAGTCAACTTACCTCTTTTGTAGCCTGGCAAACAACACACGTTATAATGCTTTCCACAAGAAGAGTGATACCAATCAATTCGTGTAGAGATTTGGCTATTACGAAGTGCGATGACAAGGCCTCCTTGCCCTTGATAAATCCTACAGAGTGTCCTGATACAAATACAAGTGCTAATAATTTACAGGCAACGTCCTGCCTACCATGTTTCCTTAATATCAATACTGATATACCTCTTAAAAATCCAATAAAGGTTGTGGCGCTAGATGAAAGCTGTATTGAACTAAAAGCTAACGCGACAAACTTAGAAACTGCATGCACAATTTTTTCGAAAACAAATCATGTGGATAAACAAAGTAGCCTTAAAAAAGGCTCAAGTAAAATGGTAAAGAAAACTAAAAACATCAAAGGGGGCAAACAATCTATGACAGCCTCCTCTAAACAATTTATTAAAACCCTGAAGGCGCCTGCCACCAATTGTCAAATAGAGTCTACGGCTGTTTCAAAAAAATATATGCTTTTGGCTCAAGCGCGAAAATCCAAACCAAGTGCTTTAGAGAATTTGGAACAAGTCGCTGTTCCTTATGAGCCTTTAGATGACTTAGTTAAAGCTGTTCAACTTCATACTAGCTTGCCCAAACTCAAATCAAATGAATCAGGTGCAAGCTCACTCTGTGTTCGGCCTCAGACTCCCTTGCAGTGCAACGAACAAAAAGAAAAAGATTTACGTCGCAAAGAGATTAGGAGAGAAGTTGATGCGTACATGTCTCAATTCTCAAATCCAAGAGATTTAAAGGACCCTGTTTTCACCAATGGGGTCCATCTGGAGTCTGCACATCCACCTCCTAATGCAGATAAAATTAATGTGTGCAATAGATACACTCCAGTGTCTGAAACTTCACAACAAATAGTGGCTAAATTGAGTGAGATGTGCAACTCAACTAAAAATCCATCCTGCAGTAAAAATTTGGTGAACTCTGACTTGCCCATCAGAATTCCAGAAAATAACAACTTAGGCCAAAATAAATCTGCATCTCACTTTGAGAGCCCTGGTGCGGAGATAGCCTGCATGCTACAGGCCCTGTTCCCAAAAAATCCTGAGAAATTGAGTGAAAAATTGTCTTCTTTAAAGCCCACCAAATGTCCACCTACGTTAAAGATGCAGAACCAAACTAATGTGAATTACAAAAATTTGACATCTTTCATTCTTGGTTGCCAGCCAGACCTCTACCCGCATTATGATTTAAATTGCCATAGCATTATGGTACTATTTTCAGATGTCTCGTTGCTTGATGATATCAATAGCTCGGACATTGAACAGGTAGAGTTTATAAATACAAAGCTTCTAAGTACTATAAGATTATGGTTCCGCTCAAGAGTGGTCAGAAATCTTATATGGCAATCCAAAGAAGAACTGTTCCAAATGGGTTTTGCTGTGCTCTCCGTTCCACAGGAAATTGTGGATGAGGCCCCACTACTGAAAGAGGTGGGCAAAAAAACGGTGTCATGGTCTTTAAACAATAGTGGCCAGGAAATGTTGAGTCGTACAAACCAAAAATGCTTATTTAATTGTGGGGAGTCCAGAAGTAGAACTTGAGCATGGGGAAGAAAATGCAGTGATCTCTTTAGTATCTTGGAATATCTGTGGCTACCTACATTTAATCAATAACAAAAACTGTGAACTATTAAAATTTAGCATAGTCATGCTACAGGAGACCTGAATCACTGATTCGCTACTGTGGAATGATCATGAAATTCATCTCACCCCTGCTTTAAAGGGTGTTAGAGGCCGTCCAATGGCTGGCCTCATTACTTGCACAAAAACTAGTGCTAATATTTTTATAATTCATATGTATTCACCAAATCCTTATTCTCAACTGACAATTGTTTCCATTGCTACCACCCTATATGCTCTAGTCAACTTATACTGGAATCTCAAAGGGATTGAAAGTCAGAAGTTTATCAATGATTTGTCAATGTTGTTAGATTGCATTGCTTCTGTGCCTGAGATTGCGCATACGATAGTAGCCGGAGATCTAAATCTACATAGCTTTGACCACAATAAGATACATGAGCAGATAAGACAGATTCCTTGGGATCATCTGATGAAATTGTTAGGATTACTGATGCTAAATGGGTCTGGCACTTACAATTGCCCCTCACAAGCAACATGGTCACAAAGAGGTACAGAAGGCACAATTGACTTCATATATGTAGAGAGTGGGCTATTCTCGGAAGTTGAACTGTTCCAAAATGAAAGATCAGTGTGTAGTGATCACAAAATGCTATGTCTACAGTGGCCTATAACAGCATGACAGTTAACACATACTAGACACAAATGGTTGTGTACTATACTTGCTAATAATAGTGTCAATCGAGTGCGATGGACAGAAAAATCAATATCAAAACTAGGTCACCAGTTATATGATGTATTTAACACCTCCAAATCCGATCAGGTATGTAGCTCATCCATTTATTATGATATCACACAAAAATTTGGATCTTTTGATATATAAAACGGAAAGCCTATGTTCATAGGAATCACACATTTGACCTGGTAGTAAAGAATAGGAAAATACTCTTTCGCCAAGAAAAATGTGGGCAGCAAATCTTCCAATATGTGAGCGTTATAAAACCCTAAAGCACATAAAAACTACTTATAAGAATTGGATACGTGCATATCATGCACAGATGATGCAATCTGATGGCGAAAAGATGCTAGAAATCATGAGCGACAAGAACACAGCTTGCATGTGGCAAGCAATCAATAATGTAACCTCCGCCTCCCAAATGCTGAAACAGGCTCAGAATGTTCCCGAAGCGGTTTGGGTAGATTACTTTGGTAAGATCTTTGCTCGTCCTGAAGTAACATGCGTGCCTCAAATAGAGAGTGGGTCTGATCACTTTCACCTTAATATAGATAAATCAGATATAATGCATTTTATTAATACAGCTAGCCAGTCCAAAGCTCCTGGCCCTGACGGCCTGTCTAATAAGATCCTTAAACAACATTCTGAACTTTGGACTAACATTCCATTTTCTTTCTTTCAACAAATTAATATTTCGCAGACTATTCCATTATCTTGGAAACATTCTATAATTGTTCCTCTTTTCAAAAAAGGAAATCATTGCAAACCGGAAAGCTACAGACCCATTGCTCTTTTGAATGCGCCAGGAAAAATGTATTCCCGAATAGTGTTGAAAGAGTTAAATGTGTGGATGAACACCAACAGCATAAGAGATCCCTTTCAGACAGGATTTGTTGCTGGTCTTGGCACTGCGCCTAATATGATAACTCTCAATATGCTAAAGTTGAAATATATCAATCGTAACCAAGTCTTATACATGGCATTTGTTGACTTTCGCTGTGCTTTCGACTCAGTCGATCATCAGTTGCTCTTTCACAAACTGAGGGAGTACAGCTGCTCACCCTCCTTGCAAACAATAATTAAAAAACTACACTCAGACACTACCATTCAAATAAGGCTTTCCTTGGAAGGGCTTCTTTCCACCCGTATTAAGAGGGAAAGGGGTGTGATGCAGCGGTGTATCCTGAGATTGACACTCTTCAATCTATTTGTTTTGGATATGGGAAGTGCTTTCAATGACATCTTGAGTGATGCCCCGAAGCTAGGCTCTCAAAAAATAATGTGGATACTATATGCCAATGATTTGGTGCTTTTGTCTCAAACTGCTTGAGGCTTGCAAAATCTGCTGAACTGTCTGGATAATTACAGCATCAAAAATAACTTGACTATTAACACAGAAAAAACACAAGTTGTAATCTGTCAAAAAAGAACTAAAAAGTATACACCAAATTTAAATCTCTCTGTTGTAGATAGCTACAAATACCTTGGCCTGCCGTTCGCAAGAAACTTAGGAGATCCCCTGCGCTCTCTGACTCTTGATGCTAAAATTCGAACTTTAGCCTCACAAGCAACCATTTTGATGTGTAAGTAGGGCAAATTTACTACTAATCATGTGATGACTTTTTATAAACAAAAAAGAATTCCAATAGTTTCTTATGGTTCTGAAACACAATTGCCCAAAGCAAGAAACCATTGGGATCAATATGAAGAATGCTTTTGGAAGTTAGTCTTCAAATTGTCTAGTTGCAAACCAACTTCGCTCTTGCGCTATGAATTGGGTGCTATCTCGATACACTGTCAAGTAATTTGGAAAATGTGTAGTCTCTTCAGAAAATGTTTGTTAGGTCCCTCGGCGAAAAATATCTTAAATTCTATAGCACATTATCTTCTGATCTCGTTGGACAAATTTCCTAATACCTGGTATAAATATGTCCTAACTGCATTAGATGATGCCAATGTACCTCTAGAACTTTTGATTATAAATCCAGCCAAAGCTAAGGTTGCAGTATATCGACAAGATTGGATCAACACTCAAAATATATGTAACAATTATGCTGACTACTCTATCTTACTATTTGGTCATGAAAGCTTAGAATCAATGTAAAAGTATCTTCAAAGATGTCCGTCAAGCTATGTCAGAACACAAATGTTGAGAATACGACTAAATTTGTATCCCACCAATGAAATTCTTGCTAGGCGTGGAATTGTGCCAAACAATCAAAAGTGGTGTTGTTTTTGTAAAAACAACATGCAGACTGAATCTCTATCATCAAGTAATTAGCTGTCCTGTGTTAACCTTCCTACGACAAAAATATTTTAAGAATACATTACATCTCCACTGCTATCGATCAGAAGAGGAGATTTGGAGTTGCTTAGTAACCAGTTGTAGAAAATCAATGCATTTTGCATTGGTTCAATTATGTCTGCAGTTCTGCCAAAATGAAATTAATATTGTATGGAAATTGAATGTAATTTCTTGTTTTATTTTTTGTAATTGTAACTATAACCATAATTGTTGAGTTTTTCTTTTTTCTTGTATGTAAATTTGAAAGGTTGAAATAATCAGCCCAAACCCCCCCCAAAAAAAAAATTGGATTTTGAGGACTTGATTTTTTTACCTGGAAAGATGTGAGCCTTTTTCCCCACTCTTTCATGTATTTTGATGTGTGTTTTACATTTGTGTTCTCTGAATATGGTGTTTTAGATAACCCCATAGTCATCATCTTTTCATGTGTGTTACACAGCACCCTCAATGCAGTGACACATGCATGTCTTTTAGACTTCCCAAAAGTTCAAATCCCTTCTCTGGGATCAACCACTGTTTCCCAGAGAATGTAAAGTGAAATTGAGTTTACTAGTCTTTTCCAAATTCATAGACCCAGCACACACCATCTTACAATGGAGTGCTGGAGGGGCTACATAGTATCCCCTGTGTCTAAACACTCAAGTAGCAGTCAAAAGCTACCCTTTCCTATTGAAAAGGCCGGTGGCAGTGGTTTTACAACAAACTACCATGATTTTTCCAGACTGCGAGCACGGATAGCTAATAATCACGGCAGCCATGTTTTTCAAGATGGCGCCTTAACCCCATTTGTTTAAACAGGTCCCAGTCTTCTTTTTTCACCATTTCTTTTTGGAAAGGTCCTTCTAGTGTTTGTCTTTGCACGCCAAACCAGGTTTGGTCCCTTTGTTCGTGTGCCTTTGGCTGGCTTCAGGACTGAAGTCCGCCCTTGGCGTCTGAGTGTCTGAGGTGGGCAGGACATGAAAAAGGTACCCGGAAGTCCCTGTGCTTAGTCTCCTAGGAGACCCAAATGCACTCTGGCGTGATTGGCTGTCTGACTACCCGGCAAGGACAGCCACCCTGCTGGGTGAGTGACAGCTAGGCTAGAATGAAAAGGAGAAAACTGTTTAAAAGGCGAGTCTTGTGGACTTAAAGCCAGAGTCGACCACTGGAACAAAATAACCGAAGACGAGCTGGAAGAGGACAGCTGCTGCAACTCCTGGACCATTGGTTTTCCCCATGAAGCCCTGTTGCTGGTCCGAATTGCCAAACTCCATTTGACAGAGAAGCTCCTTCAAGGAAGGCTTCCTCCTTTCAGTTGGTGAGACCAATCACCTCGTAAAACACCTGGATACCATTCCCAAGGCTGGTTAGGATTAACCAGGGAGAGGGACACCAGCTTGTGTTCTTGAATCTACAACTACTGGAACTGAAGTGACTCCATTGTGTTTGCTTTCTTCAACAATCCAGTGCAGTGCAGGAGTCCCCCGACATCCTCCCTCTTGTCCCCACAACTGAGGCTCAGGAACAGCGAGATCTGCAGGAACTGCCGGGAACCACGACTTCAGTATCATTGTTTCTTCATATAAAGGTGCTGTGCCAACCCAATTAAGAGAATGCCACTCTTGCAGTGAAAGTTTGTTACACTTTCCCAACTTGCAGGCCTAATCAGCTTGTGACCTCATAAATGATCCTTTTTCGCCTAAACTACTTTTGAGAACTTTTGCAAAGACTTTACCATTTGTTTGTTTGTTTATTGATTTATATTGCGCGCCTAACCCGAAGCTACCAGGTGTGATACCGGAACTGCTCTTTCCTATCCAGAACACTAGCCCACTGACTATGGCCTGGTCTATTGACTTGAATTGAACTCTTTTGGTGAACTGACACTATTTGCACTGCCTAGAAAGTATATGTACTCTATTCTACTTCCTTTTGTCCTTTTTGCTCACTGCTAAGTAACTGAACTGCCATCTTGCTCCTATTTCAGGGGAGCTCAAACTGTCTCAAAAACTTAGAGTTTTGTATTGAAGTGTATTGGTATCTAATATTAAGTTGATTTCTTCTAGGGAAATGTTTCCTAATTGACTGTGTAATAAATTAATAAGTGTGTTGTATGAAATTATGAACTTCGATATTCGCATCTACCGAGAATCGTGTCTTGTAAAAATCAATGAACAAGTTTTCATTATAAACAAGTAAATAAAAAAAATAAAAAAATAAGTGTGTTACCAAGAAACCTTGAGTTTGTCTACTTGGACCACTGTGATTGAAAGTCCTCTGTGTAACTACTTGTACTGCTCACATTCACTCTTGAGATAAACCTGGCTGCTCAGCTTGCTACCAACAAACTGTGTGGTACAGACTTATACCAAAGGTTGGTCTTGCTTACACCTGTAGTCCTAATTGTGTGTGGTGGTCCCAGAGGGTACTGCATGCAATTCTGCCTAACACCCAGACAAGACTTTATGCCTTTTTCAAATCCTTTACAAGGGTCATTGTCTGCAGAGACAATGAAGCAGAGGACCTTGTGGTGCCTGTTGGGGTCAAGATGACCCTGGTGGTCATGTTAGGGGGGGGGCACTTGCAACAGAGCCGTGTCTGGAACTCCCTTGCTAATGGGCATCGCATGCAGAGATCAAGGTATCGCTCCAGATGGGAAGCAGGGAGCTACTCTAGGAAAAGGGAGTGCTTAAGAAGCAGTGTGTTGAACATGGAGACCCCAAAGGGGTTGATGGTCCCCTTACCACCGGTTGGATGGGGTTGCCTGAAGCCTTTGTACACAGTAAAGTCCTCCATGAAGGTTCCTCCACAACCTCATGTGTCATGAACTGAGATTATCCTCCTAACTTCCTGTGGACTAAGGCACTGAATCTTAAGAGGGAGACAGAAGAGGTTTCAGACCACCACAATGATGAGCTCTACCAGACATTATGCAATGGTGCACAGAACCGTCTTTCTAACATAGTGGTGACAATGGAGAAGAAGCCTTGGCTGTGTTAAGATACAGCATCATCAAAAACGTTGGTCCTTGAATCTTTTCATCCTCAATATGCCTTAACTTTTGCAGCCATTTCCTCCCATGTGATATTTCTCTTTAGTGTAGTGGTCACCCTCACCAGGTACCCCAGTGGGCTTGCAGGGTGCCGGCCCGGTGGGCCTGCGGGGATGGTGTGCCAGTGACAGATGAGGGAGGACACAGAAGTATCTAGGCAGTTGTCCAGGGCATCAAAAACGACTTTTAGTGCCACAGTGATGCTGTTTAAAGAACCATGCCCCCAGCATGGTGGTCCCTGAGGAGTTTGGGGGTTTTGTCCCCTTCCAACTATGGACCCTCTGGTATTTTATATATATTATCTTGGTGTATACATGGGCTCAGAGGGTGGGTGGCAATGGATATCTTGGATCGGGCTGTCATTATGCTGCATGGCAATGCATTGGCATTCTGGGGTCCTCACACAAGATGACAGAAACCTTATGATGCAGTGGCATAAAGTGGTTGGCTTGCCGAAGCATATTATGGAAAATCCTGCCCCCTCCACAGTGGGAGTAGCTGATTCACAATAGTGGCTGGAGCAAAGGTGGAGTGGCTGCAGACCCCGAGAATGGGGAGTAGTTACTTATTTTCTGAAGAACCTGGCAACCGTAGATGGCACTGCCAATGCAAGGCTGTGCTGCGGTAGGGATGGTCCGTGAGGCAAAGGGCAAAGAAAAAGAAAATAAGACAAAGGTAACCTTGCCAACGACAAGTCACTGTCCCCAGAGACCCGAATCTAGGGGTGCTTTTAGTGAAGCGGCACTGGGAGTGGAGAGGAAGGTTAATGGAGAGAGCGGGTGCCTGCAGGATGCAACAGAGCAAGATGCAACCAAAAAGAAATTAATTGGCTTTGAGAGTCATCCTTAAATATCTCTGTTATGCCACTTATTGTAATATGTTTCTCTGTAGTTTCTTGCTGCTCATTCATGGGTAGCAATAAATCCGTTTTGCATAAGGCCAGCCTTTGTGACTTGAATAAAGTCATGGTTCCCTACCTAAGGAGGGAGAATGCTGCAAATGTACCTACCAAGTAACAATGTCTATAACCTTGCCTTGTTGTCGGTTTAGATGGAACATGATAGATTGATTGTTATACTGCATCCACTTAGATGAGGCCATAGAAATGATCACATACTGTGCATTGAACACTGTGCAAACTGGTTGAATTGTGCAGTCTATAGAGATACAGGATTACTCTCTCCGTTTGAGTTTTTATTTCCACAACGGTGTGACATGAAGATTGCCTTCATGTAGGCTGACCTTAAAAGATCTTCATGTTTGATTTATGCAATAGCAGAAAAATATTAGGCTTCACCTGGCACATGTTCGGGGAAGGTCACGCCGTCCACAGCAGCCCACCATTGATCTGCTGTTACTGACATCATTGCTGCCTGTACCGAAATGACTTCTGCTCTGCAGGAGGATAGAGGTGAACGGTAAATAAACCACCTCATGAAGGTAAACAGGCACAGTTAAGAGATAGACCTTCTTCATTGTTTGTGATTACGTGGGCCGAGGGAAGGCTACACTCTCAAAATGTGTGGAAATGTTCAAAGACAAACATGTCAAACCTCTTTCAAAGTACAGGTTAAAATAATTTGAGCAAATTTAACATACAGGCTATAAAAATAGAGCAGGCTATGAGGTTATGTCTAGTATGTTGAAGATTTATAGAGAGGTGAACGTTTGGAGGCATGTTTAGGGGTGGAAGTTGTTAAAATTAGACTGGAATAAGAAATTGGGGAATCATTTTTAAGTTCGAAGGGCCTCTTTATGAGTGTAGTGGTGCAGTAAGAAGGTCATTCCCTTACAGACAATTTTACCAGCAGCGGTCCCTATGGGAGCCTCCCCAACACATGCATGAGTGAAAGCTGTATCTTCCATCACTCACAGATACGGTGGCTGCACTGCAAATGTGCAGTGAGGATCACTCTAATGAGCCATCCCTTCTGCAAAGTGCAGTGCTGGAATCGTGTGTGTCCAAAGTGCGGTGCAGCTTGACTCGCTTTTAACGTTGTTGCTTCTCACATTGTGAGGTCCTTTCCCTCCCTGCTACAGTCAGTGCAGTTATGGACCGTTGAGACGAGGTAAAACGAGGGCTGGCTAGGCGAGAGCCAGGTGTGCTCAGGCAGAGTCTGGCGGCTGAAGGCTGTGGGGCCGTGGGAGCCAAAACTTTTCTCCCGGGCTAGTTATTGGGTGACAACTTGCTGACTGTAGTGGTAAGGCGACAAGGTAACAAAGTGATATCTTTGTCGGATCCTAGCACGACTAGCGATAGACCCAGAGATCTGTGCGGGAATCCTTACCCCAGATTGAGTGTGCTTCACTGCTGGAACTGTAAGCAACCAAGGAAACTGGTTTATGTTGTCAGCACACAGGGGGCCAACACTTGTGTTATATTGAAACTGGGTTTGGCTAAGAAGGGTGGAGATGAAGCACTTGGGTGAAGTGTGTGGTATTGAGAATACAACACCGGACAAAGAGGAAGGGAGTAGGTAACAGGAGTAACCGAACTGCAAGTGAATAAGAGGGTACCTAAGAGGAGTGGGGTGTGCAGGAAGCTGATCTCATCACTAAAGCTCATTGGGATTGGCTGTTATCATTCTTCCTGCAGCAGTCGCCAAAATCCTGACACTGGTTTAACTATAAAAATATGGAACACTAGAGGTCATCGTCATCTGGCTTGCAGAGAATGGCTCATTCGAGTCTCTGCAGTTGGCTGACATTCTATGGCAAGACTGGAGGCAAGCATTATGCTTCAACTTCTTTATTACCACTCTTCAACAGTTTCAACAAACTATAACAAAACTAACAACTTTTGAAATGTCCAAAGTGACTTTTCTCTCTTCGAACTACCCATAGTCTCTGTAGTCCTAACTCTCCAGCTCAGCTATGACCACATCCTGTCCCTGAGCTCCTCCTCTTCTTTTACTGCTCTTCAAGCAGATAAGTAACATTCTCTTTACCTCCCTAAAATATTGCTATGAGGGCAGGAATTGTACTATATTAGGATCTGTTTGTATAGAATGTTGTAGAGCATGACATTACACAGCACTTTAGGGGAGGGAGCGCAGATATAAATTACCGCAAAATGCGTAGCGAATAATTCTATTTAAAAGAGTACCTGCAGTTCGGAGTTACAGGTTAGCACTGCAGCATAGATGTAGGAATAACTGTCCCTCTCAGAACTCCTGCGGCGCTACAACCCTGTGCCATATGACCGGCACCTCGGGCGTTTCAGAGTGACCGCAGAGCTGTCAGGGCCCTCAGAGGAGGAGAAGCGATCGACGGAGCGCTCCAGCACCCTCCCTTGTGGAGGCGTGGCCGGAGGCCTCTGTGCGTTCGCCTGCAAAGCGTGCAGAGACCTCGGTGAAGGAAGAAAGCACCAGGGCGCTCGGGCCCCCACCTTCGGGGAGGCATGGCCAGAGTGGGTGCGCGTGTGATTCCGCGTTGCATTACGAATGCGATGCAGAAAGGAGAAGGAGTGAACCGAAACATCGAACGCTGAAATGCTACAAATAATAGCGGAACGAGTGCGGGAGCGCTTTCCCAACTTTTCTGCTCGTCACCCTGAGCAACGAGTGAGGAAGGACGCAGATACATTGCACGGGAAGCAACGCCGAAGGCTTCCATGAGACCATAAGCCTCAGAAGGCAAAAGAAAATTGAACTCAAGCCATCACAGGCACAAAGATATTAAATAAGTCCGGTGCAGCCACAGTAAAAAAAAGAGAAAGGGATTATAAACAATATAACTAAGACATTTGAGGAATATCTCAAGTAAGATCATCTACTGGCGAGGTTGCCGTGTAAAGACACCAGTTTCAGGTATTCCTGGCACACAGCACTCTCTTAAGGATGTCGGAGTTCGATTGGAGCGAAGAGGAGAAGTCTTTAGACCTAGCTGCCAGCTTCAAAGAGGTGCTGGGGAATTTGCTGGTAGATGCTGTGGCTCTAGGGGTGAGGCTCCTACAAGAAAGGCTGTTGACCTTGGAAGCAATGCTCCATCAGCCAAATGATAGCACCACAAGGACAGACTGCACACCCACCGGACCCACTGGAGCAGGGTCAAAGGGGAGTACTAAGGCCCAGAAGAGGAATGCCTCTGATGACCCCCAGGACTCTTCGGATGGGGCGAAAAATAAGTCCCCATAGGTTGCCGACGCCTTCGCAAAGCTCAAAGAGGCCTACCTACAGCGTCAGGCAGTGCCAGACCTCACGATCACCACTCCTGGGGAAGACAATGAAGGAGATTTTGACCCAGGCTCGGAAGAGGAGCCAGCAGTGGGTGACCTCTCCTCACAGGAGACAGAGGAACCAGTCAAGGAAGAATGGGTTCAGCCCAGCAGGGGTAAGAGAGCCCGCAAGGAGAAACACCTCGAGGACGAACAGGATGACATGTTTGATCCAGAAAGCATCCGTAACCCGAGGTCATCCGACTGGCAGCCGTCACCAAGGGTAGCACAATACATGAGTGAGGCTGAGGAAAGCCTTAGACAAGGAGGTTAAACAATGCCTCCGAGCGGAATGCCCACGTCCGGACCTCCCGGAAAAGTGGCAGAGACCCCTGACCTGGACCCTAAAATGCTTACCTTTGTATCCAAGACAGCAAGGATCCCCGTAAGGGTATAGACAGATCATGGAAGAGTTGCCAGGAGAAAGTGCTAGACCTGGCAGGCCCTCTCGCTAAGATCATGGATCTGGCAGAAAGAGCGAGAGACACAGGAGAGGAAGTAGACCCGGAGGCATTAGCAGGTTGGGCGCAAAGAGCTGTATGCCTTCTGGGGAACGCTAACTGCGCCATCGTATCGGAGAGAAGGAGAGGTCTATTGCTCAAGATCGACCCGAAGCTCAGCGACCTAGCGTCCTAATAGGCTGAAGAAGCAGCAAAGGGGCTCCTCTTCGGAGAAACATTTGGGAAGGAGATGGGCCATTTCGTTGGCACTTACACATCATTGGAGAAAGCCCAGGCCTCCATCTGGAAAATATTCCCGCATACAGTTTTGCCGCGACCGGTCGTTTCAGGGGTCGTACGACCGGTCACCAACAAAGAGGGAGAAGACCCCCCCCAACCATAGAGCACAATACTGGGAGAACAGACAGCAGGATGCGTTCTTCCCACCCAGAGGCCGTACCCCCAGGGGACGCAGAGGTCCTCACACCAGGTAAGAAAAATTACCTACCCCACCAGTGGGAGGGAGAACCAGTATGTTCTGGGAAAACTAGCGTGCGCTTTCCAGCGATTGTCAAGATTGGAGGCCTTATCCCGTCCCTCCTCACCTGAATCTTCTGCGGCAGATTCCTTCGGATTCAACTCCGTCTTCTTACGGTCCTTCCTCCTTACCGGAGTCTTGTTCTTTGATGTCTTGGCTTTCTTTTCGTGCAAATAGGGTCTAGCCCCTCCAGAGGCCACCGCGGCAGAGATAGAACCCTGTCCGCAGGGAACCCCAGGGGGCCAGACCTAAATCAGGGAAAAAGCACGAAGGCAGAAAAAACCCTGTTTCCAGATGGGTTCTAATAAGGAGTGGAGAATTCCGTTCACAAGTAATTGAAGTCTGGCTGCTGCTGATAGCTGAAGTAGTTGACCTCCAACTCCGGTGGAGAGAGCCAGTTAAACCCTGCGGTGACAGTAGGGCGAAGCACACAGAGGAAAGATACAGGAACTCAAATAAACCAATAAATAAATCTTAAAGGAAGACAGAACAGAGAGAAATGCCCGTAAATAACAGTGCTAAATAAGGAAATGTGTGCAGGTAACCATAAGCAGAAAGTAGAAATATGCCTGCAGAGTGCAGTAAGTCTGCAAATGAAAAATTAGAGTGTAGAGAAGACGAAAGGCAGAAAACGCCGAATCAAATAAACTGAAATGATTCGGCGGAGGTGTAGTACAGAAGCACATGCGAGGCGGAGCTATAGAACAGATGAGGAGAGAAACGCTTGCAGAAGTAGCAAGAACCAAGAGACAGGTAACAAGGGAAGAAATTATGTAAAGCACAAAAGGTAGGCACAAGGAAGGCAAAAGGTAGCTGCAAGGATGGTCGGCAAGGAGGAAATATCCAACAACGAAGTTCCACACGAACCGGAGCGATGTGTACAGATACAACGCATCGGTTTGGGGGAGGAGTCAGAATTTAAAGGTACGGCCACCATCTTGAATGAGGACTAGAGCGCTCGCAAGTCAATGTTTCCAGCGCTTCCAAACCTTCCATTCTCCGTTCGTGACAGTATACCCCCGTCTTCTCGGGGGACCCCCTGGTTTGCCCGGATGAAGGCGATGGAACCTCTGCACAAGGCTTTTGGCATGCATATGGTTCACAGGTTCCCATGTCCTCTCTTCCACTGGATAACCCTTCCAATGAACCAAATAGTGCAACCGTCCCTTGTGGTATCTGGAATCGACAAGACGAGACACCTCATATTCTTCTGGCGTAGAGCTCACCTGAGCACGCGTCTTGAACACAGGTCTCTTAAAAGGGTCATCCTTATGTTCCTTGAGAAGGGAGACATGGAAGATGGGATGTACCCTTCTGAGATATTCAGGTAGCTTGATCTTATATGCAACAGGGTTGATCTGTTGAAGAATGGGAAATGGCCCAAGGAAACGAGAGGAGAACTTCCCCTTATGAACCCATCTGGGTAGAAATCTGGTGGACAACCAGACAAGCTGCCCTATCTTCCAGCTCGGGTTGGCAGTATGACCCTTGTCTGCCCATTTCTTGTGTGTAAGTTGACTCGCTTGGTGTGCTTCCTTAGCGAGTCTGTGTACCTCCTGTAGGTCCTGTAGCACCCCATCCAACGCTGGAATCTTGGTAGAAGGAGGATTAAGCCAGGGTAAATGTTGAGGATGATATCCGTAGGTACAATAGAAAGGACTCATCTGGATCGAGGTATGGAGAGAGTTATTGTAGGCGAATTCTGCCTGTGGGAGGAAACGATACCACTCTTCTTGTTGCGGACTGCAAAAACACCTGAGGTACTGTTCTAGGCTGGCATTTAATCTTTCCGTTTGGCCATTGCTCTGTGGGTGGTATCCAGAAGAGAGTGCCTTGTGAATCCCTAGAACTTGGCAGAGAGAAGCCCAGAACTTGGAGGTGAATTGGGGTCCTCTGTCCGACACTATGGTCCTGGGCAAACCATGTAGACGGACTATATCCTGAAGGAAGGTTGCGGCCATTTCGGAGGCTGAAGGAACCTGTTTAAAGGCCGAAAAATGGGCGAGTTTGCTAAATGAGTCAACTGTCACCATAATCGTAGTCATGCCATATGACGGAGGGAGGTCTACAATAAAATCAGTAGAGATGTGTTCCCAAGGATTGTCCGGTAAGGGTTCTTGCTGAAGTAGTCCCAGAGGTCTTCCCGTTCGGTGTTTGTTAGATGCACAGACCGAACAAGTGGAAACGTACAGGCTTACGTCTCTTCTTAAGGTCGGCCACCAGAAACCCCTCCGTATCAGATCCAATGTCTTCCTGATTCCGGGATGTCCAGATAAAGGAGTGTCATGACACCAGGAAAGAATCTGATCTTGTAGCTTCTTAGTGGGAACATAGAGAGCTCCTTCATGATAATACAATCCGTCCTTATCTTGAATGACAGTTGACGGAAGCTCGGTACCCATCTGATACTGTGGAATGAGGTCTTGAAGAAATGAAACAGTTGAAGCCAATACCTTGAGATTAGGGAAAACCAATTCGTGTCCCGTGTAGAAGCCAGAGGTATCCCCAAGGCTTCTTGACAAGGCATCAGCCTTCATGTTCTCGGTACCAGGTAAGTATGTAATTACAAAATCATATTGTAAAAAGAAATATGCCCATCTGGCATGCCTGGCGTTGGAACATTCCAACTGTTGTAAAACCCGAAGGTTGCGATGGTCTGTTCTAATAGTAAACGGATGAGTAGCTCCCTGTAAAAGATGTCTCCACTCTTGACAGGCCAGTTTGATAGCCAATAGCTCCTTTTCAATCACAGAGTAGTTGCGTTCACTACAGGTAAGTGTCTTGGAGTAATAAGCTATCGGATGTTCATAGTCGTCATCTGACCTTTGAAGCAGAACTGCTCCCACCGCCCCTGTAGAAGCGTCTGTTTCCAGAATGTAAGGTCGATTCTGATCTGGTTGGACCTGAATGGGGGTTGTAGAAAAACATTCTTTTAGAAAACAGAAGGCTTTTTGGGGCCCTTCATTGAATACAAACTTGACTCCTTTCTTCATTAGAGAGGTCAGTGGAAGTACCTTGTTATAAAAGTTGGGAATGAACCTTCGATAAAAATTGGCCAATCCTAGGAAGCTTTGGAGTTCTTTGATATTGCCAGGATTTCTCCATTCTCTGATAGCCTTTACCTTACTGGGGTCCATCTCGATACCTTCTTTGGATAAGATATATCCTAGATAGGGCACGGACGTAGTTTCAAATGAGCATTTCTCCGGCTTTACCAGTAGTTGATGGAATTGCAGACGCTGTAAGACTAGTCTGACCAGTGACCTGTGCTCTGATAGAGTCTTGGAAAAAATGAGGATGTCGTCCAGGTACACTACCACAAATACAAACAGCATATCTGTGAATATCTTGTCCATATACCTTTGGAAAATAGCCGGTGCATTCACAAGACCAAATGGCATCACTCGGTATTCGAAGAGTCCAAAAGGGGTACGGAACGCTGTCTTCCACTCGTCCCCTTTCTTGATTCTCAAAAGGTGGCAAGCCCCTCTTAAGTCAAGCTTGGTAAAGAACACCGCCCCATGTACGGCCTCCAAGATGTCCCGGATCAAAGGCATAGGATACCTATCTCGAATGGTAACCTTGTTGAGCCCCCTGTAGTCTATACAAGGGCGTAGCTCTGCTGAGTCCTTTTTAGGAATGAAGAACAAGGAAGCCCCGCAGGAGGATCTGGACTCTTGGATGAGTCCGTTTTGAAGATTTGCGTCGAGGTATTCTCTCAGAGCCTTCCTCTCTGGTAGAGACAACGGGTACATCCTCCCAAAGGGCACCACCGCCTCAGGTATTAAGTCTATACCACAATCCTCTGTTCTATGAGGCGGGAGTTGACGGGGAACTGCATCCAGGAACACCTCTGAGAATTCTTGATAATGGATGGGCACTGATGCCACTGTGATTGGAACTGGAGTACTGTTTCGGTCATATGCTAAAGTGTTGGACGTTGAGGACAAGCTCATGCAGTGTGATTTACAAAATGTAGAATTGAAGACTACCTTGTTAGCCATCCAATCAATTAGAGGGTTGTGCCTCCTTAACCAAGGAATGCCAATGACCAACGGAAAATGAGCTGCCCTGATCTGATCGAATACCAGGAACTCCTCGTGACGGCCTAACCTCATTCTCAACGGAGTGGTCTCCTTGGTAATAGGTCCCAAAGATAAGGGTCTTCCGTCCACCCCTTCCACCAGAATGGGAGCGGCTTTAGATCTTGTTGGAACAAAATGTTCTGCTGCCCACTTGGAGTCGATAAAATTCCCTGCTGCTCCACAGTCAAGCATGGCGAGTACCTCTGTGGGACCTGCATCAGACAGCCATAAGTCAACTCGAAACACCATTAGACTGTTGTCATCCGGAGTGGTTACTGCTCTTGTGTAGTTGCAAGGGTGCTTGTTACTCCCCCTGAAACCTCCCTTGCTGTAGATCGGGGGTTGAAGTTTCCCTGTCGTCGAGGTGGCACCTCAGGACAGTCTCTCAAAAAGTGCTTCGAGGAGCCACAATACATACACAGTCCAGCCTCTCTTCTTCTTCTCTTTTCTTCTTGAGTTAGAGGTCCCCGGGCCGCCCCTATCTGCATAGGTTCTTCAGGAGGATGGGTAGCTCTGGTGGGAGGGACAGGAGAGGGGAGGCCAGTTGGCTGCGAAACGCCTCGGGTTCGTCTTCTTTTTAGTCGTCTCTCTTGTAGACGAAACTCAATACCGGTGCAGACGTACCCCATATCTGATGACTATTCCAGGCATGTGAGGGAATATTTCTGCATTTGACATTCATCCAAGAGTCCAGATCCTCCTGCGGGGCTTCCTTGTTCTTCATTCTTCATTCCTAAAAAGGACTCAGCAGAGCTACGCCCTTGTATAGACTACAGGGGGCGTAGCAAACTGCATCATAGAGTATGAAGCTTGGACAGCAGAGAGCAGAACAGTGAGCACCACTCAATTGCTAATAGCGTCTAGAAAGCCTTTTCACGCAGTAAAGACAGCCACCATTGCGAGATGGGTCAGAGAAGTGATGCAGGCAGCAGGGATTGATTTACGAAAGTATGGGGCACACTCCATAAGAGGGGCTATGGCATCTAAACCATATACAGCAGGAGCACCCTTACAAGAGATAATAATAATAATAATAATTTAGCATTTATATAGCGCTGAGAACCCTCAGGTATCTGAGCACTGGGAGTTTGGCCCTGCCAGGATTTGAACTTGCATCCGCAGGCTCTGCATGGACGTCAAGGCGAGTGCTCTACTCGTTGTGCCACTTGACTGGCTTGACCAAGATCATGCTAGCGGCAGACTGGGCGAATGATCGTACCTTTAGAGAGTTTTACTTTAAGCCATCTGAGAATATAGCAGTTACAGTATTCGGGAAGCTTTGAACAAGCATAATGCTCGCCTACAGTCTTGCCATACAATAAAGATTACCCCTGCTATCTGCGCAGGGAGTATTAATTCTATTAAAGACTAGGAGGCGAGCATTAATTTCCCACCCGCGGATATATTTGTTGATCATATGTACTGTTGAGTGTAACGTGTAATGATATGATAACAAAGCTAGACACCGCCCTTATGTTCTGTTTTGTATCTTTCCTAGGAGAAGAACAGAAGAATAGTTGAGTGAGATGGCTAGTAATGAGGATGTGAGCGAACAGCTGGAAGGATTTCAGCAGCCTGTTGGAGTGGATAAAGTCTTTGCACTGTTGGCGGGACAAAGTTTAGTGTATAAGTGACAGTCAGAGCAAGTGAAAGAGAGGAGGAGCTCAGGAACATGATGTGGTCAAAGCTGAGCTGGAGAGTTAAGGACTATAGATTTAGAAGCTTCAGAAAGCTGTTCAGAGAGGTTCAAAGGGACGCCCTTATAGTGGGCTGTTGATAATAAGTGCCAGTCGATCAATATAAGGCAAAACAAATGATGACCATAGAGGAAAATGCTAATCTTTTTGTTGTTGAAATCAAGCTGGAAGAGAAATGCACTATGGTGCGTGTGAATGTGTACGATCCTCCTGGTGGGAATGCTATTGAAGCCATAACATTGAGTATATGTGAGGTGGTCGCATTGGACAGACGAAAAAAGAAAGGCAATTTTAAATGCTAGGTGTCTAGATTTTGTTTAGGGTAAGGGTGGGGCTGTGACCTGGTGTATTCCTATGGGTAGGGATATTAGGAAAAAGATCTCCAATCACTCATGGATGGATCTCTTTGATGTCCCTGAGTTGAACATACTGAATGGTGCGATACACAGTGACATGCCCCCTTCAAAAACCCAGAGAAATGCAGGGGAAACAGCTACACTAGATTCTTCTTTTGGATGTAATGAGCTACAGAATCCAGATTTTAACGAATATAGTGACCATGCCATCATAACAATTGTTTTGGAGATGAGAGTTGGAAAGGTAGACGCAGGATAAGGTAGGCAAGGTGCAGACCAATGTTGGCTTAAATCGCATTGTATGGCCCGACCGTATTGTGCAGGCATTTCCCACCTTTTTAGAGCACGCTGACAGGATTCTTGAAAGGGCAACTACCGATAAGGAAATCAAATAGTGGATATAATCTATTACCTCTAGATTCAGGTTTACTGGCAACTATAAGACTGTTAAAGGCTCACTTCCTCTCTACACCACGGACATCAGTGGATGCATTGGGAAGCAGCTTGCCACAGTGCCCCCCCCCCACCACAAGGCATCTTGAGGAACTTTTCTCCCACCCCATCTGCAGGTAAGCCCATTGGGCTAAGTATTGTGCGGATGATTCCCACAGCGGAATCTGGGCATCAGATCAACTTTTGAAATATATTCCGACAGCAGCATATGCATTTTGAGGGCCTGCATCCACGTGCTGGGCCTTTACTTTGTGTGTTACACCCGCTCGGCGACCTTTCCGTAATGGCCGCTCTCCGTGCTAGCACGTGAGTGCTTTTGGTATCCAATACATGAGGGCCTCTTAATTGGCAGAGCCGCTCTGATCAGGGTCAATGAATGAAGCCGGTAGGGGAACGCTGGCCCCCCACCAAAGTCCAATGATAGATAGGGCCAAGCAGATAATGAGTGCAGATCATGCAGTGTAGTAATGTAATTTATTTAAACAATATGTTTGGATTGCTCGCTCATCCCAAAGTTCCTGTAAAGCACCTAGTGCTATTTCATATAAAGGTCTTTGCTCCTCAGGAGTGCTACTGGGGTATGTTGTTGGTTCCTCAGATGTCTGTTCAGATCTGGTGCAACTCACGGGAAGCCCAACACATCCCAGCCATGTCCGTTCATTTTATGTAGCATTTTTATGGGGGGTAGCCCCCATATTCCTATCCACGAGTCACCACCCATTCCCCAACTCCCAAAATGTAGAAAATAAATGTACCCTAACCCACACCCTAAAATGGCATTAATAAATGCAGCAAAACGGCTGCAACAAGTGTTCCTAATGCAAGATGGGCCGGTCCAGTCTGTTCATCCCTAAACAGGGTTTGGACTACCTTTTCCATGCTCCACAGATCTGCAGTGCTGAGCCCATGCTGGTTCTCTGGCTAGTGGAGCTGCGGGTACATAGCGAGTCTACCTGTGGTGTCCCCACGGCTCTATCCTATCATTGTGGCTCTCCAATATCTATCTCATCCCTCTTGCTCATCTGATCTCCTCCTCTCCGCACTTCCAGTGCTATGCTGATGACACACAGCTTTCTTTCAAACTTCCCTCTAGTGCCCCTTCTTCCTCCTCTCTCATCCCTGATTGTCTAACCACTATCCAGGCATAGTGTGCAGCTAATCATCTCTGTCTCAATGCCAGTAAGACAGATCTGTTTTTATTTTTTATGTGTTTTTAATTTAAAAAAAAGATTTTTACAAAGTTCTATATTCACACGTTCTCTTGATTTTACTTCATCATAGTCTTTTCTTAATGCTAACATTGTGGGATTTCATTTCTCTTCGTCATTTCATCATTGTCCTTTTCTCTGGAGGAGAATTATGAGGCCGCAGGAAGGCATTGAAAAATTGAGCTGGACGTGATGTGCTGCAAAATTTTAAAGGTGCCATAAGCCAAGAATTTCTGTTGCCGGCTATCATTTTTGCCCACCAACTCTCTTCATCTGTAAGGAGCGGGCTGGTGAAGAAATGCTGCATATAATGAGATCTTATCTTTCCAATGCCCGAGAACAATAAAAGCAGATGTCGAACAGTCTCTTTTTCTTCACTTAACTTGCGAAACCGACAGCTATTTGTGAGAGAAAGTCCTCTTACGGCCAAAATTTCATTTGTCTCTAGGAGATTTAGCCGTGCTCTTGAGAGGAGTTTACGAGCGGATCTCCTTGGGAATCTCTTCATGAAGTTCTGTTTTTCGTATTGTCAGGAAGAATACCTGTTAGTTTGTTGGATGCAGCTGCCTCTAGGGTTTTTATCCAGTCAAGTTCTTTTAATGTCTTTAAGACTTTTACCAGATTTTTTTATAAGTTCTTCCTCCCCACTCTCTATGGTAGATAGTAATGCCATGTTGTCTTTACTCCATTTAATGGGCATTTTACTTTCAGACGATAACAACTCTTTATTTATCAAGCTGAATATTAGAGGTGTATCCAGCATCCAGTATTTTCTATACAGCATCAAGGAATTAGCATTTACTGTATTTTGCAGATAAGGTAAACTCAATTCACGTCTAATTGACGCTACTGGTGTAGAATGTGGTAGGCCCAGAATCGATCTCCAAAAGTAAGCCTCAATTCTCGGCCATATTGCCCCTGGTAAATTAGGCATTGCATCGGCCCCATAGGTCACAGTTGGAAAGACCTTCGTTTTGTGAAAGTTGATCACCAGGAGCATCGAAAAGCGCCCACATTTCGGATGGATTACTTTTCCTTGCACCGCCAGTTTTCTTATTTTTCCATGAAGGACATGTTGCATGGGTGTGTCTTGTTTTGAGCTATCAAGTGTAACACCTACGTATTTTAAGTCTCTCACTTTTTCAATGGTTTGGTCTTCCACACGCCATTCGAGTTTTTCAAGCTTCCTGGTAGATACTTCTGTTACCATTGTTAGGGAGAATTCTCCAGAATGGCTCATTTCCCTTACCTACTGAGTCCCTCAGCAGCTTTGCTGGATTTCTGGGATTGATTTTGTGAGCCTTTTTTCCCATTCTTACATGTGTTTTGCTGTGTGTTTTACATTTTTGTGTTCATAGACTATGGAGTCTCACCTACTCCATAGGCATCATCTTTTTACTGTGTGTCACACAGCACCTTTAGTGCAGTGACACAGGGTTGTCTTTTTCAGACTTCCATTCTAAACTCCATTTTCTGGGGCTGACTACTGTCCCACAGAACATGTTAAGTTGCCATTGACTTTATTAGTCTTTTTAAATTCACAGACCAAGTACAAACTATCTTACATAGAGTACTGGAAAGGGTTAATAGTTATCCCTTTTTGTCTGTCTCTCATGGAACATTATTTTGTTCCCCTTTCTTTAAGATTTGGCTGGTGGCAGTGGTATCTACCATTTTTTCCCTACCGCGGTTTATGAAAATAGCCTTGGTACTGTTTTAGGCTAAGGTAGTAGCTTCGAACTCTAATCAGCTGGACCCCTTTTATTTTATTTCGGTTCCGGCTGGGTTTATTCACCATTTCTTTTTCTTGTTTTACACTGTGCGCCAAACCAGATTTGGTTCCTTTGTTCGCCGTCCGTTGGCGGGATTCTGCACAGAAGCCCTCCTTAGGCGCCTGAATGTCTGAGGGGAACAGGATGTGAGGGAGGGGTTTGAGACCCATGTCGCACTCTGTGTGATTGGCTGTGGTCACTGTCCCGCCAGGACAGCCACCCTGCTGTGTGATTGACAGCCAGGCTGTGTGAATGGGGGAAAACTGCATAAAAAGCAGGTCTATGGGACTTGGAAGGCAGAGTCGCCACTGGATCGAGAGAACCGGAGAGAAGCTGAAAGAAGAGGACCACTACCACGACTGAAGCTCCCAGTGAAGCCCTGCTGCAGGTCCGAAACACCAAACTTCAACGACAGAGAAGATCTGCAAAGAATCTTCTTCCCTTGAGCTGGTGGGACCAACCAGTTCGCTAAACTCCAAGCCAGGCCTCCCTCCTCTGGTGAATTTGCTGTGCACAGCTACAGTGAACCGGATAGCCAGGAGGACCGGACCCTGATTGGGTTTTAAGGAGCGCACCTTTTATTTGTTGATTTGATCCGCTGCTGGTTTCTTCCCTGGGCAGTGCAGGACCCTCCAGTCTTCCTCATTCATGTCAGTCCGACAGTCGCTTCAGTAACCGTGAGCCTGCAGGATCTGCCAGGAACGTCTGCCTCAGCTACAGCATTCTTCTGCTCTAAAGGTACTGTGCAAACCCGGTTGTTCGTTCTATCGGATCACGGTGATGGTGTTTAAAAAGTAGAGAAGGACAAGCCGCCGGATTGGCAAAAAGATTTCAAAGTAACTTAGTTTCAAACTGTTGGCAAAGACTTAACCGCAAACTATTCTGGACTGTGTGATCCTCTGCAAAGACTCTGAACCATAGACATTGGGCCAGGCCTATTGAATTGAATCCTCATGATAGCAAGACTTTTCCAGATTGCCCTGCCTACTTACTTGTTGGTGCTGCTTAATTTTGACTAACCTTGTCTTTCCCTCCCTTTTAAATTACTGGAGTGCCATTTTGCTCACACTTCATTTTGAGCTTAACTTGTCCAGAATTCATTGGGTGTTGTGTAGTATATTAAGAGTGTGATTTTCTGCTGCTTTACTTTAGTGATCTGTTTTACAAATGATGTGTAAATAAATGTATATTCTTTTACTCAGAAACCTTGAGTCAGTGTTGGTTTGAACCATAGTAATTTGCTGTCCTTTGTGAAACTGTTGATACTGCTCACTTTACTCTTGAGATAAGTCTGGCTGCTCAGCCATTGCTGGCTGCTCAGCCATCGCTACCACTTTACTGTGTATGTACCAAAGGTGAATTTGTACTGTCACTTGTAGTCTTAATTGTGTGTGGTGTTCCCAAAGGGTACTGCATATGATTCTGCCTAACAACCATGACTTTTGTGTTATCTTTGTTGATTTCCAAGTTGCTATCAGTCATGTACTGCTGTAACCTGTTCAGTGTCGCTGGAGGCCTATGGGCGTGTGGTCAAACAAAATTAGGTCGTCGGCATACATTAGACGACTGACTTTCGTCTGACCTAATTTTGGTGGAAAAGGTCTTACTGCAGGTTGGCAGGTTTGCTATCATTCAGGTCTCCTAAAGAAGAGTGCCGTGGCTAAAGTACAGCCCTGCTTTACTCCCCTTGCTGTTGGAATCTCAGCCAAAAGTATACCTTGTTGGTTTAGGCAGACTCTCATTGTCCTATTGGTATATAAGGATTTTATAGGATCCAATATTTCCTCCAGGCAGTTACAGGCCTCAGGTTTAGCCCATAGTCGTACTCTATTCACACGGTCGAAAGCCTGTGTTAAGTCAATGAAGGCAGCGAATAGATGCGGGCCTCCTTCCATCACTATGATTTTTAGGACACTTAACGTAAGTATATTGGCTGTTGTTCCCAGGTTTCTTTTGAATCCCAACTGATAATGGTCATCACATGGTGAATTTCTGTCCCAAGCCTTCAATTTTTGCAGTAAAAGGGACCCAAACACTTTCCCTATTGAGTCCAGTAATGCAATTGGTCGGAAGTTCACCGGGTCATGGATGTTACCTTTTTTGTAGATGGTGACTACTATTGCAGAAGTCCAGGATGCCAGAATGGATTTTTTTTCGGCGCATCTACAGAAAACCTTACTAATGAATGCCGCCCAATCTTCTGGGTGAGACTTGAGATCTAGGTTTGTAATGCCATCTGGCCGAGGGCCCCTGAGTTCTTTAACTTCTTTATCATGCCAGTGATGGTTTCTTGGTCATCTAATTTAACCCAAGGTTCTCACTAGGGCAGACAGCCCTTGCCTGTCGAGGTTCCAGTTTTAAAGTCTGCCTCTTGATTCTCCTGAGTTCTCCTCTTTTCTCCACCAATGCACTATAGTATCTGTGCTGGTTAAGATTCAGCTTATGTTGTTTCTTCGAACTTCTCGTCTCATATGTCTTAAGGAGGGGTTGATAATCCACCCTCTTAAGGCTTGATGAGTTTCCGAGGTTGTTATATTTGCTCGTCAGTTCTCTTATGGCTTTAGTAGATAGTTTTAACCTTGTGCCTTGAGTATTTACTACAATCTGGGTCTTCATTCTGAGACCAATAAATCTCGGTGTGTTCTATGTTGTTGACAAGAGCTTGTGGTCGCTTGCCTGAGTTATAGTAACTTCGAAGGATGTGGTGGCTTGGGTAATGGTCTTGTTACAAAAATATGGTCAATTGTTGTCCCATGACCATCCCGTTCCCAGGTCGGCGGTCGATTTTGGCTTTTGAATGCCATGTTCAAGCTGTGTAAATCTCTGGAGCTCATAAGATTCATCCAGAGAGCTCCTCAATGTTCTGACGATGATTTAAAGTTGGTGCACTTTAATTTGTTGTCTATTTGGCAAATACAGTTCGAATCACCACAAATAAGAAGGTACACTGTCTGATGTTCAAATAAAGCCGCATCCATCGTTGTTTCAATCAATTCCAGGTATTGGATGGAGTCCACTGTCGCCGGGTTCCAATATGTGTTGAGTATTATGATCGACATAGAATTTCCTGTTTCTCTGAGGAGCTCTGTATTGTCCCAAGTTACTAGCACCGCCATCAGGAAAAGGTTAGGTAAAAAAAATTTCTTTCATAGTAATACCAAAGCCATTCCTGTGTGCCGTCACGAGCCAGCAGATGGGCACTCAAGGGATCCTTTTTTTGCTGGTGCGAAGGCAAAGATCTTTCTCATTGAGACACATGCAGTTGGTTTCAAACCCTCTGTCCACCCTCCTTGGGCCCTCACCACCCTGTGAGGCCAAAAACCTAGGTGTCCTCTTTGACTCTGCTCTCTCCTTCACTGCTCACATCCTGAATCCTGCCAAGCAGGCCCACTTCCGGCTTCACTTCTTTAGAGGCATTCTCCCTTTCCTCACCTTTCCCCAGAATCTCAATGTCCCCAGAGCTCTGGTCCTTTCTAGGCTGGACTATTGCAAAAGCCTCTTCCTCAAACACTAGAAATAAAATAAATCATGAGGACTGTCTCCTCAGGAAACATTCCTGGTGAACTCTTCAGAGGGTGCACATCATCTTTTTCCTGTCTTTGTAATGATAAAGGTTTCACCACAAGATGAGCACTACAGTAAATACAATTGGATTTTGCATGAGCTCCATTTGATCTGATTTGGTTTTCTATAGTTTTAACGTGTGCGATAAACTCAAAGACGTTCTTCTCTTAGTCAAATGTGGCCCTGTCACTGCCACTCAACTTCTCACTTTTACCACTTGTTTGATTTGTATTGCCTATGAACTATTCAGCTACCGATCATGTCTCCTTCTGTGCAGCCTTCAAACAGTGATTTGGGTAACAATAAGCAGCGCTCAGATACCTGAGGGTTCGTAGCACTATATAAATGCTAAATTATTATTATTATTATTTTTTTTAGTGGTCCACTGGCTTACAGAGAGCCCAAATAGGGCGATTTTGAAGGGGTTTTTCCCAGCAATCAGAAAGGCAGAGTTTAAAGTGAATGTTCTTATCAATTTTCATCCTATCTCCAAACTTCCCTTGTTTGAAACAAAATCTGGTGAATGTGGTATTCACTCCCATGAAAAAAAAGCTGAAAGAGGTCTTCTATGATGTCATTCATTCCATATTCAGAGGTGTTCAAGTAATGGCTCCTGCTGCTCATATTTCCACAGAAAATGATCTGCTGATTAACAAGGAGAGAATTTCAGCCTTTATTTTGAACCTGTTAGCACCCTTTGACACAATTGACCATGGTCTGATCCCTGGATTTCGGTAGGATTAGGGAAATGGTTCTAGAATGTCTCTCTTGTTTTCCTGCAGGGCAAGACCCAGCAGTAGAGCATGGATACCTTTGTCTCACCAGAGAGGCCTGACTCTTATGTGGTCACCTACAACTAAGTCCTCTCCTCAACATTGTGCAATGTGTATGCCAAGTCACTTGGAAATATCTGGAAACGGGGTTCCAGTGCCAACTGCATCTTTCTACAAAGGCAGCCCTGAGACAGCCCTTTCATTCCTGAAAATCAGATTTCATTTAGTCAACATCTGGATGTAGGGATGTTGTGTTCTAAAAGCAGTGCAGCTTTCTCTTACACATGCATGGAACATCACTTATTTATTTATTTGGATTTGTATAGCGTACATCTGCCCAGGGGCATTGTGGCGCTGAAAGCAATCTTACTTGTTACAGGTGTACGTGGAGTATATATAGATACAGTGCAGAGCATTTATGCATATTTAGTTACATTTGTGCTTATTTACATATAGTTGTGAAGATACAGTAGGATGGGTAAGGTGGGGTGGAGTTAATTAAACACCGTGGTTTTGAGTACTTTGCGGAAGGCGTGGTATGAGTTTTCGTTCCTTAGCGCAGTAGGGAGTGCGTTCCAGTTTTTGGGTGCTAAGTGTTGAAAGCTAGACCCACCGGTTTTGCTTCTTTTGAATGTGGGTACATAGGTCTGGTTCGTCAAGTGTGACCTAGTGGGTCTGGTGGATGTGTTAAGGGTGATTCTTTCAGAAAGATATGGGGGAGCCTTGGCGGTAAGGCATCTGTGGGTGATGGCCATGGATTTGAATAGTACCCATTCTCTTATTGGTAACCAGTGGGCTTCTTTCCTGGCTTGGGAGATGTGCTCCCTTTTAGGGATGCTTAGGGCTGCTCTTAAGGCATTGCTTTGTGTGACTTGCATTTTTTTTAGGTTTTTTGCAGACGTGCCCAGGAAGAGAGCGTTGCAATAGTCCAATTTGGTACCTACTGTGGCTGTGGCTATGGCCAGGCAGTTTTTAGTGGATAGGAAGGGTTTAACGGCGTTGATTACTTCAGTGGTAAGTGCAGTAGAGGAGGCTATGGCATTGACTTGCCGTGTCATGGAGAGAGTGGAGTCAAGGTATACTCCTAGTGTCTTTACTGCAGTGGAGACTGTGATGGTGGAGTTGTCTATGTTAAAGGATTTGTACCGCAGTGGGAGTTTGTTTAGAGTTTCTTTGGTGCCAACTAGTAGGATCTCTGTTTTGTCCCCATTCAGGCAAAGGCCGTTGGCTGCCATCCAGGTTTGGATGGCTATGTAGATCTTGGTTAATGCCGCTGCGTCTTGTTCATAGATCCCTGTGAGAGGGAGCAGGAATTGTGTGTCGTCAGCATAGTTGGTGTAGGCTATGTGACGACGGTCCAGGTCATTGAACAGTGGGAGGGTGAAGATGTTGTATAAGGTGGGGGCAGTGCAGGACCCTTGTGTGACGCCACAGTGGATAGTGGTAGGGGTAGCGCTCGCTGAGTCAGAAAAGACTTTTATAAGTCGACCCTCGAGGAATAATTTGACCCAGGATACGGCTTCTGGCGAGAAGTGGGCTTCATTTTTGAGTTGCGTGCCTAGAATATCGTGATTGACCAGGTCAAAGGCGGCAGATAGGTCTAGCAGGAGCAGGAGTGCAGGTTTGCCTTTGTCCATGATGTTATTTAGTTGGATTTTGAGATCTAGTGGGCCGATTCGGTCCCATGTCCCGGGCGGAAACCCGATTGCCTTTTTCCTAATATGCGATTTTCTTCCGGGTATTGCTGTATTTGTGTGTATGCAACTTTGTCGAGGATCTTAAGCAGGAAGGGAACGGTTGTGATGGGTCTGTAGTTGTTGGCGTTATCAGGATCTAGAGTGGGTTTTTTGATAAGAGGGCGCACCCAGGCTTCTTTTAAGCTGGTTGAGACTGAGTTTGTGTTGAAGGATGCATTGATGAATGTTTTAAGAAATGGGGCTGGTGTTTCTACGCAGTCTTTAAGTAGTTTAGCGGGGCAGGCGTCACCTTTGCAATTAGAGGGTTTGGTTCTGTTAACGATATCGACTACCTCTTTTTCCGAGACTTCTCTGAATTTGAATGGAGTAATGAGATTTGGCTTTTTATCCGTATACTGTTTCCGTATGGGATGCTGATAAGATGTGCTGAGTGAGATTTTTGTGATGGTCTAGGATTTTTGCTTGGGGGAGTTCAATTTTGTTTATGAGGCCGGACTGTATGGTGTTACACCAGGCTTGGTCCTTGACAATCTCTTGAGACTTGGTGGCCGGCGTTGATAGTTCCTTGAAGATGGCGAAAAGCTCTTTGGATTCTGATGTGGCGTTAGCGATTCTTTCATTGTAGGATGTGGATTTGGCTGCTATGATACTTTTTTTGTATTGGGTGGCCAGTGATTTGTAGGAGGATAGTGAGGATGCGTTAGGCGCACTTTGCCATACGTTTAGGGCTTTGCGTTTTTTGGTTCGTAGTTCTTTTAATTCTGCTGAGAACCAAGTATTTGAGTGTTTGGTATTTTTTGATTTTTTCTTTTGTAGAGGGGCGATGATATCTATGGCAGTGCTAATGGTGGATTTGTAGATATCCGCCAGTGCAGCAGGGTCTGGTGTGGCAAGGAGGTTGGTAGTGAGGGCCTCTAGGTAGGGGGAAATATTTTCTTTGTGAGGTTCTTGGTGCTTCTAGCTAAGGCTGGCGGTGCTGGCTTGAGTTTTTTTACCGAGTTGTTGGGTGTAGGAATGAGGAAATGAATGAGAAAGTGGTCGGACCAAGGGGTGGGTGTGATGGAGCTGATGTCGATGCCACAGTTGTGGTCGGCTATCCCACTTCCCTTTGTCACTTAAGCCTTAACATGTACACACAAATTATCGAGGTGGATAACTTTTATTCTCATGAATGTCAGAGGTTTGCTCCTTCTAATCTTGTCAGATGATCTAGAATCATTGGTTGAAGCTTTGGTATCCAGGAACTGGGTATTCAAAGGCAAATCTGCCAATACATTTAACTTGGAAACCGCATCTAATACAGAATGAGGCTGCATGAAAACTACAACTTTTATCATCATTTGAGAGTATTACACCAATTCGCTGTGATTTTCACTGCCCAAAATAGTTTTTAAGTTTGATGCACAAGATGGCCATTAGTGACCTCCAAAATGTGGAGGGTGACGGGACATTACACCAACAGACATGTGATGGTTGGGTTTTGTACATTCTCAAGTGTGTTCTGTCCCCTTCTGTTAGTCCTATATTGCAGCTGTCACTGTTCCTGGTTCCCCGAAGGACCCATTTTCCCCCCATTAAACGTTCCCATGTGATAGTGTTTTCTTTAAGATATTAAGTATTTCTTTTAGCTGCTCTGTTTTCTGGGGCCACTGAGTGTTGTTAATACTTTTTAAAGATAAGTATAAAAAGAAATGTGATTTACATGGTTTCAAGGAAACAATATCCCTACTAATCTGTAAATTGCACCTCAGCTGAACAACATAATTCATGACAGCTACTAAACAGAAGCTTCAAACCTATGTTTAGCTTGAAATGATTTTCCTTGTTACATGAGAATTGGCTAAACTTGGGACATTTTGCTGACAAGTTTATACATGCCTTTGTCCCATCTTTTATTATGCCATTTTTTTGACAGCATCAATCCCCTGAAAAAGCTACTTTTCATCAAACTCAATACTAGCTTCCAAGTTATGAAATCAATCAGATATTTGGATCGCGTGCACATTAATATTCTTGTCGAAACTGTGATCCTGAAATGTAACCACCACTTAAGAAATATTTGAGTTCATTAATGTGTGTCTCAATTTCTATGATTCCACACATTAATTAGGCATTACATGGTTTTCCATATAGGAGAGTTTCAGGCCTTCTATTCCCCCCGCCCCCTGAAATGTCTAGCACAAATACCAAACCTCACACGACAAGCAGGCTTTCTAAAAATTGGCCAACACGAGGATTCAAGCGTTGTCCCAAGTAGGAAAGAGAAACATATGTGGTTTCTATCCTAAGATATCTTAAGTATAGCACACGCTCTAAGGGACGGGTAACCACATGAGTGAAAAGAAACTAAGATGTGAGGTTCAACCAAGAGTCAGAAAGAAGTGGGTAAACAAGACCAGAATAGGAGACTGAGGAAAAGAAGAAAGAATGTCCCAATCCAAAGAAAGGAATGAGACCTTTCACCGGAAGGAGGGGCAGTTAGTAGCTCTGTCCAAAATTAAAAGTAAAGAAGAGATCCGAGACCCCTAGACAGCATGGGGGTGGGTGATTGGCTGGACCTGGGTATTTTAATTTGGGCACACAGAGGCAGCAGTCACTCTCAGCAAGAGCCCCCGCCATCTTTTCACTAGTTCACCCTCAGCCTCAGCTGCACCTCTAGCCGGGAGAGGAGCTGTCGACTCGCCACCACTTGATTTACTTTGGCTTGCCTTGGCCTTGGTCCTTGGGCTCAGGTGTGTGGCTGGGCATGGCGCCAGAGGCTGCCCTGCAGACTGTGGACTCCTCATGCAGTGAGCACTGGCCCAGCGATACCCGGGCACGAATCCCCAATGGGCTTCCTGGCACTCTCCTCGTTGACAACGTCGACTCGACACACACCGGGTAAGGTAAGTAAATGGGGTGAGAAGATTGTCAACACACTATATGACTACAGGGACAAGGTGTTTATAAAGTTAACTTAGGCGGTGCAGGGATCTTCCAACGGCGGAGCTACAGGGGAGTTCAGGTGGTTTGTGAAGAAGATTTTACTGGTGCATAATCAACCAGGGAGACTGGGTGGAGTTCAGGGAGAATTTGAACTGCCTTTTTATGATACGCTTGGTTTGATACCTTCGTAGCACACTAGCAGGGCTTCGGTTGATCATGTCTATTATTTTTTTAATTAATATGTATGCCATGGCCACTGGGGGACACTGCATTGGAAACAAATCAATAATTGAAAAAAAATGTAATGACCATCGCCTATTTTAGGCCTTCATCTTGTTCAAGATTCCCTTGTGTACACTGTGATATACAGTGGCCCAGTGCTGTGTAGACTGCGTTACAAGAATGACTGCGTTTGCTGAGAGAACTTTTTCCATCTCAAAATATCTATTGCCATTAAAGGCTCGTGGACAGCAAGGCCGTGTGCCAGTGCCACCCACAGACAGAAATAGTGTAAACTAGACAAAGAACTCGTCCGCCGTGCCCTTTACAGTGAATAGACGTGGCTTAGTACCTGACGTAATGTTTTTACTGAATTCAAAATCCCAAACGCATGCATAAGCTATTTAAAAGGACTGCTGGTGATTCACTGCTGGAACCTCTTTCGTTGTTTTCTTCGTGAACGAATTCAAGAAAGAATTAGGGCCTCATTACACGTTGTGCGGTAAAAATCTCAAATTACCATGCCATTACATGCCAGTAATGACCCTACCGCCATGCCGCTAAAGACCCCAAAAAGTCACTTAACGCCCTCGACGAAAGTGTAGATAGCACCTCCGCCCTCACGCTGCATGCAAATAGCGGTCACCGCTATTAGCGGTGACCGTCAAATTGCAGAACCGGAAATAGCGTCATCGCACAGGAACGGGAAAGAGCACGGCCGCCATCTTTAAAAACACAAGCCATTGCCATCCACTGCCCCCTGGACCTGTTTTGAGTAGGTTGCTATTGCAAAACATCCGGGACACCTTCAACATGCCCAAGGCATTTAAAAAAAGCACTGACAGGCAGCGCAAAGAAAAATTCACCTTGGAGCAGTTGAACATGTTGACCCAGACCCTGGCTGACAATGCTGAGGTTGTCTTTGCCAACGACATGCGGCGGCCGACACTACTGAAAAAAAAGGCCATCTGGGAAGAAGTTGCGGTTAAAGTCAGTGCAGTGGGCACCAGCACCCGCACGGTGCGTGAGTGCAGGAAAAGGTGGGATGACCTCAGACTGCGGGTGAGGGGCATCCTTTCAGAAAACCACCGAATAGCCACTGCAGGTGGAGTCGGTTCACCCATCAGACTAAAGGAATGGGAGGAGACCTGTGCAAAACTAATCGCAGTGGAATCCATTGAGGGAGTAGGCACTATGGAGGTAGGCGTGGGAACCACTTCGGATGGAGGTGAGTGTACACATGACACTTGACAGGAAGCTATGTGAATGTACTGTTCCCCCCAAATGTGAGCCCAGAATCCTCTCATGCATGGACACACATCCACACATGCATCCATCCCTGCCCATGTCAGTGTCAGACCCAAACACACACACATGCACACATCAACATAGACTAGTGCCAAACACAACCATGCATTGATGAGGCACTGAACTGACACATCACCTGCATCCACAACTATTAAGTCCCAATGGCCACAACTGCATTATTGATGTATCCTGCATGAAGTACATAGAAACATAACCAATGCCATCCCCCTTCTTGTCCCTGACAGGCTCACATACAGATGGTGATGATCCCGCAAATGCATCCAAGGCAACGCCTCCAAGTAAGAGACCAAGGGCACAGGACTCTGAGGACACCCCCACGACATCTAGGGGCAAGGGGGGAAGGTGCCACATGATGAGTGTGAAGCTTCGGAGGAGTGCCACTGCCAGGATTGAAGTAGCCACACCACCAACTAGAGCCCCACCACCGCAGGTGAACCCACAACCACCAATACCAGCCACCGAGGGCCCACCATCAGCTGCGTCAAGCTCCGCAGGAGAGGCAGCCGCTACTGCCCCCCTATCTGACCTTGAGGACACAACAGTTGGCACAATGCAGATGCACACCCCAAGCCCCCCTACAACCCCTGAGCCAGCACCATTCCAGACACCTTGGTCTGATGTCACTGGTGAGGATAACATTACAGCCATAATGTCCCCCATGGTGGCTTCACCTGCTGTCATGGATGCATCTGAGGGCACAGCAGCCACTACACCATCACCCAGCACTGCCCTTGAGCTGGCCACCATCCGGCAGCGTCAACAGGAACTTACTGTGCTGGTTGGCCAGCATGTTCAGGAGGCTGCCCATCTCAGGGAGGATATTGTGGAGACGGCAACACACTCCAGTGAGAGGATGGAGGCCTGTACTGACCGGCTTTGTGAGGAGATAGCTAGGCTAAGGCAGGTCCTCACTCGAATAGCTGACACAATGGACCGCCACTTCACACCACCAGGACAGTCTGCCACGTCGTTATCCGCCGGTTCAACGCAGACAAGCCCCCTCCGCCGCTCAACACGGACCACCAGGCGCATGTCTGCCAATCCTCCAAATGCTGCTGCAGATAATGGCCAATAGGGGGTTTATGGCTATTCTTATGCGTGCATGGGCCAACGCAAACATGGCAGACACATGAGGAACTTTTGTGGGGGGTTGGTGGAAGGGTGTTATGGGTCTGTTGTGGGGTGGGTGGAAGAGTGTTATGGGTCTATTGTGGGGGGGGTGGAAGGGTGTTATGGGTCTGTTGTGGGGGGTTGGAAGGGTGTTATGGGTCTGTGTGGGGGGGGTGGAAGGGTGGTGGGATGTTTGGGGACATGCACTTTTTCATCTTTCCGTTACTTAATACACTGGTGTCTGATCAAAACACAGGCTTGGACATCTTCATTGTGTATGGGTACTTTATTGGCGACAGGGTCCATTGCGTGCTTCTAAACATACACCAGTGCATTACTACACATATCCATGTGACAGTACCAAAACATGTTCCTCAGAATATTTGGTTGATTAGATGCTGTCTCACAGCACGTCCCTCCTGCCCATCCCCTCTTGCAAGACCTGCATCCCCTTCACCTCCGTCCTCATCACCATCATCATCCTCATCAGGTGTTTCTATTTCAACGTCAGGGGCAGTGGCACATTCCGTCTGATACACATATTGTGAAGCATGACACATGCCATGGTGATCTTGGCCACCTTCTCATGGCCATACAGGAGAGCGCCACCAGACCTGCTAATGCACCTAAACCGTGACTTCAAAAGGCCAAAAGTCTGCTCGATCACGATGCGGGTACGGGTATGTGCTCGATTGTATTCCTCTTCGTGCCTGTTCTGTGGGTTCCGTACAGGTGTGAGGAGCAAGCTCTTCAGGGGATAGCCTGCATCACCTGTATGGGGTAACAAATGGGGTCCTGTTACTGTTCACCTCAAGAGCGGCCTGTTCATATCACACAAATTGACATTGCATTGTGATTCAAGTACACAGTCAACAGCATACATGCAGATGGTCTGTGTGACAGCAATGTGCAAGTGTGAGCTCGACCCTGCAAGTAGACATGCCCCATTGATGCCTTCAACAGTAATTGACATGTCCTGGGTGAAGCGAGGTCGTAGGTGTCCCTGGGCCCAGGCAGATTTGGTTCCTCACTGCTGTTGTACTGCCATTCCAACATAGATGTTGCCGTGCAGTGAGGCATCACTTCAGTGGTGGTAAAGGTGTGTGGTAAAATGCTATGTCTATGGCTAGGGCTGATCCCTTTGCATGCATCATAGGGCACATTGCATTATAGATGTTGTGCTGGACTGATTCCGGATGACTATCCTGATGGCACGTATGAAATCTGTGTATTTTGTGGCCTGGAATGTTGTGCAATGTGTATGTGGATGGGTGTTTGATATTACTAGACTTGAAATGTCATCTGTGTTGTGTGGCTCATACTTGCATGTCTGTTCAACTAAAGTACGTTGCGGCCTTCCCAGATGGACATTGGCGTACATCTGTATGTGCATTTTGCAGACAGACAACAAGCTACACCCAGTTGGAGCATGTCTCTCCCCCCCATCACACCCATTTGGAGCATATCTCTCCCCCCCCATCACACCCAGTTGGAGCATGTCTCTCCCCCCCATTACACCCAGTTGGAGCATGTATCTCTCCCCCCCAAACACACTGCCATGTGCTTGCTCTGCTACTCCCCAAGTAGCCACGAACGTTGGGCGGTTTGTCACTCCATGTAGCGTGGGATAGTTGAGTTCCACAGGACCATGGAATCATGGGTTGATCCGGGAAATCGGGCACAGCAATGTGTGATTATCTTGTTGGCATCACATACCATTTGGACATTGATGGAGTGGAATTGCTTCCTGTTTCGGTAGACCACTTCATTGCGATGTGGGACCACCAATTCCACATGTGTACAGTCGATGGCCCCAATGCAACTTGGGATGCCTGCAAGTGAATAGTAGCCAACTTTGGTGTTTGCAATCTCCTGGGCAGTCCGTGGCATGTATATGTGTTCAGGTGCATGCTTCCGGAGGGCATCGAGTCCCTGATTCAGCGTGCGTGAAAATACTGGTTGGGAGATGCCATGCATCTGGCCCACTGTATGCTGGTAGGTGCCTGTGGCCAGGAAGTGGAGCACAGTCACCACCTTGAGTAGAGGGGGGATGGCATTTCTGATGTCTATGAGGCTCACAATATTGTCGTGTATCATGTCCACGATGCTGGTGATGGTATCCCGGTCCAGACAGTACAGGGTGTGTATCTGCTCAGGGGTTAGGTTAAATGGACTGGCTCTGATCCTGGGGATTGGTGGGTGCCTCTGTGGTATGATTAGGTGCCGTGGTGGTGCTTGCTGTGCCTGTCTTGCCCTCCTCCTCCTCCCCCTGAGTCTCCTTTGGGCTGCCTGTTGTTGTTGCAGCTGCGCTGCAATCATGTCCTCCAGCCCATGTAATGCTGCTAGTATTGGAACCATCTTGGTGTGGGAAGGGGTGTGTGAAGGGGTGTGGTGTGCTCCTTTTGAGCTGCCACTGTCTCCATTGCCTCCACCTGTGCTGATTGTGTCCACCTGTGGCAGGTGGGAACACTGCTCAGTTCTCTCAACGTGTGGTTTGCGATGCCGGTATTAGCGCCATTGCGGTAAGGGGTTTTGGGGGCTTTACCATGCCGCTATATAGACATTGGGCCAGGCCTATTGAATTGAATCCTCATGATAGCAAGACTTTTCCAGATTGCCCTGCCTACTTACTTGTTGGTGCTGCTTAATTTTGACTAACCTTGTCTTTCCTTCCCTTTTAAATTACTGGACTGCCATTTTGCTCACACTTCATTTTGAGCTTAACTTGTCCAGAATTCATTGGGTGTTGTGTAGTATATTAAGAGTGTGATTTTCTGCTGCTTTACTTAGTGATCTGTTTTACAAATGATGTGTAAATAAATGTATATTCTTTTACTCAGAAAGCTTGAGTCAGTGTTTGTTTGAACCATAGTAATTTGCTGTCCTTTGTGAAACTGTTGATACTGCTCACTTTACTCTTGAGATAAGTCTGGCTGCTCAGCCATTGCTGGCTGCTCAGCCATCGCTACCACTTTACTGTGTATGTACCAAAGGTGAATTTGTACTGTCACTTGTAGTCTTAATTGTGTGTGGTGTTCCCAACGGGTACTGCATATGATTCTGCCTAACAACCATGACTTTTGTGTTATCTTTGTTGATTTCCAAGTTGTTATCAGTCATGTACTGCTGTAACCTGTTCAGTTGTCGCTGGAGGCCTATGGGCGTGTGGTCAAACAAAATTAGGTCGTCGGCATAGATTAGACGACTGACTTTCGTCTGACCTAATTTTGGTGGAAAAGGTCTTACTGCAGGTTGGCATGTTTGCTATCATTCAGGTCTCCTAAAGAAGAGTGCCGTGGCTAAAGTACAGCCCTGCTTTACTCCCCTTGCTGTTGGAATCTCAGCCGAAAGTATACCTTGTTGGTTTAGGCAGACTCTCATTGTCCTATTGGTATATAAGGATTTTATAGGATCCAATATTTCCTCCAGGCAGTTCCAGGCCTCAGGTTTAGCCCATAGTCGTACTCTATTCACAAGGTCGAAAGCCTGTGTTAAGTCGATGAAGGCAGCGAATAGACGCGGGCCTCCTTCCATCACTATGATTTTTAGGACACTTAACGTAAGTATATTGGCTGTTGTTCCCATGTTTCTTTTGAATCCCAACTGATAATGGTCATCACATGGTGAATTTCTGTCCCAAGCCTTCAATTTTTGCAGTAAAAGGGACCCAAACACTTTCCCTATTGAGTCCAGTAATGCAATTGGTCGGAAGTTCACCGGGTCATGGATGTTACCTTTTTTGTAGATGGTGACTACTATTGCAGAAGTCCAGGATGCCAGAATGGATTTTTTTTCGGCGCATCTACAGAAAACTTTACTAAAGAATGCCGCCCAATCTTCTGGGTGAGACTTGAGATCTAGGTTTGTAATGCCATCTGGCCGAGGGCCCCTGAGTTCTTTAACTTCTTTATCATGCCAGTGATGGTTTCTTGGTCATCTAATTTAACCCAAGGTTCTCACTAGGGCCGACAGCCCTTGCCTGTCGAGGTTCCAGTTTTAAAGTCTGCCTCTTGATTCTCCTGAGTTCTCCTCTTTTCTCCACCAATGCAATGTTGTGTTGTGTTGGTTAAGATTCGGCTTATGTTGTTTCTTCGAACTTGTCTCATATGTCTTAAGGAGGGGTTGATAATCCACCCTCTTAAGGCTTGATGAGTTTCCGAGGTTGTTATATTTGCTCGTTAGTTCTCTTATGGCATTAGTAGATAGTTTTAACCTTGTGCCTTGAGTATTTACTACAATCTGGGTCTTCATTCTGAGACCAGTAAATCTCGGTGTGTTCTATGTTGTTGACAAGAGCTTGTGGTCGCTTGCCTGAGTTCTAGTAACTTCGAAGGATGTGGTGGCTTGGGTAATGGTCTTGTTACAAAAATATGGTCAATTGTTGTCCCATGACCATCCCGTTCCCAGGTCGGCGGTCGATTTTGGCTTTTGAATGCCATGTTCAAGCTGTGTAAATCTCTGGAGCTCATAAGATTCATCCAGAGAGGTCCTCAATGTTCTGACGATGATTTAAAGTTGGTGCACTTTAATTTGTTGTCTATTTGGCAAATACAGTTCAAATCACCACAAATAAGAAGGTACACTGTCTGATGTTCAAATAAAGCCGCATCCATCGTTGTTTCAATCAATTCCAGGTATTGGGTGGAGTCCACTGTCGCCGGGTTCCAATATGTGTTGAGTATTATGATCGACATAGAATTTCCTGTTTCTCTGAGGAGCTCTGTATTGTCCCAAGTTACTAGCACCGCCATCAGGAAAAGGTTAGGTAAAAAAAGTTCTTTCATAGTAATACCAAAGCCATTCATGTGTGCCGTCACGAGCCAGCAGATGGGCACCCAAGGGATCCTTTTTTTGCTGGTGCGAAGGCAAAGATCTTTCTCATTGAGACACCTGCAGTTGGTTTCCTACCCTCTGTCCACCCTCCTTGGGCCCTCACCATCCTGTGAGGCCAAACACCTAGGTGTCCTCTTTGACTCTGCTCTCTCCTTCACTGCTCACATCCTTAATCCTGCCAAGCAGGCCCACTTCCAGCTTCACTTCTTTAGAGGCATTCTCCCTTTCCTCACCTTTCCCCAGAATCTCAATGTCCCCAGAGCTCTGGTCCTTTCTAGGCTGGACTATTGCAAAAGCCTCTTCCTCAAACACTAGAAATAAAATAAATCATGAGGACTGTCTCCTCAGGAAACATTCCTGGTGAACTCTTCAGAGGGTGCACATCATCTTTTTCCTGTCTTTGTAATGATAAAGGTTTCACCACAAGATGAGCACTACAGTAAATACAATTGGATTTTGCATGAGCTCCATTTGATCTGATTGGGTTTTCTATAGTTTTAACGTGTGCGATAAACTCAAAGAAGTTCTTCTCTTAGTCAAATGTGGCCCTGTCACTGCCACTCAACTTCTCCCTTTTACCACTTGTTTAATTTGTATTGTCTATGAACTATTCAGCTACCGATCATGTCTCCTTCTGTGCAGCCTTCAAACAGTGATTTGGGTAACAATAAGCAGTGCTCAGATACCTGAGGGTTCGTAGCACTATATAAATGCTAAATTATTATTATTATTATTTTTTTAGTGGTCCACTGGCTTACAGAGAGCCCAAATAGGGCGATTTTGAAGGCGTTTTTCCCAGCAATCAGAAAGGCAGAGTTTAAAGTGAATGTTCTTATCAATTTTCATCCTATCTCCAAACTTCCCTTGTTTGAAACAAAATCTGGTGAATGTGGTATTCACTCCCATGAAAAAATAGCTGAAAGAGGTCTTCTATGATGTCATTCATTCCATATTCAGAGGTGTTCAAGTAATGGCTCCTGCTGCTCATATCTCCACAGAAAATGATCTGCTGATTAACAAGGAGAGAATTTCAGCCTTTATTTTGAACCTGTTAGCACCCTTTGACACAATTGACCATGGTCTGATCCCTGGACTTCGGTAGGATTAGGGAAATGGTTCTAGAATGTCTCTCTTGTTTTCCTGCAGGGCAAGACCCAGCAGTAGAGCATGGATACCTTTGTCTCACCAGAGAGGCCTGACTCTTATGTGGTCACCTACAACTAAGTCCTCTCCTCAACATTGTGCAATGTGTATGCCAAGTCACTTGGAAATATCTGGAAACGGGGTTCCAGTGCCAACTGCATCTCTCTACAAAGGCAGCCCTGAGACAGCCCTTTCATTCCTGAAAATCAGATTTCATTTACTCAACATCTGGATGTAGGGATGTTGGGTTCTAAAAGCAGTGCAGCTTTCTCTTACACATGCATGGAACATCACTTATTTATTTATTTGGATTTGTATAGCGTACATCTGCCCAGGGGCATTGTGGCGCTGAAAGCAATCTTACTTGTTACAGGTGTACATGGAGTATATATAGATACAGTGCAGAGCATTTATGCATATTTACTTACATTTGTGCTTATTTACATATAGTTGTGAAGATACAGTAGGATGGGTAAGGTGGGGTGGAGTTAATTAAACACCGTGGTTTTGAGTACTTTGCGGAAGGCGTGGTATGAGTTTTCGTTCCTTAGCGCAGTAGGGAGTGCATTCCAGTTTTTGGGTGCTAAGTGTTGAAAGCTAGACCCACCGGCTTTGCTTCATTTGAATGTGGGTACATAGGTCTGGTTCGTCATGTGTGACCTAGTGGGTCTGGTGGATGTGTTAAGGGTGATTCTTTCAGAAAGATATGGGGGAGCCTTGGCGGTAAGGCATCTGTGGGTGATGGCCATGGATTTGAATAGTACCCGTTCTCTTATTGGTAACCAGTGGGCTTCTTTCCTGGCTTGGGAGATGTGCTCCCTTTTAGGGATGCTTAGGGCTGCTCTTAAGGCATTGCTTTGTGTGACTTGCATTTTTTTTAGGTTTTTTGCAGACGTGCCCAGGAAGAGAGCGTTGCAATAGTCCAATTTGGTACCTACTGTGGCTGTGGCTATGGCCAGGCAGTTTTTAGTGGATAGGAAGGGTTTACCGGCGTTGATTACTTCAGTGGTAAGTGCAGCAGAGGAGGCTATGGCATTGACTTGCCGTGTCATGGAGAGAGTGGAGTCAAGGTATACTCCTAGTGTTTTTACTGCAGTGGAGACTGTGATGGTGGAGTTGTCTATGTTAAAGGATTTGTACCGCGGTGGGAGTTTGTTTAGAGTTTCTTTGGTGCCAACTAGTAGGATCTCTGTTTTGTCCCCATTCAGGCAAAGGCCGTTGGCTGCCATCCAGGTTTGGATGGCTATGTAGATCTTGGTTAATGCCGCTGCGTCTTGTTCATAGATCCCTGTGAGAGGGAGCAGGAATTGTGTGTCGTCAGCATAGTTGGTGTAGGCTATGTGACGACGGTCCAGGTCATTGAACAGTGGGAGGGTGAAGATGTTGTATAAGGTGGGGGCAGTGCAGGACCCTTGTGTGACGCCACAGTGGATAGTGGTAGGGGTAGCGCTCGCTGAGTCAGAAAAGACTTTTATAGTCGACCCTCGAGGAATGATTAGACCCAGGATACGGCTTCTGGCGAGAAGTGGGCTTCATTTTTGAGTTGCGTGCCTAGAATATCGTAATTGACCAGGTCAAAGGCGGCAGATAGGTCTAGCAGGAGCAGGAGTGCAGGTTTGCCTTTGTCCATGATGTCATTTAGTTGGATATTGAGATCTAGTGGGCCGATTCGGTCCCATGTCCCGGGCGGAAACCCGATTGCCTTTTTCCTAATATGCGATTTTCTTCCAGGTATTGCTGTATTTGTGTGTATGCAACTTTGTCGAGGATCTTAAGCAGGAAGGGAACGGTTGTGATGAGTCTGTAGTTGTTGGCGTTATCAGGATCTAGAGTGGGTTCTTTGATAAGAGGGCGCACCCAGGCTTCTTTTAAGCTGGTTGGGACTGAGTTTGTGTTGAAGGATGCATTGATGAATGTTTTAAGAAATGGGGCTAGTGTTTCTACGCAGTCTTTAAGTAGTTTAGCGGGGCAGGCGTCACCTTTGCAATTAGAGGGTTTGGTTCTGTTAACGATATCGACTACCTCTTTTTCCGAGACTTCTCTGAATTTGAATGGAGTAATGAGATTTGGCTTTTTATCCGTATACTGTTTCCGTATGGGATGCTGATAAGATGTGCTGAGTGAGATTTTTGTGATGGTCTAGGATTTTTGCTTGGGGGAGTTCAATTTTGTTTATGAGGGGGGACTGTATGGTGTTACACCAGGCTTGGTCCTTGACAATCTCTTGAGACTTGGTGGCCGGTGTGGATAGTTCCTTGAAGATGGCGAAAAGCTCTTTGGATTCTGATGTGGCGTTAGCGATTCTTGCATTGTAGGATGTGGATTTGGCTGCTATGATACTTTTTTTGTATTGGGTGGCCAGTGATTTGTAGGAGGATAGTGAGGATGCGTTAGGCGCACTTTGCCATACGTTTAGGGCTTTGCGTTTTTTGGTTCGTAGTTCTTTTAATTCTTTTGAGAACCAAGTATTTGAGTGTTTGGTATTTTTTGATTTTTTCTTTTGTAGAGGGGCGATGATATCTATGGCAGTGCTAATGGTGGATTTGTAGATATCCGCCAGTGCAGCAGGATCTGGTGTGGCAAGGAGGTTGGTAGTGAGGGCCTCTAGGTAGGGGGAAATATTTTCTTTGTGAGGTTCTTGGTGCTTCTAGCTAAGGCTGGCGGTGCTGGCTTGAGTTTTTTTACCGAGTTGTTGGGTGTAGGAATGAGGAAATGAATGAGAAAGTGGTCGGACCAAGGGGTGGGTGTGATGGAGCTGATGTCGATGCCACAGTTGTGGTCGGCTATCCCACTTCCCTTTGTCACTTAAGCCTTAACATGTACACACAAATTATCGAGGTGGATAACTTTTATTCTCATGAATGTCAGAGGTTTGCTCCTTCTAATCTTGTCAGATGATCTAGAATCATTGGTTGAAGCTTTGGTATCCAGGAACTGGGTATTCAAAGGCAAATCTGCCAATACATTTAACTTGGAAACCGCATCTAATACAGAATTCGCTGTGATTTTCACTGCCCAAAATAGTTTTTAAGTTTGATGCACAAGATGGCCATTAGTGACCTCCAAAATGTGGAGGGTGACGGGACATTACACCAACAGACATGTGATGGTTGGGTTTTGTACATTCTCAAGTGTGTTCTGTCCCCTTCTGTTAGTCCTATATTGCAGCTGTCACTGTTCCTGGTTCCCCGAAGGACCCATTTTCCCCCCATTAAACGTTCCCATGTGATAGTGTTTTCTTTAAGATATTAAGTATTTCTTTTAGCTGCTCTGTTTTCTGGGGCCACTGAGTGTTGTTAATACTTTTTAAAGATAAGTATAAAAAGAAATGTGATTTACATGGTTTCAAGGAAACAATATCCCTACTAATCTGTAAATTGCACCTCAGCTGAACAACATAATTCATGACAGCTACTAAACAGAAGCTTCAAACCTATGTTTAGCTTGAAATGATTTTCCTTGTTACATGAGAATTGGCTAAACTTGGGACATTTTGCTGACAAGTTTATACATGCCTTTGTCCCATCTTTTATTATGCCATTTTTTTGACAGCATCAATCCCCTGAAAAAGCTACTTTTCATCAAACTCAATACTAGCTTCCAAGTTATGAAATCAATCAGATATTTTGGATCGCGTGCACATTAATATTCTTGTCGAAACTGTGATCCTGAAATGTAACCACCACTTAAGAAATATTTGAGTTCATTAATGTGTGTCTCAATTTCTATGATTCCACACATTAATCTTGGGTTTTTTCAGTGAAGTGTGCAGCCAGGCTGAGCAAAGATCCTGGGTGGGTGTGACAGAGGAGGAGGAGGAGGGAGAATATTGAAGATTACCAGTAAGTAATCTGAGTATTACCTCCACGTCCCTCTTTCTCATCCAGGTACTTACCTTTGAGTTGTACCAAAGCAGAAACAGGAAGGACGCCCATGCCCACCACAAAAGACACAGACACCAAGGGTAATGCGAAACCTACCCAACACCAATGTATTCAAGATACAGCAAAAAGGCAAAGGCTTGCTGACCATGACTCCTATCACCACCTCAACCAGACACAGCCTCCGGAACACCCACACCAAGGAAGTAGACTGGAGCCCCTCCACGTTGAGTTGGTAATGCAGAATAAATTTATTAGGTGTAACCCATGTGGCAGCTCGGCAAATATCCAACAAAGGGAGCCCCCGCAGGCGTGCCCAGGAGACGGTCACCCCTCTTGTGGACCAACCCTGGACCCAAACTGCTGTACAGAGGCCTACAGGCTCATAGAATCAAAGATTTAATCCACCGGCTAATCGTTGGAATGGAAGCCTGGCAACCACAGCCCCCTGCTCTCTGATCAGTGAGACAAATGTACTCTCACTGGGACAGATAATGTAAGACTGCCTGCTTGGCATCCAGACAATGCCAAGCCTCCTCCTTAGGAGAGGACCATCCTAATTAATTAGGCATTACATGGTTTTCCATATAGGAGGGTTTCAGGCCTTCTATTCCCCCCCACCCCCTGAAATGTCTAGCACAAATACCAAACCTCACACGACAAGCAGGCTTTCTAAAAATTGGCCAACACGAGGATTCAAGCGTTGTCCCAAGTAGGAAAGAGAAACATATGTGGTTTCTATCCTAAGATATCTTAAGTATAGCACACGCTCTAAGGGACGGGTAACCACATGAGTGAAAAGAAACTAAGATGTGAGGTTCAACCAAGAGTCAGAAAGAAGTGGGTAAACAAGACCAGAATAGGAGACTGAGGAAAAGAAGAAAGAATGTCCCAATCCAAAGAAAGGAATGAGACCTTTCACCGGAAGGAGGGGCAGTTAGTAGCTCTGTCCAAAATTAAAAGTAAAGAAGAGATCCGAGACCCCTAGACAGCATGGGGGTGGGGTGGGTGATTGGCTGGACCTGGGTATTTTAATTTGGGCACACAGAGGCAGCAGTCACTCTCAGCAAGAGCCCCCGCCATCTTTTCACTAGTTCACCCTCAGCCTCAGCTGCACCTCTAGCCGGGAGAGGAGCTGTCGACTCGCCACCACTTGATTTACTTTGGCTTGCCTTGGCCTTGGTCCTTGGGCTCAGATGTGTGGCTGGGCATGGCGCCAGAGGCTGCCCTGCAGACTGTGGACTCCTCATGCAGTGAGCACTGGCCCAGCGATACCCGGGCACGAATCCCCAATGGGCTTCCTGGCACTCTCCTCGTTGACAACGTCGACTCGACACACACCGGGTAAGGTAAGTAAATGGGGTGAGACGATTGTCAACACACTATATGACTACAGGGACAGGGTGTCTATAAAGTTAACTTAGGCGGTGCAGGGATCTTCCAACGGCGGAGCTACAGGGGCGTTCAGGTGGTTTGTGAAGAAGATTTTACTGGTGCATAATCAACCAGGGAGACTGGGTGGAGTTCAGGGAGAATTTGAACTGCCTTTTTATGATACGCTTGGTTTGATTCCTTCGTAGCACACTAGCAGGGCTTCGGTTGATCATGTCTATTATTTTTTTAATTAATATGTATGCCATGGCCACTGGGGGACACTGCATTGGAAACAAATCAATAATTGAAAAAAAATGTAATGACCATCGCCTATTTTAGGCCTTCATCTTGTTCAAGATTCCCTTGTGTACACTGTGATATACAGTGGCCCAGTGCTGTGTATACTGCGTTACAAGAATGACTGCGTTTGCTGAGAGAACTATTTCCATCTCAAAATATCTATTGCCATTAAAGGCTCGTGGACAGCAAGGCCGTGTGCCAGTGCCACCCACAGACAGAAATAGTGTAAACTAGACAAAGAACTCGTCCGCCGTGCCCTTTACAGTGAATAGACGTGGCTTAGTACCTGACGTAATGTTTTTACTAAATTCAAAATCCCAAACGCATGCATAAGCTATTTAAAAGGACTGCTGGTGATTCACTGCTGGAACCTCTTTCGTTGTTTTTTTCGTGAACGAATTCAAGAAAGAATTAGGGCCTCATTACACGTTGTGCGGTAAAAATCTCAAATTACCATGCCATTACATGCCAGTAATGACCCTACCGCCATGCCGCTAAAGACCCCAAAAAGTCACTTAACGCCCTTGACGAAAGTGTAGATAGCACCTCCGCCCTCACGCTGCATGCAAATAGCGGTCACCGCTATTAGCGGTGACCGTCAAATTGCAGAACCGGAAATAGCGTCATCGCACAGGAACGGGAAAGAGCACGGCCGCCATCTTTAAAAACACAAGCCATTGCCATCCACTGCCCCCTGGACCTGTTTTGAGTAGGTTGCTATTGCAAAACATCCGGGACACCTTCAACATGCCCAAGGCATTTAAAAAAAGCACTGACAGGCAGCGCAAAGAAAAATTCACCTTGGAGCAGTTGAACATGTTGACCCAGACCCTGGCTGACAATGCTGAGGTTGTCTTTGCCAACGACATGCGGCGGCCGACACTACTGAAAAAAAAGGCCATCTGGGAAGAAGTTGCGGTTAAAGTCAGTGCAGTGGGCACCAGCACCCGCACGGTGCGTGAGTGCAGGAAAAGGTGGGATGACCTCAGACTGCGGGTGGGGGCATCCTTTCAGAAAACCACCGAATAGCCACTGCAGGTGGAGTCGGTTCACCCATCAGACTAAAGGAATGGGAGGAGACAAGTGCAAAACTAATCGCAGTGGAATCCATTGAGGGAGTAGGCACTATGGAGGTAGGCGTGGGAACCACTTCGGATGGAGGTGAGTGTACACATGACACATGACAGGATGCTATGTGAATGTACTGTTCCCCCCAAATGTGAGCCCAGAATCCTCTCATGCATGGACACACATCCACACATGCATCCATCCCTGCCCATGTCAGTGTCAGACCCAAACACACACACATGCACACATCAACATAGACTAGTGCCAAACACAACCATGCATTGATGAGGCACTGAACTGACACATCACCTGCATCCACAACTATTAAGTCCCAATGGCCACAACTGCATTATTGATGTATCCTGCATGAAGTACATAGAAACATAACCAATGCCATCCCCCTTCTTGTCCCTGACAGGCTCACATACAGATGGTGATGATCCCGCAAATGCATCCAAGGCAACGCCTCCAAGTAAGAGACCAAGGGCACAGGACTCTGAGGACACCCCCACGACATCTAGGGGCAAGGGGGGAAGGTGCCACATGATGAGTGTGAAGCTTCGGAGGAGTGCCACTGCCAGGATTGAAGTAGCCACACCACCAACTAGAGCCCCACCACCGCAGGTGAACCCACAACCACCAATACCAGCCACCGAGGGCCCACCATCAGCTGCGTCAAGCTCCGCAGGAGAGGCAGCCGCTACTGCCCCCCTATCTGACCTTGAGGACACAACAGTTGGCACAATGCAGATGCACACCCCAAGCCCCCCTACAACCCCTGAGCCAGCACCATTCCAGAAACCTTCGTCTGATGTCACTGGTGAGGATAACATTACAGCCATAATGTCCCCCATGGTGGCTTCACCTGCTGTCATGGATGCATCTGAGGGCATAGCAGCCACTACACCATCACCCAGCACTGCCCTTGAGCTGGCCACCATCCGGCAGCGTCAACAGTAACTTACTGTGCTGGTTGGCCAGCATGTTGAGGAGGCTGCCCATCTCAGGGAGGATATTGTGGAGACGGCAACACACTCCAGTGAGAGGATGGAGGCCTGTACTGACAGGCTTTGTGAGGAGATAGCTAGGCTAAGGCAGGTCCTCACTCGAATAGCTGACACAATGGACCGCCACTTCACACCACCAGGACAGTTTGCCACGTCGTTATCCGCCGGTTCAACGCAGACAAGCCCCCTCCGCCGCTCAACACGGACCACCAGGCGCATGTCTGCCCATCCTCCAAATGCTGCTGCAGATAATGGCCAATAGGGGGTTTATGGCTATTCTTATGCGTGCATGGGCCAACGCAAACATGGCAGACACATGAGGAACTTTTGTGGGGGGTTGGTGGAAGGGTGTTATGGGTCTGTTGTGGGGTGGGTGGAAGAGTGTTATGGGTCTATTGTGGGGGGGGTGGAAGGGTGTTATGGGTCTGTTGTGGGGGGTTGGAAGGGTGTTATGGGTCTGTGTGGGGGGGGTGGAAGGGTGGTGGGATGTTTGGGGACATGCACTTTTTCATCTTTCCGTTACTTAATACACTGGTGTCTGATCAAAACACAGGCTTGGACATCTTCATTGTGTATGGGTACTTTATTGGCGACAGGGTCCATTGCGTGCTTCTAAACATACACCAGTGCATTACTACACATATCCATGTGACAGTACCAAAACATGTTCCTCAGAATATTTGGTTGATCAGATGCTGTCTCACAGCACGTCCCTCCTGCCCATCCCCTCTTGCAAGACCTGCATCCCCTTCACCTCCGTCCTCATCACCATCATCATCCTCATCAGGTGTTTCTATTTCAACGTCAGGGGCAGTGGCACATTCCGTCTGATACACATATTGTGAAGCATGACACATGCCATGGTGATCTTGGCCACCTTCTCATGGCCATACAGGAGAGCGCCACCAGACCTGCTAATGCACCTAAACCGTGACTTCAAAAGGCCAAAAGTCTGCTCGATCACGATGCGGGTACGGGTATGTGCTCGATTGTATTCCTCTTCGTGCCTGTTCTGTGGGTTCCGTACAGGTGTGAGGAGCAAGCTCTTCAGGGGATAGCCTGCATCACCTGTATGGGGTAACAAATGGGGTCCTGTTACTGTTCACCTCAAGAGCGGCCTGTTCATATCACACAAATTGACATTGCATTGTGATTCAAGTACACAGTCAACAGCATACATGCAGATGGTCTGTGTGACAGCAATGTGCAAGTGTGAGCTCGACCCTGCAAGTAGACATGCCCCATTGATGCCTTCAACAGTAATTGACATGTCCTGGGTGAAGCAAGGTCGTAGGTGTCCCTGGGCCCAGGCAGATTTGGTTCCTCACTGCTGTTGTACTGCCATTGCAACATAGAGGTTGCCGTGCAGTGAGGCATCACTTCAGTGGTGGTAAAGGTGTGTGGTAAAATGCTATGTCTATGGCTAGGGCTGATCCCTTTGCATGCATCATAGGGCACATTGCATTATAGATGTTGTGCTGGACTGATTCCGGATGACTATCCTGATGGCACGTATGAAATCTGTGTATTTTGTGGCCTGGAATGTTGTGCAATGTGTATGTGGAAGGGTGTTTGATGTTACTAGACTTGAAATGTCATCTGTGTTGTGTGGCTCATACTTGCATGTCCGTTCAACTAAAGTACGTTGCGGCCTTCCCAGATGGACATTGGCGTACATCTGTATGTGCATTTTGCAGACAGACAACAAGCTACACCCAGTTGGAGCATGTCTCTCCCCCCCATCACACCCATTTGGAGCATGTCTCTCCCCCCCCATCACACCCAGTTGGAGCATGTCTCTCCCCCCCATTACACCCAGTTGGAGCATGTATCTCTCCCCCCCAAACACACTGCCATGTGCTTGCTCTGCTACTCCCCAAGTAGCCACGAACGTTGGGCGGTTTGTCACTCCATGTAGCGTGGGATAGTTGAGTTCCACAGGACCATGGAATCATGGGTTGATCCGGGAAATCAGGCACAGCAATGTGTGATTATCTTGTTGGCATCACATACCATTTGGACATTGATGGAGTGGAATTGCTTCCTGTTTCGGTAGACCACTTCATTGCGATGTGGGACCACCAATTCCACATGTGTACAGTCGATGGCCCCAATGCAACTTGGGATGCCTGCAAGTGAATAGTAGCCAACTTTGGTGTTTGCAATCTCCTGGGCAGTCCGTGGCATGTATATGTGTTCAGGTGCATGCTTCAGGAGGGCATCGAGTACCTGATTCAGCGTGCGTGAAAATACTGGTTGGGAGATGCCATGCATCTGGCCCACTGTATGCTGGTAGGTGCCTGTGGCCAGGAAGTGGAGCACAGTCACCACCTTGAGTAGAGGGGGGATGGCAGTTCTGATGTCTATGAGGCTCACAATATTGTCGTGTATCATGTCCACGATGCTGGTGATGGTATCCCGGTCCAGACAGTACAGGGTGTGTATCTGCTCAGGGGTTAGGCTAAATGGACTGGCTCTGATCCTGGGGATTGGTGGGTGCCTCTGTGGTATGATTAGGTGCCGTGGTGGTGCTTGCTGTGCCTGTCTTGCCCTCCTCCTCCTCCCCCTGAGTCTCCTTTGGGCTGCCTGTTGTTGTTGCAGCTGCGCTGCAATCATGTCCTCCAGCCCATGTAATGCTGCTAGTATTGGAACCATCTTGGTGTGGGAAGGGGTGTGTGAAGGGGTGTGGTGTGCTCCTTTTGAGCTGCCACTGTCTCCATTGCCTCCACCTGTGCTGATTGTGTCCACCTGTGGCAGGTGGGAACACTGCTCAGTTCTCTCAACGTGTGGTTTGCGATGCCGGTATTAGCGCCATTGCGGTAAGGGGTTTTGGGGGCTTTACCATGCCGCTATATAGACATTGGGCCAGGCCTATTGAATTGAATCCTCATGATAGCAAGACTTTTCCAGATTGCCCTGCCTACTTACTTGTTGGTGCTGCTTAATTTTGACTAACCTTGTCTTTCCCTCCCTTTTAAATTACTGGACTGCCATTTTGCTCACACTTCATTTTGAGCTTAACTTGTCCAGAATTCATTGGGTGTTGTGTAGTATATTAAGAGTGTGATTTTCTGCTGCTTTACTTTAGTGATCTGTTTTACAAATGATGTGTAAATAAATGTATATTCTTTTACTCAGAAACCTTGAGTCAGTGTTTGTTTGAACCATAGTAATTTGCTGTCCTTTGTGAAACTGTTGATACTGCTCACTTTACTCTTGAGATAAGTCTGGCTGCTCAGCCATTGCTGGCTGCTCAGCCATCACTACCACTTTACTGTGTATGTACCAAAGGTGAATTTGTACTGTCACTTGTAGTCTTAATTGTGTGTGGTGTTCCCAAAGGGTACTGCATATGATTCTGCCTAACAACCATGACTTTTGTGTTATCTTTGTTGATTTCCAAGTTGTTATCAGTCATGTACTGCTGTAACCTGTTCAGTTGTCGCTGGAGGCCTATGGGCGTGTGGTCAAACAAAATTAGGTCGTCGGCATACATTAGACGACTGACTTTCGTCTGACCTAATTTTGGTGGAAAAGGTCTTACTGCAGGTTGGCAGGTTTGCTATCATTCAGGTCTCCTAAAGAAGAGTGCCGTGGCTAAAGTACAGCCCTGCTTTACTCCCCTTGCTGTTGGAATCTCAGCCGAAAGTATACCTTGTTGGTTTAGGCAGACTCTCATTGTCCTATTGGTATATAAGGATTTTATAGGATCCAATATTTCCTCCAGGCAGTTCCAGGCCTCAGGTTTAGCCCATAGTCGTACTCTATTCACACGGTCGAAAGCTTGTGTTAAGTCGATGAAGGCAGCGAATAGACGCGGGCCTCCTTCCAACACTATGATTTTTAGGACACTTAACGTAAGTATATTGGCTGTTGTTCCCATGTTTCTTTTGAATCCCAACTGATAATGGTCATCACATGGTGAATTTCTGTCCCAAGCCTTCAATTTTTGCAGTAAAAGGGACCCAAACACTTTCCCTATTGAGTCCAGTAATGCAATTGGTCGGAAGTTCACCGGGTCATGGATGTTACCTTTTTTGTAGATGGTGACTACTATTGCAGAAGTCCAGGATGCCAGAATGGATTTTTTTTCGGCGCATCTACAGAAAACTTTACTAATGAATGCCGCCCAATCTTCTGGGTGAGACTTGAGATCTAGGTTTGTAATGCCATCTGGCCGAGGGCCCCTGAGTTCTTTAACTTCTTTATCATGCCAGTGATGGTTTCTTGGTCATGTAATTTAACCCAAGGTTCTCACTAGGGCCGACAGCCCTTGCCTGTCGAGGTTCCAGTTTTAAAGTCTGCCTCTTGAGTCTCCTGAGTTCTCCTCTTTTCTCCAACAATGCACTATCGTATCTGTGTTGGTTAAGATTCGGCTTATGTTGTTTCTTCGAACTTGTCTCATATGTCTTAAGGAGGGGTTGATAATCCACCCTCTTAAGGCTTGATGAGTTTCCGAGGTTGTTATATTTGCTCGTTAGTTCTCTTATGGCATTAGTAGATAGTTTTAACCTTGTGCCTTGAGTATTTACTACAATCTGGGTCTTCATTCTGAGACCAGTAAATCTCGGTGTGTTCTATGTTGTTGACAAGAGCTTGTGGTCGCTTGCCTGAGTTCTAGTAACTTCGAAGGATGTGGTGGCTTGGGTAATGGTCTTGTTACAAAAATATGGTCAATTGTTGTCCCATGACCATCCCGTTCCCAGGTCGGCGGTCGATTTTGGCTTTTGAATGCCATGTTCAAGCTGTGTAAATCTCTGGAGCTCATAAGATTCATCCAGAGAGGTCCTCAATGTTCTGACGATGATTTAAAGTTGGTGCACTTTAATTTGTTGTCTATTTGGCAAATACAGTTCAAATCACCACAAATAAGAAGGTACACTGTCTGATGTTCAAATAAAGCCGCATCCATCGTTGTTTCAATCAATTCCAGGTATTGGGTGGAGTCCACTGTCGCCGGGTTCCAATATGTGTTGAGTATTATGATCGACATAGAATTTCCTGTTTCTCTGAGGAGCTCTGTATTGTCCCAAGTTACTAGCACCGCCATCAGGAAAAGGTTAGGTAAAAAAAAGTTCTTTCATAGTAATACCAAAGCCATTCATGTGTGCCGTCACGAGCCAGCAGATGGGCACCCAAGGGATCCTTTTTTTGCTGGTGCGAAGGCAAAGATCTTTCTCATTGAGACACCTGCAGTTGGTTTCCTACCCTCTGTCCACCCTCCTTGGGCCCTCACCAACCTGTGAGGCCAAAAACCTAGGTGTCCTCTTTGACTCTGCTCTCTCCTTCACTGCTCACATCCTGAATCCTGCCAAGCAGGCCCACTTCCGGCTTCACTTCTTTAGAGGCATTCTCCCTTTCCTCACCTTTCCCCAGAATCTCAATGTCCCCAGAGCTCTGGTCCTTTCTAGGCTGGACTATTGCAAAAGCCTCTTCCTCAAACACTAGAAATAAAATAAATCATGAGGACTGTCTCCTCAGGAAACATTCCTGGTGAACTCTTCAGAGGGTGCACATCATCTTTTTCCTGTCTTTGTAATGATAAAGGTTTCACCACAAGATGAGCACTACAGTAAATACAATTGGATTTTGCATGAGCTCCATTTGATCTGATTGGGTTTTCTATAGTTTTAACATGTGCGATAAACTCAAAGAAGTTCTTCTCTTAGTCAAATGTGGCCCTGTCACTGCCACTCAACTTCTCACTTTTACCACTTGTTTGATTTGTATTGTCTATGAACTATTCAGCTACCGATCATGTCTCCTTCTGTGCAGCCTTCAAACAGTGATTTGGGTAACAATAAGCAGCGCTCAGATACCTGAGGGTTCGTAGCACTATATAAATGCTAAATTATTATTATTATTATTATTTTTAGTGGTCCACTGGCTTACAGAGAGCCCAAATAGGGCGATTTTGAAGGGGTTTTTCCCAGCAATCAGAAAGGCAGAGTTTAAAGTGAATATTCTTATCAATTTTCATCCTATCTCCAAACTTCCCTTGTTTGAAACAAAATCTGGTGAATGTGGTATTCACTCCCATGAAAAAATAGCTGAAAGAGGTCTTCTATGATGTCATTCATTCCATATTCAGAGGTGTTCAAGTAATGGCTCCTGCTGCTCATATCTCCACAGAAAATGATCTGCTGATTAACAAGGAGAGAATTTCAGCCTTTATTTTGAACCTGTTAGCACCCTTTGACACAATTGACCATGGTCTGATCCCTGGACTTCGGTAGGATTAGGGAAATGGTTCTAGAATGTCTCTCTTGTTTTCCTGCAGGGCAAGACCCAGCAGTAGAGCATGGATACCTTTGTCTCACCAGAGAGGCCTGACTCTTATGTGGTCACCTCAACTAAGTCCTCTCCTCAACATTGTGCAATGTGTATGCCAAGTCACTTGGAAATATCTGGAAACGGGGTTCCAGTGCCAACTGCATCTCTCTACAAAGGTAGCCCTGAGACAGCCCTTTCATTCCTGAAAATCAGATTTCATTTAGTCAACATCTGGATGTAGGGATGTTGGGTTCTAAAAGCAGTGCAGCTTTCTCTTACACATGCATGGAACATCACTTATTTATTTATTTGGATTTGTATAGCGTACATCTGCCCAGGGGCATTGTGGCGCTGAAAGCAATCTTACTTGTTACAGGTGTACATGGAGTATATATAGATACAGTGCAGAGCATTTATGCATATTTACTTACATTTGTGCTTATTTACATATAGTTGTGAAGATACAGTAGGATGGGTAAGGTGGGGTGGAGTTAATTAAACACCGTGGTTTTGAGTACTTTGCGGAAGGCGTGGTATGAGTTTTCGTTCCTTAGCGCAGTAGGGAGTGCATTCCAGTTTTTGGGTGCTAAGTGTTGAAAGCTAGACCCACCGGCTTTGCTTCATTTGAATGTGGGTACATAGGTCTGGTTCGTCAAGTGTGACCTAGTGGGTCTGGTGGATGTGTTAAGGGTGATTCTTTCAGAAAGATATGGGGGAGCCTTGGCGGTAAGGCATCTGTGGGTGATGGCCATGGATTTGAATAGTACCCGTTCTCTTATTGGTAACCAGTGGGCTTCTTTCCTAGCTTGGGAGATGTGCTCCCTTTTAGGGATGCTTAGGGCTGCTCTTAAGGCATTGCTTTGTGTGACTTGCATTTTTTTAGGTTTTTTGCAGACGTGCCCAGGAAGAGAGCGTTGCAATAGTCCAATTTGGTACCTACTGTGGCTGTGGCTATGGCCAGGCAGTTTTTAGTGGATAGGAAGGGTTTAACAGCGTTGATTACTTCAGTGGTAAGTGCAGCAGAGGAGGCTATGGCATTGACTTGCCGTGTCATGGATAGAGTGGAGTCAAGGTATACTCCTAGTGTTTTTACTGCAGTGGAGACTGTGATGGTGGAGTTGTCTATGTTAAAGGATTTGTACCGCGGTGGGAGTTTGTTTAGAGTTTCTTTGGTGCCAACTAGTAGGATCTCTGTTTTGTCCCCATTCAGGCAAAGGCCGTTGGCTGCCATCCAGGTTTGGATGGCTATGTAGATCTTGGTTAATGCCGCTGCGTCTTGTTCATAGATCCCTGTGAGAGGGAGCAGGAATTGTGTGTCGTCAGCATAGTTGGTGTAGGCTATGTGACGACGGTCCAGGTCATTGAACAGTGGGAGGGTGAAGATGTTGTATAAGGTGGGGGCAGTGCAGGACCCTTGTGTGACGCCACAGTGGATAGTGGTAGGGGTAGCGCTTGCTGAGTCAGAAAAGACTTTTATAGTCGACCCTCGAGGAATGATTAGACCCAGGATACGGATTCTGGCGAGAAGTGGGCTTCATTTTTGAGTTGCGTGCCTAGAATATCGTGATTGACCAGGTCAAAGGCGGCAGATAGGTCTAGCAGGAGCAGGAGTGCAGGTTTGCCTTTGTCCATGATGTCATTTAGTTGGATATTGAGATCTAGTGGGCCGATTCGGTCCCATGTCCCGGGCGGAAACCCGATTGCCTTTTTCCTAATATGCGATTTTCTTCCAGGTATTGCTGTATTTGTGTGTATGCAACTTTGTCGAGGATCTTAAGCAGGAAGGGAACGGTTGTGATAAGTCTGTAGTTGTTGGCGTTATCAGGATCTAGAGTGGGTTCTTTGATAAGAGGGCGCACCCAGGCTTCTTTTAAGCTGGTTGGGACTGAGTTTGTGTTGAAGGATGCATTGATGAATGTTTTAAGAAATGGGGCTAGTGTTTCTACGCAGTCTTTAAGTAGTTTAGCAGGGCAGGCGTCACCTTTGCAATTAGAGGGTTTGGTTCTGTTAACGATATCGACTACCTCTTTTTCCGAGACTTCTCTGAATTTGAATGGAGTAATGAGATTTGGCTTTTTATCCGTATACTGTTTCCGTATGGGATGCTGATAAGATGTGCTGAGTGAGATTTTTGTGATGGTCTAGGATTTTTGCTTGGGGGAGTTCAATTTTGTTTATGAGGGCGGACTGTATGGTGTTACACCAGGCTTGGTCCTTGACAATCTCTTGAGACTTGGTGGCCGGTGTGGATAGTTCCTTGAAGATGGCTAAAAGCTCTTTGGATTCTGATGTGGCGTTAGCAATTCTTGCATTGTAGGATGTGGATTTGGCTGCTATGATACTTTTTTTGTATTGGGTGGCCAGTGATTTGTAGGAGGATAGTGAGGATGCGTTAGGCGCACTTTGCCATACGTTTAGGGCTTTGCGTTTTTTGGTTCGTAGTTCTTTTAATTCTGCTGAGAACCAAGTATTTGAGTGTTTGGTATTTTTTGATTTTTTCTTTTGTAGAGGGGCGATGATATCTATGGCAGTGCTAATGGTGGATTTGTAGATATCCGCCAGTGCAGCAGGGTCTGGTGTGGCAAGGAGGTTGGTAGTGAGGGCCTCTAGGTAGGGGGAAATATTTTCTTTGTGAGGTTCTTGGTGCTTCTAGCTAAGGCTGGCGGTGCTGGTTTGAGTTTTTTTACCGAGTTGTTGGGTGTAGGAATGAGGAAATGAATGAGAAAGTGGTCGGACCAAGGGGTGGGTGTGATGGAGCTGATGTCGATGCCACAGTTGTGGTCGGCTATCCCACTTCCCTTTGTCACTTAAGCCTTAACATGTACACACAAATTATCGAGGTGGATAACTTTTATTCTCATGAATGTCAGAGGTTTGCTCCTTCTAATCTTGTCAGATGATCTAGAATCATTGGTTGAAGCTTTGGTATCCAGGAACTGGGTATTCAAAGGCAAATCTGCCAATACATTTAACTTGGAAACCGCATCTAATACAGAATGAGGCTGCATGAAAACTACAACTTTTCTCATCATTTGAGAGTATTACACCAATTCGCTGTGATTTTCACTGCCCACAATAGTTTTTAAGTTTGATGCACAAGATGGCCATTAGTGACCTCCGAAATGTGGAGGGTGACGGGACATTACACCAACAGACATGTGATGGTTGGGTTTTGTACATTCTCAAGTGTGTTCTGTCCCCTTCTGTTAGTCCTATATTGCAGCTGTCACTGTTCCTGGTTCCCCGAAGGACCCATTTTCCCCCCATTAAACGTTCCCATGTGATAGTGTTTTCTTTAAGATATTAAGTATTTCTTTTAGCTGCTCTGTTTTCTGGGGCCACTGAGTGTTGTTAATACTTTTTAAAGATAAGTATAAAAAGAAATGTGATTTACATGGTTTCAAGGAAACAATATCCCTACTAATCTGTAAATTGCACCTCAGCTGAACAACATAATTCATGACAGCTACTAAACAGAAGCTTCAAACCTATGTTTAGCTTGAAATGATTTTCCTTGTTACATGAGAATTGGCTAAACTTGGGACATTTTGCTGACAAGTTTATACATGCCTTTGTCCCATCTTTTATTATGCCATTTTTTGACAGCATCAATCCACTGAAAAAGCTACTTTTCATCAAACTCAATACTAGCTTCCAAGTTATGAAATCAATCAGATATTTGGATCGCGTGCACATTAATATTCTTGTCGAAACTGTGATCCTGAAATGTAACCACCACTTAAGAAATATTTGAGTTCATTAATGTGTGTCTCAATTTCTATGATTCCACACATTAATTAGGCATTACATGGTTTTCCATATAGGAGGGTTTCAGGCCTTCTATTCCCCCCCGCCCCCTGAAATGTCTAGCACAAATACCAAACCTCACACGACAAGCAGGCTTTCTAAAAATTGGCCAACACGAGGATTCAAGCGTTGTCCCAAGTAGGAAAGAGAAACATATGTGGTTTCTATCCTAAGATATCTTAAATATAGCACACGCTCTAAGGGACGGGTAACCACATGAGTGAAAAGAAACTAAGATGTGAGGTTCAATCAAGAGTCAGAAAGAAGTGGGTAAACAAGACCAGAATAGGAGACTGAGGAAAAGAAGAAAGAATGTCCCAATCCAAAGAAAGGAATGAGACCTTTCACCGGAAGGAGGGGCAGTTAGTAGCTCTGTCCAAAATTAAAAGTAAAGAAGAGATCCGAGACCCCTAGACAGCATGGGGGTGGGGTGGGTGATTGGCTGGGCCTGGGTATTTTAATTTGGGCACACAGAGGCATCAGTCACTCTTTGCAAGAGCCCCCGCCATCTTTTCACTAGTTCACTCTCAGCCTCAGCTGCACCTCTAGTTCACCCTCAGCCTCAGCTGCACCTCTAGCCGGGAGAGGAGCTGTCGACTCGCCACCACTTGATTTACTTTGGCATGCCTTGGCCTTGGTCCTTGGGCTGAGGGGTGGGGCTGGGCATGGCGCCAGAGGCTGCCCTGGAGACTGTGGACTCCTCATGCAGTGAGCACTGGCCCAGCGATACCCGGGCACGAATCCCCAATGGGCTTCCTGGCACTCTCCTCGTTGACAACGTCGACTCGACACACACCGGGTAAGGTAAGTAAATGGGGTAAGAAGATTGTGAACACATTATATGACTACAGGGACAGGGTGTCTATAGAGTTAACTTAGGCGGTGCAGGGATCTTCCAACAGCGGAGCTACAGGGGCGTTCAGGTGGTTTGTGAAGAAGATTTTACTGGTGCATAATCAACCAGGGAGACTGGGTGGAGTTCAGGGAGAATTTGAACTGCCTTTTTATGATACGCTTGGTTTGATACCTTCGTAGCACACTAGCAGGGCTTCGGTTGATCATGTCTATTATTTTTTTAATTAATATGTATGCCATGGCCACTGGGGGACACTGCATTGGACACAAATCAATAATTGAAAAAAAATGTAATGACCATCACCTATTTTAGGCCTTCATCTTGTTCAAGATTCCCTTGTGTACACTGTGATATACAGTGGCCCAGTGCTGTGTAGACTGCGTTACAAGAATGACTGCGTTTGCTGAGAGAACTATTTCCATCTCAAAATATCTATTGCCATTAAAGGCTTGTGGACAGCAAGGTCGTGTGCCAGTGCCACCCACAGACAGAAATAGTGTAAACTAGACAAAGAACTCGTCCGCCGTGCCCTTTACAGTGAATAGACGTGGCTTAGTACCTGACGTAATGTTTTTACTGAATTCAAAATCCCAAACGCATGCATAAGCTATTTAAAAGGACTGCTGGTGATTCACTGCTGGAACCTCTTTCGTTGTTTTCTTCGTGAACGAATTCAAGAAAGAATTAGGGCCTCATTACACGTTGTGCGGTAAAAATCACAAATTACCATGCCATTACATGCCAGTAATGACCCTACCGCCATGCCGCTAAAGACCCCAAAAAGTCACTTAACGCCCTCGACGAAAGTGTAGATAGCACCTCCGCCCTCACGCTGCATGCAAATAGCGGTCACCGCTATTAGCGGTGACCGTCAAATTGCAGAACCGGAAATAGCGTCATCGCACAGGAACGGGAAAGAGCACGGCCGCCATCTTTAAAAACACAAGCCATTGCCATCCACTGCCCCCTGGACCTGTTTTGAGTAGGTTGCTGTTGCAAAACATCCGGGACACCTTCAACATGCCCAAGGCATTTAAAAAAAGCACTGACAGGCAGCGCAAAGAAAAATTCACCTTGGAGGAGTTGAACATGTTGACCCAGACCCTGGCTGACAATGCTGAGGTTGTCTTTGCCAACGACATGCGGCGGCCGACACTACTGAAAAAAAGGCCATCTGGGAAGAAGTTGCGGTTAAAGTCAGTGCAGTGGGCACCAGCACCCGCACGGTGCGTGAGTGCAGGAAAAGGTGGGATGACCTCAGACTGCGGGTGAGGGGCATCCTTTCAGAAAACCACCGAATAGCCACTGCAGGTGGAGCCGGTTCACCCATCAGACTAAAGGAATGGGAGGAGACCTGTGCAAAACTAATCGCAGTGGAATCCATTGAGGGAGTAGGCACTATGGAGCTAGGCGTGGGAACCACTTCGGATGGAGGTGAGTGTACACATGACACATGACAGGATGCTATGTGAATGTACTGTTCCCCCCAAATGTGAGCCCAGAATCCTCTCATGCATGGACACACATCCACACATGCATCCATCCCTGCCCATGGCAGTGTCAGACCCAAACACACACACATGCACACATCAACATAGACTAGTGCCAAACACAACCATGCATTGATGAGGCACTGAACTGACACATCACCTGCATCCACAACTATTAAGTCCCAATGGCCACAACTGCATTATTGATGTTTCCTGCATGAAGTACATAGAAACATAACCAATGCCATCCCCCTTCTTGTCCCTGACAGGCTCACATACAGATGGTGATGATCCCGCAAATGCATCCAAGGCAACGCCTCCAAGTAAACGACCAAGGGCACAGGACTCTGAGGACACCCCCACGACATCTAGGGGCAAGGGGGGAAGGTGCCACATGATGAGTGTGAAGCTTCGGAGGAGTGCCACTGCCAGGATTGAAGTAGCCACACCACCAACTAGAGCCCCACCACCGCAGGTGAACCCAGAACCACCAATACCAGCCATCGAGGGCCCACCATCAGCTGCGCCAAGCTCCGCAGGAGAGGCAGCCGCCACTGCCCCCCTATCTGACCTTGAGGACACAACAGTTGGCACAATGCAGATGCACACCCCAAGCCCCCCTACAACCCCTGAGCCAGCACCATTCCAGACACCTTGGTCTGATGTCACTGGTGAGGATAACATTACAGCCATAATGTCCCCCATGGTGGCTTCACCTGCTGTCATGGATGCATCTGAGGGCACAGCAGCCACTACACCATCACCCAGCACTGCCCTTGAGCTGGCCAGCATCCGGCAGCGTCAACAGGAACTTACTGTGCTGGTTGGCCAGCATGTTGAGGAGGCTGCCCATCTCAGGGAGGATATTGTGGAGACGGCAACACACTCCAGTGAGAGGATGGAGGCCTGTACTGACAGGCTTTGTGAGGAGATAGCTAGGCTAAGGCAGGTCCTCACTCGAATAGCTGACACAATGGACCGCCACTTCACACCACCAGGACAGTCTGCCACGTCGTTATCCGCCAGTTCAACGCAGACAAGCCCCCTCCGCCGCTCAACACGGACCACCAGGCGCATGTCTGCCCATCCTCCAAATGCTGCTGCAGATAATGGCCAATAGGGGGTTTATGGCTATTCTTATGCGTGCATGGGCCAACACAAACATGGCAGACACATGAGGAACTTTTGTGGGGTGTTGGTGGAAGGGTGTTATGGGTCTGTTGTGGGGTGGGTGGAAGAGTGTCATGGGTCTATTGTGGGGGGGTGGAAGGGTGTTATGGGTCTGTTGTGGGGGGTTGGAAGGGTGTTATGGGTCTGTGTGGGGGGGGGTGGAAGGGTGGTGGGATGTTTGGGGACATGCACTTTTTCATCTTTCCGTTACTTAATACACTGGTGTCTGATCAAAACACAGGCTTGGACATCTTCATTGTGTATGGGTACTTTATTGGCGACAGGGTCCATTGCGTGCTTCTAAACATACACCAGTGCATTACTACACATATCCATGTGACAGTACCAAAACATGTTCCTCAGAATATTTGGTTGATCAGATGCTGTCTCACAGCACGTCCCTCCTGCCCATCCCCTCTTGCAAGACCTGCATCCCCTTCACCTCCGTCCTCATCACCATCATCATCCTCATCAGGTGTTTCTATTTCAACGTCAGGGGCAGTGGCACATTCCGTCTGATACACATATTGTGAAGCATGACACATGCCATGGTGATCTTGGCCACCTTCTCATGGCCATACAGGAGAGCGCCACCAGACCTGCTAATGCACCTAAACCGTGACTTCAAAAGGCCAAAAGTCTGCTCGATCACGATGCGGGTACGGGTATGTGCTCGATTGTATTCCTCTTCGTGCCTGTTCTGTGGGTTCCGTACAGGTGTGAGGAGCAAGCTCTTCAGGGGATAGCCTGCATCACCTGTATGGGGTAACAAATGGGGTCCTGTTACTGTTCACCTCAAGAGCGGCCTGTTCATATCACACAAATTGACATTGCATTGTGATTCAAGTACACAGTCAACAGCATACATGCAGATGGTCTGTGTGACAGCAATGTGCAAGTGTGCGCTCGACCCTGCAAGTAGACATGCCCCACTGATGCCTTCAACAGTAATTGACATGTCCTGGGTGAAGCGAGGTCGTAGGTGTCCCTGGGCCCAGGCAGATTTGGTTCCTCACTGCTGTTGTACTGCCATTCCAACATAGATGTTGCCGTGCAGTGAGGCATCACTTCAGTGGTGGTAAAGGTGTGTGGTGAAATGCTATGTCTATGGCTAGGGCTGATCCCTTTGCATGCATCATAGGGCACATTGCATTATAGATGTTGTGCTGGACTGATTCCGGATGACTATCCTGATGGCACGTATGAAATCTGTGTATTTTGTGGCCTGGAATGTTGTGCAATGTGTATGTGGATGGGTGTTTGATGGTACTAGACCTGAAATGTCATCTGTGTTGTGTGGCTCATACTTGCATGTCCGTTCAACTAAAGTACGTTGCGGCCTTCCCAGATGGACATTGGCGTACATCTGTATGTGCATTTTGCAGACAGACAACAAGCTACACCCAGTTGGAGCATGTCTCTCCCCCCCATCACACCCATTTGGAGCATGTCTCTCCCCCCCATCACACCCAGTTGGAGCATGTCTCTCCCCCCCCCCATCACACCCAGTTGGCGCATGTATCTCTCCCCCCCAAACACACTGCCAGGTGCTTGCTCTGCTACTCCCCAAGTAGCCACAAACGTTGGGCGGTTTGTCACTCCATGTAGCGTGGGATAGTTGAGTTCCACAGGACCATGGAATCATGGGTTGATCCGGGAAATCGGGCACAGCAATGTGTGATTATCTTGTTGGCATCCCATACCATTTGGACATTGATGGTGTGGAATTGCTTCCTGTTTCGGTAGACCACTTCATTGCGATGTGGGACCACCAATTCCACATGTGTACAGTCGATGGCCCCAATGCAACTTGGGATGCCTGCAAGTGAATAGTAGCCAACTTTGGTGTTTGCAATCTCCTGGGCAGTCCGTGGCATGTATATGTGTTCAGGTGCATGCTTCAGGAGGGCATCGAGTACCTGATTCAGCGTGCGTGAAAATACTGGTTGGGAGATGCCATGCATCTGGCCCACTGTATGCTGGTAGGTGCCTGTGGCCAGGAAGTGGAGCACAGTCACCACCTTGAGTAGAGGGGGGATGGCAGTTCTGATGTCTATGAGGCTCACAATATTGTCGTGTATCATGTCCACGATGCTGGTGATGGTATCCCGGTCCAGACAGTACAGGGTGTGTATCTGCTCAGGGGTTAGGTTAAATGGACTGGCTCTGATCCTGGGGATTGGTGGGTGCCTCTGTGGTATGATTAGGTGCCGTGGTGGTGCTTGCTGTGCCTGTCTTGCCCTCCTCCTCCTCCCCCTGCGTCTCCTTTGGGCTGCCTGTTGTTGTTGCAGCTGCGCTGCAATCATGTCCTCCAGCCCATGTAATGCTGCTAGTATTGGAACCATCTCGGTGTGGGAAGGGGTGTGTGAAGGGGTGTGGTGTGCTCCTTTTGAGCTGCCACTGTCTCCATTGCCTCCACCTGTGCTGATTGTGTCCACCTGTGGCAGGTGGGAACACTGCTCAGTTCTCTCAACGTGTGGTTTGCGATGCCGGTATTAGCGCCATTGCGGTAAGGGGTTTTGGGGGCTTTACCATGCCGCTATTGGCATGTCAGCTCGCCTTGCGTTGCTGTGCTAATAGCAGCATGGCGTAATTTACAGGATGGTGGGTCGCGCGCACGCGGATGCCCGCTATTAGTGGCACTGTAGTTAGCGGTGCCGCTAATAGCGTTGAGCCGGGTCGTAATTCTCATGGGGATTTAACGTTGCCGGTATTCCATTACCGGTAACGTTAAATCCATACCGCCTACCTTGTAATGAGGCCCTTAGACTGCTAAACGACAAAAATGCAGTTTGAACCCAAAACTGGCCAAAAGAAGAAATACAATATTGTTACACTTCTAAATGTACGAAAGCAGCTTCCGAGTTAAATAGTTTATGTACGTGACTGAAAAAAAGAGACTGTACTGAAATTATTTATAAACAGCTATCTGACTTAATGTAAAGATCGTATGTTTACCAATAGCACTATATGCACTGGAAACAAACGTTTTGTTGCAACCAATCCCATAACGATTCAAATATTTGCATGCTCGAGGGTAAATTATTTTCAACTAAAAAAACAGACGCAGGGTTCTTTCAGAGTTCAGTTTGTAGCAAATTCATGTTTCTCTTTAGACTGACATGCCATGTGTTTTGTGTGCCTCTGACGGAATGTGGTATGACTTGCAAGGTGTATGTTTTCTTGGTAGGACCAGTGCTGTTCACAACAAGAGGATGTAGGAGCCCTTTCAGACTTAGAGCCATGACCTGGGCCCAGTGTTAAACACTGCCTAGGACTTTGAGCTCCTCTTCCCGCATAGGTATCCGCCACATCTGTCTTTGAGCCTTAAACCTCTTACAGACCTGACATGAGCTGATCTGTGATATATCGTGAGGCACCACCTTAAATATCCGCGTTTGTGTATACCTGGAAACAGCCATTGCAGTGTGGCAGAAGTTGAAGGGACTTTATTCTATCGAGCCTAGATGATAATAGGGTTTCAAGACACACAAATGATGAAAAGGGCTAATGGTCATTGTTCATATGACCTGATGCCCCGGTCATGATGCTGAAAACCTGGGCATGGTTGTCTTGTTCCCCTCTGCTTTCCATTCTCTGAGCCAACCAATGGCAGAAACAAACCCTGAGGAGTGCCTCAACTGTAAGGAGCATTGCGGATAGATGCACACTATTACAGCAATGCCCCAGTTGATGGCTACCTTTCTTCGGTAAACAAGTTGTGATACTGTAGGCCAACCTGACCTGCATGTCAGATTGTGCATAGCGTGGGAATTTAAAGCAAATTCACAAGCTCCAAATACACACATATGTGTCATACACACAACAACCAAATAAAACCGCTTTGGGCGTTTAAAGGCATTAAACATATGCTGATGAGATTTTACTGTGTTGTTGCTGTTGAAAAGTAACGTAGTTATTGCCTCTATGCTACTAAAACACGCTGCAATATGGATGCTAGCTTTAAGCCGGAAAACGTATGTGAGACCATTGCTACCGTTCTTGTTGCCACACAGTTTACTTTTTGGGGGAAATAATGTAGAACACTGACAGAGAAGAAGGTCGAACTCAGCTGCTATCCAGGCTGCTTTTATTAGCAATCTCATAAACACCATATCAAGTATACATTACATATGAGAACATCCCAATCTGTTTAGTTTAGAAATGATTATTTTGCTTTTACGTAGTCCTGGCAACCCGCGCCCCCCTGCATCCTCTCCTCCCCATACCTGCCACGCTTCAAATATTCCAAACACAGGAGTGGGCACAACCTACTAGGGGGTTCTAGAAAAACATAAATGACAATACAGCTTTTTTTCAAATGGGACCATGCAACTATAGTGCCCTTAAGTGGACAGGACAAGTGAGATCCCTGTTATGAGATCCCTGTTATCTTGGTACGAAAGCCATATTCGTGGTTGCCAGATCCTTTAAAATAATGGCCGGTTCGTGAGGATCTGCAGTAAGTCCAAAGCTTACTAAAGCATACTCTCAGTTCAGTATAGCCACATATCTCTTGCACCTACTTGCGCCAACAACTACGTTGGTGATCATATACAAATGGGCAATTAGGCGACCTAATGAAGCAAATAGTGGATGAACAGTATCACCAAAAGTGCCACAGGGTCCCACGGGCAGTCTGAGCCTGTCACCATATAAACAATCTGTAACACCCCCCTTCAGAATTGTTCTGGCATGACCACCATATCTGACGGACAGACCCCTTTCCGTCGTCCTCGCCTGCAGCAGTACACTGCATTATGTCAGTGCATGGCATGTCATCTAGTTGGTGTGAGATACCATCAGAATAATATTATGGCTGTGATTTCCTTGTACTGTGTGCTTCTGAAGGCCCATTATAGCCCTTGCCCAATCTGATGACCAGTCTGAAAAGGCCTTTCCCCCTCTTACATATCTTGACATTCCCATCTACCAGTGTCGAGGGAGGTCTCTACCACTCTGCACAAGTGAAAAATTCGACCCCCTCCCAGTGCCAGTGAACATCCGCAAGAACGATTCAAATTTTGCAAGAGGTATTCTTACAGAATCGACTTCGGCATTGCCAAGCGTCGCAGCTGCACATACAAAAAATCTATTGCATGCCAGCACCACAACACCTCAGTTAGATTCCTGATTGTACAATGTCAGCCCAGTGTCTGACTGGAGTCATTAAAAATAGTGCAAAAGTTCCCTTCAAAAATCGCCTGCATCAAGGCTTTGGTCTTTCCAGTCAGAGACCGTTTCAAGCAGCCCGCCTGCCTGCCCGCCCTGGTCTCAAAGAAACCAAAACGGAAGCTTGAAGCTCTGGCAAACTATAGTCGCGTCAGCAGGCAATCTGCAATTACCTGTGCCAAGGGCAATGGTCTGGAAAGTAAAGCACATGTCTGTGGCCACTTCCTGGCGTCATGCCAGGGTTGTGCTGCACTAGATGTGACCAGTGCGCCTTCATACCTTCAGGGACTGTCTAGAGGCTGCTCAGACCCTTGGCCCTTCGCAGCTGTGCAATACTTGATAGGGTCCGTAAAATAAAGTAGTGTAGTACATGGAGAAGCAAGCTGGGCCTGCGACTCTCATCCACCATCTGGCCAAACGCAGCCGAAGGGCCTGCTGGCTGTCATGCAACCGCCCAGGCAGGACACAATGAAAGGAGGAACTTTTCTCTTCTCCAGCAGACTGTGCGCTTTTTCTAAAAGACGAATCTGCAGCATTTGGCCTAAATCACAAATCGACTAAGCCAGCCAGTAATAGTATATGTAATTCCTCAGGGTAGACTGGACACCAGGCCGTCCATGCTGTCCAGCTGCATGCTCTACTTGCACTCCCGGCTAATACTTGTCTGGGTGTCCCGCTGCAGGCCACCCTTCTATTAGCATTAGATTTTGTTTTGATTTCAATTTGATTGGACATGTGATGTGTGGCGCTCAGAAACTGCCATGCTGGCTGCATCTAGGCTGCAAGGACGGAAGCCTGGCCACTTCAGAGGAAAGAGTGTGAGAGTCCAGAGCATGATCAGTGAGATTTTGTTGTTCTGACCATACCAGGAACATGTGGCTCCTCTTTGCACAATACCTCTAATAATCCCTGGAGTTTGCATCAGTAAATTAGCTATGTGTGATAGCTGTTGCGGTTGGACAAGTTGGCATCTACTGGGTACACAGCACCACCGTCTACCTAGTGGCATAATGCCTTTACGAGTTCACAAACGTATATATGGGCGTACAGTATTGTGCATACAGCAAAAGAGGTGTGTGTGTGTACTGGGACAGAATGTATGTGATGTGAGGCTTGTGAAGGTAAAATAACGGCAGGTAAACTGCACCTGTAAAGTACAGTGCTCATTCGACCAGCACTTCCACAAAGCAGGTTTTGTCATTACTGCCAATCCCTTACATCCAGTCTTGATTTGAGAACAAAGCATCTTACCATGATGAAGTGAGGGCCTGGTCCTCAGGTGTGCCGGCTGAAATAGGGAATCAGACAAACTGGCCTAGCATAAAGCTAGCCACGTGCCAGCCCTGCATTTCAAAGACACCGCCTGGTGGTAAATCTGTGACATTTGGAACTACTGCTTCACTGCTTCTGATCAGGGGGGCAGTCAAGCTCTGCAAGTAGCAGAGACACCAATTGCTCACCACTTTCAGGTGTGATCATCTAGGCCAGGTGACACATGTGAACGCTTCCGGATCCGTGGGGCACTTTCATGTCCTCATATCTTATACTATAGTGTTGGGAAATAAATGTCCCATTTTCCCTCCGTCTCGTCGTCCCCCAGGGTTGCTTTCTTGTAAAGGCTACAGGTGTCACGATGGGAGGAAATGTGGCTACTTCACGAGGGTGCCTTCTGTGTTATCTCTCAGTCCAGCGCTAGCTGGGGGAAGGAGGAAGCAGGGATGAATGTTAAATGTGCCTTGAACGGGATTGGTGTCAGAACAGAATCGCTTTACCAGAACACAAATCCCTTTACTGTGTATTCTTCACATTCTTACGTGTCAGAGTTTGGGGGTTATTATAGCAATGCCACTGATCAGAAATAGTTCATCCTTTCGTTAGAGTCGGATTTAAGGAAAAAAAAAACATTAGAATGGCAAAGGAAGCATCTGCTAGGAAGGCTGGGAATAGCGTGCGCGGCGGGCCCATCATTCACCGTCAGCCCCTTCAGCGAGCTCCATGTGTGTCTGGCAGGTAAATCCTGGGCTTTGAAAGCCAGACAGTGGGCCCCAGCCGTCATCATCTGTGCTCTCACCAGTCACTGATTCCCAGGACCATTGGGAGCAGGTATGCGTTAACAGCCAGGGTCGGACTGGGCTATAAAATTGTCTCGGGAGCTGGGCACCAATGAAAAAGTGTCCCACAGTTGCCAATGGCTATTAACTCCTTTTGTGACACTGTTTGAATAGTGACCAAGGTGGAGTTTTAAAAAAAAAATGTGATGTAAATTGTGCATTTTAAAGAATATTTATTCAGCAACACTGGTCAAAACTACTAACCCCATAGTGAAGTAGCTCATCAAACTGGCACACATTGGCCAAGAACAAGAAGTGGCCCACTTTGACCCCAAAAAACTGGCCCACACCAGCATTTTGTGTTTTTAGTTCGGCCATGAACTACTGCAAGCTGTGGGAAGGTTGTTGCATGCTTACTGTTACATGATTGGATGAAAGAGCATCATCATTGAATCCCTAAACTGTGCAAAACCTCCTTGTTCCCTTGCTAGTGCCTTCATATGAATCCACATAGAAGGATACATACTTTACAGTTACATTGGAACATACACAGTTGGGAATAGCATGTCATTTTGTTACTACCTACGAACATACTTGCATACATAGAAATAATAGCCTGTATTTGTTATGCACATGTTTTAGTGGAACGAGTTTCCTTTCAATTTCCTGTGGGGCAGCACAATGGCAGCCATGGGGTGGAATTCGGGCAGGCATAGCAGCTTTCAGCAATACTTGGACAAGAAGAGTGACATGGGTGGGGCAGAATTGGGACAAGAGGCAGCATGAAAATGTTTTACAGTGGTAATGCAAGCACAGACTGTTAAGGCCGGTACATGTTGTGCATTTTCTTTTCAATCAATGAGTCAACGTGATGTTTGCTGTACTGGACATCAGAGCTTGTGCCTTGGAGTGCATGGGGTCATGAAAAGCATTTTATTTACCTAATGAGCATGTGGATTAGACTTTTCTCAAAGGCCCTTTTGCAGGGCACTCACTAGGATGGAGGGTAGAATTATTACACAATTGTGTGCCTTGCAGCAGAAATGTACTTGCTATATATGTATGTATTGCTGCATGGCCCTTTATGTTTTCATAACTTAATTAAAATGCAGCTTTCTTTTTTGGCTACTATTTTTTCTGAGACATCAGACCATAAATGTCCAGGCCACTGGCCAGGGGAGATAACATGCATGCATCCAGTTAATTTACCATGCCATGGGGCTGGATTACTGTTAGACTCAGCATTTTATAGACCCAGCTCGATTTTGTTCTCTTTTTTTGGGGAGGGAGGTTATGGTGAGGTTGAGAGGGGGGCGTGGCCAGCGCTGATGGCGTAAAGACGTGACTGTGTGGAGCTCCCGTCCCGATCCTGGCCTAGATCCTTAATTCGATCAATATTTTCGACTCGATCAGGAGCCAAACCCACACCCAGGAGGGGGAAGCGATTCCAACCCCGCTCGGCGCAGGAACAAGAAGAAGCGGAACCGGCGTCCCCGAAAACGCAGCCTTTGAACTGGTGCCCCCGGGCGAAACAAGATGGCGGACGGCGCCGAGGCCTGACGAAGGGACGGACCGAGTCGGCAGCGAGGTAGCGAGGAGACGGTCCATCGGGCGCCGCCTTCCTTGTCCCTGTGCGCGGAGCGGAAGGACCCCAGTGGGGACACCAAACACAAGACCGACCACCCTTGGACCTCCCTCCCCCCCGGGAGACGCCCCACTGCTGGGGGCCCCCGAGCGCACGAGAGAACCCCCGCATTGCGAACGAAGCCACATCCGGGGCTCCGGGACCGCCGCGGCCGCAAGGGCGGCGGAGCCCTGTGTACCGGGGCAACAGAGACGTAGGCGGACCCCTGTCATCACGGCGAACTACGCGGGGCCCTCCTCCCCCCCTGAATAAGTAACCGACTGGGGAGAGAACAGTCCACGCACGGATGTGCCGGTAAGCCTGCAGACCCCAACCCAGTGCTTGGGAGCCGGAACTCGCCTGTGCCCGGCAGGGTCACGGGATAGCGGCCCGGTGTGACGGGGGACCGCAGAGCACTCCACTGCCCTGCTGGGGGAATATTCTGTGCTGGAGCACATAATTACCTACACCCCCTTGTGATCTCCGGCGCCACCACTGAATACCGCTGAACACCACTGAATAACGCCGACCTGTGTGGCCCACATTGTTTTACACTACCTAGGGGCAGTTTAGGGGCTCATACCTGCCGTCATAACACCAGGAGGGCCTAATGTCTACTTCACGTAACAAAAACAGGGGTGCAACAATTATGGACTCATTCTCGGGGGCCAAACCCAAACAACCCAGCCAATATGAGATCCCCACACAGACAGAACCCCCTGCAACTGCTGATGACCCCAGTAACGCCCAAGTGCTGCAGGCTATTGCTGCACTCCAAACTTGTATGGAGACCAGGATAGATGAACTCAAGGTGGACATGCAGCTCATCCGTCAAGATGCTCGCAACCTAGCGGAAAGAATAAGCACAGTGGAAATAAACCTACAGGATACCACAGACACTACCAAAGACTTAAAGCACAAAGTCATCACACTTGAGAAACAAGTGGCTCATCTCGAGGGGAGATCAGAGGAAGCAGAGGGAAGGGCCCGCCGCAATAACATCAGAGTCCTTGGCGTTCCGGAGGGGATGGAGGGCACCGACCCCACAGAATTTATCGAGTCCCTACTAGTGCAGGAAGTCGGAGCTGGCAAGCTCACACAAGGATTCTCCGTCGAGAGAGCCCACCGCGCCCTACAAAAGCGACCCCCGCCGGGATCGCACCCTCGCCCGATGATTGCCAAGATCTTAAACTTTCGCGACAGGGAGACGATCCTCAAATTCTCAAGGGACGGAAGTGAGATCAGACGCAATGGCTCCAAGATCGTTATCTATCCCGATTATACCCCGCAAGTGCAGCGAGCCAGGAACTCATTCATACCTGTCAAAGCCCAACTGCGGAAGCTCGATCTTAAATACATGCTCCTGTACCCCTCACGCCTCAAGATATTATATAAAGGCAAAGCCGTCTACATGGAGACCCCGGCAGCAGCCACTATGTGGATGGAGCACAATAATTTGGCTGAGGGAGAGGATCACACCTTGACGCCCAATGGCTGAATCCAAATAGATCTTTTTGCTGTCACGATCGATTGGTTCTTCCAAAGACGGGAGCTCCACGGACTACCCACAGGCATTGTCACAACCCACCCCACCCCAAGCATGGCTGGCCCAAGGCCAATACCACATCCGCACCACATGACCCGGATAGGCCGATGGGTAGCGGAAGCCCCCGAGCGTTGTCCTCCCAGGACAGCTGCTGGGGGCAACACACAGTTAACTTTTTTGTTCAATCCACCCGTTCGAGTGGAAGTTAAATTTGTTCATAAGTCTCCGATTAACACATCAACGCAACAATCAAGGTCAGCAGGAAGATTACAATGCGCATTGTTGACGACAGACCCAGGGGGCAACTGCTCAGCACATGAAGCTGGCTCGAAGAGGGTTGAGACTGCCATGGGTTCAGCGCTCCGGCTCCTCTGCCACCAACATGTCCACACACCTTAAAATTGCCACCTGGAACGTGAGGGGCTTGGGTACCTACTTACGTCGTAACAGAATAAAATCCTATCTACACAGAAAAAGGATAGGGCTGGCCCTATTACAAGAAACCCACTTAACCAAGGAATCCACTGCGGCACTCAAATCATACTGGGGTGGACAGGGGTTCGGGTCCACATACTCCAAATTCGCCAGAGGGGTGTTCACCTGGATCAGCCCTCACATCCCCTTCCAGCTTATAAAAGCTGAACTGGACCCCGAAGGAAGGTACGTTATACTCTGGGGCCACATCGACCAAACAGAGATATGTATTGTCAATTCATACCTCCCCAACAACAACATCCCCGCGCACCTCGCTATGTTATATACAAAGATTGCGCTTTACAGAGATGCATTCCTTATCTGGGGAGGCGACTTTAATTGCGTCAGCGACCCTGTGCTTGACAGGTCGGCTCCTCCCTTGGGGGGCCCGTCGACTGCTACCACCGCTATGAATGTCATGCTAAACCGTCTAGACCTGGTAGACATCTGGCGGGAGCAACACCCCGGGGATCGAGGCTATTCCTTCTACTCTTCGCCACATAATCTTCACACCAGAATCGACTATCTCTTTACCGGCAGAGAAAGCTTTCCCCAGATCGACTCGTCCAATTATCTGGGTCGCACCATCTCCGATCACTCTCCCCTGGTAATTGAATGGAATATCACCGGACCCAGACCTCCTATACCTACATGGAGGATGCCCACCGAGGCACTTAAAGATTCAGAGTTCAGGGAAAACCTCAGAGAATCCCTAGAGAACTATATTTGTGAGAATAAAGACAGTGTTGTCCACCTAAGCACGGTCTGGGACGCTCTCAAAGTGGTTGTAAGGGGAGAGGTCATAGCAAAGGCTGGAGGTATGAGGAAACGCCTAAGAACCGAACTTGAATCACTAGAAACTGAAATAGAACAGCTAGAATCCAACACCCTGGACCCCCAAACACAGGAAGACAGGCTTGCCAGTTCTAGGGCGGCCTGCAAGGAAGCTTGGGACAGACTGGCCAAATTTGATTACATCACCAGAACCAATAAAGCACACGCCCACGCCGATAAACCAGGTAGGCTACTCGCCTGGCTCTGTAGGAAAGAACACCCTAAATACTCGACTACAACCTTAAGAGATGCTGATGGCACGCTACAACGGACCCAACATGGAATTAATGACACTTTTGGGCAGTTCTACGCCCGACTATACTCCCATAATGATATAGTGCCCCCCGAGGAAATTTCCAACACCTTAGACGAAATTGGCCTGCCCCTACTCCCGCTGCCACACAGGGAGGCTTTGGATGCTGATATCAACATAGATGATATAAAAGATGCTATCAAGTCTCTGGCCACTTGCAAGGCTCCGGGCAGTGATGAACTACCCGCCGAATTTTACAAAACCTACGAGCCGGAATTATCCCCACTGCTCCACGAGGTGTTCCTAGAAGCCTATGAGTCGGGCATCCTGCCTGGGAGTATGCGCGAGACTTTGGTGGCTCCGCTCCTTAAGCCTGGTAAACCTGCAGATGACTGTGACTCCTATCGCCCTCTTGCTATGCTCAATTATGATGTTAAAATCCTCACAACCATTCTGGCTAAGCGGCTGTCCAAGGTGATCGGAGAGGTGGTGCACCCCGACCAGAGTGGCTTTGTGCCGGGTCGCAACACCACTGCCAATCTGCGTAGGCTACAACATGTATTGTCACATCCCACTCACGCAGGGGAATCCTACGCGTTGCTTTCCTTGGACGCCATTAAAGCGTTCGATTCAATTTTCTGGGAATGGCTGATTGCGGTGCTTCGGGAGTTTGGCTTTGGAGAACGATTCATTAGATGGATCACAGTCCTCCACACCTAGAGTGGGCCTGGCAACCGAACTTCCTTGCTCCTCAATAGACTGCCTTTCTAAACTCACTCTGAATCTCTGAAACGTGTTTTGCCTTGCTGTTTTCATTACTTTTGTCTTTTCCCTCCCTTTTTAACTAACTTGTTGGAGTGCCATCTAACTTTAAGCGCTCACCTCTGTTTGGAAATAAGTGGTGTTAACTTAGACTTGTCCAACAAATAACTAGGGATGTACATATAAGTAATAGTGACTGTGTTTTGACTTACTTACCTTTTTCTGTGCTAGTGTAATTTATGAGTGTGCCTTTAAAATAAATAAGTATATACTTTTACACCTAGCTCTGGTCAGTGTTTGCTTGTACTACTGTGCCTCTGTACCTATCCTGTGTCCTCTATATACTGCCTAACTCTTCTTGAGGGAAGTCTGACTGCTCAGCCACAGCTACCACAGTGAATCTGTGTGGTACAGACTGCTACCAAGTGGGTTTACTGCCAACACCTGTAGTCTTAAATCTTTTGCAGTGGTCCCAGAGGGAACTGCACAGGTTTCTGCCTAACAGGTGTGAAGTCTCTGTGATGCTGCTTTAGCAGGTAAGGTCTTCTTTCTCCCCCCAATTCTCTCTCAGCAGGTGACCCAGGATGCTGACAGGCGTGGCTGAAGTCCAGATACAGGAGCTGACACGGTGAGCGTCCAGCTGCGAGGAGCAGAACAACCCGAAGCGTGAGTTGCTGATCGGGCGTGGTTTAAATAGCTTTGGAAGAAGTTCCAGGTATGTATCCTTCCACCGATCAGGTCTGTATCCTTCACCGACCACACCCAGGGGAAAGTAGTTCCACAGGTAAAGTAGTTCCATTCAGGCCTCAAGAAGGCCTGGATGTAGCAGCATGGTCTGCATCAGGTAAGTGCACCTTAAAACACTTGAACACATGTCTAGCTTTATGAGCCTGGCGCCTAATGCGCCAGGACAGGGGTCCAACATGAGCCTGGCGCCTAAGGCGCCAGGACTGTGTCCAAAGGGCCCCAGCTTGGGCCCGCTGGCACTTCCCTGGGGGAAATGATGCGTGCCTCTGGGGTTGCTGGGTCGGACCTGGCTCCTTGGAAGTAGGCATCATGACAGTAAGTCCCCATTGAAAAAGGCAATCCCCATTCCCATTGAGCCCCATATGGCTCAATGGAAATTGGGAGGGAGCTAATAACGGTACCGCAAATTGTGGTACCGTTATTAGCTCTGAAGTCCCTTAACAGGCCCCGTCCATAACACCTGGTAAAACCTCGGAATTGGGTGCAAAAGGATTACCGGCATCGATGTCCTTAACGGTGCCCGGTATCCCTTTGCGCCCACCTTGTAATGAGGCCCATTGTCTCAAATACAGATATGTTCAATTCAAACATCTATTACCAAGCTTTAAACTTTTCTGAGGCTCTGTGCAAATTCCAAACAGTGCTCACAGCCCAGTTAAATCCTCGAGCATTTATTTCGAAACCTTCATTATCTAATTACCTCTAAACAAGTGGAATGGACATACTCCAGGCACAAAGAATGGTCTCGGACACTACAAAAGTGCTTGCAGCAGAGTCAAGAAATTTTGATTTCAAGTACTGTGCAGCCGAAAAATGTGCAGAATGGGCCAACGTGGGCTTGGAAGAAAGAGGCTATGATAAAGGATAAACTGCAATTCCAGAGGGGAGAGTGTCCCACAAAAAGAGGATGCCTTGATTGAGTGCAAGGGATGAGCCAATCTCCTTGGCTAAAGACCAGTTTAGAGTTAGTGTACATAATGCCATTATGGACAACATTATACAAAGGCTAACTAGTTGTTTTAAAACCCACTCATCTCTTGCTGCAGATATAGCATTCCTGGATCCCAAACATTTCAATGAAAGTCTACACGACAATGCTCTTAGAAATATTTGCTCCTTGCTTGAAAGACTGGATGACTCCATAACTGTACAGGGGTTAAGGCAGGAACTCTTGGACTGTGCAACCAATTGCACTAAACTGAGGAGGACACTACCAGAAGAGTATGCCTTTGAAGACCTACGCAGTGAAGATCCAGCACTACAAGAATTTGGAGAGCAACCTAAACATTTTGTACAGAAATGCAATGCATGCCGTAACTGTGCAGTAAGTTGCTACTGAATTCTAAAAAATTATGAACTTTTGGTAGTGCTTACCGGCAATTGTATTTGGCATACAAGTTCATCTTGCCCTTACCATGTACATAATTAGCATGTGAAAGAAGTTTTTTGAAATTGAAGAATATTAAAACTCGCCTAAGAAACCACCTCAGCCAGGACAACCTCAATGTTTTTAGGCGCATGTCTGTGGAGCGGAATGTGCTTGTCCAATTGCAAAATCCAGACATAATCGACCTGGTTGCACAAAAAAGTGCATTGTTGATGGAACTCTTGATTGAGTGATTTTCAGGATTTCCAGGAAGAGTTTTGTGCCAGCTTGTCAATGCATTCAACAATGTTCTTAGATTGCTTCGCAAAACCACATTTCTTGAAGGCAGACAGCCTAATATTGTCTTTTAAAGTAAAACAGTAAATTTAAGTTTGGATAAGTCACCAAGTAACATCATAACAACTTACTGTATGGCAGCTGCAAAATTCACATTAGACCATCATCATTGCAATCACTACGACTTTGACTTGGTTCAGTTAAAATGTGCAATACAAGTACTCTGAAACCAAGATGTGTCCAATCAAAGATCAAGTGGGAAGGGTGACACAGTACTTAGAATCATAATGTTTCTGTTTCTGAGAAGATAGTACCCTTCATCAAGATGGTGTTACCATCACTGGGGACAATTTATGAATCATTCAGCTTTACATCTTTGTGTATCATCAGATTTTGAGTCCAGCTACATGACGTTCAACAGAAAAAAATACTTTTCACAGATGTTAGTGCTGGGGGCCAACAAGCAAGAAAGGGAGGTGAGCAATATATGGCATTAGTCATGCCAAATATATTGTAATAGTGCCAAAGACACAGCAAAAACTGAAATGCATTGCCAAATGGACAATCCAGCCTTTTAGAAGACTTCTCTATTCCCTTTTTGTGGGGCACCGCCTACCAAACTATGTTTCCCAGCAGCCCCTGGGCACACAACTACAGGAAGGCCACGTTGGGAGTGGCACGTCAACGCGCATGTGCAGGAACAATGGCACAGAGCTTGTGCTCAAGTCCTCTTGCTGAGAAGACATGTCTCCAAGCAGCTCCGGCTTCATATCCATTGCGAGGGGCCTCACCCCACTGGATCGACATCCTGGACCCTCGCCTGACACAGATAAGTGCTGCAGCACTCTGCATAACTACAGGGAGCAGTGGGGTCATGCAGGGGGCCAAGTCCCACCAGACATAGACAACGGCCGCTGCTTCCTACAAAACTAACTTTACCAGTAAGACACTGCATGCCGCGTAACAGAGCACAACACTAATCAGCTCTTCCCAGCCACGCGCAGCACCATACATCATTGGATAGCGGCTTGCTAACTGTGGACACAATTTGGAAAAACGTCCTAAGGCGTTACTAACTGCTTACTCCTGCATGCCCTAACTAACATGTTACCACTTACATACAGCCCCTACTGTGCAAGTTTAGTAGCCATGTGCGGCCTCTCTAAATCTCCTGCATGTCTACATGCACATGAACAGCCACAAGTGGCATTGTTTGATATGTGCACTAATTGTAGCATTCTCTTGCAGTATTTGAACAGCTACTACGACACATCCTGGCACAACGAAATCACAGGCAACAACAAGGGACACTCCAGGTGACAACTAACCTAAGCTAAGTGCTGCACTACCTCATGTGTATTTATTATGTTGCTGTGCTTTTGTATACTGCTATAGTGATATTGTATATGTGCGTAGAGTCAGAAGCAGCGGCATGTGTTTCTATAAGTGTAACAGCTCACTGGAAGCATGCACAGTGGTCAAAACCTTACCCTAACATCCCCAACCTATCCATACCCTCTCCCTAAACCTCATTCCGGTTACCCTACTTCCCTGCCTCCTATCCAACCATTGTCACCCTAACCCCCCCTCTCTGCTGGGGTTACAGAGCCTTGTATAAGCATCGACTTGCAGCAGGTTGCAAAACCGCAGTGGGGGTGGTTGGTTCATGCCACTCCTGTGCCTCGGAGCTGTGGACCCTGTCACAGAACTGTATGCAAAGTTAGTTTATTTTATGAGTTGTGTTGTAATGTAATATTTGAGCATGAATACAACTAGCAAGGTAATTTCCGGTCTCATCATTTGGCTGTACTGATTATTAAATGCAACTCCGTTTTCATTACTGGTGGCAACAAGTAGACATGCATTGAGTCTGGTTCTGAAAAATAAGTATTTAGCTATGTGATGATATTGTTTTTTTTAAAAAAAAAGAACAAAAGAAGTGTTATCACTTTCTGAAGCGTTTACACAATTCATAACATGCAACAGACACATGAACCCTCCATAAAGAGCATTTTCTGTAAAGTCGTGAATTGACGCGATTCAGGGATGATGGTTTGAGGGCCACTTTTTTGAGGCGAGGGGTGGGCCACTTTTCTTTGAGTGTCCAGACCTATTCCTTGTCCCACTCCGACCCGGGTTATCACTCCCATGTTCGCAGAAAGACAGGTCTGGAAAACGGCCAGCCAGCCTAAACCTAAGGTAGTCCTTAGTACAGGAGTGAGAACTATTTGCACTTTGGGGTACTGTCCGGGTGTGAATAATGTTAACATATTATTTTTTAGGGGGGATGGTTCTGCATGTATTGTAAATACCCACATTCCTTATAAAAACTGCAAAGATGGCCACCATAGGAATAGTAAAGGTCTAAGTCCCTTCACTATTTCCATGGCAACCATTGTGTGACAGAGAAGAACAGCAATGAAGGTGGTTTGGGTGGCACAGCTGGAGCTAAGTCAGAGGAGCGATTGAGGTAGTCTGTGGGACTTAAGGATTAGTGGGAGTGTTTGCAGGACGTGGGTACTGTCTGTCCTGACACTTGCGTTGGACAATTGGGTTTGCAGAGAGAATGCGTTTGGATACTGATGGATTCTGCCCATGTTCCACCCACCTGATTGACCAGGCGCTCCCCCAGAATGTCAATAGTAGTATTACCACCCAAATATGTTTGGCATCAACAGCCTTGAGGATTTCCTTCATGATGGACCTTTGGAGATGAGAGGTCACAAGTCTCTCTAGGAAATTAGCCAGGAATTGGATATTAGAAATAGGCCAGTAGCTAAACATTTCCAGGGCATAAGAATTAGATGTCTTGAGAAGGAAGGATATAGTGGTTCTTTTAGTTCTTCCCGCTCTTGAACATTTAGGGCCCTATTATCGCGCAAATCCCTGTTCGTCGATTCATGTAAAGCAATGCGTGGGGCATACAGGGAGTTGCGAGGAATCTGCGCCGGTCGACCACGTCACTGCGATTCAACCAATGCCTTGTGTGAGACTCAAAGGACAGGGTGGGCCGGGCCTGCTCAGCCACCTAAAAGGGGGCAGAACATGTGGTATGAGGTAGAACAAGTGAAAATGTGGGCATTAAGAGGGACGTTCCACCATCAAGCAATCGCACCGCACATATACACACAAAATAAATGTATTCATGGAATTGAACTGGGAATGTCGGGTCACGAAAAAGCACACGCAAATCCCGGCACACCTACACCACACAACAGCAGGTGTAAATGTCAATGCACACCCTAACAAATGCCTACACAACATACAAGTCACACCAAACGAATGGATACAGCCATGAAGAATGCACCATTTGTTGCAGCAATCATACTGGGACACCACAGGAGGAGGAGGATGGCGAGGGCCCGGATCTTCCACCCATGGATTAGCCTTTTCGGATGCCAGATGACCAGGTCTATGGCAGGTAAAGTCCCCCCCCCTATCATCCTAGACCTGGTCAGGGAGTGGGGAGATTACCTCACATCACCCACTATGTGTTCCCAAGCACTGAGCCCCATGTAAAAGGTATGCACTGCTCTGCATTTTTTGCCCACTGGGTTATTTCAGCGGACCACCGCCATAGTAGGTGGTATCCCCCAGGCCGCACAGTCTCACTGCTTACACCAGGTGTTGGCATGCATAAATGCACAACCTTCTGTTCGTCGGCATTTCTATATGGCCAGAACATCGGCCAAAAGGCAAGCAGTGGTCCATGATTTTTATGTGTGGCCCACTTTCCCCAAGTGCTATGTGCTATTGATTGCACCCATGTTGCTCTACGTCCACCTAGACCAACAGAGCACATATACCGCAACCAGAAACATTGGTACTCCTTCAATGTTCAGGTTGTGTGTGATGCCAAGGGCATCATTACTGAAGTGTATGCCAACTATCCTAGTAGCACATATGATAGTTACATCTTCAGGAGGGTCCCGCTACACTGTGCCCTGGAAGCTGGGAAGCATGGCAAAACATGGCTCATTGGTGAGTATGAATGGCCATGCACATGCATGCACGTTGGGCACAGACCAAGAGGCACTGCCAACAAATGCCAGTGACAACCATACGCAGCCCCACCACACCTGCTGAGGTAAGGTACAACAATGCCATATTGCGACCTGGGGCACAGTGGAGCACACATTTGGAGTGCTCAATCAACGTTTCCGCTCCCTTGACTACTCTGGTGGTGTGTTGCTATATGCACCAACAGTAGTCTGCAGGATTGTTGTCGCAGCATCTGTCCTGCACAATGTCGCAACATGGCGTGGCGTCCTGGTGGACATGGTGTTGGCCCACCATCCACCCCCACAGGCACCCCACTTGCGTATGGCTGGACAAAGGGCACGTGGAGAGGCTGCACGTACCCAGCTTGTGCAATCTTTTCTCACCTAAAATCTTTCCCCTGTGGAGTGCACATGAACCAGCCAAATCCAAGGTGCCATTCAATTATGAAAATGGGCCAATCCACTCTGCCCACAAAACCACTCTGAGAATGTGCCTTTTGAAGTGCAAATTTGTGTGCATCCATTAGAACCAAAAACACATACATTTGGTGTTTCCAAGAGAAACACATTGGAGAGGGAGTACACCACTACCACCATGGCAACCATTGAATGAAATCACCCCTTAGGCACAAAAAACATCCCACATGACTAACTAACAAACCCGTCAAATGTGTAACCACAGATAATTCCATAAACTCATCAACCATCATATCTGAGCTTTGGGCCATACATGACCCCCAAAAGTGACATGTCCCCAAAATACCAGAAACACAATGCCACATACCTATTCGAGAATGTGCATGATGTGCACAAACATGTCCCTATTGTGGTGTGTGGAATAGCAGTGCAGTAAGGATCCACATGTGACATAGATTCTGGCAACATGACCACAATGCACCCCTTACCAAATGAACCACTGAACACGAGGTAATTGACAATTCTGACAAAGTGAGACACACCAGAATGGCCACATCCACATATGCATCAACTAACATAGCCATTCCATATGATTCGAGATAAATGCACAACTTTCCGGTCCCCTGGGCATGCAGTTGACAGTCAAAATTCATCCCATGAAATAGCCAACATTCCCTGACGGAAGTATCTGCAGACAATGAAGAAATTCAAACTGAGTGCAGCCAACACATCCAGGCACACACAAAGTACAGACACAGATGCCCCCATCAGTGACATGCAACACATGCAAACAACAACACACAAGACAACCATCAACATGCGTCTGATCACACATGCAGCAACACCTGCACACTGCATGCAATTCAAACACACAAAACACACACACTGACAAACAACCACAACCCCCACACTGTCCGACCCCCAAATACCATGCAGTGAATGAGCAGGTCACATATCCCCATTTCCAAGCTGATGGCATATACACAACACACGCATCAGTCCACATCCTTCATGAAAATGAGAACATATCAGAAATGCATATAATTGAGATCCCAAAAAAGCAGGGAACCCCCTAGAAGACAAGAAATGACATGACAAGGCATACCATCAACAGCATAGAAGTGGGACAGTGCATTGAACAAAGTCATGGGAGCCCATGATGCAAAGCACAAAAAGGCCAGTACACGTATACTCACCTCTTGAACTCCAGGCAGGATCATGCTGGAGGCAGCATTTCCCAGAGGCTTGTGTCAGACTGGAAGGCTGGCCACCAGGGCAACTGCCATGTAAGACATAAGCAGACATGACAAAGCAATGTGAAACTGCACACAAGGATAAATGCACACAAAAGGTAGGATGCAAGGGAAAAGAGCAAGGTCAATGCAGACTTCATTGTGACAGAATACAATTGGTTCAATTGTGCATTCAATTGAATGCATCTGTGTTAGGGAGAATTCTCAGAAATCTGCTAATTCCCTTCTACATTAGAGACCCCCAGCACCTTTGCTGGACTTTACCACTTTTAATTTTTAACCTGGAGAGAATGAGACCTTTTTCCCAGTCTCTCGCGAAGGATGCAATTGCAGGACTGCAGGAGACCAGTTCACTTTCCATCAGTGTCCATTCAGGATAGTCACTTCGGCTAAGAGCCCCAGGCAAAAGGCAGCTCCAACAAAGGTGGCTCCAAAGAGTGTCTGCGGGTGTCCGCAGGGGAAGCCAATGAAGTCAGAAGACACCAACAAAAACTGTGAGTGTGTCATGGGTGGGGTGTAGAGCAATTACCCTACTCCAGAAAGCCCACTCTACCCGACCTTTTCATAGTGTAGACTGCCATAGACTTACAAAATGCATACTTAGAGAGACTTGTGACCACTGTAAATGGACTGTAAATGTTGCCTTGTAATACATATTAACTTACTTGCCAATGTAGTGCCACACCTAGAGGGAACTGTGAATATTAGCATGCATTACATCTAGATGGGATCATGACTGTTAGCATGTGCCACACTAGTTTGGAACTCTTAACTTTAGGTTGTGTCGCATCTAGATAGAAATGTGAATGTTAGCATGCACCACACTTAGATGGAATCCTCAATCTTGGCCACCGTCGCATCTAGCTAGAAATGTGAATGTTAGCATGCACCACACTTAGAATTTTGAACTTTACCTTGCGTCACATCTAGATAGAAATGTGAATGTTAGCATGTGCCACACTCATATGGAACTCTTAACTTTAGCTTGCGTTGCATCTAGACAGAAATGTGAATGTTAGCATTCACCACACTTAGATGGATTTCGCAACCTTGGCCTGCGTCGCATCTAGATAGAAATGTGAATGTTAGCATGTGCCACACTCGTATGGAACTCTTAACTTTAGCTTGCGTTGCATCTAGACAGAAATGTGAATGTTAGCATGCACCACACTTAGATGGATTTCGCAACCTTGGCCTGCGTCGCAGATAGATAGAAATGTGAATGTTAGTATGCACCACCCTTAGAATTTTGAACTTTAGCTTGCATCGCATCAAGATAGAAATGTTAATGTTAGCATGCACCACACCTAGATGGAATTCTTAACCTGGCCTCCATCGTATGTAGATAGAAATGTGAATGTTAGCAAGTGCCACACTTGGATGGAATTCTTAGCTTTGGCCTGCGTTGCATCCAGATAGAAATGTGAGTGTTGGCATGCTCCACACTTAGATGGAATTCTTAGCTTTAGCTTACGTCACATCTATACAGGATTGTGAATGTTAGCATGCACCACACTTAAATGAAACTGGGAATGATGAAAAGTGCCACACTTGGATGGAATCGTGATCACTAGCATGTCTCACATCTAGACAGAATATTGAAAATTAGCAAGTACCAAACTCAGATGGAATAGTGAATGATAGCAAACATCACACATAGACATAATTGCAAGGACAGCAATGCCAACTAACCAATCTACTAACAATTTCATCCCTCTCCATACACCTCTCAAACTCTAACCAAACACAACCACAAGCCTAAAACACAGCAATCCACACAAATGTCACTACACTGCAACAACAAAACACACACAGACTTGCACAACAGCACACAACGACTACCGACCGTAAAACACCCCAAGACCAGCTAATGGACCCACCGGGCTGAGGCTGCCAACAGCACATCTCTGCTCTCTTGCACTTTTCCAGCTTAATCCAACTAACCCGCCTCCATCCTCCCTTTTTCAAACGCGGTACAAATATCCTTTAACATTAACATTAACATGTATTTCTTTATGATTTGGACTCTGTGTTTCTTTTGGTTTTTTAGTCTGACAAACTCCAAAGGCATCACCTTTTTACATTATGGCCCACAGCACCTTCAGTGCAGTGCCACAGGGAAGTCTTTCAGATTTCCCCAAGGTTTAAATACCTTCTCTTGGATAATTACTGTTTCCAAGAAACAGTGATGTGAAATTCTCTTTACTTACATTTGTAACTTTCTAGACTCAGCACACACTATCTTACAATAGGGTGGTAAAGGGGTTACTGAGTATCCCTTTTGTCTAGTTTCTCATGTAACATTTTTATGTTACCCTTTCTACAATTAATGGCTGGTGGCAGTGGTTTACATTTAACTACCACACAGTTCTAAAATCCACCAGTGATACAGGAAGGCTACACCATACCTGCAACCAAGAGGGATGATCTACAAATAGAGAAAAATGACATTGAGAATGGTTACGGGAACACTGAGCAGGTACTTTAGGTTTTATATAGAGATCTACCTAAAAACCCAGGATTGGGTTATTAACTAGACATTTCTGGAGGCTAGTAGAGTACTATAGTCACTTTACTCTTTTATGTTTTTTGATTTTTGCAGGAAGCACTTTTAGCTCACTAAAGAAAAAGTTGCACTACATAGGAAGGAACACAGGTAATTATGAGATACAGAATTATGACAGAAATGAATTTGCCATTAATGTTTGGACAGAAGAATAATATTATTCTAATTACTTCCTGTATATTGGTTATCTGAAGTCATGAAAAGAGTAGACAACTCCTGAAGAAGGGGACAAATACACCCCGAAACGCATAGAGATACAAATCGAAGATTGGACATTCCATAAGAAACTTCTCTGCCAAGATATTGTTTCGTAGAGTTATTTTTTAATGTAATGTCGAATGCAACATCATATGTCAGCTAAGATTTGTAATTGTCTATTCTACTGTGGAAAATTGAGAGAAATGAAATTTAACGTTGAACGTTGATCACAAAATGAATGGTTATGTATTAAGAATATACAGTTGATAATATTGTTGACTAAAAAATCCCTTTTTTACAATCGGTGTATGAACTACATTATTATTGAACTCAACATTTTGAAACTTACTAATATAAGTAATTAACAATTGGTTGTCTATACAATTATTATTGTGTGTGCAGGGGATGGGAGAGATCCACAAGATTGTGGACATCTGTTGCTTTGAAGTACAGGTTATACAACCCAGTGTCAGGGCTGTTTTTCTCCCCGGCACCCCACCAATTACCCTTGAAATATCTTACTTTGTCAACACAACTAGGAGTGCACTAGGACAAGTAGTACTTAGACTTTGTCCTTGGGGGACAGCCACCCTGCTGTGTGATTGACAGCTAGGCTGGAATGAATGGGAGAAACCCGCATAAAAGGCAAGGCTTTTTGGCTTGGAAGGGAGAGTCAATCACTGGACAAAGGAATCAGAAGAATAACTTGGAAGAGACGCCTGCTGCAACTCCTGGACCATTGGTTTACCCAGTGAAGTTCTGCTGCTGTGTTGAAGCTCCGAATTCGCCTCGACTAGAGAAGCGCTGCAAGGACAACTTCTCCCCTTGGGTTGGTGGGACCGATCAACCCCAAAGTAAACTCGTCTGGACATCCTCTCGGACCTGGCTGTACTTCCACTGCTGCTGCTGCTGAAACCAAAGTGGGAGAGGAACACCAGATTGAGTGCATCACTTTTAAGTCAGACCAAAGCTCCAGGAAGAACCTCTGGACTCCCAGGAAGCAGGACTGTCCAAGCCTGAGCCACTTCACCAGAGAAGCACACCCCAGATGCAAGGAAAGTCCATAGTGGTAGCCGAGAACCACGGTGGTGCTATTTGCTGAGACGCAAAGGAGCTGAAACCACGAAGTGCTGCTGAATTGAAGTTTGCCCATTGCTGCTGCTGACCGTCCATTGATAGTGCAGGAGTCCCCAGACATCCTCCCTCTTGTCCCCATGACTGATGCTCAGGAACAACATGATCTGCAGAGCTGCACAGGAACAGAAGCCAGCTGGATCCATTTCTTCTAACCAAAGGTACTGTAAAACTAAGGTGACTTAGCTCTTGTTGTGTAGCCTTTTCTTGTTCTTAGTTGAGGCTTGTCTTGGTTGCTTTTGCACAGTTGCTTGCAGCTTTTGCACCTCACAAGCCTCCCAGCTCGTGACCCAACATTAATTTCGACTTTTTCTACAAAGACCTCTAAAACATTGTGCAAGACTATACTTACCTGCAAGAACTGCTTCAGCTCACCTAAATTTTTGCTAACTTAACATTGGCTGGCCTGGCTCCCTGAAAGAATCTTCTTACCTTTGACTTTGTGTGTTACCTTTCCCCCAGGAAAGGGTTAATTTACCTTGCATTGGAGGGTTAAAAAGTACATACCTGCTTCAGAATATTTTGTGTAACCAATGTTTTATTCTTGAACCCTTTTCTTTGACACCAACCTCAGTATTGCTCTAAATGTACCAGTGATATATTCATGTCCACAGTGTCCTACTTATTTAAGTCACCTCAGGGTGTAGGAATCATCTGTGTGCCATCCCAAATGGGTACTTGCTGATTTAGAGAAACTAAGACGGTGTATTTTGGAGTGTATGTGTGTGTTACTATTATATTGATCCCTTCTGAAGAAGGCTTATTCAACTGACTGTTAAAGAAATTAATAATTGTTTAATCAAGAAACCTTGAGTGTAAGAGTTTATTTGAATACTTGTCACTGTGAATCTCTGTGTACAAACCCTACTTCTCACATTGACCCCTCTTGAGATAAGCCTGGCTGCTCAGCCACACTACCAACCTGTGTAGTACAGACATATTCCAAATGTTGGGCTCCTGTTGCCAGGAGATCAGGGTTGCTGTAGTCTCCCAAAGGGTACTGCACATAATCTTGCCTAACAATCAGCAACATGCACCCAGCTGCGATCAACTTGAAGCTGAAAACCCCATGGTGCCGAACGCATGGGACATGCATGTGAAAATACCAACACTGCAGAGTGTAGTGTGCCTGTTCACAACATGGTATCCAAAAAATGTGGATCAATGGTCCCATGTTTGTGGATCATAACTGGGGCTGTACACCAATAATGGGGAACCCTAAGCAAGAGAGGCCAAATGTGCTGTTGCACCATTATCCCACACACATTGCATGGGATGCAAAGTGTCACTCAGTACACATGTGTAAAGTGCAATGAAACACACACCAGCACAACCATCAACACCTGTCACAGGCCACAAACAGCTGGCCTGCCACCCACTCACTACCAACAAAGAAAGGCCCACACAGCTGGAACACCCAAAATTTGGAATCTGCAACCTCTGGCACCAGGAACCCATAGAAACCACACCATGGCCAGAAATATGACAAGAACCACACCATGTGACACATGCACCCATTAAGTAGTACCCGTGCCCCACAAGGCAAGTCAATCTAAAGTGATCACACACAGTGCAAGTCTCCCAGCCAAACACCACACAAGTGTCTGCAAATGCCCTTCACTTACCTGCACAGGGTACCCACCTCCCTTGCATATGATGCAACCCACCATGAGACACATCCCCTAAATGTAAAGACATGCATAGTAACAATAGAAAGAAACTATACATCCATGACAACACATGCATGGATCATGAAATTATGCAGAGACCAGCCACAGCAGAAGGACCACAGGGTTCAAGAGGGTGACAGGACATAGATTGTGATTTGCTCATGAGTGCAACGTAGCACCAGAGAGTGAGAGAGAGAGAGAGAGGGAAGGCCAAGTGAAAAACACATCAAGGAGTACACTGCCTGGAGTGGAGATGGCCAAGGACATGCACCACACCACAGTAGGTGTGGGCACAGCCGAGTTGACCAAGGGAGGAAGACCGTGACATGAATACCACTTGAAAAACCATCTTGGTATGGTAGCATGCAAAGCACATATAAGGAAACTGCCACATGCAGCAAACAATGGGAATAATGATGCATGATCAACATGCAAGCCAGTGGTCATGCTTTCCTGCTGACTGAGCCAGCATAATGTAAATCCCGGATCACCTCCACCGGGAACTGTGCCTTCAAATGAGTGAATGGAGGGCCAGTGCCTGGCGGACCGCACGCGTCAATGAGTGCAGGGTGTCTCTGCCGGGACTGTTGTCACTGCCTCATTAAGGATTACTGAAACTACATGGGACAAGATATCACAATAGGCATAGTACAGTACCATTCACCCATTGTTACCTGCACATGCCATCCTGAGTACCACCATGCAAACATGCAAGTTCACCTCACTCTACATAACTGCATGTCCACCACTCCATACGTCATGGCCTTGACAGGGTAACTGCACAAATCAAGTTAAAACGTAAAGAAAATAATAATAATAATAATAATAATTTTTTTTAAAAAAAGGGCACATGGAAAGGGCAAATCAAAAATAACATGCCAACATCCGGGGCATGGGGTCTCTAAAATGGACAAAAAATCTAAATAAAATAAAAATGTCCATCATTGACAGGGGGATGGGTAGGGTGCATTTACAATAAAAACTATTAAAATAAAATCCCCTCCATGGGCTCATGGACCTGACAGCAACAGTGGACCAGGAGGCATGTCTATGCTGGCACCCCCATCCTGCATTGAATCTGCAGGTGGAAGTGGTGCTGGAGGCTGATCATGCAGTGCCCTGGCCTGGCCCCCAGTGGCAGCCGCCAGGCATGACACTGATGAATGCTCAAGCAGACTGAGGGTTGTGAGGTCTCTATGCACAACCTCATGGGTGGCATGGAGTTCCTCAGAGATTGTCTGCCTCAATGCTAAAACCTCCTGGTGGAACAGTCTTCTGGTGGCTGCATGTTTCTCACAGACTGCAGTCCTATAGGCCAACATCTCACGCCTCAGAGCATCCCTTTCTGCCCGACCCTCTGCAAGCAGGGATGCCTGCAGACACTGCAGATTTGCCCGTCGGTCCCTGATGTTTGACTCCATGCACAGTCTGTGGGAGCGGCATGTGGACCACATGACTTGCAGCTGTTGTGCCACCTTTGTTGCTAGGGGAGTCCCAGAGGTGGCCAGCCTATCCATGGCCTCAGCCAAACACTGAAAGGCATCACGCTGTTGGTGTGCGGAATGCAAAATTTGCTTCTCCCACTCTGTCTGCCCAGTCTGCACACGTCTGGTAAATGTGCAGGGCTCACGTCTGCCTGATGCAAGGGAGCATGGCCCTTGCTTTTATGTCCATGTCCTTGGCTACAGGTCTGCAACCGTCCCTTGGACATCTGTCCCATGACCAGAAACCAATACATGGGGGGGTGGTCTTGCAGCTGTAACTACCGCATATGGGCGGGCACCACTGACTGGCTTTGCAATGGAACCTGACCCCCTGCAGACTCACGGGCCCCAACTGCTCCACCCATTAGTGCACTCACCTCCACCAGCATTGAGGACCACACATCCGGCTCAACATCCGAGCCAGCTGAGTCCCAAGAGTCAGAAGAGTGTGCAGCATGGCTGAGGATGGTCTGAAGCACCAGTGGATTCTCATGGCCTGCCACGCCACATCCTCAACTTGTGGGCTGAAGCACCACAAACTATTCTTCATCCTACTCCCCCTCCTCTGCATCTGTTGCATCCTCACCTGCACATGGAAAAAGACATGTGGAGTCATGTGCAACATGTCTACAGTAAACATGTGTATCACATTTATCATGCAACAAAATGCAATGCATGTAGTCATAAGAATTACAGCATCCACACACTATGTCCAACAAGCAATGGGAGCATGGCATAAGCAGACTGGCCACAAAATCCCCTACTCAGGGCCATGCTGGCAGTCAACACGTTGATAACCAACAGGGTCATAAAGAAACACATCATGGGCCATGGTACCACCCACTGTTGACTAAAACCAGTGAAATGGTGATGGACATGTATCTCTGTGAAGTGCAATTACATGACATGCCAACAGGCAGCCACACATATCCTCATACAAGGCCGCAACCATCACATGCCACACCAGTGTTGTCTTGTAACAGGGAATGGAGACAATGGGAACATGTCATACATTTGGGAAACAAGAAATAGTGCCAGTTGTCGTATGGCTGTAAGAGGACCACAAAGGCAAGTTCTGTGAAGTGTAGAGTAAGTTAATGGAGTTGTAGATAGGATCAAGGCACAGTGACCCACAAGAGCAAGAGGGGTGTGGTCCCATGGAGTGTGGGCTGAGTGTGGGAGGGTAACAGAGAGAAGGCGTCACAAAGATTTGCCTATGGATTCATTGCCATTGGAGCAGCGGGGATGTGTACAGTCTGATCATATACACACACACTCGGGGCACGCCATAAGGTGTGTTGTGTGTAGGCTTGGATGGTCTATGTGGCATGGCAGCTGATAAGTACATGTGTGAAAAGAGATTAAATACCCTGCACGGCATGAAGTGTAACTAGGATTTAGGACACATGCACATGTCTAGCAGAGCAGGGTCACTCACATGAAAGATGCATCAAACAACTGTGCATGTTGTGGTATCATGTTGCAGATTTTGGGGGAGGCTTGTGGGGGATGAGTAGTGTCGCACGGACATGTTCCACTGATGTACACCACATGGTTTGTATCCACTATTTTGTCCACTGGACAGGAGTCACTCTACCACATGACATGGTTCACCGAGGGCAGTCATTCCAATTCATCCAAATGTGCACCTCAATTATACATCATGGTGATGGATTACTTCACATACTCAGGATTCACAGTGTTGGTCACTCACCGGACGTGTCCTCATAATTATTCAGGCCTCCCACATATTGCACCTGCTCCAGCAGTATGAATTGGTGCATAGCGTTTTCATGCTGTGTCAGCTCCTACTCCTCTGGTGATCCCCCTCCAGTTGTCAGAGCAGAGGCCAGATTGGCACTCAGCTTGGACTTGGTGTGACGGGTGAGATCATTCCACTACCTGTGCAGCAGTGTGCTTCTCAGACCCTAAGGGGTTGATCTCGTCCATGACATGCTGCCAATGCACCATACTCTGAGCAGTTGTATGTGTGCTCCCCAGATGCAGGCACATGTCATGGTGGTGAATGATCACATAGTCCATGAGGATCTGGAGTTCTTCATCACAGAACCTCTTCTTCCTTAACGTGCCAGTGTCCTGTTCCGTGTCATGGGGTTGAGCCTGTTCCTGCTGCGCAGGCTTTTCTTTCTTGCCACGAATTGCATGAGGTATTGGTGCGACCCCAGTGTGGCTGGGACCACTTTAGGGTCCAGATGCCAGCCCACAAGTGGCCTAGGGCATGGCATGACTCCCTGGGGCTGTGGCAGCTGCTTCAACAGCACGTCCGTTACCTTTTCAGGCTGGGGCAGCTGCTTAACCAGCGCATCCCTGACGCCCTTGGGTTGGGGACGCTGCTTCCATAGCACGTCCTTGACCCCCTTGGGCTGGGGACGCTGCTTCTACAGCACATCCCTGACCACGCCCCATCAATGTCCTTTCCCTCTTGGGGCCTTTCCACTGATGTCACAGGTGTAACTGAACTATGAAAGGCACACAAAGTTATTCTCCTGGGCAATATGAATGAGGGGGCAGTATACATGATGTGAGACATAGTCCTGTGGTCCAGCAAGGCTCAAATGTACCCCAGGTGTGGATAGCACGGTACGCAAATGCACATGCGCCCCAAAACCAAAATAAATGCGCACACAATACCAAGATAGCTTCTGAAATAAGAAGAAATCTTTACACGATACACAGTGGCGCCCACCAACACAAAAAATGTTGTTCTCGAAACCTGGAAGGCTACAAGAAATGTAAAAATAGTGATACGCGATACACAGGGGCACCAAGAGATGAAACAATTGGGTACGTGACTCACTGTTAGCCTTTCAAAAATCAAAACTAAATGCGCATATGCACAGAGGCAACGCCCCCCCAAAAGAAAATGGGTACGCAATACCTGAAGGGAATGATTCCGCATGAAATAGAACACCATACGAAAGTGGTTCATAACCTCGACCTTCACGTCCACGACTTGTGATGTGTGTTGCTTGACCTATATGGATTTGTCAATGACGTGAACACGTAGGCGTTCCGTGTAGGTGCACAGAATCTACACTTGTAGGACATAAATTATGCTTATTTCTTCATGAGACAAGGGCCTTTACTCTGCTGCCGGCAACTGCATTTGCATGATGCACACCACAGTACCTCATGCCCACACTGCTGCTTGTCTTGCCTCCTCTGGCCCTGCTTTGCCCCATTCACCCATATAGTGCTGCTGCATGCTCGGGTCTTCTTGTGCCAGCTGCCCCACTTTTGCCTGAAATCCTGTGTTGGCCCTGCAACTGCCTCCACTGTACTTCCACGGATTTCCACCTCTGCAAACACCACTGTTGCCACACAACACTCATCCAGGACTCAGGAAGCTAATTCCTGCCTCAGGGGTGCCATGTCAGGCCCGTCTGCATCATCTGGTGAGGGCTGATTGAAGCAGAGGACACCCAACTTCACTGACATCGAAGTTGGGATCCTCGTCGATCGGGTCCTTGACGCCTATGATGCTCTCCACAACCCAGTGACACAGCTGGGCTCCGATGCAAGGCTGAGGATCTGGGATGAGATCACGACGGCCATCAATACGAAGGGGTTGGCAGTCCACATCAGGCAACAGGTGAAGAAATGTTGGGACAATCTCAAGACCAACAGCCATATCAAGGTGTTGGCAGCCCTCGAGATGGAACCCACCGTGGAGGTGCACCATGCAGGATGCCACCACTTCCATGGGACACCGCTGTGGGTACTTGAGAGGTTCTACCCAGACCTCCACTCTCAGTATTTGGCCTGGAACAGACATCTAGATGACACTGGTGAGTACCCATGTGGGATTATGCTCTACGGCATATGTGTGGCATGCATGTTTACAGGTGCCAGATACTGTTTGTGTCTTTTGTGTGTTGTGAGTTGCAACTGATTGCTGTCTCATGTCAATGGTAGACATTTCTTGTGTGTGACATTGTATAGTTGCATTTGCGTGTCCATTGGTGTATGACACAGCCATGAGTTGTTGTTAGTCACATGCAGGGTATGTGCGTGGTGTATGTGCTTGGACATGTCAGATGTGGGCTGGCTGGGTTGTGGGCATGTGAGAGACATTATTGATGTCCAAGTCTATGTGTGGTAGTACTGCCAGTGCAAGCATGCAGGCACATGTGATGGATGTGACACAGGTGCTCAAATGGCTGCGTGTGTGCATTGTATGTGACTCAGTTCATGGATGTGACGTGATGCCTGACTTGCCATTTTTATTTTGTGTATGCCAGACATCCATTGGCAACTATGTCTGATGTCAATGTTTTGTCTCCTATGTTTGTACAGTTGCTGCGGCTCATGGAGAGGGTGGAGGTGTTGTTGTGGAGCATCATGGCAGGGACAAAACCGCCAGGCATAACTGCTCTCCACAGACATGCCGACTTGAGTCTTACAGACTTTTCAAGAATGCCTTCATGTATACTTATCGGTTGCCCTTCTGTGAGCAATGCCAAAACTCAGGGCACAGTCCTGCATACATTCTCGAAATATATTGATTTAATAAAAGATGGATTACAAATTGCGGTTTTCCAGTGGACGAGATTGAAAGTAGATTCCAGGCTGTCTTGCGAGACGTGATGGCCAATCAATTCCACCTCGGCAGCCTGCACTTTATCTACAATATGTACGAACAATCAAAGTACACAAAAAACCGCTGACCCAGAATTCTTTGTAAATTGCTTCCAAATGCAATTATTACTCAATTTCGGCACATTCAGGCTCAGGTTAGTAGTGGACGATGCATTTTTATGTTTGTTGGTATGTAGGACAGTGGACTGCATAAATATGTATTGTCTATGATCTCTCGATTTATTTAAAATATTGTTTTGAAAAGGTAACTCCACAAACGGTGTAGCGTTTTCTGTGTTTATTTCCATCAATGTTGTACTACACAAGTTTCCATAGTTACCAGATTCACCAGAATTTTAAAATGTTTCACTTTAGTATACTTTATCTATCCTCACTTTCGGGAGCCCTTAATAAATCTGTGAAATGTGACTCTCAGTAAATAATTCCATAGTGCCCTTATAAAATCGCATAATGTTTTCAAAATGTGTTAGTTGACATATCCTTCTTTACGTAGAGCATACTGAAGGAAGCACAGACACTCACCAGTGACGAAACCACCAACACATCTAGAATCCCAATGGTGAGCCCTACTGACTTGCACAAAGTGATACTTTAGAGTGTTGGATGTAGACACATTTCCAATACTAATTTACCTTTTCCATTGTACTCTTTCCTGACAATGTACTGAAAATGAAGGTGCTAGATTATGCATCAATTACTTTTCCAGAGTCAACATCAACCTCACTCGACTATCCAGTAATTATATTGTACTAGTCCTTTATACGCAAATGAAATACGTGCATGTGTTATGCTTGGAATTTCAACATAATGAGAATGATTCTTTATAGTATTGCTTATTTACACAAAATGGCATGTTTGGGTGTCTCTCTACATATAACATCGTCTGCATCTAATTTTTTCAGTTTCATTTTGCTTTTTGATCCGTATTAAAACAAGTACTATTTTCTAGGGGGATGTGGATGCAGGAACTTCAACTACAATCACTTCCTCCTTTGCAACATGTCCAGAGTGTGAGGTATGCGTACTTCCAGTTCTCTTGCTAGAATGAAAGTAAATCCTACAAAGGATATACTTTAAGACTGAAATGCATGTAACCTTGCACTGTTTCAAACTTTTCTGATTTTGGTTCTAACATTTCACTTCCTCCCTAATTACAAAGGAAACATTACAAAGAAAACTACTTTTGAAGGCGACATTATAATCACTATGTTTTGCAGGGTGATCTCAGATCAAGTCCATGGGCCTCATTACGACCCTTGCGCTCCCGGAATGAAGGGGGCATGTACGGGACAGGCCCCCTTCATTCCAGGAGTGCGTATTACGAGGTTCCCTTTGCGGGACCCGGACCAGACGTCTGGTAAAACCAGATGTCCTTTCCGGGTCCCGCGAGGGGAAGAGGGAGGTAACAATGGGACACTTATAGTGTGCCCGTTGTTACCTCCATCCCCATTCCCATTGAGCCCTATGGGGGCTCAAACGGGAATGGGGAATGGTTCCTGCAAGGAGGACTTACTGGGTCCTCCTATGTCGGAATGACTCGGTAAGTCCCCATTGCAGGAACCCGGTAAAGGAGCCCGGTTTGGAGGCAGCCATGGAGCTAATACCTCCAAACTCGTAATGAAGCCCCATGTGTCATCTGGGAAGATTATCAGGTGAAATCTGAAATGTATATTATGAGAAAATAATGTACACTGTTTTACAGGGTATGTTCATACGAATGTTGCATATGTTTGGCAACAACAAACCTTATAGTATTTCGTTCATAATCATTTTAAACTACTTTGTGCAAAAATGCTTTTTACGATTAACTTTTTTAATTTTCAGTACGATTGACATTTTATTTTTTTGAATGATTATTTTATTCAAGGATTCAAGAAATCTAATGAAGATGTGGAATTAGAAGAGGAATATGGACCAGAGGTAAACATAACCTAATATGAAATATAATTGGGCATCACAATGCATTAGGAATACATTTTTATAATGTTGTAATGTTTAGAAGTCTGTCAAGTTGGTTCTGTTTGTAGATATATTCATTTGTTTGTTTGAGTGGAAATTGAATTTGTTTGACTGTTAGGCAGAATTATATGCAGTGCCCTTTGGGAACACCACACACAATTAAGACTACAAGAGACTACCTTTGGTGCAAGCCCATACTGCACAGTTAAAGTGGTAGCAGTGGCTGAGCACCCACACTTATCTCAAGAGTAAGTGAGCAGTATCAAATAGTTACAGAAAGGACAGCAATTACTATGATTCAGGCAAACACTGACTCAAGGTGTTCAAGTAAAAGAATATACATTTATTTCACTCTTCAGTTACCTAACATTTCACTATTCTAAGCAGTGTAACAATCACACTCGTAATACACCACACAACTTTCCTTACATTCCAGACAAGTTAAGCTCACAAAATGAAGTGGGAGAAAAATGGCACTCCAGCAATTTAAAAGGGAGGGAAAGACAGAAGTTAACAGAATTTGAATCACACCAACAGGTAAGTACTCAGGGCAATCGAACAAGAGGGACTGCAATGATAAAATCAGATAGAAAAGGCTTAGGGCCAAAGTCAATGGTTCAAAAGTATTTTGCTCAAGATAATACAGTTCAGTTTAGTTTGCGGTAAAGTTAGCGGCACGGTTTCCAGACGAGGTTGCTTGGTCAAAAAGTAAGTTCAAAGAAAAGAGAAGGACAAGCCCTCGGATTGGAGAAAGATTTCAAACACTTTCACCGCGGCTGAACGAAACAAACAACCGGATTTGCAAATACCTTAAAACGGAGAGGGAGCTGTAGCTGAGGCAGAAGTTCCTGGTTGTTCCTGCAGGCTCACGGTTCCTTAAGCGACTGTCGGACTGATCAGAAGTAGGAAGACTGGAGGGTCCTGCACTACCCAGGGAAGAAACCAGCAGCAGAGCAAAGCAACAAATAAAATATGCGCTCCTTAAAACCCAAGCAGGGTCCGACCTTCCTGGCTATCCGGCCCACTGTAGCTCTGTACAGCGAATTCGACCAGAGGAGGGTTCCTGGCTTGTAGTTTGGGCGAACTGGTTGGTCCCACCAGCTCAAGGGAAGAAGTTTTCTGGAAGATCTTCTCTGTCGTCGGATTCTGAAGATTCGGACCTGCAGCAGGGCTTCACCAGGCGGTTCAGTAGTGGTAGGGGTCCTCTTCCGTCAGTTCCTCGTAGGTTCTTTCGTTCCAGTGGTGACTCTGCTCTTCCAGTCTCAGAGACCTGCTTTTTATGCAGTTTTCCCCCATTCATAAGGCATGGCTGTCAATCACACAGCAGGGTGGCTGTCCTGGCAAGGACAGTCGCCCAACCAATCAAACAGGAGTGCAACCTGGGTTACCAAGGGAACCCATGGCAGGAGTCCTAAAACCCCTCCCTCACATCCTGCCTACCCAGACTCTAAGGTGCCTAAAGAGGGCTTCGGTGTGGAAGCCTGCGAAAAGGCAATGAACAAAGGAACCAAACCTGGTTTGGAGCGCAGAGTAAAAGACAAGAAAGACATTTACAAAAAGAAATGGCGAATAAACCCAGCCGGAGCCGTAATTAAATATAGATGGTCAAGCGGGTTTATGTTTGAGGCTAATATAATAGCCTAAAACAATACCATGATTATTTAAGATAACCGCGGTATAAAAAATAGGGTAGATACCACTGCCACCAGCCAAGTCTTAGTGTAAAGGGAGCGAAACAATGCTCCAAGAGACACAGACAAAAAGGGATAAGAATTAAGAATTAAGGAAGATGGGGTGTACTGGGTCTGTGGTAAAAGTGACTAAATAAAGTTAATGGCAACTTTATCTTTTCTGGGGGACAGGTGGTGTATAACACACATGGAAGAATATGGCCATGGAGTAGGTGAAACTCCAGTGCCCAAGAACACACAAAAAGTAGAAATACACATAGCAAAACACATTTAAGAGTGGGAAAAAAGGCTCTCACTCTTATCAGATGAAAAAATAAATCCTAGAAATCCAGAAAAGCTGCTGAGGGACTCAGTATGTAAGGGAAATCAACCATTTATGAGAATTCTCCCTAACACTGACATAAAACGCTCTTTTTTTCAGCCTGATGTTGCGGTCGTGAAAGAGAAGGCCACGGATTTGAAGTGAATTAAGAAAACAGGGGTAAAGAACGAATCAGTTTGTTTTGGAGAGGTTTTTAAGTGGATGTTTTATTATGTTTTTATTTGGACAATTGAATCTTCTGTATGTGTGCTATACATTGAGCATGTTTTTCTATAAATCTGTTAGAGGCCCAGAAGGAAGAGGAGTACAAAGACACCGACAACAACTGAAACCAAAGATGTCACTTTCCAAACGGATTGCACAATGGAGAAACTACTATTTGAGGCACAGCTTGGTCCAGTCAATATTTAGACTTGGGATGCATATGTCCAGTGGCCGAAAAATGAATGGAATCTCACCGGCAAACCGTACAAAGTTACCAAGGACCACTGCTACTTTTTGCAAAATTGCCCAGATGAAACTGAAGACAATGAAGATGCATTGCAATTGCTCACAAACCCTTTGACACAATCTACACCCTCTAAAAATGTTCCACCCAAGACTCATTCATTGTTACCCGTTTCTACAATTCATGCCGAAATATCACAGCCTGAACTAACAAAGGTTGAAGCTTCATCGCAATTGACTGAGCAATTTGCTCAAGATCTCGACTTCAGTTTGCCTAGTTTGGGGAATTTTCCACTAGCACTGAGTCGCAAAACACAGCACTGCAGGACTATTGGCTATTAAAGGAGCGTATGAGGGGAGCCATTGGTGAATTTCTCTCGTGTATTACAAGGCACTAACCTGAAAATCCAGGCCAGCTGTGTCCACCACCATAACACTTTTCCATGGTCTGCTGAACCAATGCTAGGCAAAGTCCCTGCTGGAAATGTACTTTATTCAGCAGCTTTACTGTTCAGCGGATCTACTTTCAGTAACATTTCTAGTTTCTGTCAATTTGTGGGACTTAAGTTACTTGCTAAAACCCAGTACTACAAATATCAGAGGGAATTCTTATTCCCTGATATTAGTCATGCCTGTAAACAGATGTCAATGGACAGTACATTATCGGGCAAATGTGCCAGGCTATCTGGCAACGGACAGTGTGACAGTCCAGGATTTTCCGCTAAGTACTGCACTTACCACTTTCAAGACATGGAAAGTAAAAAAAAAGTGTATGTTCGGTCATAGTGCAGGTGTCTGAATGTACATTGTCTGTGGTCATGGAGAAACATGGTTTCATTAAATCCATTGAACATCTGGAATCCAGGGGAATGCAAATACACCTGGAAGCCACTAACAGGCACGTTTCAATAGCCAAGGCCATGCCAGAGCAGTTTCCTCACATTCACCATCAATTTGATGTATGGCACATTGCAAAATCAATCAATAAAAGAATTACGGCTGGTGGTAAAAAAAGTAGTGTTTGGAAAACCTTTTAAAGTTGTGTCAGTCTATCAGCAACCATCTTTGGTGGAGCTCCAAAACTTTGGATGGTTCTTTAGAAATTCTACTTGAAAATGGTGTTCATTGATGCACCATTGTTCCAACATACACTAATGGACCGAAAATATACATTTCCACGAATGTGCACATGGACCTTTATTGAAGGAGCAGGAATGCAAGAAGAAGTGGTTGGTGCCATGTTCACCTCCACACAAAGCACTTGGGAAGATCGTGTACGATAAAATGCTTTCAAGAGACCTGAGGGGACTCACCGAATTCTGTCATACTGGAGATGTGTAGGTGTTCCTTAATATGTGCCTAAAGTAAGGCCCAAAAGGGTGCATTTTGGCATAGATGGTATGGAGGCCAGAACAAAACTAGCTGTACTTGCGCACAACAAGAACGTTGACAGGGAACAAGCAAATACCGCAGGAACATTCAGGATGCTTCATTACCTCATGGCCTTTACAAAATGAAGCAAACAATGGTTGGACAAGCCAATAAACCAGGAAATGGATTTTGAATTTGTGAAAGATCTGACATTGACGGTTTTGGCCATGCATACTCATGGAATGGATGCCGAGTTTGTTCTGAGGACACATACAATGCCACAAAACATTGAAAACAATCCTTGTCATCCAAAATCGGATCTTGTTGAAAGGTTGACTTCCAGACTTAAATGATTTGTAGCTGTCTTCAAAATCTGCTCACAATAAAATGTTTGATATTTTCCCCAATGTTTGGACATTGTACATAAACAATCTAATGGTATTACACTTGCAATTTCAATGCTAGATAAAGTATTTATTTACTCCGATATAATCAGGTTTATGATGCATACATTTATATCGTTTAACTTTCCTTCATTGATGTTGCGTATCCTCTGCCTAGAAGACCCGTGTCTGGGGTTGCTATTGGTACTAATGTTCAGAAGAGAATTACCCTAGCACCTCAGTGCTGGAGTGCCCATTTGGGTGGGAAAAAGACTGATATGTAAATGGATATAATTTCCATCTGTCAAAGGTACACTGATGCTTGCTGTGTGTCAAACCCTCTCCTAGACCCAAACACCATGCACACATGGAATCCATAGCACTTGCACTCTTGTTAACTTTGAGAGAACTACACTTCCCAAGGGTAGAAAGGATCTTTGGATCCCTTTTACATTTTATTAAGTGAGAGTGCTGGGGAGATACTGTGTATACCCTTTCTCATTTTAAATAAATGTAACATTTATGTTTCAAGGACAAATCTAGAATTAAGAGCTGGTGGCAGTGATGTGTTGAACACTTTTACTGATGTAAGTGTCCCCCAACTGGTTTTGCTTCCCCTGACTTGCTATTAGCCTGTCCAGAATAGGTCTGCCTTAGGTTTTACCTTCTTAGAAAAATTTTGGGTCATTCATAAAGTGTAACACTGGGTTCTGCTTTCCCTCGTCTGTTTTAGACAAACACAGAGTCTTAGGTTACACCTGCCAGTTGATTAGACTATGGGCCTCTTTACGACCCAGGCGCTAATGGGTTAACGGCGGCGTAAAAGGCTGTGGCACCGTTAACCTATTAGCGCCTAATTACGAGGTCCCTTTGCGGGACCCGACCTTAACGGCTGGTTTTACCAGCTGTTAAAGTAGGGACCCGCAAAGGGACCTTGGTGCTAAGTACGGTGCCGCAATGTGCGGCACCGTACTTAGCGCCTTCCCCATTCCCATTGAGCCCTATGGGGCAAAAATGGGAATGGGGAAGGGCCATGGCGGCATGGGGAATTACCGCCCCGCCAACCTTGGAATGGGGTGGTAATTCCCCATTCCACCATGGCGGACACTGGCATGGACCATGATGCTAATAGCACCCTGGTCCTCTGCCTGGGTCATAATGAGGCCCTATGTGATTTATTGCTGAGCATCACGGTACAACTAATAGGGTCTACCACCTAGGCATTACTGAACATAATCTAAAAGTAAAAATTGGTTTCAACTTCCCAAGAACTCCTGTTTGGTGTCCCAAATAAGGTTATATGCTTTGGTCTGTGTTCCTTCAAGCATAGGGTTTTGTTATGATAAATATGGTTATATATAATGCGATAGTACATATTTCCCCCAAGATTTATCCAAGCCTAGTCGTATTTAAATAAACCATTTATTTTTTTTTCAGTGTTTCTTTGGAATATTTATATTACCATTTCTTTTATATTGATTTTACAGTCCTCTCTCCCTCATCAGACAAGCCTGGCTACTCAGCTCACGCTACCCTGAACTCAGTTGGTACAGCATTATACTAAGATTGGAGTATTGGACTGCCTCAGTTAAATGTTTTACTAAGCCCTTATTTGCACTTCAGAAAAACTGTCCCAACAGCATCTCAGTAGAAGTCATTACAATAAGGTATATGTTTTATATATGTACGATTTGGAGGTACGTCCCGTCGACAATATGTTTGATGAAAGGATAATGGAAAGGGGTTAAAAAGGATGTCATTTCAGACATATAATCTATCCCATGGCTCCCGTTCGCTAGATGGATCAAGCCCTTGCATCACTTGACGGGTTTGGACCGGCATAACCGATACCTTTTACGCACGAGTATCCCATAAAGATATTTGATTTTGGCTGGGTTAGCCTGTGCTCCCAGCTATTCTCACCTTTTGAAAACTGATCTGCCGCCAAGGGTACATTGTACTTGAATAGTGGAAACCAATTCTTCATCGCCTCAGGCCCCTCCCTCACTTGCTACGCTACAGCCTTCCCAAGAAGAAACACTTTTTGCTTCACCTGTGCGATTGTGCGCTTTCACCCACTACTGCAATGTTGAGCACAAGGCTATCAACTTCTCAGGGCTGGACTAGATAGTTAGTGGACGACTCAGAAAAATGTTCTAATGCTCCTAGCGTGTTAACCAACCCTTCACTTACAGGTTATGGCTTTGTTTTCCTCATTTGTCGCATTATGAAACATATGGTATTCATGCTGTATAGTATTGTGTGTGGTAACTGTTTTCACTTAACTAAAGATTTTCTTGTATTTATTGTTCCTGTCAACAATAAATGTATAGATACCTTTCAAATACACTTGTCCAAGAGACATTTTTGGCTCTTTACTGTGTGTGCTCATTGTGGGCTTCCAATCACTATCATCCCTCCTGAGAATTAGGGCCTCATCACGACTTTGGCGGTAAATGTGGGGATTATCCGCCGGACCTAATTAGCGCTAACGCCAAGGCCCCCGGCAGATAATCCGCCAGATCACGAGTTATCGTGCACACGCCCCGGTCCATGGCGTTAGCGCGAATAGCGCAAACCTTTAAATCCGGAGCACGGTGCGCTACCGTCATGGCGCGCTCATAGCACGCGCGCTTTTAGCGCATGCGCTTTTAGCACGCGGGAAACGCGTCACCGCAGGAATGGGAAATAAAGCGGCGGCCATCTTGGAAATCACAATCCGTCGGATATCACAGCTCCTGGAAGCCATCCGCGTGATCCAAGGCCAAAACATGCCTCAGGAGCGCACTAGGGGCAAGTCCGCCCTGGACAGGGTGATGAAGCCCAAATTCAGTGACCAGGAGCTAGCAGTACTGGTCGAGGAGGCACAGATACACCACGAGGAGCTGCAGCAGTGAAAAACAAGTGGCCAGTGCAGAGCCCAAATATGGCGAACCATCAGCCAAAGGGTCAGTGCTGTGGGGCGCGTGCCCCGGGATTGGGAGGATTGCCGCAAGTGCCTGAATGATCTGCGCGTCGGAGTCCGTGGCATCCTGTCATAGCACAGGAGTGCAAGCAGGGCCACTGGAGGAGGCCCACCCCCACCCCCACCCGAACTCACACCTTGCAAGGAGAAAATGACAGCCCTGATAGACGTTGGAACCATCGAGGACATTGGTGGAGCGGAGGCAGGGACTGGCATCGACTCAACGGCAAGTGAGTCCCATCCCCAAATACATGCATCTGAAAGTACCACACATACAGACCCTTTGTGAATGAAAGCGAAGACATGTGTCTGAGGTACTGCATACACCCATAAGTGAGGCCTACATCCCTAGAACGGTAGTGCTGCCTAGACGACCCTGTACGTGCAGTGCATGAATGACAGGGGCAGGGGATAGACTTCCATAGCCATAGGACAGCTACGTAGAGTTGGAGTGTGCATGAACACACCCCCAAAACCCAGAGCGCAGTGCATCCCAACCACGCATTCCCATGCAGTGTACCTCCATACACATTCACAACAAGCACCACATGGCGACTGAACAGAATGCAAGTTGAATGCATCATTGTTACTGTCTCCAATCACACTTGATGGCATGACCTGCATCACACAAATATATGTAGCATTGAACTCAAACCACACCCAATGTACCCCACAGGCACACGTCGATCCCAATGGGACGAAGATGATGGGGAGGAGGCCACACCAACACTCGCCCACAGCACCGCGCCTCCACCAGCACCAGCACCCCACAAAGAGGCCGCACCGAAGGTAGACGACCCAGGCCAACACCCACTTCACCCCAACGCAGCCCCGCCAGACAGCAGCGGCAGCCACATGGCCGCAAGGAGGCAACCACCAGCTCACCCCAAGCCCCCATTCACAGCCCCGATGCTGAGGGAGAGAGGTCTGCATCGGAGCCCCAACGTGGGAGCAACACCTCCACGTGGCCATCATGCCATAGGACAACACTCTCCCGGAAGTAAGGAGGGTGGAGGGATGATCACACCCCAGGGAAGCCCAAGCCCAGGCACACAGCATGCAGGAAGTGGACATGTGCTGGTGCGTTGTGTCCGCACACCACAGCCCGACGTGGACATGTCATCTTATGGGAGCCCAGAAGACCGGCACTCTGAGCCAGGCAGCCCAGTCCAGGCTGGCGCCATGTCGCCATACAGCCCCCCCCCAACAGCACACAAGTCGTAGGCCACCACGTGACGCACCAGGGGAGCCCTTCGTCACTGGGGCAGCAGTGATGGGCCGACTTGACATCAGTGAGGCCAAACAGGCCAGGGTGGAATCGATGGCGAAGGTGCAGAGCAGGCATCAAGGCAGTCAGTCAATCGATAAGGCATGGGTGCAAATACATAGCGCGGGAAAATGTGCGTACATGCCGAGTTGTTGAACAATGTACCGCTTGCCTGACAGGCTTCGGCCAACGCGTGAGGGAGTTGACGGAGGCAGTCTCAGCACTTGCGGAACAGACACGGGAGGCAAACAACCTCATGCGACAGCACATGATGGCCACCGCTTCAGTCCCTTCGACATCGACCACACACATGGAGGGTTCCCTAGAGCCATCTCCTAGGCGTTGGTCCATGCGCCACCTAAGGGCACGCACACCGGAGGGGCCCGGAAAAGGGAAGCGCCCGCGACCTTCCTAGTGGTGCATGGCATCGTTGTTGTTGCCCTGATGAGACACATGTGCCTATCTGCACAGTTGTGGGTAGTTTACTGGGGGGAAGAGGGGATAGTGTGCTGGGTGTTTACTGGGGGGAGGGGGGATAGTGTGCTGGGTGTTTACTGGGGAGAGGGGGGATATTGTGCTGGGTGTTTACTGGTGGGAGGGGGAATAGTGTGCTGGGTGTTTACTGGGGGCAGGGGATAGTGTGCTGGGTGTTTACTGGGGCGGAGGGGGGATGGTGTGCTGGGTGTTTACTGGGGGGAGGGAGGATAGTGTGCTGGGTGTTCACTGGGGGGAGGGGGATAGTGTGCTGGGTGTTTACTGGGGGGAGGGGGGATAGTGTGCTGGGTGTTCACTGGGGGAGAGAGGATAGTGTGCTGGGTGTTTACTGGGGGAGGAGGGATAGTGTGCTGGGTGTTCACTGGGGGAGGGGGGATTGTTGGATGAAAAATAAATCACGTTAGAAAATTCACAATGCATGGACAGTAGTGATTGTCACTGATGCAATTCAATGTTGAAGTGAGATATTTCCGATTTACCCATTACCCATTTCTAAAATAATCCATCAATCAATCCCTGTCTGGCCAACCTCCCCTCCCTCAGCCCAATCCTTTGTGCATGTGCAACACATTCTGGCACTTCATCGCCCTCGCTACCATCCTCAGGTGGATGCACAAGGGCATCAGGGGGCAGTGGCACATTTCTGCGACAGCAGATGTTGTGCAGCATGGCACATGTCAGTACAATTTAGCCTACTTATTCTGGTGCATACATCATTGCCCCTCCCGTGCGGTCGAGGCACCGGAAGCGTGCCTTCACCAGTCCAAATGCCCTCTCCACGCAGATCCATGTACGGGCATGGGCAAGGTTGTATGGCCGCTCCACCGCCGTGTGGGGGTGATGCACAGGGGTCATGTGCCACTTGTCTTGGGGATATGCAGATTCACCTGCAGGGAAGAGGAAGATAGTATGGGGACAAGGTAAGTCCAGTGGGTGTACAGGGCTCTGTCATCAGTGTCATTTTGCCTTTTTTTTTTTAAATCAAATTTTATTAGGTTTCACACCTGTGTTACAACAATGCAGAGCATATTTAAACATGAATAAACAGGAAACCAGTTATAACCCCTCACCCCCCACCAGTTCAAGTTCCCAATAATTGCGTATTTGACGGGTTCCGAAAAGAGAATAGCAAAGTCTACGGGCCTCATTACAACTCAGGCGTTAAGGGTTAACGCCACCGTTAACCCTTAACGCCTGATTCTGATTTTAACGCCTGCTTCTAGCTAACCTGCCATGGTGCTAATTACGCCGCCGTAATTTACGGCGGCGTAATTAGCGCCTTCCCCACTCCCATTATGCCCTATGGGGCAAAAATGGGAATGGGGAAGGGAAAATGGGAAATGGGGATTTACCGCCCCACTCACCTTGGAATGGGGCGGTAAATCCGCCATCCACCATGGTGTAAACAGAGTTTACACCATGGTGGTAAAGTTGGTGCACTTAGCACCAAGGTTGTAATGAGGCCCTACATGTTGTGCACTTGGCACGCCGAAGTCATGGGCCGAGCTTTTAAGGGTTCGGAGTTGGACCAATGAACGCTGGCCTGAGGTCCCCAGAGGGGGGTTCTCCAGGTCCGGAGCCTAAGATTACACTGTGCGGCCGTATTTTTCGAAGAAGGGGAGCCATATTTCCTCTATGTTGGATCTGGATTCGTCAAGTAAATGCTTGAGGAATTCCATGTCGTAGATGGCACGTACCTTGGTTACCCATGCTTTTTCCCCGGGCGTTCCGGGGTTCTTCCATTTTTGTGCCAGGCAGCACCTGGCCGCCACCAACATGACCTGGAGCATGTGGTCATGGATATTTTCATGATCGTCCCCAATTCCGAAAAGAAGAAGCCACTGGCAGGAAGACCGCTCCACCCCGTCTATCCCCTTAATCCATGACAAAACCTCCTCCCAGTACTTTTGGACCACAGGGCACCTCCACCACATGTGAATATAATCCCCCCTTTTGGTCCTACACTTCCAGCAATGTGGATCGTACCCCGGGCTCATTCTAGCAATCTTCTGCGGGGGGTAGTCCCAGCGATGCAATACCTTGAGGGCCTGGTGGCGATACTGGAGTGAGGCCGTGGAGCGGTTGGCCCGCCTACACATCTCCCTCCACCTCTCGTCGTCGATCTCCACACCCAGGTCCTTTCCCCATTGTGTGCGTGCAGGTGGGGGGTCTCGCGGGACAGAAAAGAGGAAGAGCTTGTAGAGGCGGGATATTATTCCTTTGGAGCCCCTCGCCGAAAGGAGGAGTTTTTCGAAGTCTGTAAGGTCTCTGCTGAGGGTGTCCCTCCAGGATGGTTCGATCAGGACTCCCTTAAACTGGAGATAGCGAAAGGGGGACATGGTGCGTATCCCCAGGGCCTCCTCCAGATCATTTTGCCTTTTATATCATTTGGCCTATACCATTGTGGTGTGTGCTGTCCTACGGGCACGATTGAATCAATGGGGTACTCTCCACTTGTACGCCTATGTATCTGTATGTAACAGTAATCATTCAGTTGTCGCAGGATAAGGGGGCACTTCCATCTACTTCTGCATGACAGAAGTGGTTGCCTCATGTGTCTTTGCAAATCCATTTGCTACAGTTGCATTTGCTAGTTGTCACTGCTCTGTACTGTTCTCCATGCATTTCCCTGGCCATTTTGGGGACAGTGTTCGTGGGATGAACATTGTCATTACTCGGCCTACTTATGTGTGGTGCGTTTGTGGTTGTGCCAGCTTATGGTTTGAAAATTAATGATTGTCGGGTGGGCCCGGTGGGAATTCTGTACTGTGTCAGGGTTCAGAGCCATGGTGCTACGCACATAGGAGGCTTTATTGTGGTGAGGCTTCCATATGTCACTGTGCCGCCACATGTCTTACATCCTGCATGGGTGTGTTCTCCTGTGTTGCACGGTGCTTGAATGTGTATGCTGCAGTAATGCTGCTGCCTATTGGGAATGATGGATTCTGTGACAGGCACCATCTGTTGTGGATTGACATGCTTTATGGTATACATTTGTACTCACCCAGTAGCCATGTGTTTTGCCCTCGATGCCTTTTCATGTACGACGGCAGAGTACTGTTGCGCAGGACCATGGAGTCGTGGGTGGATCCTGGGTAACGGGCAGAGCAGTGGATGAAGGTGTGGTTGGGACCACATTTCATCTGCATGTTGAGGGAATGGTACTGTTTCTGGTTTCTGTAGGCAGCCTCATGTGCCTGGGGTGGTACGAGGGCCACATGTGTGCAGTCCAGGGCTGCTATTGCATTTGTGACTTGGGCAATGGCATAGTATTGACACTTCAGGTGGTGCAGCTGTGCCTGCGTGGCTGGCAATGCAATGTGTTCATTCACATGATTCAACAGTGCATCAAGCACCTGTCCCAGCATGGCATTGAATGTGGACTGGCACATTCCATGCATCATGGCAACGGTATGTAGGTAGATGCCAGTCCCAAGAAATTGAAGCACAGACACGAGCTTCACTAGGGGAGGTACTGCGTGCTGGTGGCTATACGGCTGCCAATGTCCCCCTGGATTGTGTCCAGTTACTGGGTGATGGTCACCCTGTCCAGCTGATAATCTGTCACCAACTGACCATTAGGCAGGGCCCAGGGTGTTGGCCTGACCGTGGCGATGGCTGGCTGCCTTGCTGGTGCTGCTCTCCAACTCCTTTTCCTCATCCCCACTGACCCCTGCACTCCCAAGGCCCCAGCCTGTTTGGCTGGCCTCTATAGCTCCAGACGCAGCAGCTAGAAGTCAACATCTAGGCTCCCAGCTTCAAATGGCAGCATGGTGTTGGGGAGGGCGTGTTGTGCATGGGTGGGTCCTTTGTAGGCCTCCGATTTGTAGTTGTTCCACCTGGGTTCTTATTGCTGTCTCCTCCCTGCTCCTGCTGGTGTAATGGTGTTGGGGAGGGCGTGTTGTGCATGGGTGGGTCCTTTGTAGGCCTCTGATTTGCAGTGGTTCCACATGGGTCCTTATTGTTGTCTCCTCCCTGCTCCTGCTGGTGTAATGGTGTTGGGGAGGGTGTGTTGTGCATGGGTGGGTCCTTTGTAGGCCTCTGATTTGCAGTGGTTCCACCTGGGTTCTTATTGCTGTGGCCTGTGTTCTGTTACCTCCAGCTTTTTGCTGGGGGTATTTTCGGCGGATTGTCCACCGCTTTTATGGCGCTAATAGCGCCAACGCCGGACTCGTGATTGCTGATGTTTTAGCGCGAATGGTTCCTGGCGCTGTTATGGCCGGCGCTTGTACAGCCGGCTGTACTTGCGCCAGCTGTAATGGCACCGGCGGTATTTGGACTTGTGATCCGACGGACCATTAAAATCGGCGCTAATAGCGTTACCGCCGATTTTAAGGGTTACCGCCAAAGTCGTGATGAGGCCCTTAGTCTTGACTGCCTGCCAAGCTACCTGGATTGGTCTGGCTTGTCCAGAAAGTTCCCCTGTTTCACTCAACCAAGAGTGGCCTCCTAAACTTCTGCACTTCAGGTAAGAGTTTAGACATGCATCTTAACACTCTCCTCCAGCACTTGTACACCCATTGGTTCCCCCTTCCTTACCCTATGAACTAGTACGGCCGATTGGCACAAGGCCAAGTCAAAGCATGCAGCTAACTTATTTAGTATGGGCACGCAATGTCACCTGTCTCGCATGAAGGTAGAGAGGGCTGCCTTAGGTACACAAGGGAGTATGAACGGACATGACATGCATGAATTATAGTAAGCGGTGTACAATTTAAGGCTTTCCCCTATCACGCTCACACCAGAATGAATACAACCCTCTAGGGAAAGAAGCCAAGAGATAGCTTTCAAGGATAACAAGGTTTAATTTTACAGAACACAAAAAATATCAGCAAAGGACTCTGCTGCTCGAGAATGTTCAAACTCCAAGATGGATGTTGGTGAATTTTGAGAGGGCACAGAGTCAGTAATGATATCACATATAGGGTCTGAACCAACCCAGTAGATTGCTAAAACAGTATACTTGATCCTGCTCCATAGGGGATGCCAGGCTACTATTGATTTGTTTCTCAGCCGTCTGTTGATTCCCACATGGATCAGCTGGGCTCATCTCTCTATGGAGTGAAGGTCAGGTCTCTCAGAAGTTACATTGTGAAAAGTACAATAATATGCTAAGCCTACTACTACATGACTATTGAATGTACCTGGGAGGTTCGTGGGCTGCTGCCCAGGGGAAGGGAGGAAGAAATACAGTCACACTGAACAACACATTCCGCACTTTGTGCCATGAAACAGTGCTGGATGAGGGAGAGGTGGGGTTTCAATTACATTTTCTTACAGAGATGAAATATCCCCGGAATTAGCAGCAACACATACCTTTCTGGATTGTTCCTACGTTCCTGTAGCTAAACATATTTCACATAGCTGTTTGTAACAGTCCTTCTTTTTCTGAACCACTTCCCCCGAAGCACTCGATACTCGTGTACAACTTCGATGTTCTTATCATTGAGAATCGAATGCCGAGCCAATCGCTAATTTTTGCGTTGACCACACCTCAAGATTTTAGTCTTGTCAAGATGAATTGACAAATCATTTCAGATGATTAATTCTTGCAGAGCATTGAGGAGGTTTTGTAGGCCTCTCAGTGTTTTAGACATTAAAACCATGTTGTACGCATATAGCAACCATGGGATTGGTTTAATCCTAAGTCTTGGAGCATCCGCCGTGACCTTCGAGAGTTTTTCTCCTACCTCTGCTATGAAGACGTTGAACAGGGCTGAGGCTAATATACAGCCCTGTTTCAACCATCTGCACATCGGAATGATTGAGGACATGTCACCACCGGTAGTTAGGCAGACTTGCAAGGTTGTATTTGAATGGAGAAGGCCTATCAACAACCTGATGGATTCTAGACGTTTAGCCTTTTGGAGTTTTTGTATTAGATGCCCCGTGGAGACAGAGTCAAACACTGATCTGAAATAGATGAACTTCATGTAAACTTTAGTGCGCATGAGAAGGGAGCAAGCTTTAATGGCGCTGATCGATAACAGATCCACGGTGGTACCCAACTCGGGAATAAAACTTGTTTGGAAAGGATCTCTGTGATTGTACTTGTCTGAACTAAGAAAAATTGTCTAAATTTAAACACACTCCCATCCCCTGCACACCTTTAAAGCTGAAATGAATCAGTCAATGTACTGTTTACTTTTTCACAAATACATAATTAAGTAACATAATAAAACACAACATGCATTGCTTTGACCTTAACAATTGAATATAAACAAATAGTATTAGGCTTCACACATGGCCATCATAAAATGCAAAACGGCAAAGAAAAAGAAAATTGTTCTTAGGTTGGAATGCGATTTCAAGCTCTATGTGTTTCGGGGAAATACCCCTTCTTCAGGAGCAACAGAGATCTGCAAATACATATATATATAGGATTATCAGTCACTTAAAAATCAAATGGATACTCAAAGTTATTAAACGAATCATAACAAACGCTATCTTCGTATTTAATCTTCAAATTTGTACTTGTCTGACCAGATGTTAAAATTTTGCAATGCCAGAATGGCGATAGGTCTGTAGTTAGCAGTTGATTGCCCTTCTTCAAAATGGGAATGGTAATTGAATGCAACCACGAGGGTGGTATCACATGAGTGAGTAATACCTGTTTGAAGATAGTGTACAGAATCTTGGCCCACAATTCTGGATGTTGTTTAAGCATACAACTATGCAAACCATTTGGGCCACATGTTCTCGAGGTGCTCAATTTGTGGATATAATAAACAATATCCTCCTCTGTAATTAGCATTTGCAGTTCATTTGTTGCTGGGGTAGAATAGGCCACAGCTTGTCATTAGAAAGAGCATATAGTGTGGCGAAATTACTTATCCAATCTTGCTCTGACACATCATTTATTTGTATGGGTGCATGGGCAGATCCGTGTGCCTGATTAATGAGATGCCATTTTCGGGCAGAATCTTTGGTGCAGATCTGACAAAGCATATATTCGCCATCTTTTTGATACATTAATGGCTTTGAGCCAGTTTTTGTATTGCAATTGTATTTGTCTTAGAACCTGTGCTCGTACCACCAGCTGAAAATTCCAGATAGCACGCTTTGCTTTACGAAAAGCTGCCTTTCTGTCCTGTAAAACTAAGTCAAATTTATGTTTGTGTTTATAACTAGGTTTACTAGTGGTATATTTACATTTACATTGCTTAAATAATTGAAGAGCTGTTGTATAATTATGAGGACGGGAAGACTGAATGTGTTTGTGCAGCTGCGTTAAAGTGTCCTCTGTTCAACGGAGGCAATTGCGGCCTCCAGTAACCCTTAGCTGAAACTGATACTAACTTGTAGTAATAGGAGAAGTCTGCACTTTCCAGGTTCAGGAGAGGACCAGCATATCATGATCACTCCTGGATTGCGCTTGAACGCTGAATGTATCAGCGTCTGCAAACAAATTGTGGTTGACATATACATAATCTATAATAGCTTGCTGATGACCTCAACGCCATGTACTTTGCGGAGGCACGTCTCCCTGGAGATCTCCATTGGCTATCAGGAGGTGTCTTTCCACCATGATGGCTTGCCATTTCTGCTTCAAGATGTGCTCTGCAGGGTTAGTGCCAGCAAAGAAGTGCAGATTTAAGTCTCCAGCCACAATAATATGAGTGACAGGTGAATCTGCGGCCACTAGATCAAGCATATGTATTAGGTCTTGCCAAAAGATAGAACTCAACGCTCCCGTCGTTTTTGTAGATGTTGATAATGACTGCAACCTCAGCAGACCATTTTAGTCTAACTAGTTGAATGCATTGACTAGGGGATGCCCAAAGTGAAAGGGTCATGGAGCTTGATATTTTGATTGTGGCTAATAGAACTGCCACTGGTATGCCCTTAGAGGGTAATTTGACTGGAATAGTCAAAACGTCTCCTGGCCAATTGGAGACTCCGTCAACCATGTCTCCTGCAATAGAACAATATCAAACTTCTCAAGATCCTTAAAGTCAGGATCAAGGAGATGTAAAAAGCCTGTGTTTTCCAGCTCGCCAAGGTAATAGTTACCTTGGTTGGGATTTGTTGCACTTATGCTTGGGAGACTTGTCTTGACTGATGCAGAGTAGCTGAACATACTCCTCATTCCATTGTCGCAAGCTCCATCATGGAGCATGAAATACGTAGAGGCTGGGCTGAACGCAAGGCATTCATTGGGATTGGGGGAGTTATGATGGGTATAACTGAGTCTTTAAAAGTGTCTTGACTTAGCAAAAAGCCCAAAGAAAACAGATCCGCTCTTGCATATGGTGCTAAGAACAACCCCTGAGTGTATCCAGAGTCGTGTCATTGTCAAATTTGACTCTGTAAGAAATTAAACTTGATTGATATCAACTGACGTGATATCTTCCAGACTCGGGATGTCATTGAATATATTTAAAACACTTGACCTATTCAAGTCAAATTGGGGAAAGGGGCAAGCCCACTGTAGAATCAAACAGTGAAACTGTCCCAAAGATAATTTGTGGGATGGAAAATAATCTCGAGCATCTTTCACGACGTTGTTATACTGAATAATAGAGTTTTTCTCAATGGGGTTTCCTTTTCATATTCGCTGGATGGACGCAGCGAGAAAAATTCATCAGGTAGCTGGTCTTTTGAGTCCTTGGGAAAATTATGGAGGCCCAGCGTACCTCTGTGTAGCACTTGGGTGTTAGAATGCTTTTGTGTGGAGGCCATGTATATTGCAAGAGAATTTTCAATTTCACTGTGACGTTGTTCGAGAGTAAGAACATCATTTGGATTAACTGCTATTGGAGCTTGTGATGTAGGCCCCTAATGGATAGATTGGGTTTCACAGTTTGTGCAGCTTGCGGTAAAGAACCCCAGATTGATGGTGGGGGCGTTACTTCAGATGGGGCTATCTGTGGGACAGTGCATTGATCCATTTCTACAGCTGATATCAGATCGTCTAAAGAAACATGTTGAGGGTTAAAATTCTAACTTTTGGTTTTCTTTTCCTTATTGTACCAACTAATTCTTGCATATTTCTTAGTGATTGTTGCTGATATAGATTCTGTGTTTCTATTAGGTATATTTATGGCATAAATAAACAGTTTGGCGCAAGAATGAGACTGTGCCGACTTTGAGTTCATGTTCTTGGTATTTTTCTGTAATGGGAGAGTTTTCGTTTTTGCTTTTGTGTTCCCCTATAATTTAAAGATGTTAAAATCCTGTTTACATGGGCCTGTGGAGCTCGCCGCTAAAGATACAGCTGAGTGGCCAATCGATTGTGAAGAATCAACAGTGGAAGGTGTAATGCAGTTGTTAAGCACGATCAATGTATTGATCCAATGATGGTGCTACGGCAGAGGGCCGTATGGTCAAGCCGTTGCATGTTGCCGCAGGCTTGCTGACTGTTGGAACAATATCGATGTGTACCGCCGGTCGAGGTATGTTAAGCTTTTGCACTTGTCGCTGATATAATTCAGAGAGTAGCGATGTTTGGTGTGCAACTTTAGCATCTAAGGCTTCCAATAATTCTGCAAGCAACATTAATGATATATTCATTGCTGCTAAAGTGATCTTGATAGGCGGGTTGAAGTTGATTTGTTGGAAAGTGGGTGTGATTGTGAAATGCTTTTTTTTTTTTATTCAAACGGTTCTTTTATTAGTTCGATCAACAAACTTTTACAACATTTATAGAAATATGATTTCTTCACATTTTACAATTGAGATTTTACATTCTTGTGTCAATTAAACAATTTCGATCTGCAAACTTTTCTATATACAATTTGTTGAGAGTTTTTAAAAACAATTTCCATATATATTGAAACAAATTAAATGTGTTGGTATCTATTGGTACTCCCAGCACAGTTTTTACAGCTTCTTAATTAGTTGTTACTAGTATAATAAGAAGTAGAAAGGTTCCCACTTATGTTCTATTTTCCATGCACAAGACGTAACATTTTCTCAGTTGTATATTGTAAAAACGTTTTCTGCAGTTTAGATTTCTAGGTCTCTTGTGAGAGGGGTCGGCTAGCCCAGCCATAATTATCATTCCAGAGTATTCAGGAGTTAATAGGGTTTACAGTATTAAGGGAGATGTAATTGCATGTTTCTTACATTTCCTGCTAGCCTAAGCCGTGCTCATTCGAAACCTCATCTCAAGGTCATTGTTTATAATCATTAGGAATCTACATAGAGCTAGTATAAAGCTTGTTCGCGTTCCCCACATCGAGGCCAGCCAAAGCCATTCCCTGTTACCCTCAGTTAGCACATCATTGGATGCGATTGTTAGTACACGCGTTGTTTCAAAATAAGGACACAATATAACTAGATGTTTTAGGGTTTCTTTGGCTAAGCCATCATTACAGAACCTGCATCCTGCATCTGCGGTAGCCTTCCAGTACGGACTCCAGCAACAGATTCGTTCTAAAGTGAGGCATTGGTTCAATTTAAAACGAAGATACGTTTCTCTGGCTTTGTTACAGGGAAACTGAATTAAATAAGGCTTATGCGGTCGTCTGGCAGAGCAAAAACGAGCTGCTTCCTTGTAACTCTTTAATGACTCAATTTCCGTTACTGTTCTACACCAGTCATTCTCTATGATGCGATGGTTCACATGCCCCTGTCGGAATTCTAAGTCTGCTGGTAGAAGTGCAATTCCATCCAATAACTGCACCATTTGAGCATAGTAGGTTGTGATGGACGAACGTTCAGACGCAATCATTATCTGCCCCAGGTCCTCATATAAGCAATTGGGAGGTGGATATAACATTCTGGCGAAGTTTGCCAATAAACGCCAGTTGCGGCGTGCAGATAAGGCAGTGATGCCAAGTTCCTGCCTTATTAGACTATTCGGTGTCGATTTGGCCAACCTTAAGGCTCCTTTCCACATACACCCTTGTACTTGATCAAGATGGTTGTTAATATCCACTAAACACATGTCTAAAGCATAAAGGATGATAGACTCCACTTTTAAAATAAATATAAAATTGAAGTAGTGGTAGCAGTGAGAATTTGCAGAACTTTAAATATACCATCCGCATTTGTGTGGCGAGAGGTGCCGCTTTCTTGTGTAGTACGTCGCACCACATAGCCACAGAATTGCAATCAGATATAGTGTAGCCAAGGTATCGGATTTCCGGCACTATGGTTATAGGAAAACTTTCAATCCTCCAATTGCGTGTGATGTTCTTTCTCTTGTGATTTCTAAACACTACTATATTTGACTTTTCCACATTACATTTTAGGTTGTGGGTCAAGCAATAAGATGCAAATAGATCTAGTTTAGTTTGCATCCCTTTAGGCGTACGATCAAATAGTACGATATCGTCGGCAAAGGCTAGCCTTTGTATTTTAAGATGGCCAAGCCTAGCTGGGTATGAAATCAAGGTGTTCCAAATGTCATTTATGCCACATATACAAAGATTGAATAAAGTGGCAGCTAAATTGCAACCTTGTTTCACACCCACAGCGATGTTTATTGGATGAGTAGTTGCACCTTCGCTGTTCACTCTTACCAAATAGGTGGTATTTGTGTGGAGCTTGGCTATTAGTTGTATAATGTACTCAGGTATATTCATTGCAGCCATTTTTTTCCATAAGAGCGAACGAATAACAGAGTCGAACGCATTGATGCCATATATAATGGACCGGAGTCCCTATTCTTGTGCTTAGCTAAGAGATGGGCCATGATTGTGTCATTTAGCGGGGTACCCATTCTTGCACGAAATCCAATTTGGTACTTGGACAGGATCTTAAGCTCACCAATAACCGCTTCGAGTTCCCCCAAAAGCAGTGTCGCAAACACTTAAGCAGCAGTGTCAATTAGAGCTATCGGACGAAAATTGGAAGGCTGAGACCTTGCTCCTTTTTTGTATATTGGGACAATAATGGAGGCTAGCCAAGACGGGGGAGTCTCTAGAGATGTCAACATGTTGTCAAAAAGTGTCTTAAGTATTTCGGCCCATATGTCAGGATAACGTTTTAGGACGCAAGATGGAATCCCGTCAGGGCCTGCAGCTTTTGAAAATTTGAGAGAACTTATCGTTGCTGCAATGGTGGTAGCATCCCATGGTGGAAAAGAGGGAGTTGCTAGACACGACCATTTGTATTCGATCTCTACAAAAGGTAAAGGGAGAGCAAACTTTTCTTCAAAGTAGGCTCGCCAAGCCTGTGCAGAAATCGATAGGGATTGATCTGCCATGAGTACTGAGGTTCCCACCCTCAATAAGGCCCAAGTGGATCGTCTATCCCTGTGGCATAGTGTGCTAAACATTTTCTGATTGTCCTGGTTGTGAAGGAAGCGTTTGTGATCTCTGCACTTGTTCCGATATCTGTTCACTATACGTTTTTTTTCTATCAAGTACTCAGTCCATGTGGATGCGGTTCTCACGATCTGTCTCAATACCACCCTCTTAACTCTTCCAGCCTCCATAATGAAGCTAGAAGGATTAGGGGTAGACCTTGAGGCATTTTGAGGAGACCACACCCGCAAGGACTGTAATACATCCAATGTTATTTTAGATATATCAACCCCCCCTTGGTTTAGCAACTTCAGATTGACCCCAGGGTTTAGAATAAGGATCAAACGTGCAGAAATCATTTAGTTTACCCTGTCACAAAGTCTGGTGGCCCATCTGAGTGAGAGGCCAGGACGATCCCCTTCTATAAACCCTTGTTGATGGTCAATAGGTAGATGCATTATGTCCATTTGAAGCTTCAAATGGATAATGCAATGATCCCCATGCCCCGTATCATGTATTGCAGCATTCGTGGAATTTAATCCTCGGGAAGTGGCAAAGTAATCAATACAAGTTGCTCTATCAGCTCTTCTCCAGGTGTGGCAGTCACCATGAGTACAAAAGGGGAGAATGTCAAATTCCCAAGATTTTAAGTATTCTTGCCATAGTTTACCTCTCTGCCATGCTGGATGCATGCCCTGCAAATCTGCAGATGTGGAGCTAAATTTCATACAGTAAGCGTTGAAGTCTCCTCCCAATACAATGTCACATGTGGGGTGTAAAGTGAGGATGTCATCAAATAGCTTATCAAGCTCATTAAATACATCTCTTAGGTTAAGCAATACTGGGTTATGATATAGAGTTATCAACATGAGAGGGTTTGGCCGAGAGCCTTTAAACATGATTAATACAGCCATTGTTGCATTTGCATTAAACACATCTAGGACCACTAGATCTAAATTGGTGTTTATACATATAGCCAGACCTCCATAAGGCCGACCACATGTACCGCGTTTGGCCTTTAATTGAAAAACAGTATAGCCAGGCAATATAAATTCATGGGTACACATGGTTTCCTGGCATAGCATAATATCACAATCCATTTTCAAATGAGGATTACTAAACCATGCCTTTAGATTGGTAAACCCACATGAGTTCCAGGAGAGAATGGATAGGGGAACAGATTACTTAGTGAGGCGTATTATTCATGGCTGGGTTTCGGATGTTTTGGAGGGCGGTCAACCAAGACCAATCTTTACTGGTATTGGAGAGATTTACTAGTTGCGCAATTACATCTATGCCTCCCGTACTGTGCAAGTCACCGATGACCAACTTCGGCAGTGGCACAGGTAGAGGCGCAAGGGGCATTTCATTAAAGGAGATAGCATTGTCAATTGAGTCAAACGGGTGCAACATTAGTCCAATAAAGCGTAGTTCCTCTGTGTATTGCAGTAGTAGGTTGGTTATAATCGCTGTTTGTACCTTGCATACCATACAATGATTTTGAATTGGCGGCAATGTTATCCATTCAATATCGGTCGTATGCAAGGTACGGAGCCCTGGAATGCGATTGAAAGCTTGCATCAGGCCTGAGCGATTGAGTCGCTTTATACCATTTTTAAATGATATAATCTCCCATCCTATAATAGTGGTGGACTGTTTTGGTACTTCCCCCGTTTGTCCAGTAGAACCCCTAGACTGGCCTGGAGATGAGTCCTGCTGATTTTGTTGCAGGCCTTCTCCCTTCATGTCTTGGATGGTGGAGGGTTTGCTCAGGCTCTCCCGGTCATTGCCAGGATGCGTGGGCTGTTGTCGTTCCATGGTTAGTTCGACCATACCAGTAGCAGTGTATAAATCACATTCCGTCACGTTATTGGAGGGTGGGGGAGCATCAGCCCTACATTTATGTGTGGTTTTATTCTCTATGGCTTTGAAAAAGTTTGGTAGTTGGGACTGGGCCAAGGCCGGCCCTGACCCCTCATTTGGAGAATGTATCATTTGCAAAGGGCGTTTATTTGTATTTTTGTTAAGGCTTGTTTTGTCAGGGATCAAATCATTTGCAGCACTTTTCAGTGTTGGAGATTTGGGTATGGCCTTTTCCACACTCTTACTTTCATTTTTTCCTTTCTTTTTTCCATTTGCTTTTACTTGGGGGATCAATTCCTCGTGGGCAGGTTTAATCAGTTTTAGCCGATCTGCTTTCCTTTTTAATGCACGGAAAAATAATCTTTTTTCCTTTCTCGAGGCAAAGGGGCGCTGAGCCGTTTGCGGAGAGGATTCCTCATCCGCAATTGGCGTATTCTCAGGCACAGATGGAGGATTTTCAAGTGCTGGATCAGACTGAGAGGTGGTCGCAAATAGTTTAGTTAATGCTGAGGGGCTATCCGGGTAAAACCCTTGCCCCCCCTCCATCGAGGAAGAAGAGGGCCCTGCATTCACCACTTCTTGGCTAGGTTGGAAAAAAAATAGCAGCTGTTCCAACTTTTCCGCATGTAGTGCAACCTCTGTACATAGTTGGGCATGGGTGAGAATTTGGCATGTATTGTCCAGTTTGGGGGCAATCAACGTTTGTGCAAATGATTGCGGGAATGAATAATTAACTATGGAGGGTTTCACAATGTAAAGTTCCTTCTCTGGGGCATCTAAGTCATCTGTTTGAGTAGTCGCTGATATTGTTAAAGAGGTTTTTGGTTGCAACGTTTTTTGGCAATCCAACCCCTGTCTAAGGGAATCTGCGAATATGAATCCCTCTAATTTATTGATTTTCATTAAGATATCAGTAAGTGCTGATTTGCAATCCCTCAATTCATAATGCGTGTATTCATGTCCACAATCCAACAGGTTAAGTATCCTTGTTAGCACCGGGTAAGATGCTTCAAGGGATTGCATATCCCCTGTAGGTTCTAACATATCAAAGCCCAATGGATGATTTACATCTTTTTTAGGGGGCAAGTGCCCTGAATTGGTGTCCGGTTTGTTAGTGTCAAGTGAAAGCCGTGTAGGGGACAATGGCCACGAGCTAACTATCGGGGAGTTAGTGGCCTCAGGTGCATTGACTACTGATGCTGCGGAAATATTTAGGTTCTCCATGCATAGCTCATCATTACAGTGGATGTAGTCATCAGCTCTTTTGTAACCTGAGAGGGTAACTGGTGTCGAGGGCCCAACTGATAGCCTGACTCGTTTTTCCAGGGCAGCAAGCACCACCGGCGCTAATATGGAGTTATCCGAAGGGGATGAGGGCATGTCATCAGTTGCCAGTTCTGTTTGCACAGGTACAGTATCCATCCGCATACTCAAAAAGCTTTCACGGGGAGCTTTAGGTATTAGGCCCCTACAGGGTAATTCAGGCTCAGATGGCAAGGAACTAGTTACCCCCATTGCGAGTGATTGGGCACGTGCGTAGGAGAAGGCCACCTCGTGTTTTATTAGGTCCGGATCTGTTATTGGCGCCCAATGTGCCGCTACTTCCGGACTCTTACACAGTGCCGTTGCGGCATTTTTTACAAGGTCTTTGGACATGGACATTTTTTTGTTTTTTTGAGTTTTTTTATGGTTTTTACAGGGAGACGATTCCAAGGGGCGCCCACTGCGCAAATTTGAGACCATTGAACCCACACATGCAGAATAAGGATTTGCGTTTAATAAAGTACTAGGACTTACTTTATCCAAGCTCCCAGCCTCACTGCCCAACAGCCCAACAGCCACTTGGAGGGGTATATAGAGATCTTCAAGCTGCAGGGGCGGGCAGATAGGCGGGGCCAGGCAGGGAGTGACTGCAACAACAAAAACACAGAAGAGGGACAAAACAGACCGTTAGGTCGTGGACTAAAGGATGAGCATAATAGGCAAGACGTAAAGGAGTAGCTGCGGCGAAGCCGCAGCGGCCCTATACAAAAAGAAACTCAAGCGCCTTTACTAAGAGCATTAATAAATGTCCATTTACTTCTTTGCTTGTCCAATGCGACGGCGTATCGCCAGCAGTAGCTCTTCCTCTTGCGCACGATGCACGTGTAGGACGAAATGTGGGGCAATCACAATGCAGATCCACAGGATGTTTGGAATGGAGCAACAAGTCCGGGCAGCCCAACAGCCACTTGGAGCCCACTTCGATGCGCACGTGCGATGCGCGTGCGCGAGGGCTATATAGAGAATTTCAAGCTGCAGGGGCGGGCTGATGGGCGGGGCCAGGCAGGGAGTGATTCTTTGCTTGTCCAATGCGACAGCGTTTCGCCAGCAGTAGTTCTTCCTCTTGCGCACGACGCGCGTGTAGGACGAAATGTGGGGCAATCACAATGCAGATCCACAGGATGTTTGGAATGGAGCAACAAGTCCGGGCAGCCCAACAGCCACTTGGAGCCCACTTCGTTGCGCACGTGGGATGCGCGTGCACGAGGGCTATATAGAGAATTTCAAGCTGCAGGGGCAGGCAGATGGGCGGGGCCAGGCAGGGAGTGATTCTTTGCTTGTCCAATGCGACGGCGTTTCGCCAGCAGTAATTCTTCCTCTTGCGCACGACGCGCGTGTAGGACGAAATGTGGGGCAATCACAATATAGATCCACAGGATGTTTGGAGTGGAGCAACAAGTCCGGGCAGCCCAACAGCCACTTGGAGCCCACTTCGATGTGTAATGCTTTTGTTGCTTTTCTTGGAGTGGGTTTAGAGAAAGACAAAGACAGAACATAAGAATTTTGCACAGAGTGCGCAAACATTATCGGTAACTGTGAAAGGTTCACATCTGCAAGACGGTGAAGGTGAGATCGCAAATGGTTTGCAAAGTGTGTTATTTCATTGGAGATGTTTCCCAGACCGCTGGGAATTGTTATTTGTTTATCTGTACACAACAGCTTCTCAAGAGCCTCGTCATCAGCAGCTCGTGTTAGGTTGCTTGGTGAATTCAATTCAATATTTGTGGGCGCCGCAGCATTTGCCACGGCTGCTTCAGTGTTAGTTAGCAAATTACATTCTGTAAGTTCAGGATTGTCACCTTTCTGATTTGGAAGTTTCGAGTGGGCCACACTCAAAGCTAAATTGTCTGGCAGCGTTTGTTTGTAGCTGGCTATAATTAGTGAGTCAGGCAGGGTTGACTGGTGAATTGTATCAGTATTTGACTCAGTGACTGAATTCGAGAGCTCGATAACATCAGCTGAAGACACAGCTGACTCCATCAGAGACAACGCCTTTATTTGCTTCGACTCGCAATGATAAAATTCACGTATATCAACCGTGTGAATTTTCGATGGTAATGAACTAATTGTGGTTAATTTATGTATAGCACCCCTAGGAGGGACGGACCTCGCTGGGGTACGGGTGAGTTAAATGGCCAATTTTGTTGTTTGTTTTGGTAACGGCATATCCGTTTTTAAAGTGTAAATTTCCCCCGGGCATGGGACGGTTCTGATTGACAACTAAACACCACTGGGGAAATAAACCAGGAGTGCTTAGCCAGAGAAACAACTTACTTAAAAACTGCAGAGGGTCAAATAACTTGAAATACTCAGCGAGAAGGGGAAGGGGGCTGCTGCTGCCCGCTGCTCAACTATGCATCCAAGCAGCACACTTCCAGCACACTTCAGCGGGGCATGCACACATGCACGCAGCCCATTCTTTTTCAGTGTTTCTGGGTAAAGGGGCATGGCCAATACCTCACGATGGGCCTCATTAGGAGTTTGGAGGTAGCCATGCCGTTTTTAGCGGCATGGCTACCCCCAAATCGGGTACCGGGTCCGGGTCCCGAAAAAAGGGAATTACGGGCCATTCTGACGATTGCGGGCCCGGTAATTCCCTTTTCTCGGGACCCAGACCTGATACATCCCCATTCCCATTTGAGCCCCCATAGGGCTCGCATTGAAATGGGGAGGATGCTAACAACGGACCCGGTAATGACGGGTCCGTTGTTTGCATCCTGGTCTGCTCGCGGGTGCCGGTATGCACGTCTGGCCAGACCACACATGCAGTCTGGTACCCGTGAGCAGACCTCATAATGAGGCGGTAGAGGGATAACGGCGCCGACAGCTCAACCGGCCCTGTTATCACTCTACCGCCTGGGTCGTAATGAGGTCCAATGTAATTTTTGTAATTACAGCAGTACTAAAACAAAATGAACAATGAGGTGTTATTGCAAAAGCAGATAATGGCTCACATGGTGCAAGTAAATGTTAATAGTGAGTATTCTGCATACCACTGCAAAATGTCAGTACAACAAAGATGTCTCTGGCAGCCAAGCAGCACACTTTGAGCACATTTCAGATGTGCGTACACAGATGCGCACAGCTGTTCTTTTTCAGTGTTTCTGGGTAATGGGCGTGGCCAATGTCGTCACAATGTAATTTTCATAATTACAGCAGTTCCCTGCAAAATGTCAGTCTAACAAAGATAGTCTCTGGCAGCCAATCACCACACAATAGATGCGGGGCACGTAGATGCGTGTGGCCCGTTCTTTTTCAGTGTTTCTAGGTAAAGGGGCATGGCCAATGTCCTCACACTGTAATTGTCATAATTACAGCAGTTCTTTAAATCGCTACACTTCCCTCTCTTCTATGAGGATCACCTTTTCCTCTCTCTTGCTGCCCCTTCTGTAGATTCGTTCTCTGGCAGACTTCTATCTCCAGTCTTCAAAATCTGAGGCACTGCTCACCTGCAGCAGTCTCCTCTTTCCAACCTTCTCCAAACAGGAAACACCTGTTCTCTTTTCGATCTGTTAGCTGTTCAACAAAAAATGTTACTATCTCTGTCCATATTTTATGGTAGGGGCCGCTATGTTAAGCAGGTGCATCTGGTTCTCAATCCCATTAGGATCTTTACTTACTTCATTAACCTTTCATGCACGTCATGCACGTCGTGGTCTCAAATACTCCCTGTTATCATGTGTGTGTTCATTATGTGTGGTTTGTGTTTATGATTAGGTTTCATCCAGTTATGAATTATACAGTAACTTGTTATATTCCGTTACAGAACGACTACTAAAATATATTCTTTTATTCTGTTTACTACACAGATATATGGTACCGTTCTGCATATGCCATAGTGTCCAGCTACTGTCGGATGGATTCTTCAATCAACATTGGCGGATAACCATAAACGGTGCTTATTTCATAATCGTTATGTGGGGCGACCGACAGTGACCAATCCGTCCTTTGGCGGTACCAGCAATAAGGAGCAACCTGTCAGCGTTCACGATGTAACAACATGCTGAAGTGAAAGCGTTGCGCTTGAAAATGCAAAGAATCCATACATTCTCACGTACGGAACACCATGTACATTATTAGAAAGTGTTGCTGGTGTAACATAAGGACACACAAGAATTGGACTACAGGGATTAATCGATCATTGATTCCAATTGGCATATCATGAGGAATTTATAAACAACATTGGAAGCATGTGATGTTCGCTAGCTATAACATGTATGGCAAAAAAATATCATTCATTTTGTTGACTTAATATTCTCTTGTGAGCATTCTTTGATAAATAAAAGTAGTTGTTACTTTACAGACTATTGATGTTTATTTTAAAAATGATGTTTTCATATACTATTTGGGACAAGAAAGAAAATGTATGTGTTGTGAGAGGATGTGTGTGTTTATCTTCCTGGTTCTGCGTCAAGTAACATTATGGCGTGGGTACTGATGGGGCACGTTTGGCTACGCTGGCCACGAATGTCATGAAAATAGGTGGAGCATATTGTTTGGACTAGTGATGTCAGTTTCAGCGGTGGGTGATATGATTTAGTGCCATGAGCGCACTTGAATTTAGGGCGATGCATCAACGGATAAGATTAGCACAAGATGGCTGTGCCCAACCCATTGTGTTTGCATATGTAAAAGTGAGGAAAACTAAGATAAAATGCATAGGAAACATGTTTAAGATCGATTAAATACATGGCCGAACGATCTTTTAAGAAATTCAATGAAAAAGCTTTGTTAAAAGGACGTTATGTTACAAGTAAAAGCAAATAACTCCAGAAATGTGTGAGTTATGATAAGCTAAGCAACCGTAACCCGCGCCACAACAGTGCACTGTTAAGACTAACACCCAGGACATGAAAGATTACATCACAAATGTCATCACTGATGATGTCACATATCTGGGCCACTTGTTTTTGTTTACTGACATGATTAGGCTACTTGTTTTTGTTTTTACTAACAATAAGAATTTCAAAAAAGTAGAAGGTGCTGTATATCTACACATTAATTAAATTACATTTTTATATGTTCTGAAAGTACTTTCCTTAGAGTTTAATCTGAGCTCATAGTGCACATAGATGGGGCAATAAGCAGGCCTCAAACACAAAATTAATTTGTGTACATGATGATTAACTCTGTTATTGTCATTTTGTGGTGCTTTTGTTTCTGTGTTCCTTACTTTAGTGTCCCTAAATGTGTCTCAAATTTGCATGCATTGTGATTTTTTATATGTATAGTTTCTACTAACACAAGTGTGTGGCAAGTTTTCAGTTGTTACCTATTTATTCCATCTTTAAAATTACTCTCTCATAAGGTAGCATTTATTATTTTACTTTCGGAAATTACCAGATTAAAAATATTGTACTTCTATGGTGCATGTTGCAACAATTGCCTATATATATGTATGATTAGGTTCCTCTATTAACAACAACACTCAAAGATTTTTTTGTTTGTTTATATGCGTGCATTCTTTATTACATTAAGGAGTTCATGATAGGGCTCCCAATCACCCCTAACATCTTGTTACCAACATTATAAACACAACTCCTGGTAGGGGTACGTTTCTTAAGTTTTTCAGTTTTACTTTTAACCATAACGTCCCTTTAAGAAAGTGTTTTCATTAAATTTCATAGGTTTTTATCAGGGCAACTTAATCATTTATGTCCCTTTAATAACATGTTTTCATTTAATTTTATGGGTTTTATAGCAGTGCACCTTAATTTTCTACCACTTACTAATATCATACTTAGCCCAATATAACAACATTTATGTTCAATTTAGAACATTTCCCCTTAAACCCCTGCCATTTCCCACCTTCTAGAATCATTTGAACATTTCTATACACTTTTTGCATTTTTTTGCACTGTTTTTGCGTTCATCAACATTCGCAAAAGTCTGACCTAATCGTGAACTTTCCGGACAGTGTCACGTGACCACGTGTGCATGCAACATGATGACATATAAACACATCCACACTTTGTGAACGGGTCCGTATTTCGCAAACAGTTTGGACCTGCATTTCTCTGCTCATCTAGGAACTTTGAACCTCAAAATGAACCCTTGCACAGCTCCTACACCTATTCTTGCTCATTATCCATTAACAATCTAGCACAAAGCACATATGTCAAAGAATATTAGAAAAACTGCTATTTATCTTAAAAATGGCATCAGCCATTGCCATCCCTCCTCCCCAAGATCCACCACCACCACCACCAGCTGGAGGACCTACACAACGAAAGAAGCACAGTACTTCAAAAGACAATCAAGAGGACCATGAAGATGAGGTAGAAGAAGTGCCTCCCACTAGCAACCAGCGAGAATCATGGGTGTGACAATTCCTTGCCACTTTTGGAAATGTAGTAAATGATAAAGCTACCAAAGTGAAATGCACTTAGTGAAACGTTGTAGTCAGTCGTGGACAACCTGGAACCTCCATGTGACGCCACACCAAATCCAAACACTGTAATGTTTTCAGAATGGCTGTTCCTTTCTTAGGAAGTAGTAGGCTGTCTTCCTCTACCTCATCGTCCTCAACCAATGCTGTAACTACACAGCCTATTTCTGTGGGACATGAGCATGAGAAACACTGCCCTCTACCTTAAATGTAACACAAGCACAACATCTTCCCTTGTCCACCTGCCTCTCCATATCTGTGGTTGGTGCCCCTAAACTCATTTCCCTCCCCACCTCACTTTCTGGCTTCTCCTGCAAAACAAAAACAAAACAATTACAAAAACAATATTTTAGGAAGCACCTTTCACACTTCAAAAATAGAACTAAAAATATGCTTATAGATTCCGTCTAAATTACCGTTTTCAGTAAAGTAGTTAGATTCAAAAAGATTCTCCAATATTCCCATTAGCATTTTCTACTATGCTAATAGAAACAATGGCAAATTGTATACTGGAGAAAAAGAAAATAGTACAGAAACACATTTCTGTCCAAAATTATTCTCTCTAGTATACAATGTACACCAGCATCCATTTCTTCATTCCCCTGTCTAGCCCATGCCTTATTAGAAAACCTGGATTGCACATGCACGCCATCCCAGAAGAGATCCATTCTACTCTTTTTACTGTTATGTTCTTAACACTCCATCTTTGCCTGATTTAAACCATTCACACATATATCCACCAATCACTTAAAGAAAACTCTACATATAGCCTATCAACACATTAAACTTCAACCCACCAACTGCCACATAACAATGTTAAAGGAATCTTTTGCATCTACATTTCGCAAACGTATACCAAACATTTTTACATACTGCTCCTATAAATGCACATATGCATTGTGCTGTGACAGATGTGCAAAAATAAAAGGGGCAGTATGGATGCACAAGTGCTCATGGGAACCCAGGAGGGAAGTGCCAAGGGATGCCAAGGTGGAGACCACAAGCTAACTGCTGGGACACAGAAGTCCCAAGGGTGGTGTACAGCTTAACCATAAAGTCCTTTCAACAAAGTTTTTTTGTCAATTGAATACATTTTCATAAGTGAAAATGTTTCATAATGTTCATAACTGTATATAAGTTATTAATAATTCTTCTTTTAACATATATAAAATAACTATAAACCTCCTTTAACAAACATATTTTTGCAACGCATACTTTTGTGAGTCGTTATCAGCAGCGCATACCCCAAAAGGCAAATCAGAGTAGACATTAGTCCTTGCCGAAGGCCAATCCCTCTGCCCATGGCAGAAAAGTTATATCACAATTCTTTTGCACTTTTTGACAACTTCAAAAAAGTGAAACACAGGACAGATTTCCAAAAGTATCCTTTCAAGTCCTTGGTCATGTTCCTCGCACAACTTTGCTGCAAACCCGTCCAGCACTCCGGGCTGCAGCGGTAAACAGACCTTTTTTCCCATTTAAATCTAAAGCTTGGGCCATGCCACATGCCCCAAAAAGTAAATCAGAGTAGACATTCGTCCTTGCCGAGGGCTCGGCCTATTGTCCATGCACAAAACTGTTATCACTATTTTTTGTGCTTATTTTTGGACTCTCTGGAAAAATAAAACAAATCAGATTTGCAAAACAATGCTTTCAGGTCCTTGATGATGCGCCTCACGCAGGTTTGTTGTAATTCAGTACAGCAATTCAGACTGTAGTAGCAAGCAGAATATTTTTTCCCATTCAAACCTAGGGTTCGGCTATGCTGCATGCCCCAATAATCAAATCAGAGTACTTGATTATCAAATAATTGCAGGGCAGTAGAATGGGTAGATAACTGTGCTTCATCTAGTACTTTAAACAAATTACCTTGCTGCTGGTAACAGGGTTCTTTTGTGAAGGTGCCCTTCCGTCTTCAAGTGTTAGGTTTTGAATAGGACAGTGAGCCCTGTTCACCACAGCGCTGGGTTATTCAATAGGTAACTGTTGTCGTAATCAAGCAGTCTTCAAAACCATTCCTGATGCTATATTTATTGTTAGAAGTCAGCCAACACCTGATTCGACTCTCTAGGGTCTTTCTCAAGGCATGTGGATTGTGGGCCAGTATTTGCTGTGAAGTTGTGGAAATGAGTCCAGAGTCCAATTCCAATATCTTGTCCCACTATGGGCACAAATAAGGACAGTTCATGACTTTAAGGGGCGGCCTGGTGACCATGTGGGCGCATGGTTCAGTGTGCTTGGTAATTATCTGCTCATTAGCATTGTCTCAGAGTGTGTGCAGCGATTGTCACAGCGATGTGTTGATGCAATCCTATACAGCACTTCGGGCTGTAGCCACGGACAGAATTTTAGCCACAGGCAGAATTGTTTTTCCCATTAAAACATATCCGATTTTCAAAAACCTCACCATATAGGCAGTCCCTGGTAGCCATGCCCACTTTAACCCCTTTGCCAGTCCCTCGTGGTCATGGCCAGGAGCCAGATTGTCCGAGTCATGGCCTTTGGCCATGACTCGGACAATCTGGCCACTGCCCATGGCCACAGACCATGACTCGGACAATCTGGCCACTGTCCATTGCCACCCCCTATACCTGAGTCCCCAAAGGTATATGACTATTTTGTGTACCTACATTAACTACATTATAAAATAATAAAACACGACACGTTTCCAAAACCATGCTTTCAGATCCTTGCCAATGCTCCTTGCACAACCTTCCTGCAAATCCATCGATGTTTTATTTTTTAGAAAAGTTTCAAAATGTACATACATAAAATGGTCATATAACTTTGCTCCCAGTTGACAAAATCCATTCAGACTTTGCAGACAAATTCATGTTTCTGTCTAAAATCTTTCTAAAATCTTTTGTGTACATTTGTTCAATGGCAACAAAGGTATAACCCATCTAATAATTTTTTTATTTTTTTTATTTGACATTTTATGGTTTACAAATATATATCGTGAAAAATGGAAAAAAATGAAAACTTCTTTGTTCCAATTTTCTTCTCTTACACATAGAATAGAAATACATTCTCAATTATTAACATTTTTTTTAAAAGAGAGAACTGAGAAAACGAATAATCGAAAAAGGATAGCAAAGTTTGTGGTGCACAGAATCACTGGTCATGTCGGAATGCATATATCTAATCGTCTCTGACCATTTCCAGAAGGCTATTTATCTTCTCCGTTAACCAAGTCTAGTCTAGTTTGAATTTGTACAAGACGTTTTCTCACCCTCTATCAGGACTAACCACCAGTCTTCAATAGATCTATTGCAATATTGTTTCAAAATGGTACCCCTTTGTGATTATCTTTCCACTTTTAGCTTTGGACAGCTCAGGAGCAGATGTTGGATTGATTCAATTATGTTGATGTCTGAACATAGCCTGCACGTAGCTGTAGCATTAGGGCCTTTTCTCTCACTTAACCTTGGATTTGATGGAAAAAGATTCAAGCGTAGACGTAGATATTGCATTATTAGAACATTGTTATGGAAGATCTTTATGTATCCTGGAAGATCATTTAACTTTCGTGGCCGGGACCAGAATTCATCATAGTATTTGTAGTTGTAGATTGATTTCTGCGTATCAATCCAATCGTTAATATAGAGCTTTTTTTTATCTTATCCGGCTCACATATCATGGAATCCTCTGTTTTGTTTATGTTTCTCAAAGTCAACAAGCATATTTCCTTCCATTCTGTCAGCTGCTTCGCTCTCTGATCTAACATTGCCTGTTTTAAGACTGCAAAGCCACCCTTCGGATTTTCCTCTACACATTTGCGGTACAGGGCGATTGATTTCCAAAGAGTAATAGCTTTGAGCGATGTTAAGGCTAGTTCTCTTCATACAATGGCTATAGGTATGCTTTCAGGCAGCCCAAGTACAGTTTTCCAGAAGATCACCTCCAGTTTTTGCCATATAGTTTCAGATAGCATAAATGATGTCTCTGCGCCGTATGTTAAAATTGGCTGCACGTTTGCCTGATAGAATTGCACCAGTGGAATTAAAGAATATCGACAGTACTTCTGTAGTAGGATCTGACCTTGATTTGCCAGATTTTTAGCCTTTTTCCGGAAGTCGGCTATCCTCTGAGCTTCACACCTACTGGTGTTAATGTTTTCGCCTAAGTACGTAAATTATTTTACTGTGAGGATACATTGTCCCTTCACGGACCAGGGATAGCTTTCCTTTTTTGTTACTTTGTCTTCCGCTTTAAAGATCATGATCCCACATTTCCCCAGATTTATTGTTGGTTTGTTACTTTCTAGATAGAGTTCCAGGGAATCGAACTGACGTTGAAGGCCAATAGAAGTCTGATCTAATATGACTATATCGTCAGCATAAAGGAGTCTTTCAATCAGGTTATTTGCAATCTTTGGTGGAAAGGCACGTGTCTCTGAAAAAGCATTGTCAATTTCTGATATGAATAGATTGAATAATTCAGGCGCCAGTGGACATCCTTGTTTCAGTCCCAATTTTATGGGGATTGGATTAGTGAGGTTTCCACTTTTATCCAACCTGATCACTATGGACGTATCTTGATGTAAGTCTATGATGTTATCGAGGATTGTTTTAGGGCATTGCCATTACTCTAATTTGGCCTGCAGTGTATTTCTGTTTACTGAGTCAAAAGCTTTTGATAGATCTATAAAAGCTAGATATAATTTACAGCCTTTGGTATCTAAGGCTTTTGCTTTCAACAAATTTAGTAGAAACACATTTAAAGTTGGACCAATCCCCTTAACAAATCCTGCCTGCCAGGGGTCAAAGTGTTTTGTAAGTGTCCGCCATTTGACCAAAGTTTTCAATATTATTGAGCCAAAGATTTTGCCCACAACATCTAAAAGAGCAATCGGCCGATAGTTGTCCGGGTCCGATCTCAAGCCCTTCTTAAAAATCGGGACAACTACTGCAATTTTCCAGGAAAGAGGTACTTTTGATAGTTTCAAGACTCCTACATACAGTTGGTAAAGGAATGCTGCCCATCTCTCAGGATGTTTTTTTCAGATCTGCTTTTGACAGGCCGTCCTGTCCTGGAGGTTTCAAATTTTTCAGGACTTCTATGATGTCTTCTATTGTTGATTTTTCTAAGTCCAGCTCAATTTCTTCCTTTAAATTAACTTTGTTTGTTTTTGGTCTCTCAGTCTTTGGCACGTTTTCTTCTTCATCTGCCTTTTGCAGTTTTAAATAATGATCTTGCCATTCACTCGCCGAAATTGGATTGGCTAGCGAGGTCTCTTTCTGAACGTCACTCTGATTAATTATATCCCAGATTGCTGCAGTGTTTTTGGTCTGGACCTTTTCTAGCATAGCTTGGGCGTCTTGGTTCCTCATCGCTTTCTTATGGCGAAGCAGCCAATTATGATATTTTCTGCTTTAGTTTGTGTATTGCCATCGATGCCTCTGCACTTGCATCACATTTCCATCGGCTGATGCTTTTCTTTAGTTCTTTTTTTTGTCACAATCATAGTGTCATATGTATGTCTATGGCAGTTTTTTTTTCTTAGCAGTTATGCCTTGGGGTTTGCTAATGAAGTCTTGGAACAGGGGTACAAAGTTAATTCTTTCTTGGTCTTCCATGACCAATGTACTATTGATTTTCGCCTGTAGGTTTTGTTTTAAACCGGCCACTTTATTGACTTGCACCCACAGTCTCTGTCTACCTGGGTTAGCACTGATCTTATATTTGTATTTCTTTAGAATCTCTAGATCTGGTGCATGGCAAGTCAATTTGACTTTATTATGATTGCTTTTATCAGAGTGGCAAATTTTCAATGACTTTAGTATCACTGACATATTGGAAGAGACACAACAATAATCCAATATATGGGTGGTACTTAGTCCTTTCCAAGTTGGTTTAGCCGGCACATCACCTTCCAGAAGTCCATTAAGGATTATACAATCCCTAGTTTCCAGCATTGTTCTCCATGCAACTCCTCTTTTCTCTTTACCAGTAGCACTTTGAGGTTCCTCTAGTATTGGTGCATTATGTTTATCTATGCATTGACAATTTAGGTCGCCCATTAAGATGATAAGTGGGTCGTTCCATTTTGTCCTTTCTTCGTCGATTATTGATTCCACTCTATCAATAAAATTGTTGTTTCTTTGGTCTGCTGAGTTCCAGTAGAGATTAATTATAATCAGTGGTTTTGCTCCATGTTGACTCAATTTACAGATTTTAATTACAGCCAATTGAATGAAAGGGGTGGGATTATACGTAGATATCAATTCCCAACCCAACTCCTTTTTTACTGCTATTAATAGGCCGCTTCTAGGTCTTCCACCTGATTTTTAATTGCAGGGTTTAATAGCACCAAGTAACCTTCAATCAGTGGCGGTTCTAGCATCCACACTTCTTGCAAGCAGATGATGTCTGCATCTCTTAATTGGAAATCTGCCTCGATAAACAAATGAGAGGAACCTCTTGTGTTCCAGCTTAGAAATGACAATTCCGTTTTGTCCCTTGTACGCTATTGTTTATGTAACTTTTCGGCCAGAATGCCTGCCATCCATTTTCAGTTGGCTTCATCTCCTTCTCCTGCGGGTTTATTACGACTTTGCTCGCCTACCTTAGCATCTTTAGTTTTAGTCGCACCTAGTTTCTCGAATTTTTCATTTTCTCTGGGATTTTTCTGATGACTTAGTTTTTTCTGCTCTATTTGCTCTTTTACTTCTGATAGATTAAATCCCAATGGAGATAGATGTTTGATTTCTTCCAGCAGATGTTGTTTTGCTAGTCTTGAAAGTAGGTGTAGATTACCTTATCTGTTTGTTGGTCGTCCGGGAATTCTATTATATCAAACTCTTGGGAAGTAACTGATGTTAAAGAGGGAACATGATGTAGAAGTCTTATCACGTTGGTCCTGTTAAGTACAAGACCATCATCGTTATCCCATATCCTTTCCAATGATAATTTCAGGCAGTGATTAGTCATTTCATTTTCTTTTTGATTTTGTATCGGTATGTGTTTTCTGGCAATATTAGATTCAGCTTTATCTTCGGCGGAGGCTCTTCTAACAATTTTTCATCCGAGTCAGTCCCTTTTAGGTCTCCAATAATTTCTTTTAGAGGTTGGTAATCGTCCGTATTTATTAACCTGGTTACCTTGTTTTTGTGTGCTTCATTTGAATTATTTACACCTCTGTCGTGCTTGCTGAAATGTGGTATGCTCTTTCCATTTTCTTTCTTATTTGCGTTTAACCGCTGGTTCGAAGGCGGAGAACCTCTAATTCTACCCTCGGTAACTTGGATTTTTGATTTTGGTTGCGTCTTGTTCTGGCGAAACGGTAATGGGTTTGACGTCTTGTTACTGCTTGTTATTGGTCTTTCCTCTCTTGATGGCATATCGTTGTCTTTTTCCGAGGTGTCCACATCTGAATCCTGGGCCCATGAATCATTTATTGTAACACTATCATCAAGAGCCGAGCTTTCAGCCTCCATGATAGTGTATGTTGAGAGGTCCATAAGGTCAATTTCCTCATGGGCTACAGTTGAGTAGTGTGTCTTCCGACTCGTTGGACCCTTGTTATATTCTTTTGCAGTAGCATCTGATTTTCCAGTTTTTAATAAAGTCTGTTGACCCGTTCTCACCATGGGGACTGAAATGTTTTTAATAAAGGTGCGGCTGCTATTGGAGTTTCTTTTGTTTACAGAGGGGAGATTCTTAGACTTCTTTGCAAATTTCGTTTCAGTCTTTTCTGCTTTTGTTACTGATCCGACTTTATCTCCTCGTAGTCCTACTTCTTTAATTATCATTGTTTTATCCAATTGTGGTTTTGCGAAGATTTCACATATTCTTCTTGTGGAAGCTGTTTTAGCCACGTTGCTGGTCGTTTCTGTTTCATTTGGAATCTTTGCCGGTGCTAGGGCGATGTCTTCACCTGTTTTTAGGTGGCCAGACTCGTGGTTCCTTCTATCCAACATTTTTTGACTTTCCTCCTCTTGTGTCTGTTCCATTTGGAATGTCTTTTTGCCGATTTTTTCACCCGGATGTGATTGATTATCCATTCTGGGTAGTAAATCGGTCGTTGGTATCACTTTACTTCCACATCGTTCCATAGGTGGAGTTAAAGTTTGTCTCTCTGTACTAATTTGCGGCAGGTTCCTTTGAGTAGTTAATTGACTCTGATCTCCGTAGTGTGGATTTTTGGTTATTATATCAAAAGGATCCCATGCAGGCTCATTATCCCATGCAGTAGGAGCCACTCCCAAGGATACTCAGGATTTTCTTTGTTCTTCTTTTTCTTTAATTAGTGGATCCAACATTTGTTGTAAAATCTGCGCTACACCTGCTGCACTGTTTTGAAGATTATTTTCTAGGTTTTTTTCAATGTTTGTCATGAAACCTTCTACGTAGATCATCGTATTATGGACCATGGCTAATACTGTTGTGTGGTCCTTTAGAGTTTCATTCATGGTCTCCTGAAGTTTCATAAAGGGCGCCAGAATCGCAGTTAATGTCGCTATAGCGTAGACATTTTTGTTGATGTTTTCCTTATTTTGTTCTCATTAGTTGGTAGAGGATTAGATGGCCTTAGGTCAGTTGCTTCAAGTATGCGGGTTTCTACTGTCTGTGAACCTTTATTCTCCCGACCAGGCGCAAAATTCTCTTTCTCATTAGTTTGAGTCATTTTAGCGCATGTTGTAACTTGTACTTGCTTTGCCATTTCAACCTTCTGGGCAACCATTTCTTATTGTAGTTCGTATTATTTAACGGCCTATTTGTGTTGACGTAGAATCGATGGTTCATGGCATTATTACTAAATGTCAAATTGGGAGGGTTCCAATTTCGTTTTTTGCCGACACATCCCATTTTAGCCTTGATAACTTGGCTTGTGGGAAACACAGAACCTGTCTGTGAACTGTCAGATGCTCCTTCCACTGTTTCCTTTGTACTTATTGTCTCATTTATGGACCATCTGGAACGTTTCTGCATGTAATTGTCCCACGCATCAAAAATTGCCGGGGTTAACTGTTGGGTTGTTGGCAGTATCAAGTTATCACTAATGGTGTCTTTATTGATCGCTATTCCCATCACGTTTTTCCTTTTCATAGATGGTGATGACTCTCGTTGCACAGGCAGGGTTTTTGGTAATTCTGGTGTTTGTGTCGGATCTATCAATTTGTCTGTCGCAATGCTCAATCCATCCGCTAAAGGGATTTGCGCAGAGGCCTCCAATTCCGCGTAACTACTCAATGGAGAAGGTTGATCCATTCCTGCTCTTAGTTCTAATTCTTGTCTGTTCTTGTTTGCTCGCGGGACTATATGTACTTTCCCACAGGCCCCTCCCCGACATGCACATCGCTTTGTTGTGGCTTTTAGTTCCACCTCTGCATTTACTTCCTCTTCTAGTTGCTGATTGGCTCTCCCCATATTAACAGTTTTTTTTTCCCAATTTCGACATTGATGTTGAATGGACAGACCAAGGGGGTTAGTTTGTCTTGTGAGGGCTTCAAGTTGCTATGTGGTAATATTTGTTTGCTCACTTCCTGACCTACTGTTTCCTGCCTAAATGTCTCTATTGGTTCTTCACAAAGGTCAACAAGTGTCATTCGGTTGCTCTCAAGGTCCACCTACTTCAAGGTATGGTGGGGCAATGTTTCCCTTCCCCGCAATGTCCCTGGCTTACCTTCATTCACAATCATAAGGTCCAGGGTCCTCCTTCCTCCAGTCACGGGACACCAGACACTCTGTCCACGCTCCGCTATGCTCCGCTAAACTGGGAGATTTTGAAGCTTGGTGGGCGTTGTTGGAAGCGCAGTCTGGGAGTGAAAGAGAGGCTCCAGAGGGCTCAGTGAATTTGTAGTCCTTCTTTGTTCCGATTTTGTAGTCCTTCGAATATTCGAGTGAAATGAGTAAAACGCTGCTCTGTCCACACAAACAGTCTTTGGCACTGAAATACACAAGGATACAGAGTCTGGGTCACATCTTCACACCAGACACTCTGTCCACGCTCAGCATGGTATGGCCCCTTCTTCACAAAATCCAACCAAATCTTGCAAAAACATGCAAATCCGCGTTTGTAACCTTTTTGCAAACTTGTGTGCAGATTTGTGAAATGGCACTAAACCTATAAGCCGTTCAAATATTTTAGGACTCCACCTCTAATTTTATTCCCTCTTGGCAAAACAGCACCAGACGTTGTAGAACCATTCAAGGTCACGTCTAGAATGATATCACATATTTGTATACAGTTATTGAGTAGCGCCAAAGTTATAAGCCATCCAAAAACTGCTTTTCACCAACACGGTATTGCAAAAATATGTATGGATACCCCCGAACAGCTGAGATGTTCCTGAATATCACAGGGCTGCCCCTGAACTGTTTGCAGACATCAAAGATGAAAACCCACCTGTTCTTTGGATTTTAATGGTCATATCCCATCCCATCTTCATCAACCCTCACCTCCCCACAGATTGTTTCATTAGTTTGAGTTTGACAAGTGTAATGTTGTGTTTTTTCGTATGTTTTACTGCGATGTTCGCCGACAACAGGTGCTGTCGGCAGATCCAACATGGTGGGCTTTTCCAACAAATATGACGCACTTCACGCTTTTCACCATCCAATCACCGGGCACGTCCGATGTCTGCAGATATAAAGTCACCCCCTCGCCCAATCATAGACCCGTCCGTGGACCGCATAGGGAAGTGAGTCTGTGGACCGAACACAGATATCACTAATTTGATTTGACAGATTTACACCAAATTTACAAAAGCCCACTTTCGGGACTAAGCCACTGCACCTGTTGCAAATTTAGTGAAAATCCGTGCAGCGGTTTGGGCTGTAGACGTAAGCAAACATTTTTTTCCATTGCATCTATGTGAAAAACCACACATTTTGGGACCCCCCTATAACTTTGATCCCCCTGCACCAACCCTCGCCAAACTTCAGGGAATCATTCCGACAGAACCATTTACTTATTCTGCAGTTTTGTGAGGATTCGTCAAGGTGGGGCAAAGTTATAAGCCGCAAAATAAGTGCTCTTCCTATGGGTTGAGCAATTTAACCATAAGTGCAGTGATGCTGCCGCAAGCCCTGTAATTCAGTAAAAAAACATTGTTAAAAGGACGTTATGGTTACAAGTAAATAAAAAAAAAAAACTCTAAATTCACCAGTTAAGGTAAGCTAAGCAACCATAACTTGCGCCACCAACGTGCACTGCTCAGACTAACACCCAGGGCATGAAAGATGATATCACACATATCATTGATGACATCACATATCTGGGAAACTTGTTTTTTTTCCACTGGCATGTGTAGGCCAGTTGTTTTATTTCATTTACAGTAAAAAAAATTAAATTGAAAAGGGGCTTTGTATCTAGACGTTAATGTTAATGTTAAAGGATATTTGTACCGCGCACTATCACCACCGGAGTGACCTTGTCCTATGTTGTTAAGGTACTTTCCTTGCGGTTTGGCCTCAGCTCATGGTGCATATACATGGTGAAATAAGCATGCCTCAAACACACAATTCATTTGTATGCATGATAATACACTGTAATGTTATTGTCATTTTCTTGTGACGGTCTTTTTTTCCTTCTTACTCAGATTCCAATGCATTGTGTCTCTTCATATGTATTGTTTGTACTAACACAAGTGTGTAATAAATCTTGTATTGTTAGCTATTAATTTCAAATTTAACATTAGACTAAATTGTGTTAGCATTGCATTCATTATTTTACTGACTAATGTGCCATATTACAAATACTGTACATCTGTGGTGCATGCTGCACACATTTACTATCTTTACTATCTTTACCATTTACTATCTTTGGAGAACACTCCAATATAACATTTGTTTAAATGAGTACATTTATTTATACATTAAGTAGTTCATGAGAGGTCCCCCGATTATCCGTGAGATGTTGCTATCAACAGTGTACACACAACCCATTCTAGCGAATTTTCATCAGCATTCATGTGATATCTGATGTCATTAATGACAATTGTGATGTCATCTTTAATGTCCTGGGTGTTAGTCTTAGCAGTGCACAGTGGTGGCACGAGTTATGGTTGCTTACCTTACCATAACTGCTGAATTTCAAGGGGTTTTTGGTTTTACTTGTAACCATAACGTCCTTTTAACAATACTTTTTCACTGAATTTCATAAGTTTTTATTAGTGAAACGTAACCATAACATCCCTTTAACAACGTTTTTTTCACTGAAGTTCATTGGTTTTTACCAGTTCACCCTAATTTCCTACAACTTTCTAATATCACACTCAACCCCAATGTAGCAGCATATTCGGCTGATCTAGGAAGTTTCAACTAAAAACTGTGCCGTTCCCCACCTTCTACCAACATTTTTAACACTTCTACGGACATGTGATGTCATAGCGCACTTTCCACACAGTGTCACGTAATCATGTGCGCAAGTGTTGTGTGATAACGTATTCGCCAATCAGGGCTGTCAGAAGATGTGGTGAGGCCCGGGGCAAAACATTTGGTGAGGCCCCTTACAATTTTTTGCACTCGGCCAGCGGCAGCACATCCGCAAACAGGAGACTCGAGAAATCTACCCTTGAGTTTGTGTGCAGGATCCCAAATATGGTTTATTACTACAACTCCAAATCAACTACAGCAAAGTTAGATTTCTCTACTGAAGAAAGGTTCATGCCAGACTACCTTTTTTATCATATGAATACATATATATATAAGATGGCATGAGCTCTCCACTGCGCCACCTCCAATTCTCTTGACAGTCAGTCACTTTTCCAAGCAAAGAGTTGAGGGCAGATCTCTTTCTTCAGCTGGGGTCTCCCTCTGGAAACAGCCTCCCTGTCTCACTGAAACTTGAGGAGAACCATCTCCGGTTCCAGAAGCACCTCAAGACCTGTCTCTTTCCTTCTGCCTTCTCTCTTCCTTTCCCTTGCTGATCACCTGCCTGATCCATGCACTGGTCACCTGGGCAAGCTCTGAATTCGGGCCCAGGTCTCTGCCTGTTCTGTTGTAATCCCGCACTGCCTCTTGGCTCCCCTGCAGTTGTGATCTGTATCTGTAACCCTACAGTCCCCGCTCTTGCTCTTATTCTCCACCCGTTGGCTGCACTCATGAGTACCCACACTTGCCACCCGTTGGCTGCACTCTTGTTTCTCCTTTGTTACTGCACTTCTGCATCCTACCCCCGCCCTCGGCACTTCTCCCCTCCCCCCTTCCCTGCTCTTGCGCAATCTGAATGACACAAGGCCTAGTAAGATCTGTGGTTTTGTTCTACTCTTTTGTTTCTCCCTCCTTGCCTTGTCGCGCCTAGAAACACTTGTGTAAAGGCACATTATAAATGCCATATCATATAATTAAGGAGCACCGTGCCCCTGTGTGCGCATTAAAACACACATCATACACAGTGACAAATGATGTACAGTGGAGGCAGGTACATTTCTGAACTTAAGAGGCTTAAATGTTTGTGCCAATTAGGCAGGATCAACAGAGCACAGTGAGGGAGCCCAAACCAAACAAGGGTTGCTTGAGGGGGGTTCTCACTCCCAAGAAAATGTTTGAAACATTGGGTTAAAAGTATGCATTTTACAGCACTTTCTTTGCAAAATTGAGTAGAAATCCATACAGTTTGCAATTAGTTTTGTATGGAAGCACATTGAAATTCCCAATAGTTGCAAATCACAAATTGTGCATAGGAACATTTTCCAATACATTTCATGCCGCCTTTCCATGCAGATATGCTAGTATAAAAATATATTCATGCGGGTTGTTCTAATTATGTCGATGCAGGCTGCATCAATATATGCCATTATTACCATGTACGGACTCCAAGCCAGTAAAAATGCCATGCCACAGAAAGTATATTCAGGCTGACAGTGTACCATAAGTGTTATTACTGGCTAGATTGGCCTACATTCAATGTGGGCCAATTTAGCCAAGTAGTATGTTTGCTTTAACCTTGATGCATAGTCCACTTTGGGTATTTGTGTAGGCATGGGAAAGGCACTTCTGTATCGGTATCAGCTGGCCATTGATAGTGCCAGTGCAAAATGGTTTGAGTACCTGAGCAGCTAATAGCCGTCCCTGGTAAATGCCTAATACTTATACACAAGCCAAAACTGCTGGTTTTGCCAATGCTTATTTTTTAAATAACTTCAGTGAAAGACACGCGGGGTGTTTTTAAATTAAGTGGCCAAAGGCAGACCTGATTAAGACATTTTCATTACACCAGTTATGTGTTTACAACTCCAAAGAAGTCATGAATTCTCAGAAGACTCCTTTGAGGAAACACTTGCAGGCACATTGAGGGCAACCTTTGATGGCAAGGCAAGTTTAAAGCAAGCTCAAAGAGTTCCAGTGAGGAGGTGTTTTGGATGGGGAGGGCAGGAACTGGGTGAGAATTGCCATAGGGATTAGCATGGCCATGAGAAGTCATTTCACTGTTAGCACCTGCATTGATATCCATACATTTTTAGGCAATTGAAATTGTGATGTGGGGAAAGCACTTGCATGCTAGGGGAGTGATTAGAAGGGAAGTGGTGACATGAGATATCTCATTCTCACAGCAGTCCTTAAGTGTGACGTTTCAGAAATGAAGGCACGATGTAGCTGCTTGTAACATTGAAGCTTCACCAGAATAGTCTCATTCGAAATGTGGAAAGATGTTAGGTGCCCCCACACAAGGAAGTTGGCCCCTTCCTCACAGCCTCTGATGTTAGCGCCTCCCCCAACATTTGAAGTGTTAGTCCCCTTTCCCCCCCTGACATTTTAGCCTAGGTGGACCTCTGATGCCATGAACCCACCCCTTAATGAAGTGGACCCCAGGGCGGCTACATTTAGAGGTGGTGCTGAACACACACTCACAAAAAGAACACTTTCACCCATGCATTCATCCACCAGTTACACAACTCCATACATGCATGTATACATAAAACCAAACACAGCATTGACACAAACACCAACATGCATGCATGCATTCATACATATACATAAACATACTAATTTCATTTAAATACACATATACACTTTTAATTTAAAATAAAAAACACTTGCCTTACCTCAATGCACCCTTAAAAAGCATCCATGCAGCCGACACGTAGACATGCTGCCTGACAAGACAGAACTCCTCTCGCATCAGTCAGCATGATCACGCTGACAACATGAACACACTGGCTGACAGGAAAGGAGCCCTCTCCTATCAGCCAGCGTGATCATGCTAAGCAACGTGAACACACTGACTGACAAGAGAGAACCCCTCTCCCATCAGTCATCGTGGTCACGCTGAGCAACGTGAACACACTGACTGACAAGAGAGAACTCCTCTCCAATCAGTCAGCGTGATCATGCTGACAACATGAACACACTGACTGACAGGAGAGGAGTACTCTCCTGTCAGTCAGCGTGGTCACACTGAGCAACGGGAACACACTGACTGGCAAGAGAGAACTCCTCTCCCATCAGTCACTGACTGACAAGAGAGAACTCCTCTCCCATCAGTCAGTGTGGTCACGCTGAGCAACGTGAACACACTGATTGACAAGAGAGAACTCCTCTCCCATCAGTCAGCGTGATCATGCTGACAACGTGAACACACTGACTGACAAGAGAGAACTCCTCTCCTGTCAGTCAGCATGGTCATGCAGAGCAATGTGAACACACTGACTGACAAGAGAGAACTCCTCTACTATCAGTCAGCGTGATCACGCTGACAACATGAACACACTGACTGACAGGAGAGGACTCCTCTCCTGTCAGTCAGCGTGGTCATGCTGAGAAACATGAACACACTGACTGACAAGAGAGAACTACTCTCCCATCAGTCAGCGTCGTCACGCTGAGCAATGTGAACACACTTACTGACAAGAGAGAACTCCTCTCCTTTCAGTCAGCATGGTCATGCTGAGCAACGTGAACACACTGACTGACAAGAGAGAACTCCTCTCCCATCAGTCACTGACTGACAAGAGAGAACTCCTCTCCCATCAGTCAGTGTGATCACGCTGACAACATGAACACACTGATTGACAAGAGAGAACTCCTCTCCTGTCAGTCAGTGTGGTCACGCTGAGCAACGTGAACACACTGACTGACAGGAGAGGAGTCCTCTCTTGTCATTCAGCATGTCCACGTTTTCAGCTGAATGACGGGAGGCAGCAGAGCCCACTTCTGAGCCCTGCTGTCTCCCATTATTTTGCTGTTTGTTGCAGAGCCAAACGGCTTCACAAGAAACAGCAAAATCATTGCAGGGGCAGCACAGTCCCCCGTGTGAATAAAGGACACGGGAGACTGTGCTGCCTTCCACTTAGGAGAGGGGGCCGTGAGGCCCCCAGCAAGCGTGAGTCCCGGGGCAGTTTGCCCCCCCTGCACTCCCCTCATGACAGCCCTGTCGCAAATGGGTCTGCACTTCACAAGCGGGTCTGAGCTTCACGAACAGTTCGAAACTGCATTTTCAGTCGATCTAAGAAGTTTCAAGCTGAAAGTTTACACCTGCACAACTCTTATAGATTCCATCTACTTTACATTTTTGAATAAAGTAGTTAGACTCAGTAAGATTCTCCAACATTTCCATTAGCATTTTTCACTATTCCAATGGGAAAAATGCACAATTGTATAGTAGTGAAAAAGATAAAAGGACAGAAACAATATTCCGTCACAAATACCTTTCTCTAGCATACAACAACAACCATAATCAATGCACCTTTATAAATATCCACGGTCTCTGCAGTCCCTTTTCCAGACCAGGCATCATTAAAACATCCGGATAGCACGTACACTATTGCACAAGACAGCCCTTCTATCCTTTTCACTTTTATGTTTGTAACACTCCCTCATTGCCTGCTTTTGAACAGTCACACATCCACCCAGCAATCACTTCCAAAGACTCTACATGTAACCCTATCAACATAGTAAACTTCCACAAACCAACTGTCACTTAACAATGTTCTACAAATATTTTCCATCTGCATTCCCTTTCCATATACAGCATTCCTTTCCACAATACAACTATAAATGCACATATGTATTGTGCTGTAAGAGAAGTGTATTAATGAAAGGGGGAGTACGGATGGGCAAGTGCTGATGCCTGGGAAGCAAGAGCCAATGGGTGCCAATGTGGGAGGCCACTATCTAAGTGCTAGGGTGGAAGAGTCTCAAGGGTGGGGTGCACAGACACCAGGCAGTGGGCCTGCAAGGACAGTACTTACGGGGGGAGGGACTAGTATCAACTAGGTATAGTGCCTCGAACTTGTGAAGTTAATGAGGCACCAGGCCACCGCTCTCAGTGGCAGTGAGATCAGTTAGCAGAGAAACGAGAGAGAGAAACAGGAAGATAAAAGCAGAGTTTTCAAAAGTTTCCAAAACTTAAGGAAGTCTGGCTAAAAGTCTAAAAGGGGCAAGGACACTGTTTCAAAAAAAGACACCAGCTAAACAGAAAGAGCTACCTCCCTCTCTCTGTTTGGAGAAGCATTTCGCAAGCAGACAATTGGAGTTAAACAAGCACAATTCTCTAGCAGGGCAGTATTTAGGGACATAAAGCTAGAAATAGCATGGCCCCATGCCCCAGAAAGCCTTGTGGATCATGCAGAGGGTCTTCAATGTCATCCTTACAGCCACTAGAAGACACTGTAGAAATTCTTCCAGGCTGCCGATATACGATCCCTAGCCTTCAAGTCAGGCATGACTCTTGCAGCCCTATTCTGGATAAGCTAAAGGGGCCATTCAAAAGAATTGGCAGGTTCATGAAGGGGGTGTTGCAGTAGTGCAGCCTAAAGAAGACGAGGGCTCTCGAAACATTCAGCTTTTGAAGGAATGTAAGGAAACGTAGAATTCCTGTAAAGAGGTGAAGCTCAAAATGGCCCTTCTTCAAAAGGTCCAACATGTGAGGAGTGAAGGAAAGAGAAGACTTAAAAATAACCCCAACATTTTTGGCCTTACAGGATGGCGAGGATACAGAGACCAAGGGCAGTGACAAGAAAGTAGGAAGGAAACAGGGCACAGGTGTCCCAATAAAAAAAAAATCTCCATCGTACTTGCATTCACACAAAAAAACAGCTGCATGCCATGCCTGGATGGAGGTCAGTCTATCGAGGATCAGAGAAGCAGATAAGAAAGTAGTAGAAGGAAGTTTAAAGCAAAGCTGTGTATAATCACTACAACACTGGAATTTAGGAGAGAAGGAGCAGGTGAGGTGAGCCAGAGGAGCAACATACATATTAAAGAGTCATAGCAATAGGATAGAACACTGGAGACACTGCAGGTAGAAAGTGAGGTGGTGGAGGGAAAACAAGCCAGTTGCAGCTAGAAAGGGTGGTGAGTCAGGAAAGAGGTCAGCCAGTCCAGTGCCCAGTCTGTGATGCCAAAAGTATCATGGAGGCATTCAATAAACATAGAATGGTTCCCTGTGTCAAAGGTGGAGTAGAGATCAATAATCTCTATCCTCAATTGTACTACAATCGCAAATACCATGCACACTTCAATTATAGCATTACACCATATTACAAATACGCTATACTCCCCTTATACTACGTATAATAACTATACACATATTAAAATAGTGTCTGCGGCCAGATTCTTGGGGGCACGGCCTATGGCCATGTCCCTAAGAATCTGGCCACTGGCCACAATCACCACAATAGAATTAAACGATATAACAAGTATGTACAATACACCTTCAAATAACAACACTCAACCATACCCCAACCCCCAATCCCAATAACATTCGCAGACACAGAAATTCACAGCACACACACTTTCACCCACAAAGCTTTTTTTCACCTATAAAAATAGCTCTACATCAACTTTTTTCCACTCCCCCACCCTTTCCAACTCCTCATTCGTGCACACAATAAATCCATATATATTTTCCAGACTTCATTTCCTCACGGCGCTGTCCACGGACAATGGCGGTTATCCGACCATCCAATATGGCCACCGGTTCCAAAATTACAACGGACCATATGTTTTCAAACACCAAATCAGTGTGCGCGTCTCTGCAAAGTTTGGTTACCATTCATCGAATGGCGCCAAAGTTATCAGCTGCCAAAAAGTACTCTTTCTAAAAGTGATGGATAGGAGGATAACCAAGAACACAAAGAATAGGTGGAGGAAGTGCCTACCTCCAGCGCCCAGAGACAGTCATAGTTGTGCCAGTTCTTTAAGACCATAGGGGATGTCCAAAAGGCTCTAGCTGCCGGTGTTGAATGCATTGAGTCACCAAAAAAATATAATAGCAAAAGAGTTAAGAGCCATTCGACTGATGACTCTCCAGAACAGATATGTCCTTGACATGATCACAGCTATGGATGGAGGAGTTTGTGCAGAAATAATAGCAAAAAACACACAAAAAGGGTTCCTTTAGTAGCAACATTTCTCAGTTAAAAAATAGAATAAAAATAAAGCACACAGGATTTTTTGTAGCCTGTATGGTCCGCAGACATTACGATAGTCAGCGGACACCTGGAAAGTTCTGAAAATGCCGGTGGGGGAATTTAAAACATTTTAATAGTTTTGATGTAAAAGTTGTGGCTCCAAAAATACTTTTTTTTGTATTGTGTTGGGGGTTTATATACTGAACTAACAAATATTTTTGTAAATTTACTCATTCTTTCCAACTTTCACAAAAACTGCTTCTTTTTTTTTTCTTCGGTTTTTGTTTTTTATATACTACACCTAACAAATTTGGACATCTCTGTACTAGCCTTTGATTGATTTCAGAAAACATTCTCTTTGCAGCTAGAAACAGTTCAATTAGGCTTCTAAACATATCCTTCAGTGCAACCTGCAAAGATACAGGGATCACATAGACAAACTGTTGCCTCCACAATGCACAACATTAATATCTGGATATATAAAGTGAGCCATCCTCTCACAGAATGGTAATAAGGTTACCAAGTTTAAACAAAAATCTGCATACCACGAAACTTCCACTTAGTCCAATCCAATAATGCCAGAGATGCCACGAGATTCACTATAAACCTTCAATGAATGGATCCAGGAATCGCCTACCATCAACTAATTCTGCTTTTTCACAGCTATAGCCATCGCCATCTTTACTACACACAACAAAGAAACCAATTCCTACCCTGTACTCCTGTAAACTTCAACTCCTCCTCCGGACCCACAAAAGCAGATTGGCTAATCCCCCTTAAAAACCCAGATGGCAAATGCGGGCCTGCTGACTACCATGGAGTCCGCAGACTTGGCAGCACCCGCAATGCTTTTATTCACCTATGAAAACAGCTCCCTATCAACTTTATTCCACTACCACACCATGTTCAGGCCCTCTTTCAGCCGCCAAATAATCCCAAATGTGTTTTCAAGAACTCAAACAAGAGGTGCATCAAATCCATTGAAACCAGCACCATGTTGGATTCACGAACAGCATCCGTAGTCCGTGGACATCGCAGTAAAAACATATTAAAAAACACAACTTTGCACTAGCCAAACAAAAGAAGCTATCTGTAACGCTCACCTGATTCTCGCAGAGGCGCCGGTCTTGACTGGGCGACTACCGTATCTTCAAAGGTGATGTGTAGCACCCGGTTGGCTCTTTGGGCTGGACCTCTGTGCACTGTATGCCTGACGTGTAGAGTAAGATGTCTGCAGATAGAAAATATGGGGTTAATGAACTGGGGTTATTGGGGTGTCCCTATCTCTTTCCTCTTCTCCTCTCCTGTAGACCCCCCAAAGGTTAACGCTCTCACCTTAGGTAAGTGAATGCCGAGCTCTCCATCTGCCTCGGGGCAGGGTGCTGTAACCAGTTTCTTCACTGGATAGGTAGTGCAGGCCTCTTGACCTCAGAGGACTGCTGTCCGTCGTTTACTGCACGAACGGTAAGTTTCGAGTCATTCAAATGTCTTTAAAGTCTTTAGTAATGATGTCTCTTGTTTTGCAGGGTTCCGGCGATGGCGGATGACGGGCTGAAGTGAGTTGAAGATGGAGCCCGTGTGATGAATAGAAGCGCCTGGAAGCACGTAAGTAAGCGCTTGTTGCCTGCTTCACTATGCGCTCTAACTGTCTTTTTATTTTGCAGGTACGAGTTCGGAGCGGCTGCAGGGTGCCGGAATACCCACTGGATTAGATGTGGAAAGGAGTAATGGCACGTGAGTATTAAAGTTCCCCAATGTCTTTAAACGCACCTTGTTTTGTCTTTCAGATGCGGGATGCAGCGCCGAAGGCCTCCGGAGCGTGCGAAGAGTTGGTAAACTTTTGTCTTTCAGATGCCGGAATGCAGTGTGAAGACCTCCGGAGCGCAAGAAGATTAGGTAAGCCTTTGCCTTTCAGATGCCGGAATGCTAACCTGTTCTTTCTTGTCTTTATAGGTGTTGCTGAAGACTGGATTCAGGATGGTAAGCCTTTGCCTTTCAGATGCCGGAATGCTAACCTGTTCTTTCTTGTCTTTATAGGTGTTGCTGAAGACTGGATTCAGGATGGTAAGCCTTTTTCCTTAGGCCCAGGACCGGATGCAGAAGACACGATGAGCGTTCTGCTGCAGAGGTTGCAGAATAACGCAAAGCAAGATTCATCCACCGGGTGTGGTTTAAATAGCCTCCTGTAGTGCTTAGGTGTCTCCTTCCACAGCCACGCCTAAGTAAGAAAAGAGTTCCTGGTAAGAAAAGAGTTCCTGCCTTCCAGAAGAGTTCCAGTGTTCTGAATCTAGGGAGTGGCTACAGCCCCACCCAACAGGAAAAGTAGTTCCAAACAGAAGAGGATCAGAGGCTCAACTGGCAGGCAAGTAAGCAGCATGGTCTGCTGAAGGTAAGTCCACCCAAGCATTATGAGCCCGGCGCATCCAGCGCTGGGACTGGGCATATTTATGAGCCTGGTGCCACTGGCGCCAGGACTGGGTCCAAAAGGTCCCAATTGGGACTGGTTGGCACTCGGAACCTGGGTTATGGATCTGCTTCCAAGGGAGTTGGGAAAACCCTGACCTTTTGGAAGCAGAGATCATGACAGTACCCCCCCTCAAGGCCCCTCCCAAACCAGGCTTCTCCGGGGGTTTTGGCTTGTCAGGAAATGTTCGGTGAAATCTTTTGATTAGGCGAGGAGCGTGGACATATTCAGCAGGTTCCCAGGATCTCTCTTGGGGGCCGTAGCCTTTCCAGTCAATTAGGTAGAATAGTTTAGATTTGGAGATCTTGGAGTCCAGAATGCTTTTGACTTCAAACTCGAGTTCTCCATCCACTAGGATAGGTTTTGGAGATTTGGTTAGTCGGGTTTGAGGTTGCACAGGTTTTAATACAGAGACGTGGAAGACCGGATGTATCTTCATGTGCGGGGGCAAGTCCAACTTGACCGCTACTGGGTTTACTATGGTAGTGATGGAATAGGGACCAAGGTATCTTGGGTTGAATGTGCGTGGTCCTTTTAGAGATAGATGTTTGGTGGATAACCAGACTTGATCCCCTACTTGATAGTGAGGGGCTTCCTTCCGATGTTGATCTGCTCCTTTCTTGTATTGTTCTTTAGCCCTTTGAAGGTGAGAAACAGCTTCCTTAAAGGCTTGGGTGATTGTAGAATGCAGGTAGTCTACTGCTGGTGTTTCAAGATCTTGGAGGGGATCCAACTCCGAGGTTCGAGGGTGACTGCCGTACAAAAGAAAAAACGGGGTTTTCCCAGTTCCCGAATGGACAGAGTTATTGTAGGCATACTCGGCTATCCAAAGGATATCTTTCCAAGTTTTTTCAGTTTGTTGCAGCATGCAGCGTAAATACTGTTCCAGAGTTTGATTGGTCCTCTCGGTTTGTCCGTCGGTCTGAGGGTGGTGACTGGTCGATAGTCTCACATCAATTTGAGCCGACCGACAGCAACTTCGCCAAAAATGAGAAATAAATTGACTACCTCGATCCGAAATTAGAACCGAAGGAAAACCGTGCAGTCGGACGATGTTTTCGAGAAATTCTCGGGCCAGAGTTGCTGCTGTTGGCAAGCCTTTGAGCGGAATGAAATGCGCCATCTTGGAGAATAAGTCCACGATTACTAGAATCGTATTGTATCCGGAGCATGGAGGTAGATCGGTGATGAAGTCCATAGAAAGCGTATGCCAAGGGCGAGGTGGGATGTCAATAGGGCGTAAGAGGCCTGCTGGTCTTTCCTTTTGACTCTTGTTTTGGGCGCATACTCCACAGGACATTATAAAGTCTCTGATATCTTTTTTCCAAGACGGCCACCAGAAGTAGCGCTTGATCTTTTCTGAGGTCTTGGCTATACCGGGATGACCTTCCATTAAAGAGTCGTGATAACAAGAGATTACTTTTTTCTGTAAATCTGTGCTGGGTAGGTATAATCGTTCTTGGAAATACAATAAGTTGTCCTTTACTGCAAAGTCCTTTCCCTGCAGATGCCAATTCTGTATGTCTGCTGGAGTTACAAGTTGCCTGGCTTTATCCTTAACTTCCTCTATGGATTCTGTGGCGATTACACCCAGAATTCTTTGTTCGGGAATGATTGGTACAGGTTTAGGGTTGACCAAGTGTTCTTCCACTCCCATCCGAGAAAGGGCATCGGCTTTACCGTTCTTTGTACCAGGTCGATAGGTAATTATGAAGTCAAACTCGGCAAAGAATAATGCCCAACGGAGTTGTCTAGAGGATTGGGCTTTTGCGGTCTTCAAATATTGCAGGTTTCGGTGATCCGTAATCACAGTAACGGTGTGTCGGGCCCCCAGCAGATAATGCCGCCAAGCCTTAAAGGCAGACTTGATAGCCAGAAGTTCCTTGTCAGTAATCGTGTAATTGATTTCAGGAGGCGAGAATTTGCGGCACCAAAATGCCACGGGATGCAACTGATTGGTTACCGGGTCCTTTTGTGATAGAACTGCCCCCATGGCAAGGCTTGAAGCATCAGTTTCCACGATGAGGGGAGTTCGGGGCGAGGGTGTTTTAAGATTGGTGCTGAGATAAATTTAGTCTTCAAATCCTGGAAAGCTTGTTCCGCCTCGGTAGACCATTCAAAACGTTTGTTTTTCTTTAACAAGGCAGTGATGGGCTGGACTATTCGAGAGAATTCGGGGATAAACCTGCGGTAAAAGTTAGCGAAGCCTAACATGCTTTGCACACCTTTTACGGAGGATGGTGATGGCCATTTGAGAACTGCATCGACCTTCTTTGAATCCATACGCACTCCGCCAGGTGATAATATGAATCCCAAGAATTCAACTTCAGTCACGTTGAAAACACATTTTTCCAACTTAGCGAAAAGTTTGTGTTGACGCAATCTTTCGAGGACCATTTTCACGTGTTTCCGATGTTCAGATTCCGATGAAGAATAAACGAGGATGTTGTCAATGTAAACAACAACACATACATCTATGAGCTCTCTGAGGACATCGTTCATAAAATATTAAAAGGCGGCCGGGGAATTGCAAAGTACGAAGGGCATGACCTGATATTCAAATAGCCCATACTTGGTGCGGAAGGCTGTCTTCCATTCATCGCCCTCTTTTACTCGTACCAAGTGGTAAGCTCCTCTAAGATCCAGCTTTGTATATATGCATGCTTTTCTGACTTGGTCCAGGAGTTCAGGGATCAAAGGTAACGGATATCTATTCTTAACGGTGATCTGGTTCAGGGAGCGATAATCGATACAAGTTCTAAGGTCTCCTTCCTTTTTTGGAACGAAGAACAAAGCTGAAGAAGCAGGGGACTTGGAAGGACGAATAAACCCATTTGCCAGGTATTGATCCAGGTATTGTCGAAGGTGAAGGTTCTCAGGCTCGGTGAGGGCATAAATTCTACTACAAGGAGGAGTAGATCCAGGTATCAGGTCTATCTGGCAGTCATAAGACCTATGAGGAGGTAGAGAGTTAGCCTGATCCTTCCGGAAAACATCTTGGTATTCTAGGTATTCGGGAGGTAACTGGGGAGTCTCTGAAGAAATTGCGGCCAGTGCAACACCAGGTGGAGGGTGACAAGTAGAGACACATTCTGGAAACTCTACCGTTCTTGCTCGCCAATCGATCAGAGGATTGTGTTTCTCTAACCAAGGTATTCCTAGAATAATCTGAAACTGATGGGCCTTGATCACATCGAACACGATCTTCTCATGGTGTCCATCTTGACTTACTAGCGTCACCTCTTGAGTGGTATGCGTTACTGGCCCGGAGGCTATCTCCGTACCATCCACCGTAGTAATGACGTCCTTTACAGCCTTGGGACAAAGAGTTAGATTCATCCTCAAAACCATTTCATGATCCACATAATTGCCGATGGCACCGCTGTCGACGTAAGCTTCAATTGCATGTAATCGATCCGGATTATCAGGGCTAATGAGGACCATAGGTATCACGAAATGCGAGGTCACGGAACTGGTTTTCACGCTCGGCAAGAGGACCTCTATTCTTGTCGGGCGAGGTCGTTTCCCTGCTCAGAGTTTGTAACTTTGGTAACTGCAGCTCCTACTGCCTTCTTGGCAGGTTTCACCGGACAGTCTTGAAGAAAGTGCCCTGAGTTTCCGCAATATAGGCATAATTGCAACTGTTTCCTCCTTTCCCGCTCCCTTTGTGTTAGAGGACCTTTCAGACCCCCTATTTGCATGGGTTCCCCGGAGTCTACTCCTTTGGAAGGAGTTGGCGGTTTGGAAAATACTTGAGCATCAAACTTGGAACGATCGGCCTTCCTGTTCTGCAGCCTGTGATCTATTTGAACGACCAAGTCTATATAATCCGAACAGTCTTGTGGGGGATTCACTACTTGGGCTAAAACGTCTTTGAGCTCTCCACGTAGACCTCTATAAAACAGCGTAATCCTTTTGTCCTCAGGCCATTGAGTTTCCACTATTAGTCTATTGAAAGATGCAATATAAGCCAAAAGGTCTTGATTACCCTGTCGCAACGAAAGAAGCTCATTGTCCAAGGCCTGCCCCTGTGAATGTCTTGCGAACAGTTTTTCCATACTAAGCTGAAAGGCTTGAAAATCATGGAGAACCGGATCATCTTGATTAACTAGAGGGATCGACCAGTCTGCCGCATTGCCACTAAGGTACGAAAGTACAAAAGCTACTTTTGCTTGATCAGTTGGAAAGGCTGCTGGCCGGCATAAGAAGTGCAACCGGCACTGATTGATAAATACTGCAAACCTCTTTGGGTCACCAGAAAATCGTTCGGGCGGAGCCAGAGGTACATTCCCAGGTAGGTTGATCTGCACTGGATTCATAGAGGATGTTGAAGGAAGATTTGCCCCTGATGCGGGTAACGGGGTCTGTCCGGCTTGTGACTGTAGCACTTGTCTAGCAAGATTGTCTGTTCTCTCCTTGGAAATAATTAGTTCCCTTCTTAGAGCATTCGTTTCCTGACGAGCTGCATGCACTTCTGCCCTTAGTTCCCCAAGTAACCGGGCTAGGGGGTCAGTATCCGAGGTTTCCATAGCGCCTGGGCGAGAGTTTTGCGGTAGGCTTTGCGTTCTGTAACGCTCACCTGATTCTCGCAGAGGCGCCGGTCTTGACTGGGCGACTCCCGTATCTTCAAAGGTGATGTGTAGCACCCGGTTGGCTCTTTGGGCTGGACCTCTGTGCACTGTATGCCTGACGTGTAGAGTAAGATGTCTGCAGATAGAAAATATGGGGTTAATGAACTGGGGTTATTGGGGTGTCCCTATCTCTTTCCTCTTCTCCTCTCCTGTAGACCCCCCAAAGGTTAACGCTCTCACCTTAGGTAAGTGAATGCCGAGCTCTCCATCTGCCTCGGGGCAGGGTGCTGTAACCAGTTTCTTCACTGGATAGGTAGTGCAGGCCTCTTGACCTCAGAGGACTGCTGTCCGTCGTTTACTGCACGAACGGTAAGTTTCGAGTCATTCAAATGTCTTTAAAGTCTTTAGTAATGATGTCTCTTGTTTTGCAGGGTTCCGGCGATGGCGGATGACGGGCTGAAGTGAGTTGAAGATGGAGCCCGTGTGATGAATAGAAGCGCCTGGAAGCATGTAAGTAAGCGCTTGTTGCCTGCTTCACTATGCGCTCTAACTGTCTTTTTATTTTGCAGGTACGAGTTCGGAGCGGCTGCAGGGTGCCGGAATACCCACTGGATTAGATGTGGAAAGGAGTAATGGCACGTGAGTATTAAAGTTCCCCAATGTCTTTAAACGCACCTTGTTTTGTCTTTCAGATGCGGGATGCAGCGCCGAAGGCCTCCGGAGCGTGCGAAGAGTTGGTAAACTTTTGTCTTTCAGATGCCGGAATGCAGTGTGAAGACCTCCGGAGCGCACGAAGAGTAGGTAAGCCTTTGCCTTTCAGATGCCGGAATGCTAACCTGTTCTTTCTTGTCTTTATAGGTGTTGCTGAAGACTGGATTCAGGATGGTAAGCCTTTGCCTTTCAGATGCCGGAATGCTAACCTGTTCTTTCTTGTCTTTATAGGTGTTGCTGAAGACTGGATTCAGGATGGTGAGCCTTTTTCCTTAGGCCCAGGACCGGATGCAGAAGACACGATGAGCGTTCTGCTGCAGAGGTTGCAGAATAACGCAAAGCAAGATTCATCCACCGGGTGTGGTTTAAATAGCCTCCTGTAGTGCTTAGGTGTCTCCTTCCACAGCCACGCCTAAGTAAGAAAAGAGTTCCTGGTAAGAAAAGAGTTCCTGCCTTCCAGAAGAGTTCCAGTGTTCTGAATATAGGGAGTGGCTCCAGCCCCACCCAACAGGAAAAGTAGTTCCAAACAGAAGAGGATCAGAGGCTCAACTGGCAGGCAAGTAAGCAGCATGGTCTGCTGAAGGTAAGTCCACCCAAGCATTATGAGCCCGGCGCTTCCAGCGCTGGGACTGGGCATATTTATGAGCCTGGTGCCACTGGCGCCAGGACTGGGTTCAAAAGGTCCCAATTGGGACTGGTTGGCACTCGGAACCTGGGTTATGGATCTGCTTCCAAGGGAGTTGGGAAAACCCTGACCTTTTGGAAGCAGAGATCATGACACTATCTCTGGGGAGTTGAGGGGTGATGAGGATGTGATGGCATATAGCCATAAAAAGCCAAAAACAATGTGCTTTTTCTTCTCTGATGACCGCGAATATGTAAGATGTTCGGGGACATCCATGCATATTGTTGCATAACAGGGTCAGTGAAATGGCATTTTTGGATGGCTAATAACTTTGGTACCACTCAATCAAACTGCATTAAACTTTGCAATATCATTTTAGACCTGAATGGTTATGCAAAGTTCGGTGCTGTTTCGCCAAGAGGGGGTAAAATTAGAGAGGGGTCCCTAAATATTTGAAAGGCTTATACATTTGGTGCCATTTGACGAATCTGCACAATATTTTGCAAACATATTTTAGACGCAGATTTGAATGGTTTTACAAAGTTTGGTGGATTTTGTCAAGTGGGGGCTACGTTATATGACTATTTCTTGTACATTCATTTTGACACTTAAAAAAAATAAAACAGACGGGTTCACTCAAGAAGGATCCGTCGATGACCCGTCGGCGAACTCTGCTAAACCCGGTACATTGGGGTAGTAGAAAATGTGTAGAAGGAAATAAGACTCTGCTAAACAATATATGGACTTAGCTTGTCAATATACTTTATTTACAGGTTCCCCCAGTGGGGGGATCCTCACACAGAACTGTGTCTTTTGTAGGGACACGTATTCTGCCAATTGTTTAACCACTTGTTTCCCTCCGAAGTCTATGGTTGATACCTTTTGCTATTGATTTGTATGCCATTTGAAACTGTCAACAGTTGGTGCATTTTAATGGAGTCAAAGAGTAATTGTGGTACCGCACAGAAATGGTACCTTTATCATTATAGCATTGCCTGAGCACAAAGTGTGTTATTGTATGTGTATATAACTTGAACATTATTTACATAAAGAACTGTGTTGTCACTAACATAGTGTGTGGGCATTCCTTTGTGGAGGTCTGGGACTACACTGAACTTAAGAACCAGCCTGCATCACCTCCTGAGAGCTTAAGACTTGCTCGTCCACGTTTACCAAATAGAGAATCTTGGCTGGGGTCCTCCGTGCTTCCACTCTGCCATATAGAGGACAGGAGTACAGAAACCCACTCCAGTCTTTACACCCACGAGGGACCGGCAATGGGATTAAAGTGGGCATGGTCACCAGGGATAGGCTAAGTGGTAAGGTGTTTCAAAATTGTGATAGGTTTCAATGTGAAAATAAATTCTGCTTGTGGCTACATCCCGAAGTTCTGGACAGGACAGCAGCAAACATTCTCGAGTAGCATGAGCAAGGACCTTGAAGCATGGTTTCGCAAATCTATCCTGTGTTTTGTTTTTTCTAAAGTGTCAAAATGTAAGCACACACAATTATGATATTACTTTGGTGTGTGGGCAATGTGCCTGGCCCTGAGCAAGGACAAATGTGTACTCTGATTTGCTTAATGGGGCATACACCATGGCCGAAGCCATATGTTTGAGTGGGAAAAAAATATTCTGCTTGTGGCAACAGCCTGAAGTTCAGGCGGGATTACAACAAATCTGCACGAGGAGGACCAGTAAGGACCTGAAAGCATGCTTTTGCAAACCTGTTTTCTGTTTTATTTTTCCAAAGTGTCAAAAAGTAAGTACAAACAATAGTGATATAACTTTTCTGCCTGGGCAGTGGGCCTGGCCCTCGGCAAGAACAAATCCCTACTCTGATTTGCATACTTGGGAATGCGGCATGGCCAAAGCCCATGCCCCATGTATTGTGGAGACTGGCCATGTCTGCAAGCCATGAGCACTGGCCATTGGTCACAACATGAGGGTACAGTGGACACTGAAGTAGGATGCAGTGTAGGTGCAGTGGATAACGGGGGTGGTTTGGTGGGGCTGATGTCATGGTTGAGCATCATGCCTGGGCAGTTGAACCATGACTTGCATCCCCAGCATGAGCTGCTGATAGCAACACACATCAGGATGCGTTGCAAAACATATGATTCTTAAAGGAGGCTTACAGTTCTTTCTTATATGTTGAAAGAGGAATATTAATAACTTATATACATTGATGTAACATCATGAAACATTTTCATTCATAAAAATCTATGAAAGTCACAGAAAAAACGTTGTTAGAGGAATGTTATGTTTAAATTGCACTAATAAAAACCTATAAAATTAAGTGAAAAAGCTTTGTCAAATGGATGTTATAGTTACAAGTACAACTGAAAAAAACCACTGAAATTCTCCAGTTACGGTAAGCTAAGTAAGCATCTGAAATATATGATATGATGTGGCATTTATAACGCACCTGTACACAAGTGTTTATAGGCGTGACAAGACAAGGAGGCGGAAACAAAGGGAGGACAAAATAACGATCTTACTAGGACTTGTGTCATTCAGAACATGCAAGTGCGGGTAAGAGGGAAGTGGAGAAGTGTCGGGGGGAGGGAAAGGTGGAAGTACAGTTAACTCACAAGTGCAGCCAGCGGGTGGCTCATATGTGCAGAGGGAATGGGCTGTAGGGTTGCAGATACAGACCCTGAAGGGCTGCAGAGCCCAGAGGTAATGAGAGCGCAACTGGACATGCAGGGGCCTGGGCCAGAGTTCAGAAAGTAACAAGGTGACCAGTCCACAGAGAAGTCAGGTGCATCAGCAGGGTAGAGGAAGGGAGAAAGCGGAAGCAAAAAGAAAGTTCTTGCGTTGCTTCCGGAACAGGAGGTGGTTCTGATCAAGTTTGAGAGAGGCTGTTCCAGAGGGAGGCTCCAGCCGAGGAGACAGATATGCCCCCAACACTCTGCTTGGAGAAATGTCTGACCCTCAGAGTGTTGGAGGTAGATGAGTGGAGAGCTTGAGAAGGAAGATCTTTTGGAAGAGAAAGTTGGAGGTTGAGCGGTCCCAGGCCCCAGAGCGAGCCAGTGAATAGATCTCAGAGCTGGGGAGATACCATCCCCGGTCTTGAGGCTAAGGATAAGTCTTCCAGTCATGATAAGGATAAGTTGTAAAGGTTGAAGAGTAGAGGCAGAAAGATACGAAAGAGGCTGTTGCAATAGTCCAGCCTAGAGAGGACCAGAGATCTGGAGAAAGTGAGCTTCTGGGGGAAACTGATAAAAGGAAGAATAACTCTGAGGATGTGCAGCTGATATTTTGATTTCTTAGAGACGTCAGAGATGTGAGGAGAGAAGGAGAGGGTGGAGTCGAAGATGACACCAAGTTTCTTAGCATCACAGGAAGGAGCAGGAAGAGGGACTAGAGTGGGCGGCCAGAGAGAGAGGGGAAAGGAAGGAGCAGGTGTCCCAATAGGGAGGATCTCAGTCTTACTGGCATTAAGGCAGAGATCATTGGTGGCACACCACTCCAGAATTGTGGCCAGACAACTGGTATGATAGAAGAAGCAGAGGTGGCTGAGGGGAGCCTGAAGAAGAGCTGAGTGTGATCCGCATTACATTGAAAATTGGAGGAGAACTTTGCGATGCAGTGGGCAAGAGGTGCCAGGTAGTGGTTGTAGAGCCAGGGAGAGAGGTTAGACCTCTGGGGAACACCACAAGTAGAAAGAGAGATAGAAGAGAGGAAAGACCCCAGTTGGACCTCAGAGGGTCGGTCGGTGAAAAAGGAGGTCAACCTGGCCAGAACCTGATCAGTAATACCAAGGTTGCCACAGAGGCGATTGAGCAGGATGACATGGTTGACCGTGTCCAAGGCAGAGGAAAGATCGAGGAGAATGAGGGCAAAAGTTAAATTAGAGTCAAGATTGGAGAGCACGTCTTCACGGGGGGTTCAGGAGAGCAGTTCCCTTGCTTCTGGCAGCTCTGAAGCCAGACTGGTGGTCATGGAGGAAACCAACAGATTCAGTATGTAGATTTTCCAAGTGTTTACCCAGGAAAGGAGTGATGGAAATCCGGCGATAGTTAGCCAGAGAGGAAGGATCAGCCGAGAGCTTCTTTAAAAGTGGGTGCACAAGAGAGTGCTTAAGGGGGAGGGGAAAGTTCCTGTGGCGAAGGAGTGATTTGCAGAAATCAGCCAAGGCTGGAGCAAGGGTGTCGATGTGGTTATAGATGGTTCTGGATGAGCAGGGGAGAACCTGCTTTATCGAGACTTTCATAGATCGGACTTATATAGAAACATTGTCAAGGGTGAACAGGTGAAAGGAGGAGGAGAGATGGCCTCAGCAGGGCCAGGAGTAGTAGAGGAGGAGGAAGAGGAGGTAGATGAAGAGAGGGTGGACAGGAAGTTTTAGAAGTGAAATTAGAGGCCATGCAGAGTGCCTGGGAGGGAACAGGAGAGGTAGAGACTCCAACGGGATTGGCCAGGTCCTTGAAGATTCTCAAAAGTTTGGCCAGGTATATGGATGCTGTAGAGAAGTAGGCTTAGATGTAGGCTCCCTCTTAGAGAGGACAGAGAGGCTGCACTGCCTTTGCAGCAGGCGACAGGCCAGTTTTCAGGGGGTGCGGCCAATGCCCTCCACTTTATATCCACCGACCTACACTTACGTTGAAGGGTTGCAAGGTCGGAATCGAACGAGATGGAGCGATGAAGGTTAGAGAGGGCTGTGTCAGGGTGTGAGTCATGCAAAGGTGCAGAGAAAGTAGTGGCAAAAGCTTCAACTGACACACGCTTCATGTGTCAGAGCACCGAGAAGGTAGGTGGCAATGCTGGAGTAGGCTTAACCTGCGGGGAAGAGAGAGAGAGCTGGGAATAAAGGAGAACGTGATGAATCCAAGAGAGAGGAGTGGTGAGAAGGTTAGAGAAGGGGAGGTCTGAGGAGATCAGAACATCTGGTTGTGCCTGGAACAGTGAGTCAGGCAAGATGGAAGGGGGGAGGGACGGACGGAGGGAGAGAGAGAGAGAGAGAGAGAGGGAGGGAGGGAGGGAGAGAGAGAGGAAGGGAGAGAGAGAGAGAGGGAGAGAGAGTTGTGAAAGAGTCCTGAAGAAGGACTGGTAGCATCCAGGTGGATGTTCAAAACTCGGAGGAGAAGAAGTTGAGAGGAAGAGGCAAGGCGAAATAAGGAGAGGTCAGCCCACTGAGAGAGGAAGATGCAGCCTCAAGATAGTGGCCACAGTGAGAGAGAGGCAAGGAGAGATAGAGAGTCTTCAGCCCAGACATTCAAAGGAGAAGTAGTGTGTAATGCTTTGTTATTGTTTGTTACATCGCCCTGTCTCACGAGCTTAGCTCTCTTTGTTCGGTGCAGGCTCGTGAGACAGGGAGGATGGTTGGAGGCAGGCAAGCTGAGTGGCTGTGGCTTGTTGATGCTCCCGGTGGGCGTGCTAAATAAAACCTGAAACCACTTACCGCGTCCGGCAAGTCCTTTCAGTGGCCATGAGGAGAGCAGGCCTGCCACGGGGGAACTGATGTGACATCCAGCTGTGATTTCCTTCACTGCTTTGTGCCACTCACGGTGCAAGTAGTGGCCTGCGGGGGCATTGTGTGCCTCTGTAAAGCCACTCTGCCCCTCTCGGCATTGTAGTGGCCAACGCTCATTCAAGGTAACGCTGCTCCCCACTGGCCCGAATCGAGCTCCTCAGAGGCCCTCTCCGCGTCAGTGCCCATCTCGGCAATCACCTTCCTGACAGCGGCAGTTCCCCTTTCCTAAGGACTGTCGTCCCACCCATAAAGCGGTAGTACACAGTAAAGCTGCCCACACAGCTTCCTGGCAACTCTCAGTTCTACTGTATTCCACAGGATAGAAGCGCAGTCTCCCTGCAATTAAGACTAAAGCAGGAAAAGAAGGGGATAACGGAGAAGGGGAAGGACAAGGGGCATGAAAAAAGGGAGAGAGAAGCAAAGGAACTTGTAAGGCTGGCAAAAGAGGTGCAGAAGAGGAGAAGAAAAGAGGGACAGAGCTGCCATACCCACCTGGCTAGGAAGAAAAGGGCCAAACATACAGAACTACAGTTCTAAAAAGGGGCAAGAGATATGGATTTCACTGATGCATTGGAGCTTGAAGGCTAAAACACAGTCTGGGCACTGAATGAGTGCTAAAAGGCAGTGTGAGACACTACAAGGATGGTTAGGCAGAATTATATGCAGTACCCTTTGGGAACACTACACAAAATTAGGACTACAAGTGGCAGCACAAATTAACCTTTGGTACAAGCCTGTACTATACAGTAAAGTGGTAGCAATGGCTGAGCAGCCAGACTTATCTCAAGAGCAAGTGAGTAGTATCAAATATTTAAACAGAGGACAGCAGTTACTATGATTCAAGCAAACAATCACTCAAGTTTTCCAAGTAAAAGAATATACATGTATTTACTCTTCAGTTGTATAACATTTCACTAAAGTAAAGCAGTTCAAAAATCACACTCTTTATACAGCACACCACTCCCAATAGTTTCCAGAAAAGTTAAGCTCACAAAATGAAGAGGGAGCAAAATGGCATTCTGTTAATTAAAAAGGGAGGGAACAACAAGATTAGGTAGAAAGGGAGCAGTACCAACAAGTAAGTTAGCAGGGCAATCTAGAAAGAGGAACTACAGTGATGGAATCAAGTCAAATAGGCTTAGTCCCAAAGTCAATAGGACAAAAGTATTTTGCTCAAGATCACACAGTTCAGGGTAGTTTGCGGTTAAGTCTTTGCCAAGAGTTCAGAACGAAGTTGGTCGGTGGAAAAGTTACCTTAAAGAGGAGAGAAGGACAAGCCATCGGATTGGCAAAAGGTTTCACACCCTTCCACCACGGCTGGACAAAGCGAACAACCGGATGTTGAACAGTACCTTAAATGGAGAAGAAGCTGTAGCTGCGGCGGACGTTCCTGGTAGTTCCAGGAGGCTCATGGTTCCTGAAGCAACCGTCAGACTGACACGAAGAAGGAAGACTGGAGTATTCTGCACTACCCAGGGAAGAAAAGAAACCAGGAGCAGAGCAAAGCAACACATTAAATGTGTGCTCCTTAAAACGCAAGCAGGGTCCAACCTTCCTGATTATCCAGACATCTGTAGCTCTGTACAGCAAATTCTACCAGAAGAGAGGGTCCTGGTTTGGAGATTGTGTGAACTGGTTGGTCCCACCAGCTCAAGGGAAGAAGATTCTTGGAAGATCATCTCTGTCGTTGGAGTCTGAAGATTCGGACCTGCAGCAGGGCTTCACCGGGTGGTTCAGTCGTGGTAGGGGTCCTCTTCTGTCAGATCCTCTTTGGTTCTCTCATTCCAGTGGCGACTCTGCTCTTCCAGACCCAGAGACCTGCTTTTTGTGCAGTGTTCCCCCATTCACTCAGCCTGGCTGTCAATCACGCAGGGTGGCTGTACTGGTGTGGACAGTCACCCAGCCAATCAAACAGGAGTGCGACTTGGGTTACCAACGGAACCCATGGCAGGGCTCCTAAAACCCCTCCCTCACATCCTGCCTACCCAGACTTTCAGGCACCTAAAGGAGGGCTTATGTGCAGAAGCCCGTGAAAAGACAGTGAACAAAGGAATCAAACCTGGTTTGACGTGTAGAGACGAACACAAGAGTACCTTTCCAAAAAGAAATGGCAACTAAACCCAGCCCGAACAATATTAAAAACAATATGGTCAAGCGGGTTTAAGTTCGAGGCTACCAAGATAGCCTAAAACAATACCATGGTTATTTAAGATAACCGCAGTAGGAAAAATAGGGTAGTTACCACTGCCACCAGCCAAGTCTTAATGGAAAGGGACCAAAACAATGCTCCAAGAGAAACAAACAAAACGGGATAAGTAAGATGGTTTGTACATGGGTCTGTGGATTTAAAAGAGACTAGTAAAGTAAATGGCAACTTTACATGTTCTGGGGAACAGTAGTCAGTCCCAGAAAATGGAGTCTGAGTTGGGAAGTCTAAAAGACAACCCTGTGTCACTGCACTGTGGGTGCTGTGTAACACATAGTAAAAAGATGATGCCTATGGAGTAGGTGAGGCTCCACAGTCCATGAACACACACACAGCAAAACACATGTAAGAGTGGGAAAAAAAGGCTCACACTCTTACCAGGTGAAAAAAACTTCATGAACCAGCTGCGAGCTTCATTGCTGCACTAAGAACATTGAGTCGCACATGCGATATTGGATCCCTTGCTGATTCAATCATACGTGACCAACTTGTGCGCTGCAAAAACAACCGTCGGGTGCAAGAAAAGCTGCTGTCTAAAGATCATCCTTTGGAGCAAGCTGTGGAGATGGCCAGAGGAATTGAGCAAACCTTCAAGTACATGAAAAGCATGAAGACTGACAGGCAAATCAGTATAATTGCGGTAATCAGGAATAGCAAGAAGGTTGTTGCTCGCAGAGCAGTGAAGTGCTTTAAATGTGGCAGCAATCGTCATGTCTCCACCAACCTGTTTTTTCCGTCCAGAATGTGAATTGTTTGAAATGCAAGAACTCGTCAGAGTTTGCCGAGAATCAACTTTGGTGAAAAACGTGGAACTTGGTGGGAGGTGTCCTGAACAGGAAGAGAATTCCATAGTGTTCCAACATACTGAAGTAAAGCATGTTCTAGAAGTAGGAGACACGTCCAATGGTGAGAAAGGGCAATTGATGTGTTCCTGGTCAATGGGAGAGTAGTAATGATGAAGGTGGATAGTTGTTCACCCTGGACGATCATGTCCAAACTAACCTTTGAAAACTGCGTAAATGGGAAGGTGGAACAATTAAGGCAACACGCGATTCAACCATACGCATTCAGCAACATCAAGATTGATGTGTTGGGGAAGTACTCTACCATGGTTAAGTATAAAGGGAGGAGCTGTGATGCAGATGTTTTCCTGACAAGAGAGGGATAGTCACTCCTGGGATGGAGTGAGCAGAGGAAGTTGGGCATACGCATCCAAGCTAGTGCTGAGTTTCCTGTCACAATTGCAGAAGTGGGAGACCGGTGGGAGAAAGAATTTCCTAATGAATTTTCAGAGGATCTGGTGAGGCTGAAGGGGTTTGAGCATGAAGTCAAGCTCAAAAAGGGTGCAGTTCCCAAGGTACACAGAGTGTAGCCGGTTCCCCAACATCTCAGAGACAAGGTGAAGATAGAGATTGAATCCTTACTTCAGAGGGGCATCATTGAAAGAGCTGAAGGGTCGGAGTTGCTGTCTCCTGTGGTCATTGCTACAAAGGCCAGTGGGGAAATTAGACTCTGTGTGGATTTGGGGGATCTAAACAGAAGCATCTTGGTGGAACGCCACCCTCTACCAATTGTAGGCGAAAAGCTGGCAACGTTGCACAATGCAAATGTATTCTCAGTAATCGACTTGTCTCAGGCCTATCATCAGGTGCCATTTTCAGAAGACTGTCAACACCTAACTACTTTTGTCACTACTGAAGGAACTTTTAGATATTGTAGGATGCTGTTCAGACTGGCGCCGTCAGCGGCTGTCTTTCAAAGAGTGATGGAGACCGTGTTGGATGGTGTTCTAAATGTAGTCATTTTTCAAGATTATATTATAATATTTGCTGATTCGGGCGAAAAGCATGATGAAGTGGTACTGGCTAGACTGGGGGAGGCAGGTTTGATGTTGCAGAGAAGGAAATGTAAGTTGGTCGTGAAAAGTGTTGAATATTTGGGTCATGGAGTGTCGAGTGAAGGGATCAGACCTAAGCTAAACTTGGTAGATGCAGTCAAAGAGGCGCCACGCCCATTGGATAAGGACCAGATAAGGTATTTTCTTGGCCTGGCGGAGTATTATAATACATTTGTAAGAGACTTTGGTTTGATATCCACACCACTAAGTGTTTTACTCAGGAAAGGTGTGAAATTTGAGTGGTCTACTGAGTGTGAGGAGGCGTTCGGCAAGATCAAAGAGGGAATAGCTGAGGCACCCTCAATTGGGAAGTTTGATCGTAGTGACAGGAGCGTGTTGGCAGTAGAAGCCAGTATGTTGGGGCTGGGTGCAACATTGATACATTATGATAACAATAATGCCGAGAGGGTCATTGCTTTTGCTTCCAGGACTCTCAAAGGGGCTGAAGAGAATTATTCTGTCATAGAACGGGAGGCTTTAGCGATGTTCTGGGCCATTAATCATTTTATGTTTTTTATGGGGCAGGAAGTTTATCGTAAGATCGGATCATAAACCTTTAGTACAATTGTTTGACAGTGGTAGGTGGGCTTTGGGCTCTCCCAGGATAAGCAAATGGGGTTTGGGTTTTCAGGCCTATGATTTTGATATGAGTTACCTACCAAGAAAAAAAAACATTGTGGCAGATTGCCTCTCAAGAATGCCTGTGGAAAGGGGTCAAGCAGCAAAAGTTGAGGAAAGTGAGGAGTGTGTAGTGGCTGAGCTGGTTTATGTAGGCTGTGAGGAATGGGAACAGGGAGAACTTGTTGATGAGGACTTAAAATCCATAAAGCAGTGGAATGTGGATGGTTGGCCCAGCAAAGAGGTACTGGAGAATAGGTCTGAGATTAGGTGGGAGGTCAGAGAGGAATTGAGCATAATTGGGAGCAGATTGAGGAGAGGTAGGTGCATTGTGCCTCCAGAGGGTGTTAGAGTTGCTCTAATGAAACTGGTGCATCAGGGCCATCCTGGTGAGGGAGCTACAAAGAGAAAATTGAGACACAGTTACTGGTGGCCGGGGATGGACAGGATGGCAGAGAGGTTAAGGATTGTATTTCTTGCCAGATGAGTGACAAAAACAAGGTTGTGCGTGAGACTCCTTTGCTTCCGAATACAGTTCCCGTTCAACCATGACAAAAGTTAGCGGTAGACATTTTGGGACCTGTTCCAGGTTTAGGTTTTTGTTCTTGTGGATTTTCACTCCAAATAGTTGGAGTGGGAGGCTGCCAGGGAGGTGAAAGCTAAGGATTTGGTATTTTATTTTGGAAAGAGTTTTTCTTAGGGAAGGGTGTCCTTCAGAAATTGTGTCTGACAATAACATTCAGTTTGTTTCTACTTTCATGAGGACATTTCTGGAAGGTTATGGCATTGAACATACCAGGACAGCGTTGTATCATCCCAGAGCCAATGGGCTTGTGGAGAGGGCTAACAGGTACATAAAAGGGGGGATTCAGTTGGCAATGCACATGAGGCAGCTGTGGAGAGAAGTATTGGACCACAAGATGTGGAGTTATTTGACTACTCCGCATTCTGTCACAAAGGTCTCCCCTTTTGTGTCACTCAAAGGTAGGGAACCGGGGACTAGACTCTGTCCAGGTTGGCTGGGGTTGGCAGGGTCAGTTGTGGTGGACAGAGATGCCATTATGAAGCTCATCAGGCAGGGTCAGAGTATGAACAAGGGGTTGTTTGACAGGAGGGAGTGTGTCAAAGATCGTGATTGGAAAGTAGGAGACTGGGTGTTCATTAAGAATCCTAGGTTTACACACAAGTCTGTGGAGAGTAAGTTTATTGGCCCCAAGAGGATTTCTGCTGTGCGGGAAGGAGTGGTCATTTTGGAAGGTGGTGAAGTGTGGTCTAAGGGTAGATTGGCAAGAGCTGAGCATTTGAAGGATAGGGGAGGTGATAGAGTTGTGGGTGTGGATGATGAGCAAGTTGAAGGTGAGGAGGTTGAGTTAAGGCCTGAGTTGCGGTTTCGCTGGTGTGGATGATGAGGGGAGTTCCGGTGTCATGGTGAAAGAGGGTGTTGATGTGGGTACTTCCAAGAGAGTTGCACGCAAACTGGGATGCTTGCCTGATTATGTGCACTAATATCTAGGCTATCATTTCTTCATCTTGTTTTCCAAAGTGGTTGGATTTTCCTTGTAAGTTATCCTGTGTTAGTTTTTTACTTTAATGTCAGACTGTTATTCCTGTTTGTTTTTTTCTATTCTATTTTGTTAGTTCTTCAGGGTTGTTCTTTTTTGTTTTATGGGGAGGGAGATATGTAATGCTTTGTTATTGTTTGTTACGTCACCCTATCTCACGAGCTTAGCTCTCTTTGTTCGGTGCGGGCTCGTGAGACAGGGACGACGGTTGGAGACAGGCAAGCTGAGTGGCTGTGGCTTGTTGATGCTCCGGGTGTGCCCACTAAATAAAACCTGAAACCACTTACCGCGTCTAGTAAGTCCTTTCATAGTGCTGCATTCCAATGATAGAAACGGGGATCCACTCTGAGAAAATCAAGGCTACACCCCCACGGGAGGGTTGGTTCTGAGTTCGGAGAGGATCTTGTTGCCATCTACAAGGAGAGTGTCAACACCTGTGATTTAGCAGGCCATGAAACAAATCTCATTGAGACTAAGTACATCCAAATCAAGCTCTTCCAGGAGATGGTAGATGCCAGAGGAGTGTTTGACAGCTGAGCGAGAGGTGAGAGTAGCGATGTAGAGTAGGTTGCCACATTTGAAGGACTTCCGGGGAGGGGTACAGGCCAGAGGTACACCCTGCGGAAGTGTTAGAGGTGCCCAAGGATAGGCAGAGGAGGAAGGAAGAGAAGGCAGAGTAGTCAGAGAGGGAGAAGCGAGTACCAGAGGGATGGCGGAAGAAGGAGGCAACAGGGTGTCCAGAGAAGCAGCAGGGGGTGCCGAAGTGGTGGCAAAGGAAGGAAGTGGCAGAGGAGCCAAAGAGGGGTAAGAAGGGATAGCAGATAGCAGGAGAGGAAAGGAAGTTGATAAGGCACAGGAAGCATCTATCAAGGTCGAGGAGATTGGGCTGAGGGCCCTGGACCAAGACGGTGCCGTTTAAGTATACATTAATGATGGTCTTAGAGGAGTGGAAGGGAGCCAAGAGGCCCTCCCACTGGAAGCCATCAATAATGGAGGAAGAGCAAAAAGGAGAGAGAACACAGACCATATCCAGACGTGAACCCCTTGCTCACTGTGCTCAGAGAGGCACTGCTCCACCTCACTGATGAGGTCAGACTACGCTGAAACACGTGTCTTGGGTTGCTGTTGGTACTCTTGTTCAGAGGAGATTTGCCTAGAATTTCTGGACTGCCTTTTGGGTGGGACAAAGACTGATATGCATATGGAAATGTCTCCTCTGTGAAAAACGGAGTCAGCTAAATTGTGGCTGAGACTCTCCTGGGGGCCATCCACCCAAGAACAGGTCAATGGGCTGTGCTTGTGCCAGTAGAGGGATTCCCAGACATTATTTTGCAGATGATGAGGTACTTGGAGTCTCACCCTAAGTTACCAGGATAATCCAGATGTCGATCCCTTGCTCGCTGTGCACAGAGAGGCACAGCTCCACCTCACTGATGAGGCCCAACTAGGCCGAAACACGTGTCTGGTGTTGCTGTTGGTACTCTTGTTCAGAGGAGATTTGCCTAGCATTTCCGGTGCTGGACTGTCTTTTGGGTGGGAGAAAGACTGATATGCGTATGGCAATGTCTCCTCTGTGAAAAGCACAGTCATCTAAAGCGTGTTAATAACGCAATACTGATGGTGGCATTAACCTGAGACTTTTATTTTGAGATTTTGCTGTCTAGTAGTGTTAATTATTACTTTACCAAATTCCTCATGGTTGGAGGGAGCTACCCCATCAGTCAAGGTTGACTGCATATGACTTTGGGCCTAAATAGGATATCCTTGATCTTGATGTTTATTTTACTGCAGCCTGTTTCTTTTATCTACTACTGAACCAAGTTCTAACTATCTCAAATACTATCATATTATCAAAGCAATAATTATGTGAGCTACCATCCACCATACCATAACTTAGATATGGTTTATATTTAAATATGTCTCTGCCACCAGGAGGGCACACTCATAATTAAAGGATTTTGGTATAGGGGTGGATATCTTAAAAAACAGCTACTGTGCTACGGGGACATGGCTGTCACTGCAGCTGTCAAATGGACATCTGTGACCTCTGAACCTGCTCTGTGCCATTGATAGAGCAGGTGCTGTAGCTCAGAATACTGATGCAGCAGGGCACAGGTACGCGCTGTGCTCTTGGCATGGAGCGTAGAAAGGGGGAATCAGATTGTCAGATTACCCTTTCAGTGATGGACTTACTAGTATCATTTAATTATATGAAAACAAATCAAAAAAGCCAGAGCGTCTTCACTCTTGCCAAGTGATATGTGTTTTGGTTCTTTGGAAAGGGAATGGCTCTGGCTCTGCAGGGTTGTAACGTGTAAATGTGGACCTGGAGTTGGGGTACGTGTAGGTTGGACTGTGGTCAATGATGAGGTGTAACCATGGGGGCGTATGGAATGTTCAGTTGTAGGGCTGTGTGAGATGTAAAGTATGGATGTGGATCTACATATTGTGTGAATAATAGATTTGGATCTAAAAATGGGATATGTTCAAGGGGGAATATGATCAGGTGTGGCCATATGGGCCATAATTATTTGGGATAGGATGGCGATGTGGGCTGTATTTTGGTGAGGTGCATTGGGCTGTGTAGGGCTTTGCTTCATGTGTTGTGTGAATGTAATGTTATTGGATTTTGAATAGACCCACTTTTGTGATTTGCATGCACTTTTGGTGCCTATGCTCCTCTATGGGATTTAATGGTGAATGGGATATTGGGAGGAGATTAGTGTTGTTATGATGCGTCACCCTGCTAGGGAAGCCATGCAGATGAAATTTAGACACAGTCATCTATTTTCCTCACCACATGACCAGTCCTGCAGGAGTGTAGGCCTTTCGAAAGTTACTGAGAAAGAGAGAGAAGGGGACTGCAATGTCCCATTTCTATTGTTATGAGGAGCCGCGTCTCCTTTCTATTGTTATGCTTGAGTGGGCTGCTAACCACGTGTTTGTTGTGGGCGAGGTCCCCGCCGAGAGGGCAGTTTGCACCTGACTAGTAAAGAGCTACAAGCTCTAATCACTGGCTCTGCGTTTCATTTATTATACTGCTTTATTGCCTTATTCCTGCAGGTATGCATTCAACAATGGCGACGACGCAACTGCTACAATAAACAATCGCTGTGAACCCTGTGCGCTGCTCATATTGCATCATCCGAAGCTTCGGACCGGCGGCACAAGTGGCTGGCAACCGGACTGACTCACAGCCCTGGATAACACGTGGCCAAATGCCCCACATGCCACAGAATGTGAGCAGGCTGCATTCACCTGCTAAATTGCACTGACGCAATGGACAACCCTGACCGCGTACCGCAGTGCAACTCCACACGTGTGCAGCACGTGTTGCCCAATACAACGCTGATCGCGTATCATGGCACCACTATACACGCACGGTGTGATACGCTGAATATCAAAAGCAGGCTCTGCTTTCCCGCATTTCAATTACACCGCCACAGAGGAAACGCTCCTACGCAGAGCCTGCTCACAATTGCTTCAATTGCATCGCCACGGAGGAAACGTTTCAACCAAAACCACAACATTTCATTTTATTAGTGCAACTTGCCGTACAAAAGCGGAACGATACCAGCAGCATGAACACCTGCTGACATCACATTATTACCCCATGCCAACAATCCACGTGTCCAGAGAAGCCGCTCCCAAGTTGATTTTAAGGCGAACCAAACTACAGCAGCAGTGGGCACTAAGGACACCATACAACCAAACTAAGGTGCAAACCTGTGCACCTCCCACTTGCCATCATGTCAATTAATGAAGCAGACAGCAGTCTGCAGAGCCCCAAATCCAGCTCCACCCCTCACCACCCTGAACACAGAGCAGAGAGTGGCACTGAGTCACTACAGCTACAGGCCATGCCACAATTTGACATCTCCGACACCAGTAGTTTGGCGCCCAGATGGGCCAGATGGCTTAAAGAACTGCAGATATATATTGATGCATCAGCAGTGCATGAGGAAAGCCGCCTAAGGAGAATATAAATGCACTCACTTGGCACGGTGGTAAGAGACATTGGGCCTCATTATAAGTTTGCCGGTCTGCGAACTACGGTACCGCTAAGCATGCCGGTACCGTAGTTCACGGAATAGCAAACTACCAGTTCTGCTTGCGGGTCCCATTTCGTCCACCAGGTCTGACCTAGCGCCGTACCGGCACCCGCAAGCAGATGGAAATGGGGAAGAATATTTTCCATGACCCCGTAATTGCCCATTCCTGGGCGCCGGAAAAATAAAAAATACCAGCGGCAGCCGTGCTGTAATGAGGCCATTGTATTTGAGCTGTCAGAAAACAACACGGACACATTTCAAGGTGTAATTGATTCCTTGAATAATTATTTTGCACCATTGAAGAATGTAGATTACGAGACACACATTTTCCACACCGCTACCCAAGAAAAAGGTGAAAACATGGGCAATTTTGTAATGAGACTGAGAAAATGTGCAAAATTTTGTGATTTTGATCAATACTCAATGGATGAAGCACTCAAATCACAGGCAATAGTTGGCTGCGAATCTCCTGAATTCCAAAAGAAACTAATCCAGAAAAGCAGAACGCTAGAAGAAATGTTACAGCTACCAAGAGCTGATTCTGCAAACAGAGTCGCTAGGAAATATTAAGATAACACAATCCACCTCAGCAGCAACAGTGTGCCAGGAGACACTGCAGAACAGAAGAAGTGTTACAGATGCGGATATAAATTCCCACACATTGGTCCATACACGTATGTAGCTCATCATTGCGATAAATGCAGAGGCGAGAACCATTTCCAGTCTGTCTGTAGGAACATTACATTCTTTCAACCAGCCGAAACCAGTGGAGATTCCAGGAGACAAGATGGCCGCCACTCAGATGGGAACGCCCACAACACCACTCGCAACGATCGCCTACCGCCAGCAGGCGCAGCTCCCACAATGACTCACGGGAGCCATCATACAATGACAGACGGCGTGAAGAGGAGACCACTCTAGTCTCTATAGGAGCAGGCACGACTCGCAACGAAGGAAACCGTGACAAAAGATCAGATATTTGGAAGAATCTCCACGACGGCGACGAGATTCACACTCCTCATCCAGCAGAGACTGCAAGAGAGGATACGTCCATGCCATTGGAAATAGCATTCCTGCAGAATGTAGTCCGACGTTATTGCTACAAATAAATGGACATTGTTGAGAATTCCTAATCGACAATGGAGCCACAGTAAATGTGATTAATGAGGACACATATAAGTCACTCACCACAAAGAAAGAGTTAAGTGAAGCAGATACCCTAATCTACCCATACGGGTCAAACAAACCCCTCAAGTGCCGAGGCATGTTCACAACCACATGCCAATACAAGGACAAAAGCCAAAGGGTCAGGATTTAGGTCATAAAAGGAGAAGTACTAGGGGGGAGAATACTAAGCTTCAAGTCAGCCATCCAAATGGGCCTCATACATATAATGTACCAGATCATGTCCTCATACACCACCAGTCCGAAGGAAATGATACAGAACGTGTTTCCGACGCTGTTCAAAGGTCTGAGGAAGCAAAAAGACAAACAAATTAAGCTGCACATAAACATGCACATCCAACTGACGGCCCAACACTACAGGGGCATTCCCCTCAACATCCAGAGACATGTAGAAGATGAAATTCAATCCCTGCTGGAACAAGACATCATCGAACCAGCGTCATAACCTACACCACATTTGTGTAGACATGAGGGCAATAGAAATAGAAAGTCACCTTGCACCCAAGATGACGGACATGATGCATATACTTCATAGGGTAAAAATATTCTCAAAATTGGACTTCAACAAGAGCTATCACCAGATTGAACTGAATCCATCTTCTAGGTACATCACCACGTTCTCTACACACCTGGGACTGTTTAGGTACAAAAGGCTCCCCTTTGGCATGTCATCAGCTGCCGAAATATTTCAAAATGATATTCACCAAGTTATTAAGCATATCCCAAATTGCTTAAATTATAGTGATGACATTTTAATCTTTGGCACCACCCAAGAAATACATGAGGACACACTAAGAAGAGTGTGCATGGCCCTCGAGAATGCCCACTTCACGCTCAATCATGACAAGTGTGAAATCAGGAAATCGACATTAAAATTCTTCAGGCACATATTCTCAAGCAACGGCCTACAACCTGACCCAGAAAAAGTACAACCGCTGGTGGAGGCTCCCACGCCCACCTCAGTGTCCACAGTACGATCATTCCTGGGAATGCAGAGTTACTGTATGCACTACATTCAAGACTTTGCGTCAGTAAGCACGCCTCTCCAATTACTCATGAGAAAACATCAAGAATTCTACTGGTCCAATGAGTGTGAGGAAGCATTTCAGGAGATTAAGAAACGCATTCCGTCAGCATCCTGCATGGCATATTACGATCCGGATCTCGACACAGAACTGACAGTGGATTCCAGCCCTGTCAGATTAGGAGAGATATTAGCACAATCAAAGCCAGGAGTGTCACCTGACTCCCTGAGACACATTGTAGCGTATGCAAGCCGCACTCTTTCAGCAACTGAATAAGCGTATTCACAACCGGAGAAGGAAAGCCTGGCGGTCGTATGGGCATGTGAACACTGCCACCTGTTCCTGTATGGACGCCCATTCACAATCATTACCAACCACCAGGCCCTCACCACAGTCTATGGCAAACCAACTGCCAAGATGCCATCACGCATCGCCAGGTGGGGACTAAGGCTGCAAGAGTACTCCTTCAAAATCATACATCACCCGGGTAAGGACAATAACCCGGCGGACTTCTTGTCCAGATATCCGCTTCCAGCTCACGATGAACACCAGTCCGACAAAGCGAACCAATGCATATATTACTTGATAAGTAATGCACTCCCCAATTCCATCACAATGGCTTAACTAATAGAAGCCCTGAAGAAGGACCAACTACTTCAAAAAATACAAGAATGCCTGAAGTCAAACTCGAGTAGACATAACCCAGTTCCAAACCCCTTTGGGAGTTGGTTCTGACTTGGGTTTATATACAAAGAAATGTGTGGCAATTAATATATGTTGTAAACAAAGTTGATAACATATTCCACGTCTAAGATTGATGTTGATGAATTTTATTTGAAAACAAACAATATCCAGCAGTGAAATATCCACAATATAGATATGCTGGTTTTAGAATAGATCACATTGCGTTTTTTGCACAAGTACAAAAGGTTTTGGGTATGAATGGGGATTAAAGTAGATGGGATGAATGAAGTGTGATATGTGTTCACTGGTTGGTGTGATATGTGTATGTTATTTATAGTTGGCTTTTAATCATGGGCAATCAATAAATCTTATTACATATTTTGTAGATGGTTTTTCATGATAATTAGTTTACGAACAAAATAAAAAGAAATTTAACAAATGCAATATCCTTTGTCTAGAAATTAAACTTTTTCAAGCAGGTCATTCCTTGGAAGGGATTGAGTGGCATTTGAACACGCAAATTGTATTGAAAATGGTTGGAGGGTGTGCACTTGTCTACGGACAATTGCAATTTTGTGTATGGTCTTTGTTAGTCTAAGGCCCTCCTTAAACCTCTAAAAGCTATTATTAGGCTTGACCACTTTTTGGGGGTTATATTATATTTAGCACAGCCCTTGGCTATTGTGGTCCTTTTTGAAAGTACCCATTTTGGTTTTTTATAAATAATGAATCAGACTGACTGAAGCTGACATCATGGTCCAGGCATACACCAGCAAATTCCCCCACAAAACCCCCCACCTCTCCCTTTTTTCTACCCAGAGCGAATTGGAACCATTGCAGAAAGGGATACCTTAAGTTACACTGAGACACAGATACAGGAAGCCATTAGTGGCTCCCCCATTTTTGATGACATACCTCAGGCGGAATACACAGAGTATTTGATAACAACTGAAACACTATTAAGAGCAAAGAAAAAGGGTTTCCGTGCAGAACCGCATGGTCACCTGCTCAAGGAATACTTAAAATCCAGCACCATTCCTCTAGGGTTGCAAATTCCTGTTCTTCCAGCAGTCTTCTTAGAAGACGAAGAGTATAAAATCTGCTTTAGTCATATCTCGACTAAATGTAGCCAGGATCTGATGTTGCTGACGATCAATACATCAGAACGATTGGCAACAAAACAAAAGCAAGAATTGGAGGCGCAGGAGGTGACATTTTTGGCTACTGGCACCCTTTTGGAAGCCAAAAACCAATTGGAAGCGATCAATCTAGAATGGGAGGATTTTTAGAAATGTAACTTGCTAAAAAATCGAATAAACTAAAAACAGATGTGGCAGCTTTTGCTAAAGAGAAGGTATATCCCTATTTGGCCAAAGATTACTAAGCACCCAATTGGAATTACAGGTTCCAAAACAGACCCAACAACAACATTTTCCGACACAAGCTCCTCTGGAAGTGATCCCAGTATTCCAACACGTGGGCAAAACAGTAACAATTGAGGCCAGATTTTTTAGGCCGCAGTGGGCCAAGAGGCAGATGCCCCCCCAACAGAGGCAATGGTCCCCCGGTGGGACAACAACAAACATTCCATACGAGACAACAAGGGTACCCTCGATAACACACAGTGTAACAGCAGTGTTCAATCTATCCAATTATATCCTTACTCCCATAGAAGAATCTGTATTAAGGAAAGGGTTACATTTTGTACCATCAGCAGATAACCCTATCAACAATCTAGAGATCGAATTAAGGAGTTTCTTCAGGACTATTAGACTCAGGGCCTTCTTCATGGACAAACCAGACAAACCTGACCAATCTTTAACAGGTTTTAAACCTAAGTCCTCTTTTATGCCAGGAATTAATGAAGTACCACCAGAGATTGTTTCCTTTGAAAAGATGGGGCCTCATTACAAGTGAGGCGGAACGGGTTACCGGGACCCGCTAAAGTAGGCAGACCCGTTAAACCCGTTCCGCCTCATTACAAGCTCCCCTCGTGGGACCCGGTAAGTAACGCCTGGTCAAACCAGGCGTGCTTACCGGGTCCCGCGAGGGGAAGAGGGAGCAAACAACTAGCCGCTCGTAATCGGCCCGTTGTTTGCTCCCTCCCCCATTCCCATTCAGCCCTATGGGGGCTGAAATGGGAATGGGGAAGGTCTGGGCCAGGTTGCTGGAGGGAGGAATTACCAGGCCCTCCTAACTCGGAATGGCCAAGTAATTCCCCATTCTGGGAACCCAGACCCAATTTTGGCGGCAGCCATGCCAACAATAGCGGCATGGCTACTGCCAGAATCGTAATGAGGCCCATGGTCTTGAAAGCTCTACCGGGAATTTTGCATCAATCCCGAAAATCTCAATATAAACAAAACCTATCAGCGGAGGAAAATCAAGCCTTACAAACATAGGCTTGTAATAAAAATATAGTCATCAAATTCGCCAATAAGGGGGTAGGAGTAGTGGTGATGGATAGACAAGGGTACGAAAAAATTGTATACTCTCCAATCAACAACACGAATCACTATGAAAAGATTTACTAACAGATTTCCAACAGACAATCTTATGAGTACCTTTCAAGAATTATGCACTCAGGGCAATAGAGAATGGGTTTCTAACATCTGAAGAAGCATGTCTTTTGACTCCCATAGAGTGCTGTATACCCACAATATATGCACTGCCCAAAGTGCATAAAGACAGTGCAGATCCTCCTGGGAGACCCATTATCTCTTTATGTGGTTCAATCTTGGAGCCAGTCGGGAAATATATTGAGAAAGCCATTCATGCATTAGCTGAGGACTCCCCATCATTCCTAAAGTATACCATGGTAACCATTAATCACCACGAGGGATTGATAGTACAGGGCGATTGTTACCTTTTGGTCATGTTAGACATCACCACCCTCTACACAAACATTCCCCAAAACAAAGCATTGGCTAGCATCAAACGCAAACTGAACAGTCGCCAAATACCCCATGGGATTCCTACACAATTTGTATTAAACCTACTAGAGATTGCTCTGTGCAACAACTTTTTTCAATTTCTAGAGGAAACACGGGACTCCCATGGGGGCGGCATTCGCCCCTAGTCTTGCTAATATCTATATGGGGCAATTTGAAGACCAGTATGTGTACAACAATAACCCATTCAGTGACCATGCCGCGCATTGGAAATGATATATCGATGATATATTCTTCATTTGGAAAGGTTCGGAAGAACTACTCAAGACCATTCTGTTGTGGTTGAATGAGTGCAAACCCAATCTCAAGTTCAAGGGTCATTGGGATACCACGCAGCTACCATTTTTGGACCTGATTATTGCACAGAAACAAGGCTGTATTTTTACATCGTTATACAGGAAAGAGACCTATCGCAACAGTTTGCTTGAATATTCCAGTCAACATCCACATTCCCAAAAGGACAATATACCCTATGGGCAATTTCTTCGGCTTCGCCGTAATTGTACAATCCTGACCGACTATAAACAGCATGCTGATACCTTGGGGACAAGACTCCTAGAGAGGGTATACCCCCACAAACTTATTAAGAGATCGGCGAAGAGGCAACATCTTCTGAGGCCTAGGGAGAAATAAACTGACACAGATCGATTGGTGTGTGTGACAACATTCTCACCACAGACTGTGCAGATAAAAAAGCTCATTAGAAAACATTGGAACCTAGTGACCAGTACAGGATGTACCAGTGGTCTTCCCTTGTTTGCGCTTAAACACTCTAAGAATTTGCGTGACCATCTGGTCCAATCAAGGCTGCAAACAGTGAGTACCAACTTCTCACAGAACAGCCTGAGAGCCGCTTGGAGCCATGACAAAGAACACATTATGGGTCATTACCCATGTGGTAAGTGTAGTGTCTGTCATTTAACCCTAAAAACCACCAGGTTCAGGCATGGTACATTCAACTGGCAACTTCGACAATTTACAAACTGTCAATCCAGCAACGTCATCTATGTCATACAATGTCCTTGTGACCAGCTATACTTAGGTATGACCACAAGAAAAGTGTCAGTACGAATTAGTGAACACAGGTCACAGATTCGCACAAAATGCACAGCTACCCCCATGGTTCAACATTACGTGACGGAAAATCATACTGAGGAAGATCTGCACTGGGTAATAATAGACCAATTGACACCGGACAGCAGTCAATACTCGATGCAACATAGATTAACCAAATTAGAGTAGAAATGGATTCATAGATTAAAAACCCACAAAATTGGTTTACATGAGGACATACAATGGCCCCTCTTGCTGCAGCGGTAATGGGTCCGGTAATTCATGCTTTATATTGTTTCCGTCTGGGCATCCTGTGACAGTTGCCCTTCCTTTTGGACAATAAGTATGCAATTAAGTCCATGAACCAGCCGAGCGGTTGCTCTTTACTGCTTTATTCAAATACGGTCAATTACATTGGGCCCCTTCTTCTGTTTCACTTTCCCTTTAAACAAACATTGTTGGGAAGACACGTGACCACAGACGTGCTGGGAACGGTGGTGACAGCTCCTCCCTTCTAACGTACAATGTGGTCACGTGGGAAGACGTGAACCGACAGCCTGGGTTAAATGGTGAACACTCACATTCAGTGAGCACCAGTGCAGGCGGCGTGCGAGAGACAAATCATTGGCCTAATTCAGCGTGGCCAGCGGGAGCTTGAGAGATAGGTGTTTGTCATGCTATGTTGGGGCAGGGGCCTGCACTCCCCACGGCTGAGGAAACTTGTGTTCCCAGCTGGGAGTGACGTGACCTCAAGTATTTGGGCTTTGTGAATGGAGGCATCCCAATGGCCGCCTGAGGGCTGCCTGTTAAATCCCCGACCTTGTGCCTGGGTGGCTGCGCGGGCGGGCGTCCCCGGGGGCCAGGAACTGGTTTGATGGCCCCTCTGGGATGCTCGTGTGCACGGCCACTCACGGCAGGCGGGGCTGGTGTCACTGACTGGAGCCATGCTGCATGCACTTTTGAGATGCATGAAGGGATACAAATGGAACATTGTTTTTTTTTAAAAAAAAGTATTTTCTTCTCTTCTCCCCCCGCCATTTTTTCTTCCTTCTCTCTGTCCACACATGTGTGATCCATAAACAGCTCACAGTGGACTGAATAACGAAGCTAATAAGGAAGTAGCATCACATAATATTCAATATAGGAGGAGCTTCAGTTCTGCCCCTGTGTGTTCCCCATCAGCAGTCCATACGTTGAGGCAAGCCAGGTGGTCTTTTTGAGAAAATACAATGCTGTTGTAAGGTAATTCCTCTTGCCCTTCCAATGTCCTCCCGTAATCGACTACAACAGACAGATGCATGAAATTAGGCAGCAGGCTAATGAGGTTCATACAACACTGTCACACCATATATGTATGCTTACATTATAGATGGAACAGAGCATTGAATAGACGCAGCATCAACGGTCGAGCCATCCGCAGAGATATGGCATAGAACTTTCCCCTGACGAATGGGCATGCACGCAGTAGCACATCCATTGTGTTGTCATCCACAAGCCATTGGGTAAGACTACAGCAATTGATGATTCAGTACAGTTCACAGCTTACCGACTCACTTGGAGTTGTCCTGTATTTGTGAAGTTGTTGAGCTCGTTCAACTCTGTGGACACGCCGGAGGCCTGTGCTGAATGATGGATATAGCGCAGTGGGTCCTGCAATCAGGGTGCGCTACAGCTGGGTGGTGGGGTAGCCTGAGTCCACTTGATGTCAGTAACGGTCAGTCACACTAACCTTTCCACAAATCACCAAAAGAGGATTTGGTTTTTCTTCTTTGTCAGTAAACAAAAACTGATTCAGTTTAGATGATGCCCCGAGTCCGCTGGGGGTATTGATTAGATAAAGCACATTGGGGGTCATTACGAGGTTGGAGGTAAGGGATTACCGGCACCGGTAAGGACACCGGTGCCGGTAATCCCTTACGACCCTATTCCGAGGTCCCTTAGCGAGTCCCTTCCTTAACGCCTGGTTTTACCAGGTGTTATGGAAGGGACCCATTAAGGGACATCAGAGCTAATAACGGTAGCGCAAATTGTGGTACCGTTATTAGCTCCATCCCCATTTCCATTGAGCCCTATGGGGACTCGAATGGGAATGGGGAATGGTTCCCGGAAAGGGGATTTACCGGATCCTCCAAGGTTGGAATGACCCGGTAAGTCCCTATTTCGGGAACCCGGACCCGGAATGCGGTAAGGGGGTAGCCATGGCGCTAATAGCACAGTGGCTACCTCCAACCTCGTAAGGACCCCCATTGTTTTGTTTTTAAAGAATGATAATTGTCTACAATATAGATATGGTGTAAAAAACGATTGGAGCACAGTGTTTTACTATGTCCCTTTTTCCCTCCCTCTTTTCTATAACCGGCTGTTTTAGTAACACATCTGACTCACCGAAAGGTTTGAAAACTGCAAGCTGGAAGAATCCACATGTCAATCATTGGACTAAACTTCACATACATCAACTTGAATTGTTGTTAACAAATTGAATTCTTTAAAAAAATATATGTGTCCTGATGAGGTGCACTAGTTTGAAATTGTACTACCGTCTAGTTCCCCGAAACTCGAATAGACATAACCCAGACCCAACCCCATTGGGAGTTGGTTCTGACTTGGGTTTATGTACAAAGAAATGTGTGGGAATTAATATATGTTGTAAACAGAGTTGATAACATATTCCACGTCTAGGATTGATGTTGATGCACTTTATTTGAAAACAAACAATAGCCAGCAGTGAAATATCCACAATATAGATATGCTGGTTTTAGAATAAATCACATTGCGTTTTTTGCACGAGTACGAAAGGTTTTGGGTATGAATGGGGATGACAGTAGATGGGATGAATGAAGTGTGATATGTGTTCACTGGTTGGTGTGATATGTGTATATTATTTACAGTTGGCTTTTAATCATGGGCAATCAATAAATCTTATTGCATATTTTATAGATGATTTTTCATGATAATTAGTTTACAAACAAAATAAAAAGAAATGTAACAAATACAATATTGGGCGTCATTCCGAGTTTGGAGGTAATCATGGTGCTATTAGCGCCATGACTACCTCCAATACTGTTACTGAGTCCTCCCTCGTTCAATGGGGACTTACCGGTCTATTCCGACCTTTGCGGGACCGGTAAGTCCCCATTGAAAAAGCCATTTCCCATTCCCAAAAGGGAAGGGGGAAGGCGCTAATAACGGTACCGCAAATTGCGGTACCGTTATTAGCTCTAAAGGGAACTCAGGTGCCGACTGAGAGGTGTCCCAATGACAAATGTCCCGGTTTGGCTCTTAAAAGAGCTAAGGGGTGGCAGCTTGACCAACCCCTTGCGACTCTGCCGCTCGGTACTCCACTGCTTGGAGCCATTTGCACACAGGAAAATATACCTTAATTTTAATCAGTCAGAATCTTGTAGAAAAAATCTATCAGCATGTAAACATATGAGGTGCTGTGCAGAACCCAAGTTTGGAGATATATGGCATTTAAAAATGTATACCAATTATACTTGGTCACGCACTGCACTGCATTAACCAATGGGTTCTACCTTTGACTGAAAGGAAAAATCAGGCAAATTGCTGACATTCCAGTGAATCTGGTCCTTTCAGCCATGGCTTTATAGTTCAGCTAGGTCAAGTCAACATCGCCCAAAATCTCAGTTATCAGGGGGTGATAAAGTCTGGTCTGCTCAATGGACGTTGTGCCTCTGTTTCTATGTGTTATTTTAAATGTACATATAAATGTTGTGTGCACACAGTGTATGTCAGTGGAGGTGCTGGGTGTATTTGTGTGTGGGTGAGAGTGTGTGCAAGCATATGTGTGTTGATGTATGTGTCTGAATGAATGATAAATAATGCTTTGTTTGAATGTTCTAGTAGAATTATGCTATGTTGTGTAACTGGGTGCATGGCAGGCCGGTTGAAGATGTGAGGGGGCCCAATTGAATTTTAAAGATACGCCACCAGTCTTATGAAAGTTGTAACAAATCATCAGCAATGGACTCTTGTGGTGTAGTAGTTTAGTGTTATCCCTCAGGGATTTAGGTTGTTTGACTGACATACAAAATCACAGCGGAATTAACCATAGTCATTTTCGCTGCAAATACGTTTTTACCTTGGTACAAAACACCAAACCCATGTCCCATCTAACCGCCAGTACACCCATAAACCCACCACTTACCTTTTCTCCATCCGCTGCCTCTCCTTAAACCTGCAGCGTCAGATCCATCCCTTTAACGTGGGTCGGATCTGACGCTGCAGTGTCCCTTTTCTTCTTTTTTTTGTTGGGTTCCCTGCCACCAATGCTGAGAAAGCGGGGGACACCCGCGCAACCGCCAATCCCAAAAATAACAAACATGGGCTGAGGGGGGCACCCCTGCAACCACTGCTCTTCATGGTCAGCATCTTCGGATTCAAACTAATGGTGTTGACGAATTCGGTCAAATCTACAATTCGACAAAAAATGTTTAACAATTTGGCTGAAACAATCCCTCAGAGCCACCATCCACCCTCCCCTCTCCCCACCCCTTTCATTCAGTTGTCATGTCCCCCCCAACATTTTCAGCAAAGTTACTCCACTGCACATCAAACTCAACCATGGACAACCTCTATCTCTAATTGAAGCAAGACATTTCCGCACCCTCAAACTCATTAGACATACACTATCCATGTCGCCGGAAGGTCTTGTGCTGAAAGAAAACAGAATTGTCACTCCAGCAAGTCTGCAAGAACAAGTGCTAGCACTAGCACAAATCATCGACAAAAAAGTAGCTTAGAACCAAGGTGTGGTTCAACCAGATGGATGAAAAAATGGAACAGCTACTAGGCAAGTGCATCGCATGCCAGGCAGTCATCCTACGCACCATCCCAGAGCCACTCAAAATGTCATTGATGCCTCTGCAAGTATGGGAGGAGGTGGCCATTGATATTTTCGGCCCACTGGCAAATGGCAAGTACATGCTAGTGATTGTCGACAAAATGTTCTGATTCCCCGAGGTACACCTCATCCACTCCACAAGCGCCCAAGCAGTAATACTGGCTCTAGACAAGACTTTTGCAGACTATGGGATTCTGTCCATCGTAAAATCAGACAATGACCCACCATTCAGCGGACATGATTTTGCCATGTTTGCGGAACATCTTGGTTTTCAACATCGCAAGATCATGACACTGTGGCCACAAGCCAATGGAACGGTGGAGAAATTCATGAGTAACCTAAAATGTGCTCTCCAAGTCTTCTCCATTACCAATGGATCGTTCACGTAGGCAATCTGCACCTTATTAATAGACTACAGAAACACCCCTCACAACTCGACTGGGGAATGTCTGTCCACACTGATGTTTGGACGAGTAGTAAGAACCACACTACCACACAATCCCAATGCCACTCTTCCCAACACCCACGTCGAAACTGCAGGAGTGAAGGACAAGGAGAGCAAAACAAAGATGAAAGAATATGCAGATCTAAGGAGACACACAAAACCAAGTTCCATCCAAATAGGAGACCAGGTCCTAGTACGACAAAACCAAGATGCCAAAGATACTCCCGCTTTCAAGCCAGAGCCAATGACTGTGACCCACATACAATGGTCAATGATAACCGCAGCAAGCCCATGGGGCACCATCACATGGAACTCCTTGTTCTTCCGGACTTTCGAAGGTGGAAAAAGCCAGGCAAACCTGGACTTGACTAGGGCAGAAGATTCATCAGATCTAGACTATGAATACAGAGAAGAAGACAGAGACTCTGATGACAGTGACTGCATGGTAAGCGAGTCGCCACCCACACGCAGTGGTAGCCCATCGAGGAGAATGGTACGCAAGCCATCAAGATGGATTGAGGAAATGAACTAACAAACCCCATTGTATATGTTAAGGAAGGGAGAGATGTAATGTCCCATTTCTATTGTTACGAGGAGCCACGTCCCCTTTCTGTTGTTATGCTTGAGTGGGCTGTGACCCACGTGTTTGATGTGGGCAGGGTCCCCGCTGAGAGGGCAGTTTGCGCCTGATTAATAAAGAGCTGCAAGCTCTAATCACTGGCTCAGGGTTTCATTTATTACACTGCTTTATTGCCTTATTACAACTGCAGGTATGCATTCAACGGGACCAAGTGGGGGAGGGTGACATGGGGGGATAAAGAGAGAGAGAGAGAGAGAGAAAGAGAGAGAGAGGGAGAATGAGGATGAGGCAAGTGTCTAGAAGTTCAGGCAGGGACACACTTGCTACCCACCAGAATGCAAGGAGCCATCATCCGAACCTCTGACCCCAAGAGGACTGCAAGTGCAGGAATCTAACGAAAGCACCAAGGGGATGATTCTAATAAAGAAATGATTGCATTTACGTAGAGAGGAAACCCATGAACACCATTGCAAGACAATAACCAGAAGGAGGTGAGGAGGAACAAAGCCAATCAAGGACGAAGGCACCAAAGGAGACTCTTGCACAGAGAAATCCCAAGTGAAGACACTAAAGCGTGTCAACATGTTTATCATATGTGTATTTAATAAAAGGTCTTTATTGCATTTTACTCAACAAGTGAGTTTTGTCATTTATATTGGCATTGGCTCATCACAGTTTCATGTGTAATAGTACTGATCAGAGAAACACATGTTCTGCTCTGGGTAAACATCTTATGTTAGGAAACATGGGATGATGCATATGTTGCAGGAAGATTTACTAGGTGCATGAGTTGGTTGATGGCAGTTTGTGCCCTGGCCTGCGTGGAACTAAGCATCAGAATGCTTTGGCATTCCTGATTTGTATTTTGTAGAGGGGCTACTAGAGTTGGAGAGATGGTGCTATAATTGATCACAGTGCCCCCTGTCTGTGTAGATAGTGCGGGTAGGTAGTGCTTTGGAAGAGCAGTATTAAAGGTCTACACAGTAATATCAGTGTTTGGGGGTGTCATGATTTTCAGTATACCTTGCATGCCAGAGCCTAACCTCCAATCCAAAGGCAGTCTAAATGTCCATCTGGAGCTGTGGCAGGTTTTGCATCAGACAATAATGATTTACCCGAAACAAGGCTCTGGAGCATCTCAATGCTTTGGCATTCCTGATTTGTATTTTGTAGAGGGGCTACTAGAGTTGGAGAGACGGTGCTATAATTGATCAGAGTGCCCCCTCTCGTGTAGGTAGTGTGGGTAGGTAGTGCTTTGGAAGAGCAGTATTAAAGGTCTACACAGTAATATCAGTGTTTTGGGGTGTCATGATTTTCAGTATACCTTGCATTCCAGAGCCTAACCTCCAATCCAAAGGCAGAATAAATGTCCATCTGGGGCTGTGGTAGGTTTTGCGTCGGATAATAATGTTTTACCCGAAACAAGGCTCTGGAGAAAGTTGGGTCTCTGTGCTTTAGAGCAAAAGAAACTGCAACTCCAGAGCACCTGACAGGCTTACCATTGGACATAAATATTGTTGTAGCTCCACCTTTTGGCTAAATCTATGTATCAATGCTAATTACCCATGTCTCCATGATAAACTAGATGTGATAAATTAGATGTTACCAATATCTACCCAACACAGTTGTATTGTTAAACCAATAATTGTTTGCACTTGCAATATAGTGTCTTTTAAACTTGTGAATAGAAAAACTCATAAATAATGCTCTAACTCACTTTTTTTAGCATTTATGCATGTCTTTTTCTTATAGAGATAACATATGAGCATTAAAATAGAATAGTTAAGCAATATGCAGTTCCTAATATTAGCACTATTGGAGTAGATATCCAACCTTCTACTCTTCTAGAATGAAACTACCTATGATGTGCATGCAGCCCAGGAAAACATCATTTATTGTTCTTTTCTTCTCTGGTGTGTGGTCGCAGATCTTTTGAATTTCTTCATGAAGGTGAGCAGTGTAGCCTGCCCATTTGTGTTCTGTGCGCACTGTGTGTGTGAATACCTTCAGCATTGTGTGTGTGAATTTGTACTTTTTTAAACATCTCGCATCTCACACTGCAGATGCAGTGCACTACTGAAAGGCTGCTCCCTACTTTCACTTGGGGCTTTTTCCAATGCAGGGGATATGGCATGCAGGGTCCCAGCCTGTGCATAGCCCAATGGGGCTGTTAAATTGCTTGTCCCAATCCCCCTGCAATCATGGCTGCCGCCATCACCATCAGAGGTGAGCTTTGTTGCTGGCCGACCCCCGTTTGTGATCAGGCCTTATCTTTGTCTTCTTCCCAATCCAGAAGCCGGCAGGCTTTGAGCTGGCCCACACCCAAGGCCCCGGTCTGGACCTGTCCGGACCTGGGGGAGCACCTCTCCTTGCCCGTTGGCTTCTTGGCAGCATTTCTAAATATGAATCACAGAGACTTGGACAACTGCACCCTTTGACCACAAACAAAACCCTGGCAGTTGCTCAGGTAAGCAAACTGGGTCACACACCTCCCTTTGATGCTTTGATTACCTTAGGTTGTCTCTGCTCCTTTTCACACCTGCCTAACTATAACCTCCAATCTCTGCACCGTTTGTAATATTAATTGTGTTGGTCACTTTCTGCATGCTCTCTGCTATTTTCTAAATGCCCTGCTTCAAAAGAAAAAACATCTGAAAACCCAAGTTTGATTATCTGTTGTACTTTCCAACTGTGCATCCTCCATTTTGTACTGCTTTTTAGTGCTTTCTGCCAAATTCAAATTTAAGGTGTGATTTCCAATTTGTTAATGATCTTTTAATCTGGACATCTCTAGTGTGCTCATTGATTTTGTCTGCTTGGCCGCCTGGTTAGATTCTACTGTTGCATAATGCTTCCAACCCTCTTCCCTGCTTTCCCCATTCACATCTCCTCTTGTTTCTGCCCTCATGGTGCTCTCCATCCCTCCTATCTTTTATAATTTCTTCTCCATCACCTATCCCCCCTCTCTCATAAAGTCTGGAAGGAAGAGACATTTAAAAAAGGCACTCCTGAGTTCCAACCCAGCACTGCCCATTTTAGAAACCTACATCAATGCTTCCTCCAGACAGGCTTTCATTGACATTCTCTTTGCTGTTCCCTCCTCTGACTTATGGACTCCCCATATGGATTCTGTCCTCTCCCCTTTTGCTTCCTCTCTTTTTAATGGCAGCAACAGATGGGAAGTGCTCTTGACTCACTTTGCATCTTCCAAATGCACCATTAATGTCTATCATAATGGCACTATCATTGCCAAGGGCCTCCAGCCCAACCTCCTCCTTCTTGACAGGCATCTTCCATCTCTATTCAACTCCCTACTCTCGCTGCCCCTCCTTCCCTCATCGCCCATACCTCCCCAGTAGTGGCACCCCGCCACTTTGCCACCCCACAAATCATTTGAAGGGGGCAATCAGCTTCAAGTAGCTACCCTCAACTCTCACTTTGCTATCAAACTCTCTGCCTCCTCCTTGAAGACCATGACATCCTTTCTCTCACGAGATGTGGTTCAAGGCTAGCTACATCGCGGCTTTTGACTCTCTTCTCCTTGATGACTACAAGATCCTGTCCAATCCAAGGCCCTCCCAGGCCTGGCTGCTAAGTGTTTCTAATTTTCAATGAGTGGATTCCTGCCTCCATCATCCCCACTGAAACCTACTCATCCTTTGAAAGCCAAATCTGCAGGCTGTCTGTCTCCCCTACCTTCTCTTTTACTCTTGCTACCATCTACAGGCCCCCCAAATCAACTTCCCTCTTCCTCTCAGAATGGGCAGACCTGTCCTCCTCTCTTCTTGCCTCCTCCCCAAGCATATTTTGCTTGGGGACTTTCCCTCACTTCTCAGCTCTCTGGCTGTAGCTTCTGTTCTCTTTCACAACCTTTCCAACACTTTTTCCCTCACTATCCATCCCTCTGGCCCAAACTACTCTTCCGGACACACCTTGGATGCCCTCATCTCAACAAACATCCCACTCTCAAACCCTCTCACTACCCCTTGCTCCTCTTCTGACCAGTCTCTCCTCTCTTCCCACCTTGACCTCCCTGGTCCCATGATGATGTCTCTGCCCGCACTGCCAGTCTACTTCTCCGTCATTCAACCAATGAAGCATGTGTCAGTGCTTCATTTGCCTCTTCCTTAATCCCTCCTCTGCCCCCTTCTTTGGACTCTACTTCTGACTCTGTTTTAGCTAACCTCCATCTCTCTATTTCTAACACCGTGGACATCCTTGCCCCCATCATGAGGATCTGCATGAAGCCTCCAAATGAAGCTGTTGGTATGATTCAGACTTGACAGCTTTGAAATGCAAGTGCAAAACTGCATAGCTGAAGTGGCAGGCATCTAACTCATCCTCTGACAAACTGACCTGACTACTCCTCAAAATGCAATACCATCTCACCATCTGCTCCAAGAAGAGGGCTCATGTCCAAGCCTGCATCTCTGGAGCCACCAATAACGTGGCTGAGCCCTTTAAAATCGGCAAGGAACTTAAGGCAAAACATCTTGGGATCATGCTTGACTCCTCCCTCTCCTTCTCTCCACACATCACAGACCTTGCAAAGAAGTCCAACATCCTGCTCCACCTCCTCAGGGGTATTCTACCTTTCCTCGCCTTCCCCCAGTATCTCAACATCTCTAGAGTCCTGGTTCCCTCTGGGCTGCACTACTGCAACAGCCTCTTCCTCAGTCTGCCTCTTTCCTCCCTTCACCCCTTTACCCCTTCAACTAATCCAGAATGCAAGACTTATACTTGGCCTCAAGCCCAGGGACCGCATCTCTCCAGCCCTGACATCAAGGGTGAAATTCAGGACCCTTTGCATCATCCACAAGGCTATCTGGGGCCCGGGACCTCTCTACATCCAGCTTTCCCTCCCTAAATACCTCCATGTCAGAGTCCTTCAGGCCTCAGGCTACAACTCTCTGCAGGTCAAACATTTCTCCAAGCAGAGAGTGAGAGGTAGATCACTTTCCTCGGCTGGTTCCTCCTTCTGGAATGGCTTGCCCTGCCTGAAATTCATAACTTAGATCGCCTGAGGTAAGTTCAACGCAAATATCTCCAAGATGTTTCTGCAAGGTTTTCTCAAGGTAGGCCCCCATTGTAACAGTTACGACAAGTATCGTCCGAGATAATGCCTAATAGGGTTTCTGCGTTGGCCTTGGCACAGGTCATTTTAGCATACATCTTTCATCTCTGGATTCTCCAGTTAGACAACAGAGAGGTAGGCCCTAATTTACATCTCAGAGCTTTGCCCAGTGTCACCCCCTGCACTCTCAGTAATGAACGGAGTCTCTTGCTCTGTGCTCTATCCAGCCAGAGGACAAAGCGCCCTGGGAGGAATTCAAGACCACAGAGTATACTGGGAATCACGCACAATGTATACATTTCCAAATACACTTCTACAGAGTCGCCTTCTTATCTGGTGACAACGTTCTTAATGACATGCCTTTTCGTTATGGGTTTTGAAGGAAGAATATAACTGTAAAACAAAGTTGTTGGGTGAGTCGTTATGGACATACCCAGATAAACGTGTCAACTGTCTCCAAAGGTTCTCTGCCCATTTTCCAATTACAACACTTTTAGTTTCATGTGCTTTTACCCAATGTCATAATTTATGTTTTGTTCAAGTTCATTTTCAGTTGATTAGTGGCAGAAAATGCATACATTGCGTCCATGGACCGTTGCAGTCCTATTGCAGTACGATCTATTAAGACGCTGTCATCCACATAACAGATCCAAGAGAAAAACCAACAATTTCAGGGGGTAAATTGCAGCAAGTCTTCAGTGCCTTGACCATTTGTGCAACATAGAAGTTAAAAAGAAGAGGTGCTAGTATATACTCCTGTTTCAAACCTCTATTTTGTTGCAAAATGTTTAAGGACAAGCCCATCTTGGGCCATCTTAAAGACCACTGACGTGTCAGTGTACAACAGTTTGATGACATAAAAAATGGCTGGATCAATATTCAATTTTTCCAGTTTTTCCCACAACCTGACACGCCAAACAAAGTCAAAGGCTGCGGCATAGTCGATGTAACATATAGTGTACTGTCTGAATGGAGTCAGGTTTAAGTTGTTAAATATTACAGGATCAAGCTGTTATGTAGTACTATGTCCCTTTCTGAAACAAGTTCGCTGTTTTTTCACCAAATTATTTTCCTCTACCTACCTATTCAACTGGGTCAAGAGTATAGTAGAACTTATTCTGATGCTCGAACAAAGCATGGCGAGTAAGTGGTAATTACAGGGATCCAATCTGTTTCCCCTTTTAAAAAACATAATTAGAACAGATTCTCACAGGTTTTCTGGAATTTTGCCCTTTCTGAATATTAGTGAAAATAGACTGTGTAGTAACTGAGCCTAATAAACTTTTTCTTTTCTATTAGGACATTGGTAACACCGTCAGGGCCTGGGACCCTACATGGTTTTAATGTCACAATGGTGTTTAGCTCCACTTCAAACTCAATGTTGATGGGGACAGCTGTGTTCTCTGGGTTGAATTTGTATTTTGAACCACAACAATCTTGTGTGTCATAATAAAGCTGATATGTGTGCTTTTTCCAGTCTTCTTCGAGGATTGAGTTTACCTCTCTAGGTGCATCTCCTGCCCGGTGAATATGATACATTTTCCAAAGTGTTTTACTACCATGGGTTTTAAGGACAGCTTAAATTAGTTTCAGTTAGCATTGTTCAGGCTGTGTTTATTTGATCTGAACCAATTGTTATATTAAGTTTGAAGCAAGGAGGCCTAATGGACCTTGTCCTTCCGGTGGAGCACCTTGGATCAGAGAATTTGTCTGAGAGCACCACGCACCACGTAACAGCTTTTGTTCTTTTTATGTATAACTGCGTTGAAATGACCCAATGGGGTCCTGTGATTATATGACATGACTTTGCTGCACTTTGAATTGTCCTACAATCTGTCCATCATGTGTCTACTGTCCCATTGGCACTGACAAACCGATTTCACTACAGATAGTCACAGTTATTCAGATCATTATTCACTTTTGTCACATTACCCTCAGTCTAAATGACTCTATTTCCCTATGCATTAGAAGGAGATTAAATTAGAAGGAGATGCTACCGACCAACGAAGTAGTAGCACTAAGGAAACGAGATGGGCTGAATTCCTCTTATTGTCGCTTCTGTCAACGTAAAGATGAAACTGAGTCACTCCGTCACATTATCATGTACTGCAAAGCTCTGAATGAAGAAAGACGACTGTATGCAGATATGCTTCCCACCGCACTTGTTGAATTGACACCCCAAGAAAGATGGTCATCACTGATGACTGGTACAAGTAAGAAGTTGACATTCAGAATCGTACAAATCTGGTCCCACGTGTCTGGAAAGGACTATTTGTCCTCATTGAATCCTATTTAGCCTTAAAGAGGAATTTAACTCTACAAAAATAGGAAATGATGGAATTTTTTACATACTGAACTTACTGTACAGGACTCCAAACCAATCATGTTTACTTAAAGGAATGGTTTGGTCAAACATTTTTATTTTCCCTACGGGTCGGCCAGGTGTTTTTAAGCCTAAGTCGCTCGATTTTAGAAAAATTTCCTATGGACCTTACCTGAGTTTTCGTCCATTAAAAATACGCGAAAACAGGCAGTAGGGCGCCGCCATTTTGTGATAATCCTATCACTTGCTGCATCACCCTGGCTGACCTGCTTTTACGGCACTAAATCATATCCCCCGCCCCTGACATTATCAAAACATTCATATTCCCCGCCCAGTCGTCTTCTACGCGACTTCACACAGAACCAGGAAACCAACACAGATCAACTCACAACACAGCGCGCCACAATTTGGAATATGAAACTGTACTTTCAAATCAAACAGCAACACGGTACATTTGGTAAAGTACATTTATTTAACATTAAATGTTTATAGAATATTCAGCAATTGGCATATTAAATCGGAATGTGATTTTTTTTCTTTTCTCTCTATCCGCAAATCCTATTCCGTTTTATCATGAGTCACGCAATGTTCCTTTATGGTACACAGGGTGTTGGTTTTCGTTAAAAGAAGCACTTTGGTCGCACGGTGAACCACAAGGCTGTTCCATCAAGTAGGCACTAGGCCAGCATAAAGGTTGATATGTTGCTTCTAGCCGCTAGTACCGCGTCAGGACATATGGGCCCTTGGCGATCGCCCCATAAGATCGTCAAAGTGGTGCAGTTGTTTACGATAAGCTGCAAAAACAATCTGCCGGGGTCTGAAACTGGTGGCAGTAGCAGTAGGGTAGGATATACCTGTTTTGAAAACATAAAAATTATAATTAGTCTCACCAGCCGATCTTTATTAATATTATTCATTTCATTTATTATGGCCGATCTGAAACTATTTGCTTTCAAGGATAGTGCAATGGAGTATGTTCGGCTCTAAAATCAATGCGAAAACTAACAAAATAAATCGATGTTAACACACAATGAGAAACGACTGTTTGTCTACATGCGTGTGGAATGTGGACCTGCATGCCCATGGGCCCGGTACAAAGACGATCCCACAAACGTTTTACTTGCTCTTCATTCATTCATTCATCCATTCAGTAATTCTTCATTCCGGTATAAAAGCGTCTAAAGAGTTACTTACATTATATTTGCAATTTCCATTGTGTCTCTGCGTAATGCAGTCCGTAAATCCCACTGTGCTCTTGACAATGATTTTTCGTATACTGAACTAACATGAAACTCGGTTTAGTTTCAGAATTTTCTGCCTTATCGTCTTTTACTTTATTGCACCCATCCTTCAAATGAAGTCCTTTCGGCATGGTCCCTGTCTCTCAAGGTCAAAAAACAATAGAACCTTATACTGCCAGTGTGAGTTGTGGGCCTCTTCAGGCCGCCAGCTGAAAATCAAAGCCGCTGACCTTCACTGTAAATGAGCATACATTCTTACTTTGAAACATCCCGTGTAAAGCCATCTTTGAGAACTTGAATTTTCAAATCCATCTATGTACTAGGCCTCAATGTGCAAATGCGAACTGGCTTCTCTCCCATCTGCAACGGCTCGCTTGGCGCGTTCTGAGGCCCCCAATTTTATCCTCGTTGTCCGCGAGCTTTGCAGCTCTAGAGAACCATAACTATGGAGACATTGACTTTTTCGGGGAAGATCAGGGAAAGTATAACGTACCCGAGGAGTTGAGTTGAAAGTGAGATTTATTGTTTCTTTGTTTCATTATTTGCAATACGCAAGCCTCCACTCGTGTAACAGTGTGCAGCATTTACATGAGATTTCGAAACTTAGTTACAGCCACAAAAACATATACATACACATATTGACAAGGTCAGCGATATGAGGTGAATAGAGAGAGAAGTCTAAGATGACACCCAGGTTGTTCGCATCCAGGATGGTGAAGGGAGGGGTTAGGGTTAGCATACTTTGTATGTACACTGTACAATAACATTTATTTCCAAAAAGACAATCATATTACAATTATTTAAACCGGGATTTGTACTTCACAACCAGCTCTGCTTTGGGTGGACATGGCACGGTGGCAATGCATCAGTGCTCTGCACAGAAACGTTCAAAATTCCATATCTGTGCTTCTCGAGTACAGCAACAATAAGGCTCTTTACAAAGTCGAACTCCATTTCCTCATAGACTGGTTTGATCACCCATTGCTTACTTCTTTTAGAAAACACCTTAGCGTAGCGAGGCATCCTTACATTACCCGTAGTCCTAGATTGTTCACGGCAGAGATTCTCGTTATGGGCCAAGACCGCAAGTAGAGTCCTATGTTTCATGCCCTGTATGCTGACATGCAAGCGCTTTGGCCTGTACTTTAGGCAAATATTGTGGAACACCTCCAAACCTCCTGTGTGACAGAATTCTGTCAGTCCCCTCAAATCTCTTGATAGAGTTTTATCGAAAACAATCTTCTCAATGGCTTTGTGTGTCGGTGAAGATGGAATCAACCACTTCTTCTTCCTTGCCTCCTCTGGGGACAGAGGGCCATGTTCACATTGGTGGAAAGGTAGGTTTTCTTACCAGCGGTGAACGTTGGTACAGTGGTGCATCAGTGACCGCCATTTTTCAAGTAGTATTTCCACTGACCCTTCACAAGTTTTGGAGTTCCACCAAAGATGGTTGCTGATAGACTGGGACCACTGAGAAATACTTTCCAAACCTTTTTTTTTCCATTGCAGCCGAGATTTTCTTATTGATTGATTTAGCAAGATGCCATACATCAAATTGATGTTTAATATGTGGGAACTGCTCTCTCATTGTCTTGGCAATTGAAATGTGTCTGTCCATGGCTATGATGTTGATGTTCATTCCCATCGATTGTAGATATTCCACTGATTTTATAAATCCTAGTTTCTCCATGGCCACTGAGGATGTACATTGTGTTACCTGCACAACCACAGAACTCACAATTTTCTTACTATCCATGTCCTGAAAGTGGTAGGTGCAGTACTTGGCAGAAAATCCAGGGCTGTCGCACTGTCCATCGCCGGCTAGCCTGAATCATTTCCCTTCGAATGTACTTGCAAGAGACAATTGTTCAATTTTCCAAGCATCACTAATGGCCGGAAACAGATAATCATGTTGGTATTTGAAGCACTGCGTTTTAGAAATGAAATGAAGTCCCACAAACTGAAAGAAAGACTCTAACTTTCTAAAACTGGAGCCACTAAAAAGTGATACAGCTGCACACAGTAGATTGCCTGCTGGCTTTTTCCCCAGCATCGGTTGTGCAGACCATGAGAACGTATGATTTAATCTACAGGTGGCATGTATTGTGACGTTACTGCCTTGTATTTGACGAGTCACATGAATCAATGGCTTCCCACATACTTTCCCTCTGACGGAATGCCCACATTTCAGCATACTTATAATATCCATCAAACAACTGTTGAATACTATGTATTTGCCCTCTTTCATTAGACTGTCATCCGGCATCACACTTGTTTCGGACTGCATCGTTGAGGACATATCAGCAGCATTGAAAGAAATATCGTCAATATCAGGTTCTGATGCATCAGTGAATGCTGCTGCTCGTTAGTTCTCTGTCATTTCAACATCTGTTACTTCAACATTAATGGGAGAACACAACAATGTCGACAGCTTTTTTGGTGGCAATTTTTTGGCGGGTATTGATTGTGTGAATTGATCTGCGACTACTTTTGAGCTATCCTCAATACATCCAGTATCATCTTCTTGTGGTGGTGCAGTCGCACTGTAGCAATGGTCCATTACAACTTTACTGGATTCTCCGGATACATTCAATTCATGTTCTGGCCATTGGATATGAGCATCTCTAGTCTCAACACGCGGCGTCTGAATTAATAGTTCCTCCATAGTGTAAATGGTCTGGTAAGCAACATCTCTCATTCGCTTCACTGTCTGTCTATGTATAGTTCGTACACCCACGGGTAACTAGAGGACAGATTGGAAAAGGGATGTTCGGTTTAAACACAAGATAAAGTATAGTACAATTGACTGGAAAAAACATAAAATAGTCCCCAGCACAAAGAAAGTCTAAAGTTATGAACTGTTTGTAACTAACTTTATTTTTGTTTCTTTTCTTTGCAACTTTCTTGACTCGACTTTGAACATCTGCACGTTGTAGCTCCGATTCGTTTCTGCATCTCTTCCCTTCCTCTTGCACTGCAACGACTATATTTTCTGTATCCGCATAGACAGCACGGAATGAGGCTCCATCGACTCCCTGAAACATAGTACTTTCATTACTATGTATCACAATATTGATAACATAAAACACCTGTGAGGACGAACACACAGGTACATCTCAATAGCTCAACACAAATTAAACATTGTGTAGAACAATCAAACGACAAGTATTCAAGCTCTGATGACCTTAGTTCCATGGAACTGTCAGTATCCATATCTCTGGCTCTGCATGGACTGCCATGAATGATTGTATTGGAGAGGAGGCATCAGCAACTCCCTGAAACATAGTACTTGCGTTAGTATGGTTTTCAATATTGTAAACATAACACACACTTGGGGTCGACGGCACATATAAAGAGATAACCACAAATGATGCATTGTCTAAAAGAATCAAGGAATATCTAAATATGATCAGATTTAATCGACTTATTTCTCCGATTTGTTTACATCTGCATCATCTAAATGGGATCTTGTGATTGTAGTGGAAGCTCCATCGTCTCCCTGAAACACAGTACTTGCGTTAATAGGGAAGAAAGTATAGCAAATGGAATCACGTTATATGATCACTCTCGATGGAGCTGTCAGTATCCATACCTCGTGCTGCTGAAGAATATCTATGGATGTTGTAAATGTGGTGCGCACTTCTGAAAGCTGTTGCGACGATTCGAATCCACATGGTCCCACTTCCACTTCCCCTGGAATTACTTGAATGTCAGTCTCCGCATCAAGTGCGTGGGTTGACGCTTCAACAACTGCCTGAAACATAGTATTTGCATTAGTAAGGATTACAATATTGAAAACACAACACACACTTGGGGTCGACCGCACAGGTACATATCAATGGCTCACCACAAATGAAACATGGTGTAGAACAATCAAACAACAAGTGTTCCAGTCCTGATGATCATGGTCGATGGAGCTGTCAGTATCCATACCTCGTGCTGATGAAGAACATCTAGGGCTGTTGTCAATGTGGTGGATGCTTCATCATCTCCCTGAAAGACAGTACTTGCATTAGTATGGATAACACTAATTATAACTGAAAACAAACACCAGGGGACGACAACTAAGGTGTATATCAATTGGAAAGCACTAACCAAACAATTGGTAAAAAAAATCACACAATACATAAACACTATTACTTGACATGCATAAAACAAGCCTGTAGCGGAATATCCAAGTATGATTACCTGATACGCGCTAGAAGTGGTTGATAACTGCGAACACATCACGGAAGTAGAATGTTTGTGCTTCAGATTCAAGGGATAGTCAAGAAGTTGTAAAGGTAAATTATTGTTTGTTAATGAAATGCCAATATTTAAATTTTCCATGTAAGGAGACAGAATACTTGAGAGTAATGCTATTGAAAATGCACAATATAGCACAGTTACCTGTGACCATATATAGATTTCGTTTGTGGGTTATGAAATCTAAAAGGAATATATTGATAAATGTCATTATTCAAAAAGCTATACACTCATATCAATGTCGAAAGTATTACAAATTGGAAACAAGACCTAAAATATCATTTAATCCATTTGGCTACCTACACACTACCGCAAGGCCTAAAGCTAATAACGGACACTTGACTCACCAGTGGCGGAATGTGGACGAATAGAGTGGGAATAGCGTTTGCGAGCAATTTTCGTGTCGTTCACCATTTATTCTTCTTTGTTACCCAAGATGTGGCGTACATGTTCGAGGAAAAGTGCCGGCTGCAGATGCGGTATTGATCACCCCTCTTGTCCTCTAAGACTTCTTGGACTCTACTTTCAAGCTCATCCAGTGGATATCCGCAATGTCTGACCCATTCTCTTATTCGATCAACAGTTTTCGGGAATACATGCATTGTAGTGCCTTCAGATTTAGCATGGGTCTTCGAAGAGCAACCACTAATCGAACAGGCAGGCATTGTTGAAAATTCTGAAAAGTAAATATCGACATTATTAAACAATCTTGATGAATAAAAATGTGATACAAAAGTAAATGAACCATACAATGTTCAAAGCAAAGTTTGTTTTACTCGCCGGAACTATACCAGTTCATCATGTGCGGCTTAGTATTTGCATAAGTTACAGAAATTTGTAAATGATGTGACTAAACTCTGAACATGTGACTCGTCCCTTGTATGTTCTGTCTTGCACGAGAAGGAAACATGCTTACATTATAGACTGGACCCCCAAAGGATGCAATTCGATGACAATTGACACAAATTAAAATAAATAGATCTATTGATAGCATAACAATTGAAACTCAAGTCAATAACAATGAGACCAATGACCATAGCACTATTGGGTACTCTAATCGCAAATAGATAGAAATTTTAAAATGACCAAAATATGACAAGGATACATGGCCTTACCTTGACCAACAAACAGTTGGATTCAGCAGGCCGAGCAGTATGTTGCAGGAGAACAGGTAGATGGCCACAGGTAGCACACTGACGAGTTTGCTCGAAGCGGTCACAGATAGCACGACAACGAGCAGATTAGCATCGATCTGAGTGCTTCTCAGGTAGAAGGTTCAGGAGTTGACTTGCAAAGCACTAAGATGTTCTCATGAGACATATCAAGTGGTTTATAAAGTATTAGAAACAGGGGTGCGTTTGTGAATGAATGATGTGTGTATGTCGTGGTATTATGTGGTTTGCAGGGGGGCGGCCTGCCTCAGGGGAGGCCTGGCTGGAGACACAGGGTCTGAGGAGGCCATGTGAGCGATGGCCCCTGGGTGTGGGATACCTTTTGAAGTGTACATGCTGTTTGGCACCTTGGCCGTTTGCGCCCGTGACAGCCCCATGCCAGCGCTCATGCCCGGGTGCGAACCGCCTTTGATAGAGGGGGGTGGGATGGATGGGCCGCTGGGCGTGCAGATAAGGCACAGGAAGACTGCTGAATGGAGACACACTTATGTGGATTGCAGGGGGGCGGCCTGCCTCAGGGGAGGCCTGGCTGGAGACACAGGGTCTGAGGAGGCCATGTGAGCGATGGCCCGAAGGCGTGGGATACCTTTTGAAGTGTACATGCTGTTTGGCACCTTGGCTGTTTCGGCCCGTGACAGCCCGCCATGCCAGCGCTCATCCCCGGGTGCGAACCGCCTTTGATAGAGGGGGGTGGGATGGATGGGCCGCTGGGCGTGCAGATAAGGCACAGGAAGACTGCTGAATGGAGACACACTTATTTGGATTGCAGGGGGGGCGGCCTGCCTCAGGGGAGGCCTGTCTGGAGACACGGGGTCTGAGGAGGCCATGTGAGCGATGGCCCCTGGGCGTGGGATACCTTTTGAAGTGTACATGCTGTTTGGCACCTTGGCCGTTTGCGCCAGTGACAGTCCCCCATGCCAGCGCTCATCCCCGGGTGCGAACCGCCTTTGATAGAGGGGGGTGGGATAGATGAGCCGCTGGGCGTGCAGATAAGGCACAGGAAGACTGCTGAATGGAGACACACTTATGTGGATTTCAGGGGGCAGCCTGCCTCAGGGGAGGCCTGCCTGGAGACACAGGGTCTGAGGAGGCCATGTGAGCAATGGCCCCTGGGTGTGGGATACCTTTTGAAGTGTACATGCTGTTTGGCACCTTGGCCGTTTGCTCCCGTGACAGCCCCCCATGCCAGCGCTCATCCCCGGGTGCAAACCGCCTTTGATAGAGGGGGGTGGGATGGATGGGCCGCTGGGCGTGCAGGCAAGTGTGTGGGAGCGAGGGGCCATCAGGCCCCTCTCATCCTTTACTTATCAGTAGAAACTCGGACCAAGTGCCTCCAGTAGAGGGTTCGCCCCTTGCCCTTATGTGATGTTAACTTTGGTTCACATTTGCGTAGATGGGACCACTGAGCAGGACTGGCGGCATACATTTTTGTACCCCCTTTCCACTCCATCTTGGTGACACGGCCTCACTGTGCAGAGCACATGGCCCCCACCCTCGTTCCCACTCTGATTGGAAAACTCCAGAGGTATTTGCAACAGCTAATAAATGTAACACATCACTCTTCCTCTGAGATCAATGTCCTGCATGTGAACCAGCCTGAACTAAGCACATAGCTCGTTCATCTCCACAAACGTGTCCTTGCCCACGCACCCTCACTAGTGGAAACTTACTGCCATTCTGACCCTGTGCCCCTGCAAGGTATTCTGTTCATGTGCCAGACCACTGACCACGCCATGATGCCCACCTAGCAGATCCCCAACTAACATTAGACCCCTACTGCAGTATATCGTTGCCTATCAATAAAATAACGGAGATTCTTGTGAGCACAGACCCACACTTCAAACAGTGTATTATAGTGGTCAAGACCCTTAACCTAAGGGCTGTATAATCCAATGTTAATTGATAGTATAGATATATGTGTGACTTTTATAGAGACATAACCGACTGAAAGACTTTGAACAGGTGTTATTTAGTGCATGCATTATTGAGAATATATTATGTTAGCTTAGATAGTGACCACCCTGCTTCACAGCGACCAGACCTTCACCCATTCGGAGCACAGATGTCTGACGTCCATCCTTGAATGGAGACACACTTGATTCATTTAAAAAATTGAAACAACCGTTGTTAAAATATATGTGGTGTTTTGTTTTGTATCTTATTTTGATGACAGAAAAATACAAGACTTTACACATTGTACAGGTCAGGTTGCAGCACAGCGAGAGAAAATCCCCTGTACTGACGCTGTCACTTGAGAAAGTTTCTCTTATGGCACGAACCACACAGGCGGGTATTCCTCTTCGAACGCGGTGTCCAAGCCCCTGTGAAGCCACCATGTAAAGGAACGATAGGCCACCAGCCTGTACCACCTGTGAAAAGGAATGAAACAAACTGTTTTTAAATGACCAAGATAAGTTTAATAAACGTTTGTTGTCAATGACAATTCTTGTAACTAATGGCATTCTGCTCGGACAAATGCTATCTAGACACTGCACACTATTGAACGACTTTCATGCGTTACAATGATATGTATATGTAATTTTGGAAATAGTAGAAGACCATGAAATAGGAGTGGCATAACAAGCAGAGTATACTTACTCGTTACTCGGATTACGAGGACGAACAGTTGCGCGAAGTTCGTGCATAAGCACCATCATTATCCTCAACACGGACGGTGTGAGGCAGGATGCCCTGAAGTCTGGTAGCTCGGTGATGCATTGCGGTCGTGGCTCGCCTTCCGAAATGTAGGCCACGCATCCTGAGTTTTCACAGCAGCAGCAGTTCTCGTCCTCGGTTGGCATTATCTCGCACCGATTGCATGTGCATCAGGTGGAAACACCGTCCACGAGACTAGGTCCAGGATCTTCAGCTGTTGAACCGTCCGAAGACCCATCGTTTTCGCGTGTTTCCCTTTCCAGTAGTTCCTCCTCGGTATACTCGGGCTCGTACATGTAGGGCATTATTGTGGCCATTGTGTGTTAAACAAACTAAAATAATTTATAGCGGTGGTACTGGTATCTGTTCACACGGGCTACAAGCAACGAAGGTAGCTGACCAGAGCACAGAAACGAGTCACAGAATACTCAAAGTAACACAGAGAGAGCAATGGAATCAAAAATCTGCTGCTGTCTGTTGTGAAACGGTCTGTTAATACTTATTGAGGAAAGAGGCGTCCTGCCATTTCCATGGCGACACGTCATTAGCTGAAGCGCGGCGAATGTTGACACGAGACGTGCTTTGGCGTTGTGAAATGGGCTGTACCCGTCTGCTGATGACAGGCTCAGGGGCGGGGGGATATGATTTAGTGCCACAAAAGCAGGTCAGCCAGGGCGATGCGGCAAATGATAGGATTATCACAAAATGGCGGCGCCCTACTGCCTGTTTTCGCGTGTGTTTAATGGACGAAAACTCGGGTAAGGTCCATAGGAAATTTTTCGAAAATCGAGCAACTTAGGCTTAAAAACACATGGCCGACCCGTAGGGACAATAACATTTTTTGACCGAACCATTCCTTTAAATGTATTGTTTCCTAAATGCATCCTTTCACCATCTTTCTTTTTCCTATTTTTATCTTACCTGTCTTATTGCCAATCGTAAGATTGGTCTCATCGAATGGAAAAGGTTTTATAACTGAAACTATACTCATTAAATAAAAAAATTAAATAATTAAAATAATTAGCGGTTACTCTTTGTAGCCCAGATCGCACATTTTTTCCCATTGAAAATTAGCATTTAACTACAATGCCGCATGATTACTTAGGTGGGGTGAATTTATCAAACAAATCCCCCACATGATTTCTAATCTTCACACCAGTAAAAAAATGTCCAACCCTAGAGAAGGTTTTCCCATTTGTCTGAATTTCGGAAGAGTTATTTAGGTAATCTGTGCAGGAATTCTAAAAATACAATTCAAAACTTTGTAAGAATTCCGCCCACACATTTCTCAATCACAGTATCTCTGTATGAGCTACAGTTAACAGCAGTTGTGGATTGAGCTGCCTCAACGTGGCTTAATACGTTTGCAATATATGCACAACTAGCATTCGAGTCTCCCGCAACCAGCATTCAGTCATGCGGATGGTCAGACAGCCATTGCATCAGAATGTTATCTACTTATTTTTGGATCATTGCAGTCATGTCATTCCAATGGGGCGGGGGTCATATACATAAACTATTAATGTTTTGTTAGTGGGGAGGCACTTTTCCTCCAGTACCGCACAAATTACATGAGAGCTAATGTACTCCTCCTTATATTCACATAATCTAAAATATGTTCTTGCCCCAAAGCATAGCCCCCCTACAGGTCTACCCTTATCCAACACTGAAGCAGCTCACCACACAACTTTGTAACCATCTAATGAAAAGCCTTGACGCATTCAAGTCTCTTGGAGGATAAAAACATCAGAAGCCTGCAAGATTGATTGACCATCTGCATTACAGAGGATGGACTGGTAACCCTGGGTATTCCATGAGAGATTTTTCGTCCGTCATGTCTCTCATTGTTTTGTTCACCTCATCCTCACCCAACTGACAATACAGCAGCAAATGTTTGAGGTGCAAGAATCTATGGCAAATTATCAAACCAAAGCCCAGTTTTAACAAAAGGAATACATTACAAGATAACCAGTTCGACTATAATACGTAATACAAATTTGACCAAAGCCCAATTGCTGCTGCTACCAATATCCGGGTGTTCCACATTTCCGATATCAGTCATGGTTATACTTTTCAAAGGTGCTACATAATGCAACGATTGCAGTATCTGACTGTGATTAAGAAATTGACTTTCTGCAGTCGGAAACAGTTCAACTATTTTTCCCATCTTGCACAACGGTTGATCATGCAAGATGTTCTTTGTGGAAACAACAGTATCCTTGTTGCAAATCCCATTAGGAGACTTATTTCCAGGATATATGCATGAGGTACCTCCAATTTGCTCCCCCACACCGGGAGTGGGTGGTTGGGGCAGGTTACTCCTGTCCACTAATGTTACCTCGGGAGGACATATTTGAAAGGACATTCTGCCTTTGTTTGTTTTTGGTGGAGGGGTAGTGCAATTGATAGAGGCTGCAGTATCATCTTCTCTTTCATTAAAATGTAGCCATGTATTCAGTGGGCCTCTTTTATGGGATTCAGTGGGCCTGATGCCAAGAGGCCCAGACCGCATATGTTCCTCTTGTGCTAAGACATACCTATTTTCTGTGCTAACACATAAAATGTCATCTTTGATTGTCTCTGCCAATGGAGCTATGTTTTTCTAGCTTGTTCTTTTTGAACAGTGCTGTCATTCGTCTGTGTCTTCTGTTTATGCTTTGTATTGTGCTTGGATCTCTTTCGCTTGTGCTCCCCTCATTGAATTCACTCGGTTTTCATTGGTATCCTCTTCAAGGGTCATGCACAGTGTCTCCTTTGTCTGACAGCTCACACGACATGGGAGAGGAATTAGCCATTGTTTCAGGTAGGAGTTCTGTTAAAGGTGAGCGCTGACAATTAGAGGTTGCTGAGGAGGAAAAACAGTCCTATGTCGAATTAACCAGATTTTCGTCAGAGCCATCATTTATGTTTAGAAGTATAATATCGACAACTCTGAATAAAATTGTTTTCTTTAATTAACATGGAGCATAAGCCAAATGTGGCATGTAACATGGTAGCACTAGCATTCAGTGTTGCAGGCGGATTCTTTGCCTCACATATGGGGCTTCTGGAACTCAAACTTAAGGAACAAAGTGACTTAAGGAATCCTCAAGCTACATTGCAATACGCTCTAAATCAGGGGATACCAACAAGTTTGTGCCAATGATAATATCTTACATATTGGAGTCCACTTTGCTGGTATTAGAGACGGGTTACCAATGGATTCTCTCTGCAGAGTAAGCAGAGATTTTATAAGGAATTGTTGTTATCAATCAATGGAGATGGAGATATATTGTTAATATGAGGCTTGGTTATAGCTTGCAATTCCATTATGACCTCCCGTTCTTCCACGTGCTATGAGGTGTTTTCTGCAACAGAGAAGTATCCAGTAATTATTGGCTGTTCCACATTAAATGGGCTGTGTGCATCCATGATTTCCTTCTCAGTGTGTGATGATATAGTCACAACCATTAAGTCAACTGAAGCTTGGCTATGATTGTATTTTTGCCACTGCTGGGCCCTACTGCGAATTACATATGTACGTGACTTTATGTTCTTGGTGCTTTTCATTTTATGCGAATATGATCAGCAAGTGTTCACTTAAGCAATTAAGTAAACAATGCTATCCAAAGTTTAGTCAAACTAACAACTGATGTCAACAATGCCTATAAATAGATGGTTAATTTGCTCAGAGGGAAATAACAGGTGTGAGCAAGTCACAAATATGTTTTTATTGCTGAAGCGGAACTCTACTTAGTGTTGTTGTGACTCAAGAGTAGGCCGCTGAGGCCCGCTCTCCCTCACAGACCACCGCAGATCACTTGTGCCCACTTCCATGCGCGCTCCACGCCAGAAAGGGCTTTTGAAGTGTAGCCACTTTTCTTCCACGTCCATCCTGTCAGCTGACAATTTATGTTAAAGGGACAGTGTCTCAATGCCGTCTCAGTGCAGCCGATTCTGAGCGAACAAAACATGACACAGGGCCTCATTACACGGATGGCGGTAAGGGTTTACCGGTACCGGTATTTTACCGGTACCGGTAAATCCTTACCGCCTTACTACGAGGTCCCTTTGCGGGTTGGGGAATTTAACGCCTGCTTTTTGCAGGCGGTAAAAACCAACCCGCAAAGGGACCAGGGAGCTAATTACGGTACCGCAATTTGCGGTACCGTAATTAGCGCCTTCCCCATTCCCATAGAGCCCTATGGGGCAAAAATGGGAATGGGGAAGGGCAATGGTGGAAGGGGGAATTACCGCCCCGCCAACCTTGGAATAGGGCGGTAATTCCCCTTTCCACCAAGGCGGTGCCAGTATTTTACCGGCATGAACCATGGCGCTAATAGCGCCATGGTTCACCGCCATCCCTGTAATGAGGCCCACAGACAGAAAATTGCAAACCTCAAGCAATGTCCAGCAGAAGCTAAGGGAATCACCCCCAGCAACCACAGACCACTTGCACCCACATTTCCACGAGAACTCTGTCCCAGAAAGGGCTTTTGAAGTATAGCCACTCCTCTTCCACGTCCATTCTGTCAGCTGACAATATTTGTCAAAGGGACAGGTAAGTGTATCACCCCAGCAACCACAGACCACTTGCACCCACTTAAACCGGTCATTTTATTCAACTACCTCACATAGCAAATTAAAACATGTTGCTGTTTCCAGTATGGTTACATGGAAAAACAACATTTATGTAAAAATCATTTAAATGAAATCTTCCTGCATGTGAATGTGGTGCGGTGGGTTTCTATCATATGCATGAAAATACAATACAAACCATCATAGTTTTAATTTGGGTCCACAGGCATGTGTTTAGGGGCACAATGCTACCAATATAGAATGCACAGTACAGTTAAATTTGCAGATCGGGTCCCACTAGTACAGGATTCTCACACAATGCAGCAGTGTAATGTGTGAGGAGGTAATGCAATTTACTTTGACATCATTTTACTTTGGAAGTGAAACAACCAAGCTCCTTTTCATCCCGGTTCTGTTTTTTTCAATAGCTATATTGTGAAAAAGCACAAAATAAAAATCAATCCTGGAGATGTGGAAATATGTCCCTTTCCAGAACTCTGGTATAAAACTACTCCTAGAGAAATGCACGGTTTCATTGGGTTGGTTTTGGCTGCATTTCATCTAGAAAAGCAGGTCTGGCCCAAGTACAAGATTCCTCATTTGTAGTGCCCAATCACCTTCAGATAATGTCCAAGCTCAGTAAAAATCCATTTGGACAGGTTTTCTTCTTTTCAGCCTTAAATTCCACAGATATCCCCTGTGTGTTTTTACTTTTATAATTGCCATTATTCCCACACTATTTCATAATTATTTCACACTATCTGATTGGTCTTTTCGTTGGCTTGCCTAATAGGCAGACACTTCCACATCTCGTGATGGTGCTGGTGTTTCCACGTCCGCCTGCAGGTGGGCGGTGTAAAACCCGCCAGGTCAGACCTGGCAGGAACGCCACCTCCCGCCTGCAGGACTCGAGATCGGGCGGTCTGGAAATAACAGTGGCGGCGGGTTTACCACCATTGTTATTTCCGGACCACCCGACCCGTAATGAGGCCCACTGTTCCTACACCGGTGTCAATTGTTCTGTAGACCATTTTGCAATGTTGTTGATCCTCAAAAACATCCCAAGGTTATTCAAAAAGTAAAGATCTTTCATATCAGACATTTATTCAAGAATATACAACAGATAGATCACCTTGAGTTGTATTAGAGGGCAGTTCTGAGATGAAATGTAGCTGATCTATGACCCCAGTCGGAAAGAGTTAATAAAAGTAGGTAAACCAGCCAAACGCGCTTAATAATAAGAGAAAAGAATGGATATATTAGATATTCATGATTTAAATATAAAAGCAAAGCCGAGCAATGAAAAAAGTAAAGTTTTAAACTTGAGAAAAACCAAAGTAGGGTATGGACAGAGGGTTGGAGTTGTTGACATTTTGGCAATCTTTAATCATTACACCAATGGGAGTGTTTTGCTGTGAAACTGTTTTTTTAAAATACAAGTGGTCACCTAGGAGAGCACAGTAGGAATTTCTCTAAAAAATTGAACATGACAAATTAGACACAATAGCTGTTGGAAGAGTTTGATTTGTCAGTAGGGAGAAAAGTTAAAAAGAGACTAACACTCCATTTCTGGTTTGGACTTAAGGAGGTTGAATACCTATTGTACTTATATACGTAGGACCTCATCACACGGACGGCGGTAACCATGGCGCTATTAGCGCCATGGTTGGCGCCGGTATTTTACTGAGTCCGCCATGGTGAATGGCGGAATTACCGCCATATTCCAAGGTGTGTGGAGGCGGTAATTCCCCATTCACCATGGCACTTTCCCATTCCCCTTTTTGCCCCCATAGGGCTCAATGGGAATGGGGAAGGCAGTAATTACGGTACCGCAAATTGCGGTACCGTAATTACCTCCAAGTCCCTTTGCGGGTCCCGTCCTTAACGGCTGGTAAAACCAGCCATTAAGGTAGGGTCCCACAAAGGGACCTCGTAGTAAGGCGGTAAGGGTTTACCGGCACTGGTACCCTTACCGGTACCGGTAAACCCTTACCGCCATCCGTGTAATGAGGCCCATAGACTTGCATATTCACCAAATAATGAGTTCCTGATAATTTAAGAGGAATACTTGTAAAGAATAAGTCTATAGGACATTCCAAGGCATTTAGTACTACTACAGAAGGTTCCTTTGAAGGTGAGAATAATATTTAAGTTGCATATACATTGTGGGAAGAATGGATATGGAATGGATATGCTTTGTTATCATGCCATGCTATCACAGAAGGGATATGTGAAATCAGATAAGATCCTATAATTCAGGAACTGTAAGAGTCAAACGCATATTGTTATTATGTGTTCACCAAAAGGTTTGGCTTTTTAGCTGCTTGCATACATATGATTCTATTACGGGCAACTGTGTAGTCCCCAAGGAGCTTCACTGGTCATGTAGAGGGGGCATTTATTCAAGAAGTCAGAAAGTTGACGCATAGTGAAGAGCTTAACATTTAAAATTGGAAAATCATAGTAGATTGACACCCTTTAAATTAAATACTAGCTAAATAATAGCATTGTTGAGATATGCTATGGTGAACAGGAGGCTTTAAAGTTAAGAGAACAGGGTTGCTTGTTATTAGTATTGACATGTATTATTTTATGTGCCCTCATGCTATGGTTTTACATATTCTGTTTATATGTTTGCCGATGTTTATTTATTTATTGGATATAATGCGCCTATACATAATGTGTTTCAAGGCGCAGCAAGACACGAGGGGACAGGGATGACAAAACAGAAATGGCCCTACTAAGACTTGTGACATTCGGATCATGCAAGTGCAGTAAAAGAATTGCAGGGGAGAGGGGAGGAGGGCGAAGTGCCAGAGGGTTTAGCGAGTGCCCGGGGAGGTCAGGTGGACATAGCCCAAGGAGAAGAGAGTACAGGAGCAGAAAGGTCCACATGCTACGGCTAGAAGGGCTAAGGTGGTGCAGGCCCAGCCAGGCTAGTGCAGGGGGAGGGACCCAGAAGGGAAAGTGCAGGTTGGGGGAGGGGTCACCTGAGACCAAATGCAGTGTAGACTGGTAGGGGAGTGCTTGGTGCCCTGTAAGAATCTGAAGGAACCAGGCAGCCAGTCAAGAGGCGGAGTGGGAACACCTAGCAGGGGAGGAGGAGAGGGAAGGAGGAAGAGAAAAGGAGGGTCTTGAGAAGTTTCCAGAACTTAAGGAGATCCAGCTCAAATTTTAGAGGGGCAGGGAGGCATTCCAGAGGTAGGCACCTGCAGAGGAGAAAGATCTACCCCCAATCTCTGCTTGGTGAAGCGTCTGACCTGCATAGAGCTGGAGCTAAAAGACCTAGGAGCTCTAGCAGAGGGGTATTTAGGGAGAGAGAGTTGGATGTAGCAGGGTCCCAGGTCCCAGAAAGCCTTGTGGATGATGCAGAGGGTTTTGTAACTTGATCCTCGCATCAATTGGGAGCCAGTGGAGAGATTTTAGGGCTGGAGAGATACAGTCCCTGGGCTTGAGGCCAATGATAAGTCTTGCAGGCCTATTCTGGATTAGTTGAAGGGGGAAGGGAGGAGTTAGGTAGGTTGAGGAAGAGGCAGTTACAATAGTCCAGCCTGGAGATGACCAGAGTTCTGGAGACATTGAGCTTCTGGGGGAAGGTGCGGAAAGGAAGATTGCCTCAAAAGAGATGAAGCTGAAAGTGAGCCTTCTTGCAAGGTCCATGATGTGAGGAGAGAGTGTGGTTGAAGATGACACCAAGGTTTTTTCCCTCACAGGAGGCCCATGGCCCATGGAGGGCAGACAGAGTCTAGAGGGAATGGAGGGAACTGGTGTCCTAATGAGAAGGATCTCAGTCTTGTAGGCATTAAGGCCAAGATTGTTAGCAGTGAACAATGCCTGAATAGCAGACATTGAGGTCTGAGAGAGGAGGTGGAGAAGGCACAGGAAGGAAGCTTGAAGGGGAGTTGCGTGTTGTGTGCATAACACTGGAAGTTAGGAGAGAAAGCAGAGGTCAAATGGTCTGGGGGGGCAAGGTGAAATTGAAAAGCCAAGGTGAGAGAATAGAGCCCTGAGGGACACCACAGGTGGCGAGTGAGATGGAGGAGAGCAAAGGGCCCAGTTGAACCTGGGAAGGTTATTCAGAGAGGAATGAAGTCAGCCAGTCCATAGTCAGGTCTCTGATGCCAAGGGTATCATGGAGCTGATTTATATGGGTGGCAAAATTTCCCATTTCGAAGGCAGAGGACAGGTCAAGAAGGATGCAATTGGAAGGAGAGTGGGAGTCAAGTTTAGAGAGCAAGTCTTCATGGGTGTTCAGAAATGCAGTTTCCATGCCTCTGGTAATTCTGAAGCCAGACTGGTGGTCGTGGAGACAACCAACAGATTCAGTGTGGTGGATAAGCTGGGAGATGGCAAGCTTCGCCAAGAGTTTGCCCAGGAAAGGGGGAATAGAGATAGGGCTGCAGTTAGCTGGATAGGACACGTTGGCAGAGGGATTTTTTGAAGAGATGGTTTACATGGGAGTGCTTGAGGATTAACAGGAAGGATCCAGTGGCCAAAGCATGATGTTAATTTTGAGAAATTCTATATTTGCATGCAAAATTGTACATTTTAATGGAGAAATCGGAATACAATTCTTTGATAGAAATAACTTCATTAAGAATCTAAACATTTAACCATTTTGATCAGACCTGGAAGATGTTTGGTTTAGAGTTTTTGCTGTTTTAGGAGGAACCGCCTGGAGCGTGAGACACAGCGGAAAGTCCATATCCAAGAGTTTAAATGGTCTATGAGAATGCCTGGTGGACTTTTTTGAGCCGCTACACATAAAATGGGTTCCAAGATAGTTTGAATTCCTGCTACAGATCTTTCCTATTGTTTTGAAGAATGGGAAATGTTCCTGATGTCACTGTTTACCAAGGACAGTTAATCACTGGATGTAGCCACCATCCTTAATACATGGCTCAAGGATTCATCAACAACTTTCTGGAGTAAATGTTAAAGTACAACGATGACTAAGCTGAGGGAGCAGCTAAATGTGAGTGTTTTATCTGTAATTAGTAATAGAATTTGATTTTAAGTGACAGGAGACAGATGTATTGCCTGCCGTGAGAGATTGTGTTTCATATTGCCCAAGTAATGTGAAGGGCGCGCCGGCCCCCCCATTGGCCGCACACTTTTAAGACACTTTTGGTTTTCCCCTGTATTAGTTGTTCGGTAATGTTCTAGAAGGAACTGAACATGCCAGGTTTTCCAAGATGGCATTCCCATGTATGCTAAGAAACTTTAGGAACTGGATGCTACTCTTGAAAAACCTTTGGACTTTCTTACACTGAAAAATAGAAATGCAATTTTAGATGGCCTTCATAGAGTACAGACGACATGTCATATCAAGGGGTGGGTCATTCATAATGGGCGAGGGGGCCTCGACCCACCGGGTCTTGGCACCTTGTCACCCATTATGGAGTAGCCAGCCCAGAGAAATACTAGCATTCCCTCAGCTGTGTTTTTCAGCTGAGTGAGTGCTCTTAACTGTCAAAGGCAAACACTGCTTCCTTTTAACATTTAAAGTGTCCTAGCCGTGCATGCTTAATGAGCCATGCAAGCCTGGGGATGTTTACTTCCCCTGACCTCGGATGGCTCATTGGACATGCAGCTGGGGAACTGCATGTTTCTATGTACAAGGGGGCGCTCCTGTGACTCCTCGCACATACAGACAGAGCAGGCTGGAGTGGGCCATCTCGTCAACCACGCTCAGGACCCTCTACGCATGAGCAGAGACCAGGAAGCTTCCAAATTCTTGTTCATGCTAGCAGGGGCCTGAGTTCTGGTGCAGAAAGACCAGCGGCACAAGGTAAGTGTGTTTATGTTCTGTTTTTTAAATTTAAATTATATGTATGGATGTCTGCATGCTTGTGTTATTAGGTGAATTATTGTATGATGATGGATGCTGGTGTGCATGAGAGCATGATTGCTTTGGACATGTTGTGTAAATGTATGTTCATGTATTTATTATTTAAATATGTGTATGGATGCGTGTATACTTATGTTATGAGTGAATGCATGATGGGTGCTCGTGTGAATGAGACAGAGTGCTTGCAGTGTGTATGTTGTCCAAATGTGTGGATTTGTATGTTCATTTGTTGGTTTAAATTTGTATATGGAATGGTGTATTCTTGTGTTATGCGTGAGTGCATGATGGGTGCTCGTGTGAATGAGATCGAGAGTGCTTGCTGTGTGCATGTTGTGTAAATGTGTGTGTTTGTATGTTTATTTATTTATTATTTAAATATATGTATGGATGAATTTATCCTTGTGTTAAGAGTGAGTCCATGATGGGTGCTCGTGTGAATGAGATCGAAAGTGCTTGTTGTGTGTATGCTGTGTAAATGTGTGTGTTTGTATGTTCATTTATGTATTATTTAAATATATGTATGGATGAATGATTCCTTGGGTTAAGAGTGAGTACATGATGGGTGCTCGTGTGAATGAGATTGAGAGAGCTTGCTGTGTGTATGTTGTGTAAATGTGTGTGTTTGTATGTTCATTTATTTATTATTTAAGTATGTGTATTGATGCATGTATGCTTGTGTTATGAGTGAGAGCACAATGGCTGTTCCACATTAAATGGGCTGTGTGCATCCATGATTTCCTTCTCAGTGTGTGATGATATAGTCACAACCATTAAGTCAACTGAAGCTTGGCTATGATTGTATTTTTGCCACTGCTGGGCCCTACTGCGAATTACATATGTACGTGACTTTATGTTCTTGGTGCTTTTCATTTTATGCGAATATGATCAGCAAGTGTTCACTTAAGCAATTAAGTAAACAATGCTATCCAAAGTTTAGTCAAACTAACAACTGATGTCAACAATGCCTATAAATAGATGGTTAATTTGCTCAGAGGGAAATAATAGTGTTTTAACAGGTGTGAGCAAGTCACAAATATGTTTTTATTGCTGAAGCGGAACTCTACTTAGTGTTGTTGTGACTCAAGAGTAGGCCGCTGAGGCCCGCTCTCCCTCACAGACCACCGCAGATCACTTGTGCCCACTTCCATGCGCGCTCCACGCCAGAAAGGGCTTTTGAAGTGTAGCCACTTTTCTTCCACGTCCATCCTGTCAGCTGACAATTTATGTTAAAGGGACAGTGTCTCAATGCCGTCTCAGTGCAGCCGATTCTGAGCGAACAAAACATGACACAGGGCCTCATTACACGGATGGCGGTAAGGGTTTACCGGTACCAGTATTTTACCGGTACCGGTAAATCCTTACCGCCTTACTACGAGGTCCCTTTGCGGGTTGGGGAATTTAACGCCTGCTTTTTGCAGGCGGTAAAAACCAACCCGCAAAGGGACCAGGGAGCTAATTACGGTACCGCAATTTGCGGTACCGTAATTAGCGCCTTCCCCATTCCCATAGAGCCCTATGGGGCAAAAATGGGAATGGGGAAGGGCAATGGTGGAAGGGGGAATTACCGCCCCGCCAACCTTGGAATAGGGCGGTAATTCCCCTTTCCACCAAGGCGGTGCCAGTATTTTACCGGCATGAACCATGGCGCTAATAGCGCCATGGTTCACCGCCATCCCTGTAATGAGGCCCACAGACAGAAAATTGCAAACCTCAAGCAATGTCCAGCAGAAGCTAAGGGAATCACCCCCAGCAACCACAGACCACTTGCACCCACATTTCCACGAGAACTCTGTCCCAGAAAGGGCTTTTGAAGTATAGCCACTCCTCTTCCACGTCCATTCTGTCAGCTGACAATATTTGTCAAAGGGACAGGTAAGTGTATCACCCCAGCAACCACAGACCACTTGCACCCACTTAAACCGGTCATTTTATTCAACTACCTCACATAGCAAATTAAAACATGTTGCTGTTTCCAGTATGGTTACATGGAAAAACAACATTTATGTAAAAATCATTTAAATGAAATCTTCCTGCATGTGAATGTGGTGCGGTGGGTTTCTATCATATGCATGAAAATACAATACAAACCATCATAGTTTTAATTTGGGTCCACGGGCATGTGTTTAGGGGCACAATGCTACCAATATAGAATGCACAGTACAGTTAAATTTGCAGATCGGGTCCCACTAGTACAGGATTCTCACACAATGCAGCAGTGTAATGTGTGAGGAGGTAATGCAATTTACTTTGACATCATTTTACTTTGGAAGTGAAACAACCAAGCTCCTTTTCATCCCTGTTCTGTTTTTTTCAATAGCTATATTTTGAAAAAGCACAAAATAAAAATCAATCCTGGAGATGTGGAAATATGTCCCTTTCCAGAACTCTGGTATAAGACTACTCCTAGAGAAATGCACGGTTTCATTGGGTTGGTTTTGGCTGCATTTCATCTAGAAAAGCAGGTCTGGCCCAAGTACAAGATTCCTCATTTGTAGTGCCCAATCACCCTCAGATAATGTCCAAGCTCAGTAAAAATCCATTTGGACAGGTTTTCTTCTTTTCAGCCTTAAATTCCACAGATATCCCCTGTGTGTTTTTACTTTTATAATTGCCATTATTCCCACACTATTTCATAATTATTTCACACTATCTGATTGGTCTTTTCGTTGGCTTGCCTAATAGGCAGACACTTCCACATCTCGTGATGGTGCTGGTGTTTCCACGTCCGCCTGCAGGTGGGCGGTGTAAAACCCGCCAGGTCAGACCTGGCAGGAACGCCACCTCCCGCCTGCAGGACTCGAGATCGGGCGGTCTGGAAATAACAGTAGCGGCGGGTTTACCACCACTGTTATTTCCGGACCACCCGACCCGTAATGAGGCCCACTGTTCCTACACCGGTGTCAATTGTTCTGTAGACCATTTTGCAATGTTGTTGATCCTCAAAAACATCCCAAGGTTATTCAAAAAGTAAAGATCTTTCATATCAGACATTTATTCAAGAATATACAACAGATAGATCACCTTGAGTTGTATTAGAGGGCAGTTCTGAGATGAAATGTAGCTGATCTATGACCCCAGTCGGAAAGAGTTAATAAAAGTAGGTAAACCAGCCAAACGCGCTTAATAATAAGAGAAAAGAATGGATATATTAGATATTCATGATTTAAATATAAAAGCAAAGCCGAGCAATGAAAAAAGTAAAGTTTTCAACTTGAGAAAAACCAAAGTAGCGTATGGACAGAGGGTTGGAGTTGTTGACATTTTGGCAATCTTTAATCATTACACCAATGGGAGTGTTTTGCTGTGAAACTGTTTTTTTTAAAATACAAGTGGTCACCTAGGAGAGCACAGTAGGAATTTCTCTAAAAAATTGAACATGACAAATTAGACACAATAGCTGTTGGAAGAGTTTGATTTGTCAGTAGGGAGAAAGGTTAAAAAGAGACTAACACTCCATTTCTGGTTTGGACTTAAGGAGGTTGAATACCTATTGTACTTATATAGATAGGACCTCATCACACGGACGGCAGTAACCATGGCGCTATTAGCGCCATGGTTGGCGCCGGTATTTTACTGAGTCCGCCATGGTGAATGGCGGAATTACCGCCATATTCCAAGGTGTGTGGAGGCGGTAATTCCCCATTCACCATGGCACTTTCCCATTCCCCTTTTTGCCCCCATAGGGCTCAATGGGAATGGGGAAGGCAGTAATTACGGTACCGCAAATTGCGGTACCGTAATTACCTCCAAGTCCCTTTGCGGGTCCCGTCCTTAACGGCTGGTAAAACCAGCCATTAAGGTAGGGTCCCACAAAGGTACCCCGTAGTATGGCGGCAAGGGTTTACCGGCACTGGGACCCTTACCAGTACCGGTAAACCCTTACCGCCATCCGTGTAAAGAGGCCCATAGACTTGCATATTCACCAAATAATGAGTTCCTGATAATTTTAGAGGAATACTTGTAAAGAATAAGTCTATAGGACATTCCAGGGCATTTACTACTACTACAGAAGGTTCCTTTGAAGGTGAGAATAATATTTAAGTTGCATATACATTGTGGGAAGAATGTATATGAACGCCAATGGATATGCTTTGTTATCATGCCATGCTATCACAGAAGGGATATGTGAAATCAGATAAGATCCTATAATTCAGGAACTGTAAGAGTCAAACGCATATTGTTATTATGTGTTCACCAAAAGGTTTGGCTTTTTAGCTGCTTGCATACATATGATTCTATTACGGGCAACTGTGTAGTCCCTAAGGAGTTTCACTGGTCATGTAGAGGGGGCATTTATTCAAGAAGTCAGAAAGTTGACGCATAGTGAAGAGCTTAACATTTAAAATTGGAAAATCATAGTAGATTGACACCCTTTAAATTAAATACTAGCTAAATAATAGCATTGTTGAGATATGCTATGGTGAACAGGAGGCTTTAAAGTTAAGAGAACAGGGTTGCTTGTTATTAGTATTGACATGTATTATTTTATGTGCCCTCATGCTATGGTTTTACATATTCTGTTTATATGTTTGCCGATGTTTATTTATTTATTGGATATAATGCGCCTATACATAATGTGTTTCAAGGCGCAGCAAGACACGAGGGGACAGGGATGACAAAACAGAAATGGCCCTACTAAGACTTGTGACATTCGGATCATGCAAGTGCAGTAAAAGAATTGCAGGGGAGAGGGGAGGAGGGCGAAGTGCCAGAGAGTTTAGCGAGTGCCCGGGGAGGTCAGGTGGACATAGCCCAAGGAGAATAGAGTACAGGAGCAGAAAGGTCCACATGCTACGGGCTAGAAGGGCTAAGGCGGTGCAGGCCCAGCCAGGCTAGTGCAGGGGGAGGGACCCAGAAGGGAAAGTGCAGGTTGGGGGAGGGGTCACCTGAGACCAAATGCAGTGTAGACTGGTAGGGGAGTGCTTGGTGCCCTGTAAGAATCTGAAGGAACCAGGCAGCCAGTCAAGAGGCGGAGTGGGAACACCTAGCAGGGGAGGAGGAGAGGGAAGGAGGAAGAGAAAAGGAGGGTCTTGAGAAGTTTCCAGAACTTAAGGAGATCCAGCTCAAATTTTAGAGGGGCAGGGAGGCATTCCAGAGGTAGGCACCTGCAGAGGAGAAAGATCTACCCCCAATCTCTGCTTGGTGAAGCGTCTGACCTGCATAGAGCTGGAGCTAAAAGACCTAGGAGCTCTAGCAGAGGGGTATTTAGGGAGAGAGAGTTGGATGTAGCAGGGTCCCAGGTCCCAGAAAGCCTTGTGGATGATGCAGAGGGTTTTGTAACTTGATCCTCGCATCAATTGGGAGCCAGTGGAGAGATTTTAGGGCTGGAGAGATACAGTCCCTGGGCTTGAGTCCAATGATAAGTCTTGCAGGCCTATTCTGGATTAGTTGAAGGGGGGAAGGGAGGAGTTAGGTAGGTTGAGGAAGAGGCAGTTACAATAGTCCAGCCTGGAGATGACCAGAGTTCTGGAGACATTGAGCTTCTGGGGGAAGGTGAGGAAAGGAAGAATGCCTCAGAAGAGATGAAGCTGAAAGTGAGCCTTCTTGCAAGGTCCATGATGTGAGGAGAGAGTGTGGTTGAAGATGACACCAAGGTTTTTTCCCTCACAGGAGGCCCATGGCCCATGGAGGGCAGACAGAGTCTAGGGGGATTGGAGGGAACTGGTGTCCTAATGAGAAGGATCTCAGTCTTGTAGGCATTAAGGCCAAGATTGTTAGCAGTGAACAATGCCTGAATAGCAGACATTGAGGTATGAGAGAGGAGTTGGAGGAGGCACAGGAAGGAAGCTTGAAGGGGAGTTGCGTGTTGTGTGCATAACACTGGAAGTTAGGAGAGAAAGCAGAGGTCAAATGGTCTGGGGGGGCAAGGTGAAATTGAAAAGCCAAGGTGAGAGAATAGAGCCCTGAGGGACACCACAGGTGGCGAGTGAGATGGAGGAGAGCAAAGGGCCCAGTTGAACCTGGGAAGGTTATTCAGAGAGGAATGAAGTCAGCCAGTCCATAGTCAGGTCTCTGATGCCAAGGGTATCATGGAGCTGATTTATATGGGTGGCAAAATTTCCCATTTCGAAGGCAGAGGACAGGTCAAGAAGGATGCAATTGGAAGGAGAGTGGGAGTCAAGTTTAGAGAGCAAGTCTTCATGGGTGTTCAGAAATTCAGTTTCCATGCCTCTGGTAATTCTGAAGCCAGACTGGTGGTCGTGGAGACAACCAACAGATTCAGTGTGGTGGATAAGCTGGGAGATGGCCAGCTTCGCCAAGAGTTTGCCCAGAAAAGGGGGAATACAGATAGGGCTGCAGTTAGCTGGATAGGACGCGTTGGCAGAGGGCTTTTTGAAGCAATGGTTTACATGGGAGTGCTTGAGGATTAACGGGAAGGATCCAGTGGCCAAAGCATGATGTTAATTTTGAGAAATTCTATATTTGCATGCAAAATTGTACATTTTAATGGAGAAATTGGAATACAATTCTTTGATAGAAATAACTTCATTAAGAATCTAAACATTTAACCATTTTGATCAGACCTGGAAGATGTTTGGTTTAGAGTTTTTGCTGTTTTAGGAGGAACCGCCTGGAGCGTGAGACACAGCGGAAAGTCCATATCCAAGAGTTTAAATGGTCTATTAGAATGCCTGGTTTACTTTTTTGAGCCGCTACACATAAAATGGGTTCCAAGATAGTTTGAATTCCTGCTACAGATCTTTCCTATTGTTTTGAAGAATGGGAAATGTTCCTGATGTCACTGTTTACCAACGACAGTTAATCACTGGATGTAGCCACCATCCTTAATACATGGCTCAAGGATTCATCAACAACTTTCTGGAGTAAATGTTAAAGTACAACGATGACTAAGCTGAGGGAGCAGCTAAATGTATGTGTTTTATCTGTAATTAGTAATAGAATTTGATTTTAAGTGACAGGAGACAGATGTATTGCCTGCCGTGAGAGATTGTGTTTCATATTGCCCAAGTAATGTGAAGGGCGTGCCGGCCCCCCCATTGGCCGCACACTTTTAAGACACTTTTGGTTTTCCCCTGTATTAGTTGTTCGGTAATGTTCTAGAAGGAACTGAACATGCCAGGTTTTCCAAGATGGCATTCCCATGTATGCTAAGAAACTTTAGGAACTGGATGCTACTCTTGAAAAACCTTTGGACTTTCTTACACTGAAAAATAGAAATGCAATTTTAGATGGCCTTCATAGAGTACAGAGGACATGTCATATCAAGGGGTGGGTCATTCATAATGGGCGAGGGGGCCTCAACCCACCGGGTCTTGGCACCTTGTCACCCATTATGGAGTAGCCAGCCCAGAGAAATACTAGCATTCCCTCAGCTGTGTTTTTCAGCTGAGTGAGTGCTCTTAACTGTCAAAGGCAAACACTGCTTCCTTTTAACATTTAAAGTGTCCTAGCGGTGCATGCTTAATGAGCCATGCAAGGCTGGGGATGTTTGCTTCCCCTGACCTCGGATGGCTCATTGGACATGCAGCTGGGGAACTGCATGTTTCTATGTACAAGGGGGCGCTCCTGTGACTCCTCGCACATACAGACAGAGCAGGCTGGAGTGGGCCATCTCGTCAACCACGCTCAGGACCCTCTACGCAGGAGCAGAGACCAGGAAGCTTCCAAATTCTTGTTCATGCTAGCAGGGGCCTGAGTTCTGGTGCAGAAAGACCAGCGGCACAAGGTAAGTGTGTTTATGTTCTGTTTTTTAAATTTAAATTATATGTATGGATGTCTGCATGCTTGTGTTATTAGGTGAATTATTGTATGATGATGGATGCTGGTGTGCATGAGAGCATGATTGCTTTGGACATGTTGTGTAAATGTATGTTCATGTATTTATTATTTAAATATGTGTATGGATGCGTGTATGCTTATGTTATGAGTGAATGCATGATGGGTGCTCGTGTGAATGAGACAGAGTGCTTGCAGTGTGTATGTTGTCCAAATGTGTGGATTTGTATGTTCATTTGTTGGTTTAAATTTGTATATGGAATGGTGTATGCTTGTGTTATGAGTGAGTGCATGATGGGTGCTCGTGTGAATGAGATCGAAAGTGCTTGTTGTGTGTATGCTGTGTAAATGTGTGTGTTTGTATGTTCATTTATGTATTATTTAAATATATGTATGAATGAATGATTCCTTGTGTTAAGAGTGAGTACATGATGGGTGCTCGTGTGAATGAGATCGAGAGAGCTTGCTGTGTGTATGTTGTGTAAATGTGTGTGTTTGTATGTTCATTTATTTATTATTTAAGTATGTGTATTGATGCATGTATGCTTGTGTTATGAGTGAGAGCACAATGGGTGTTTGTGACTGTGAATGAGATATTGAGTGCTTGCTGTGTGTATGCTGTGTAAGTGTGTGTGTGTGCGTTTGGCGCATTGGGGAACATGGGATAAGCATGGCATGTTTTATTGTGCATGGCTGATAAAGCACGCATGACATGTTTTATTATGTAGCTAGACTAAACATGAGTATGTCCTTATATAGGAATAATAGGGTATAATGGTGCAGTCAGCATGGAAATGTATGGGCACAGCCAATGTGAACATGTTTTATACTGGCACATATTATGGGAAAAGGCATCATGAAAATGTGTTTGAGAAATGCTCCTGTGCACTGTTGGTGACTTGCATCTATTGGATTTTTTTTAATGCATTACCCTACAAAACCCAATTGGACACTGTTTGGAACCCCCCGAACCACCTTTGAGTGGTGTGGGCTCCCTCGCTATGGTCGCTGTGGCATACCTCAGACAAATATTTACACACCTCCAGTTAAAAAATTCATCAGTCACCACTGCCATATTAGAATAAGTGTAAAAAAAAACCTGATATTGTGGAAGCCATACATTAAATGCTTATGCTAAAAGAAATAAATACCAAATGGCTTCAAATGGAATCAGCAAATGTTATTCCTAGTTTGTGACAACAGTTTACCGTAGGACTGCTATTATAAAGAAGGCATGAAAGAAAGGGATGTGGTGCATTGAATATAGTTTGATGATGTCAAGGGAGCTTCGATTATGTCAAGGATACATTTTTAACTGGTTTAGAGAAACAATTATTAGCCTGTGTATGCCATGTTGATTAGTAAATAAGGCACAAATGCAATCACAATCATTAAATTATACCATTTCTCTAACTTCTAAACATAATTTGTACCTGGCGAGGGCACAATCAGAATGAAAGAGCCTTTCTGATTGTCCCTCGCCAAGTCATTACCAGACCGGGAATCCCTCTGTCGGGATTCCACGGCCTTTGTCCCCGGCGGGGGGCGTGGCAACCCCTCAGCCAATGAGGATGCTCAAAGTGGGGCCATCCCCACTCTGAGCCTCTCCATGGCTGAGAGGCTGCCTTCGCCCCCCACCGGGGACTCAGGTAAGGCTTTGGCTTTTTTTCCCTCCCTCCATCCCTCCTCCCACCTACCTGCCCTCGCCACCCCACTTACCTTCTATCAATTGTCCCCGGTGGGGAACGATGGCAGCCTCCTGCTGTGTGAAGACTCGGAGCGGGGTCATCCCCGCTCCGAGCCTCCACATGGCTGGAGGATTCTATCGTCCCCCGCCGGGGACCCTGGTACGTTTTTTTTTTTTTTTCCCCCTTCCCCTCCCTTACCCTCCCTTCCGCCCTCCCAACCGTACTTATCTTCTTTTTTTTCGGAAGCGGACGTGCTGGAACCGCTTTTGTTTCCAGCGTGTCCGCTCCCGATGGCCACCATGGAAAGGGGAAACGGACTCCGTTTTCCCTTTCCATGGCGGCCATTTTCTTTGACATCTTTTTTTTTTTTTCTCCTGAAACACTGCAGCGTTTTCAGGACAATAGAAATGCTTTTAGTGCCCCGGTCACGCAATTTTTGCCAGCTGGGGTACTAATAGCTATATGCCCCTGGCGGCGGGGGCATTACCTGAGTCGGTAATGCCCCTGCTGCTCGGGGCATATTGCTTAAATAATACACTCCAATTCCACTCATATCAACACTTATCAGACATTGTAATTGACAACCTCACATGGCAAAATACAATCTATGGCTGTTTCAGGTAGAGACCCAAGCTATGCCTCACTGATGATGCCCAATGAGGCAGCAACATACATAGGGTTGTTTGTGGACTTGTGCAGAAGTGTGTGACCGGGCAGTTTGGGCTGGACTGCCCCTTTTGGGATGGAACCAAGCCTGATGTGCATATGGTCTTTCACCTTTCTGTAATGGCTTGGCAGCTGAAGAACAATGGTGTGGATGGTTGCCCAGACCAATGTCAGAAGCTAAGATTCAAGTTAAACCTTCCAGCCATTAACTCTGTTGCTTTGCTGCTTGTCACCCAGAGTTGAACTGTATGGCCAGCCATGGGTCCTGAGCATACAGGGCCTAGAGACACAAGCAACACCTCACTCATGACAACCAATCTGGCCAAAACATGTCTACGGTTGTTTGTGGTCTCATGCAGAAGGGATGTGACCAATCACTTTGTGCTGGACTGCCCCTTCTGTGATGGGACCAACCCTGAGTTGCATATGGTATTCCCCCTTTCTGTAATGGCTTGGCAGACAAAGAACTATGGCTGGAGGTTAGGGTCGTCATTTCACCAAAATGCCTGTGGTAATGGATATGACATCACACAACCCTTGACCTCTGATGACATCACAGGTTGTGATGTAATTTGACCCCGCCCCCAGGTAATATCACAGAACATGATGGAACACAACTGTTAACTCCTTGACAAAACAGGAAGCAGCATCACATACCATTGTACCTCTGTGCACTAGGAAATATATGGTTCCGATATCACTGTAATATGGTATACATTTCATACAAGAATGGATCGCCATATGTAGTATTAATATCAGTGTGTATAGTCCCATGTAACCAATTTTCTGTGTTATGTACTTACCTTGGCTTGCCTGCAGTTACGGTCATCTTGAGGTTCCGGATAAGGCAATACAAGCTGCTCCTGGTTGGTGTTGGTATGCTCCGGCCATCCTGCTCCCAGTCCTGTGCCACATGATGCAAAAATCTGGCATAGAAAAAAATGGCAACGTGTTGTCAGGGTGCACAATTACACTTAAACTGATATAACGAGCACCTAACAAAAAAAAGAGGCAAAGCAGCATGTAGCAAACGCGACAACAAATCTTGACCATCTGTAATTCCCTTGGATTTGGTAGCGAATTTCGAAAAAACAATGCTGTCAAGAAAATATTAAGGTGAAATTAGTAGAGGCGATATAATAAATTAAATTATTAAATCAAAAGTTCATACACAAACTGAAAGGGAATACTTACCTGGTTCATCATCAGGCAGACCAAGAGGCTGACACCACAACATTATACTCCTATAGACCGCTGACCTTATATGGTCAGTGGCATTTATGGTTGAGTAGATATTGCTAGAATTCAAACATATGATGGTTAGAACACACATAGACACCAGCAGTGAGCACTTAACCCACTAAGTTACCATACCTGCTATTTATCCTTAAATGTGCATCCAACAGCATTTGGTACTGTGTTGGCTATGGAGGTTACATTTATTATGACATAACACTTATTATGAAAGAACTTAGAAGCAGCAGAGATAGGTCGTGGGGCACTAGTAAACCTGATAATTGTATTGCTACATTTTTAAAAAGACTTGTGAGGTTGGTGGGTAGCTATCTTCATAAATGTTTCTTTTGGGCTTACTGCACAACATTACCCAGACTCACCTTAAGTGGAAAAGGTTGCTTTAATGTGACAGGCCACACGCTAACCTGGCTTGCTGGCCTTATAGAACAACAGAGCCATTTAACAATTGCCAAAACAAATAAATAAATAAACAATTTAAATTCATCCCTTCCTGTCCCTTGCTCTTCCCCTCCCCTTCAATTCCTCTCAACCTTCCTTCCTGCTTTCTCCCATCTTCTCCCCGAGGCTATGCCGCTCCTTCTTCAATACCTCTTCCCCCTCTTTGTACCCTCCTTTATTGCGCTAGTACCACATTGTGCTTTCCCCAACCTACCTCCAAAGGGCCATGTCCCCGGCAATTTCATAACCCCCTTTTCGTCCACCAAGCTCCCCTCAACACCAATCTCCTCAAACCTATTCTGTGATCTGCAGCCATGCTGACATGCTACATCAGCAACAATTAACACCTTAACATAATATTGACCATTCTACTGCCTCAGCCTGTCATACAAAACCACCACCCCCATCTAAAAACTACCCCTCACCCTTCTGAAACCCAACAATTAAAATAGGGGGTACAAAACAAAAAACAGGCCCACCAAAATTACAAAAAGAGGGCCGGAGGGTGGGGGCAAATGCTACTTCTCCAACCGTTGCTTGCTCCCGAACCTTCCCTGCCCCCATACATACCCCCGGAATGGCGCTCTATGCGCAGGCCAGCTTGCTGCACCCTGGTTGCCCCCCTTTTGCAGTTCCAAATATGGATTACTGCGAATAAATGAAGACACACCAGTCACAAACAAATATATAACAACAGTTTATTATCGCTTAAGCAGACCCATATTCATCAATGCATGCATATACAAGCATTGAGAAGATGAGCAAAGGCATGGGGGAGTGAGCACACTTCATACTCTCTAAAAACACTTTGAAATTGTTTAGTCCATCATGTGATGATAGTTTATGACCTGTGAATGTAGACATTTTGCGATGGCAACACATGTTACAGCGCTCTATGTAATCCCTAAGACAATTTACAGTCTGGGAACAGAGCAGAGTGGGATGTAGGAGGTATCAGGTAATATTATCGCCACCAAAAATATCGCCGTACATATGGTCGTCGGGAACGGCCATAGGCGATATTTTTGGTGGGGATAATTTATGGATTAGATGGGTGGGGGGGCTGCGGGGGTGTCCCCGGCTCCCTTCAAAAATATATGGGGGTTTCGGGGGTGTCCCCCGCAGGTTCCATGGGGTAATATCACCACAATAATATGGCAAAAGTTTTGTATGGCGATATGTTTGCGGCGATATTACCACATGGAACCGTGTTGGAGTATATCTTGTTCCTAACACAAGGTTACATTCATTGTGCTCCATTATCTATGTTGTTTCTTGACTAAAAGGTCAGCCTACATTTGGACTCAGTAGCTCAGGCTTTCAGGAATACACATGGCATGAATTGTGTCCCTTTTAATCGTCTAGTGACATATTTAGATTATTAGCCGCGGAAAGTCAAGAGAGTCAGGAAGACAGGAAGGCACCTAATTTACAGATTATATATGGTTGTGCCAGTTCTTCAAGGCTCTAAGTTAAAGACAAATAATGTGTTTAGAAAATGTAGCATTCCTGTGCAGGGACATGTTTAGAGAGCTTTCGGAGCGGTGACTACGTGAGTCTTTAACACGTGTGAAATGAAAACCCGGTAAAGTGAGCAAAATGACCAAGATGGTGTTTGGAAGGCGCGATTGCAAGATTCAATGTGTGTGCACTTAGGCCAACACAATACAACACAAATTGGATGTATTCTTGCAAACACTCCTCTTGTTCTAAACCAACACATTACTAGTACTATGGGGTCATGTATCATCATCATCAGAACAACCAGAGTCACCACTCTCATCAATGTCATATACATTGATAGCCATAAACTCTTTGATTGCAACCTCTTGCATGATCAAGGCATTCGTCATATTGATCGGAAGATGAGGACCAGGTTTCATTTTCATGAGGGATCTAGAACAGCCATTTCCTAGTGCAGAACCTAGAGCAGGTAAGCAGGTAAGCATTGTATGCATCAACAGCAGAACAGAATTGCTCTAATGAAAATAGCGAGTGCTGAGAATATTTTCCAACCCCAAGTTCTTAGCATTTTCCAAGACCATGTTCCAATGTCCCAATCCCCCTCAGTATATGCAACCTTTTGATAGCTTGAAACACAGTAGGGGAGGAGTCAGGTATGTACACGCAACCGGCAGACCCGACCATTTTGCATACACCACCACGCTCAGCTAACATGGCATCTAAAACCATACTATTCTGAAGAGCTACTAACTTGATCACTCTCTGTTCTAATGTCATGTTAAACAGTGTGCCAGTTGTTTCATTGATAGTGTTTTCTAACACTCTAGCCAACCTCCTAATATTTTGTATGTTTATGATTTGGCCCCAAAAAGGAACCATGCCTTTTGGTATATCTCCTAATACCTGGAGAGGGGTGTCATCATCTATTCCCCTCATAGGGCTGCAGTTGATGTGACATAAACTCCTGGCAATAGTATCCCCAGATAACAAGTTCCTTTCGAATATAAAGGTAACCATAGATACACTTTCTTGCCACAGACAAAATAAATGGATCCCCCACTGTATAAGGGCTTATTCTCCTTCACCAAAACTGAAGTGTTTACACATTTATCGTACGTACCCATATACCGGGAACCTTCTTTTCATAGGCAGAATGGAAGTGTGTCAGGATCATGATTAATGGTGTAGGATGGAGGAATTGCTTCCCTGTTTCCTACTGTTGACATTCTAAATGAGATCATGGATTGATAGGGTCTAGTATTTTTATCAGAATTCTTGGTGGAGGCAATATTGGTTGTGCTTTTATTCGCAAAAACATCCTAGAGGTAACAAAACAAATCGGTCAAATTAATTAATGTTTGTTCCATCAAAGTTACCAGCGGCACTATCGTTCAATTTTCCAAAACACAAAGCTCTAAATGATGCATAACAAGAAGTTGATTGTAGGCATGGATATATATACCACCCCAGACCTTTATCACCATGTTGAGGTAGGTGAGAACATACCCAATAGTCAGTTGTCTTCAAAATCGCATGAGTGGCATTCATAATCTGTATGAGTGTATTATTATGATATCTTTCTCAGTGTTTCAGATCAAGTGGACGATGAGTGTGAGAGTGTACATAGAGAAGAGACAAAGTGGTTGTGCTAACAGTAGGCAGTAGTATACTAAGCGGATGTGAACTCTCCATATACCATAGTACAGGTATTAGTGTAATTACCAAACAAGCTACAATTGTTATTATTATAAACACACCATAGTTCATTTGATACAGGTTTTCCAGTGGTAATGCTTTCCATGTCCTTGTTTCTACGTGCCCCAAATATAGCCATAGTTTTCAGTGTCTGGTAAGAAGCCTCACTGAAACAGGCTCTATAAGTTCATCTGTAGGTGGCACCTAACCACGTGGCCGATGTTGCTTGTAGTCTTCACCTTACCCTACCCCCTCTGGAACTCCTTGAACCGTCCTTAGGGGGATTGGAGAGAAGGTTGTTGGTTTCTTGAGGGTGCAGTATACATACTACACTTTCCTAGTCTAAAGAAATGTAATTCACTAACTATTTCCATGGTTGGAGTTTGTACCTCATTGATCCAAGTACAGAGTGTTCCGTGAACAAGGGATCAGAATCAAAAGAAAGTGATGAATCCTCAAGTTGTTTGGGTTCAAAATTATGCTCAGGATGAGAATGGGTGCCCTCACTCAAAGGCACAAACTTGGTTTCAGGATCATCAACCCCCTCCTAAACCCATTTGTCATAGGGGAAAGGCAAGGGCACTAGTTTCAGGTGCGCCGCACGTTTCCAATGTTTCTTGCCTTCGACTCAAACAGCCGCCTGAGTAGCCAGCAGCACCTGATAGGGTCCTTTCCAATGAGCTGCAAGACTGGACTTCATTTTGAAATCGTTAATTAATATGAAGTCATAATGTCAAATGCAATGACCAGGTCCTTCGTATTTCTCAGGCAAAGTGGCTCAATCCTGTTGGTGCATCAAACGCAGGTTTTGAGTCAATTGGTCACAATAATCAGTTATTAACAGGTACTCTATCTCTGACAATTTTCTAGGTCTAGGTGCATTCCAAATATTATCAGGTCTCCCCACAACAATCTCGTGGGGAGAAAGCCCTGTTCTTGTATGAGCCGTAGTTCTCATCAACAGTCATACTAATGGTAAGGCATCAGGCCATTTTCATGTGCTATGTGCACACACCTTTGCAAGTTTGTTCTTAAGGATACCGTTACAACGTTCCACCAGACGAGCACTCTGCGGATGTGTCACGGAACAAAATTGTTAATCAATTCGTAGCACCTTGCATACATGTAGTATGACAGCCACTATAAAGTGTGGTCCATTATCGGACCAAATTACTCTAGGGAACCCGAATCTAGGGAAATATTCTTTAAGCATTACTTTTGCAGTGGATATGACAGTGTTATCCTTTAATTGGAAAGCCTCAACCCATTTACTAAAGGCACATATTGCTACTAACACATAATTATAGTTTTGGCATCGCTCCATATTGATGAAGTCAATATGAATCATTTCAAATGGCATGGAGGGAGGTCCAAATCTACCCTTAGGTGCTGGTGTTCCCTTACCAATGTTGTGTTGCAAGCAAATCATACAGTTCTGAACTAGTCATTCTGCAATTTTGTGAATGTTGTCATTATACCATACTGGGCCTAAATGTTTACAAATACTCTTTGCACTGATGTGGGCTGGCCCATGTGCCATAGTAACTACAGCTGTTACATATGCGTTGGGCAGCATCCAACCCTGCAGGTCCAGAAGCCCAAAAGTTCAACCTCTTCCTTCGTGGTTTCAGCCTGAATCTCCTTCACTCTGCTAATGCCCTCCTCCAACACCCCAGTTTCCGCAAACCAACTAGCAGAATCTAACACATACATTCTTGATTGTGGGTCAGTGGTAGTTTGTTTTGCTATTTTGTCTGTGAATGCATTCCCTTTTCCAATGTCGTCAGTCACCCTCAGGTATCCTGTGCATTTCATTACTGCTAGCTTTTTGGGAAGGCCCAGTGCGGATAACAATTGCACTATCAAAGGACCACGCTGAATCTTGGTACCATGAGATGTTAAGAATCCCCTTTCAGCCAATAAACTTCCAAATTTTTGAGCTACTCCAAAGGCATACTTACTATCAGTATAAACATTTTCACTAAGCCCTTGGGATATCTCACAAGCTCTAGTCAAGAGAACTATCTCTGCAGCCAGGCCGGAGTTATGAGGAATTTTCCTGCTTCCAATAATGGTGTCTAAGGTGGTGATTGCATAGGCAGAAGTGGAAGTGCCATCAGGCAGTTTAAAACAAGAACCATCACATATCTCTCCATCAGGATATGTCAATGGTGTATCGTTCAAATCGATCTTGCCTTTTATATCCTGTTCAGAAACATACAGGCAGTCATGGGTGCATTAAGTGCAGTCCTCGTTCAGAGGTGGCAACAGTTCAGCTGCATTCAAAGAATGGCATGTCTTAATTTTGATGTGAGGTGCAAATAGGATCAACTCATACCTCGTGAGTCGAGCAGATGTGAGATGCTGAGTTTGAGTTCTATTTAACAGAACATCTACTGAGTGAGGTACCATCACGGTTAAGGAGAGACCCAAAACCATCCCCTCACTCTGTTTCACTGAGGTGGCTGCAGTAGCTTCAGCCCTCAGACATTTTGGGAAAGTGCATGCATCAGGGTCTAACATGGAGGAGAAATAGCTGCAATGCCTGCTTCTTCCTCTATGTTCCTGTGTCAAAACAGCCAAAGCCCAACCATTTCTCTCATGCACAAATAGATGAACACCTTTTTGTAATTTGGTGTGTCCAATACTGGCGCTGAACATAATGCCGTTTTGAGCATATCAAAATCTTCCTGACAATCCATATCCCAAGGTAATGGTAAAGCTAAATCCTTCCTTGTCAATGCCAACATTGGCTTAATCAAAAGTGAAAGTTTCAGAATTCATTGTCTGCAATATGAAGCCATGCCGATAAAGGCCCTAACTTCTTTTTGTGTATTTGGAACAGCCATACCAGAGATGCTTTGTATGCGTTCAGATGCTAGACGCCTATCCTCCTTCGACAGGAGGTAGCCTAAGTAGGCGACCTCATGTTGACAATATTTAAACTTTTCAAAGATGCTTTATGGCCATGCTCAGCTAGATGTTTCAACAATAATACAGTTCCCTCCTTGCAAGCGCTCTCTGAATTTGTAGAAATAAGCAGGTCATCAATGTACTATATCAATGTGCAAGTGGATGGCAAATCAAGCATATCGAATTGTTCCTTAAGGGCTCTGCTGTAAATGCTAGGACACTTAGTCTACCATTGCGGTATTCATGTGAAAGTGAAAGAGCATCCACCAAGGGAAAATGCAAACAATTATCTACTCTCTGGGTGTATGGGTATATTAAAAAATGTATTCTTCAAATCAATAACAGAAAAATGCGTAGCCATAGCAGGAATCATAGTCAAGATGGTAGTGATGTCAGGGACAATGGGAAACTGTGGTGCTACTACTTTGTTCATCGCTCGAAGATCAATAACAAAACGGTAGGGTAATACATTGTCACCTTTCTTATAAACTGGCAAACAGGACTATTGCATGTACTACCAGAAATCTCTTTGGTAACACCTTGATGCATTAAATCAGAGACAATACATTTAAGTGCTTGTTCACCTTCAACAGATACTTTATACTGCGGGATGCGTGGTAACATAATACCGGTTTTTAACACTATGTGGACAGCTTCAACATTCAGTATCGCTTCATCGTTGTCATTCACTATCCATAAATGTGTAGGCACCTGGTGTAATTCACTTGGTAAAGGTAAAGCCATAAATTGTGAGGTGGAATTCAGCTGGAGTGAGATGGTCAAATACACTCTATGTGGCGAGCAGTAAATTACTCCATGCAACTTCTTCAACAAATTTAATCCCAGCAGATTTTCACCGCAATTTTTCATCAATAGAAATGGACAAGAGTCAGTGAATGGACCCAAAGCTATTGGCACTGGTGGAGAAACCGGACACACTACTGGAGTACCAGAAAACCCTACGGATACATTGTTTTGCCCTAACAGGGGAATATATGGAACCATCAGATGGTCAATGGAGCACTTCTGTGCTCCTGTGTCCACCAGAAAAGTGTGCACCCTATTGCCAACTTCAATTTCTATGTAGGGTCCTTTCTGATCTACGGAAATAGGAATAGGTTCCAGACTCTGCGTGGGGCTGGCTTTGCGAAATAAATCATTGTCAGAGGTGAAATCTTCAGTAATATAAGAGTGGGTAGTGTTGTCAAAGTGCTCGTATTCCCAGTATTTTGTTGCTGTTCCCCACGATTACCCGTATTATTATCATGCGGTTGGTTCTGAGCAAACTGATTCCTTTTCGGTCCTGGCAAGGCATTGCGTGCTCTCGATCTTCTACTGATCGTACCATTCACTCTCTGCTGGAGATTCGGATACTGTGCCCACCAGTGACCTTCTTGCTTACAATATGCATATTGGTACACATTAACAGGCCCTGTTTGCGGTATGAACTGTCCTCTCGGTTGTGTATTCCCACCCTGTGGTCCTCTCACAATTTGCTGCAAAAGCACCCTGGTTTTTAAATCTCCCTTTTTCTTCTCGATTTTCTCCTTCTCATTGTTAACTCTGTACTCGTAATACTGAGCCATATGGGGAACCTCAGATTGCGACTTAGCCTGCCATGCACTTTCAGAGGCAGTGATCTTCGACTGAATGTCAGGCAATAAACCTTGCACAAATTTGTCAACAAACAATTTCTTTCCTGGTTCCGTACTGAAATCTTGGCCACTGAAATCTCAAAATACCTGCTCAAATCTGTTGAAAAAATTGGTTGCTCCCTCTGTCTTCCCTTGCATACATGCAGTTAATTTATCCCTAACAATTCTCTTTTCAGGCACTAGAGTCTTAGATTTGGTCACAATATGGTTCGGCAACATTAATATGTTCTGAGGTGGCTTTTCCCCAGTTTTCCTAGACTTGTCGGCTAGTTCGAGTGCAACCCAAGTATCACCCATAACAGGTTGATTGTCTACTGTCCTAATCTGCTTCCATAAATCTGTCGGCAAAATCACAGGGAATAATAAGTCAATGTCACCCAAAGTGAAAACCGACGAATTCAAAACGGATTCTATTTCTTTGTAGAACCCTGTAGGATTCTTTCTAATGTCTGGGATAAACTGTTTAAGAGTGTTTACTTCTTGCCGTGAGAATGGAACATGAACAAACTATGAAATATAATGTGCTGGAAAAGTCGTGGCAGCTGCTCCGTCAGCACCAGGTAACTCTACCTTTGGCACAAGAGTCAGAGGAACCTCTCTCATAAGTAATTGTACAGTGGGAAACTCTAATCGTTTATTAAGGAGTAAAGCCACATCGAGGGACAATGAGGTTAGTGCGGTCTCAGCAGAAAATGCGTGTTTATAAATTACCATAATATCAGCCGGACAACATAATTTCTTCCTCAAACATTCATCCCGTAGATATTCTACTATAACTTGTAATAGCTGTCTTTGCATACGTGGAGAACATTGGCTAAACGTGTCATGAACCTCGATAGTCGAAATGGAGGTGTCTGAGATCCACCTAAGAGCGTCTCTCGTGCATATGCACATTTCTTCACTAACTGTCTTCGGTGCAGGCAAACATCTTTTCTTCACATACGATATTTGTTGTGTACCTTGGTCCAATTCTATTTGATGTTAATGGTTAAGTTCATGTTTAGAGAAAAATAGTTTTGATAAGTGTTTGTGCACTTTCAGTGCTGTATCTCTTGTAAATGACAGGAAATATAAATCCTGCAATTCCTGTGGAACAGCTGAATCAGTTAGCTCACCCCAAATATTGGCTAGGTATAATCCCATTTGTTCAATCAATACTTTCTGTTCAGGGATACCCTCATGATCTGTTAAAGAAACCTGAAGTGGCTGCCTTGTCACCCACTTCTATATATCTTTCTGCCCAATCCCGCAACTCCCTCTTACGTGCTGGTGGTATTGTGCGACGTGTTACAATTCTCTGATCGCTAGGGGTATTTACAGGTGTCAAAAGTGGAGTAGAAGAAGTAGAAATAGTCAGTAACGAAAGTAGGAGTAGGTCATGTGCACTAGGTGGCAAAGTAAAATCATCAGAACGTATGGCTACTGCAGGTAATCGTGGCTATGCTTACTCTGCTTTCAGTTGTGGAGGTACATATGGAGGCCGTGCAGTAGGAGATGTTCCTCTTTCATTTAGTAACTTATTTATCAGCCCATCGGACGCATGCAATTCTCTTGACGGGTATATTTTCGATACTTCTTTACTTCGCAAATTGTGATGGGTCGTTATCAGGAGATGCCCACATTCCGGGTGCCATCTGTTAGTTCCAAATATAGATTACTGCGAATAAATGAAGACACACCAGTCATGAACAAATATATAACAACAGTTAATTATCGCTTAAGCGTACCCAGATTCATCAATACATGCATATGCAGGCATAGAGAAGATGAGCAAAGGCATGGGGGAGTGAGCATACTTTATACTCCCTAAAAACACTTTGAATTTGTTCTAGTCCATCCTGTGATGATAGTTCATGACCTGTGAACGTGGGCATTTTGCTATGGCAACACATGATATAGCGCTCTGTGTCATCCCTGAGACAATTTACTGTCCGGGAACAGAGCAGAGTGGGGTGTAGGAGTATATCTTGTTCCAAACACACGGTACCATTCCTCGCGCTCCATTTTCTATGTTGTTTCATGACTAAAAGGTCAGCCTGCATTTGGACTTGGTAGCTCAGGCTTTCAGGAATACATATGGTATTTAATCATCTAGTCGCACATTTACATTATTAGCTGCGGAAAGTCAAGAGAGTCAAGAAGACAGGAATGCACCTAATTTACATATTGGCTACAGTGTGCCATTTCTTCAAGGCTCTAAGTTAAAGACAAACAATGTGCTCAGCAAATTTAGCATTCCTGTGCAGGGGCATGTTTAGATAGCTTTTGGAGCGGTGACCATGTGAGTTTTTACCGTGTGTGGAATGAAAACCCTGTAAAGTGAGCAAAATGACCAAGATGGAGCTCGGGCGGCGCGATTGTGTGATTCAATGTGTGTGTGCTTAGGCCAAAACAACACAATACAAATTGGATGTATTCTTACACTTTGGACTTACTGCACAAAATTATCCATACTCGCTTCAAGTGGAAAAGATTGCTTTAATGTGACAGGCCACAGCTCACAAAACACGCTAACTTGGCTCCTGGCCTTACAGACTAACTGATCTATTTAACAATAGCCAAAACAAATAAATAAATAAACAATTGAAATTCATCCCTTCCTGTCTCTTGCTCCCTCCCCTTCAATTCCTCTCAACCTTTTCCCGCTTTCTCCCATCTTCTCCCAAGGCCACGCCCCTCCTTCTTCAATAAATATTCCCCCTCTTTGTACTCCTGGAGTAGCCTCTTTGTGCAAACAGCACCACCTCCTCTTTTACTGCGCTAGTACCCCATTGTGCTTGTTCCAACCCTCCTCCAAAGGGCCATGTCCCCAGCACCAGAAAAACCCTCTCCTTAGGTGTTCTTTCTGCCCCACCCCTTCCCTACCCAGCTTCTCATCTACCTCCAACTCTTTATGATATCCTCCACAGCCACCCTAACATCGCCTAAGTAGTACACGTTTCCCATCCTCTCAAAATTCTCATAAATTATCTCCAGGTGAGCCAGCATTTGCACCCCCCCCCCCCCCGGACCTGCAAAAATTCACCATCTCCCTGTTGAACTTTTTTCTCCATCCTTTCTGCTGCACCTTTATTCACAGCCCCCTCCATAGTCTTCTAGGCAACAACGTGGTCCAAACCAACCCCACACTGGGCCATATCGCCTTCAACCAACTCAGATCCCTCTTCATCCTTTTTAACAGTGCACCTCCGTATTCCTTAACCGAATTGTTCTCCCCTGCATGTACATTTATTGCCTCTGGAACCCCATGAAACTCCCTTAATCCTGCTAGCATAGGCATCAGTTGGTCCCACCTGAGCACCCCACCCCAGACCATCTCAATAAAGCAATGTTATAGCTACATCCCAACTGGATCCCAAAAACTCTTTTTGCTGCATCTTTCCCTGCCCATTTCAGTATGGAGTGTCCACATATGCAGATCTGCGGCAACTCACCACTCCTCCGTGCCACATCTGAAAAAGAGAAGATTTCATGAGCCTTCTTTTCACCAACTGCATCACCCACCCACCCCCTAATTTCTTTCCTTTACTAACCGACCCCATTGCCCAGCTCTCTAATGTATCCCTTGTATTTTGCTGATTTCCATCGCCCCAAACTCTTAACATTTTCTTCAGATAGACCCATCCTACTACCTTCTGATGCTGCCCCCGTCCTACAAGAGTCAGTTCCAAAACCTTCAGCTCTCTCTACCAAAACCAACAGTGCTCACCTCATGGCCCCCAAAACATGAGCAGCAGTCACCTCAGACCCATTTTCATGCTGGAAAACCAAACCATCTCTTCCTTTACATTTTTCCGGTTACACTGCTCATGCCCTCAACGGACACAAATCTTTATTACCTCTAGCCAGAGGCACCCAAAAGCACCCAAAAGCCCTTTCCTTTCTGATCTGTTTTTGATCTACAAATCTTTATATCCACACTGTTTTCTGATAACAGTAGACCTCCTTCGCCTCTTCTCCCTGCTACCAGTTCCGACACCTGAAATGCCCAAAGAGCAACCAAATAAAACAGTTCGAAAACATGTCACTCTCCCATGATGACCAGCACACTCCCTCAATAAGCATGGACAACTCAATAACAGGGCAGCTGAAACTGGTCTCCTGCTATACTTACCCTTCCTTTTTTCCATTGCCCATCCTTCCAAAATCTTATGTGCCATTTCACTGCCACTGAGCTGAAAGCCCCAAAACCATTTCCCATAAAAAGCAATTCCCACCAATTTCCCTGCTATCATTGACCTAGACCAACCCTTGTTCCAACACCCTAATATAAAATCAACCACATCATCCCTTCTTTTCTCCTCCACATCCTCCATACTATTCCAACTTCATGCCCTCTTTTTTGAAAGTCCAACCATGCCCTCTTGAATGCAGCCCTAGGCGCAGGGGCTAGAGAACCCTCTACTAAATGCAGTGCTCTCAGTTTCCTAGCTGCAACAGATCCTCTGGGATCCGATGCCTGCTCACTTCCGCTTCTGGTGGGATTCCACAGAATTTCTGACACTGAAAAAAAGGTAGTGCCTCAGCAATGCCATTATCCTTCCCTGGCACGTGAGTTGCTCTAAACACCACATTCAACTTCATACATCGCAGTACATATTCTCTCATTAGCCTGGCTACCCTCTGTTCACAATATCGACCACTGCCTCATTGTTGATGCTAAAATTCGCTTTCTTATTCAGCAACTTTAAACCCCACAATTCCAGTGCCACTAGCAACGGAAAAAACTCCAAAAAGGCTATGCTCCTCCCTCCTCGCTGCCAATGTTCAGGCCACTTTTTGGCACACCACTTAACCCTCCAGAACACTCCAAAACATCCTGAACCTGCCGCGTCTGAAAAAAACGTGAACATCCCACGCAACTAGGTCCCCCTGCAGCCACATTGACACACCATTGAATTCTTCAATACATCTTAGCCAAATTTTGCAATCCTCCCCGACCACCACTAAAATCCTAACCCTGTGATGCGGATACTTAGCCCTCGCCATAGAACATGCCATGTTCCGACAAAAAGTGCGACCTGGGGCCACTAACCGACACACGAAATTAAGATGCCCCACTAACCTCTGCATGGCCACCAGTTTCATTTATTTTTTGGGCTGCTATTGCCTTCTCAAGCAACCCCACAAGCCTGCTCACCTTGTGCAAGCGTGAGATCATGGCCACAGAATCCAGCTCTATCCCTAAATAGGTGAACTCCACCACCAGCACTTCAGTTTTATCCTCCGCCAATGGCACTCCCAATTCCTGCATCAATTTCTGAAAAACCTCTAGCATCCGCTGACATTCTTGTTCTTTGTCCGCCCCACTGATGAAAAGAAAATCATCCAATTAATGCAAAACTCCCTCTAAACCAGAACCGTAAGTAAAAACCCACTGCAGAAAAAAGATAAAACACTCAAACAATGCAAATGAAACTGCACAGCCCGATGGCAGCACTTTGTCAACGTAAATCTGGCCCTCAAACTGTATCCCCAGCAGCCAGCAACCAATGATCCTCCAGATGCACCGGTAACAAATGAACCACCGCCTTGATATCACACTTGGACATGAAGGCACCACACCCTTCCTTCCTCAGTAAGCCCACTGTGTGATCCACACAGGCATAGGACTCCCTGCAATCTTCTAGTGCAATGAAGTCATTCACTGACATGCCCTCTGGCCATGATAAATGTTGAAACAATCTGTATTTTCCCTCTGCTTTCTTAGGCATGACCGCCAAAGGAGACACCACCAAATCACCCAGCAAAGACATAAAAGGCCCGACCACTCTCCCCAATGCCACCTCCTTTTGCAAGTTCATCCTCACCACTTAATTCTCAGGAGCAGACTTCAAATTTTTCACCCAACGCTGCATCCTCGGACCCTGACAACCTAACTTAAAACCTTCACAAAAAGCTTCCCCCAAAACCTGGTCCCTTCCCTTTCTGTGTAAAAACGCAGCATACCTCCAAAACCTCAACCTTAACTGGAGTATAGGACATTCCCCAAAAATCCTTGCCCTGCCCCATGCCCCTTCCCTCTGGCACCTGTTGAAAAACATTGTGTAACAGGATGCCGTTCCAAACATCTGCTACACTCGTGTCTAAACCTGCACAGCGTTCTAGTGTAGCTCTCCTTATTAAATACTCAGCATTCTGCTTATGGCTGCCCCCTGCCTCCTCCCCCAACTCCATGTTAGGCGTTCTGACCATGAAAGGGCCGGTAAGACATGGGTAAACCACTTGCTGTATGCAGCGTCGGGGCTGGATGCATAGGCACCAACCACTGTAACCATAAATCCATATCGATCTCTCCCCATATCGCTTGGTTGTCCCCACCCATCCTTGCCCTAAATTCATCATCATATCTCACCCATGCAAACCCCCCAAAACTCGTAAAATCTTTCCTGATTAGATCCATTTATTTTAGCAAGGCTACACACCGCTCATGTAACTTTTTGCAATAAACACTAGCATATATTATAAATGCCGATGTCCAATTTTCAATTGTCACTGGTACCCTTGGTCTTGCAGCCAACTCCCTCTCTTCTTCCTTGGACCCTTCTTTTGCTCTCACCTCCCTGTATAAGATTTTAAAAACATCCAAACAAATCCCCAGCCCATATTATTTCCTTTGTTGGCACCATCAGATGTTGCGCTCAGTGGCTTTGTAATGCCCATATAAGGAATCTACTTTTTCTTCTCTGTACTTTCTCCTGTCCTTTCCATAAGAACGTCTACCACCCATTGGGGCAATGACTCTGCAACCTTGTCCGTCTGTACTTCATCTTCGGTGACACTTCTCACACAAGCCTTCACCAATTCCCTTGAGACACCCTCTCCATCTCCCACCTTTGCCCTGTGTCCCAACCCCCCCACTGTGTGCCAGCCACCTAGTACCCAGCCTGTCCCATGCCGCCAACCACTCACTTTCTTGCTAACCTCTTTCTGCCCCGCCGTCACCTTGACGTATCATCCTGGCCTCCACATTGACACTCCTCTTCTTTTTCCTCAAAGGGCTCCTGCTGCAGGGACAAAAAACATCAGCAGAGCCTCCAGGCCAATTTCTCTGTCGCTATCTTGAACTCCTGCTACCCCAAGCCACATCTTCCCCTTCAAACATTAAATCCCTCTGCACCTTTTCACTCCCCAACAACTCTCCTTGATACTTATCCCCAATCCAAACAGTTCTCCTCCTCCAGTTCAAGCTCCACTGCTGAATACCATTCATGTTGCGAGCGCACGCTCGGGCCTGGCAGATTCTCTTCGGGAGAGCACGGGGCATCCAGCCCGATACTCCTGTGACGTCTTCTCGGCAGGGTCACACCAACCCCTTCCTGCTCCTTTCTTCTTGGGTGAGGGGTTCCCTCCTCCACCCTGTGCTCAGTCGTGCTAGGGGCCATACTGCACCCTCTAGGCTGATCTCTTCTGCTTGTGAGAGGGGCAGCTTTTAAACCCTCTCCTTCCACATCCTCTGCGATGACAGGGGCCATTCAATTCCCTCAGCGTACCAACCTACCTAGCAGGGAGGTCGCTCCGTACCTTCCCCTTTCTTCGCTATCTACCAGAGATAGTGTCCTCCTCCTTCCACCTGCACTCTTCTGAAGGCATTTCCCTCCTCTGCCCCTCTGTACCGCAGCACTTCCTGGGTCCAAACCAACCCTAACATCATCACTAACTTGTCCTTGGCCATCCTCTGCTCCTACTACCCCGCTAGCACCTTGCCCGGCCCTTCAGGTCCCATCTCACTGCCTATCCTCATGTCTTCTGCTCCCCTTCTCCTGGTTACCCTCCTGGGTATATCCCTCCTACTCTTTCTGGCCCTTTTGTCCCATACCTCCCCCTCCCTGCTGACAGGCTGCATGCCACCACCCCTTGGAGGGCCCCGTCCAAAGCCGCACTGTACTATGGCCTCCCCTCCCAGGCCCCCTCTCTCTGTAAATTCCAGTACTGCACTTTCCAGCTGCTAATAAAGTCCAGAGACTCCCTCAAAGACTGGGCATCCACAAGCCCTTTGACCCAGAACACCCTGTCTCGCCATCCTGCCCCAGAAAAAACTAGCAATTAGTGATGATGACCCCCCTCAGAAAAAAAACAGAATTGTTCTTCTCAGTCACCCGTTAGGATGAGACTCTTTGACTCTTTGCTCCAGGCTATATATATATATATATATATATGTATATATATATATATATGTATATATATATATATTCGGTAAAAAAACTTTGTTAACCATAACGTCCCTTTAACAAAGTTTTTTTTACTGAATATAGATAACAGTGTGAATTTGATAGATGTTTACTAGGATTCCCTTAGTTTATATACATGTAACATAGAACATACTGAACCCCCAGCCAGTGATGTTGATGTCCGCGGACTGTGCGTATGTCCGCGGACGGACGCAGTCAACATCAACACTATCCAAAAACTCAGGGGGTTTCTTACATTGTTGTATCATGCAATATAAACAATGAACAAGTTCAAAGAGCAGCACATAAACACATTGTTACACGGTCATGGTAGTGGCCGTGTAATTATGGTTAAGTTGCTATCCCATAGGAAGAACAATTTTTGGGCGGCTTATAACTTCGCTCTCCCTCGACGAATCTTCACCAAACTTTGCAAAAAAAGTATATGGCCCACTCCATGTCCTTGTTTCTAGGTGCCCCAAATATAGGCATAGTTTTCAGTGACCGTTAAGAAGCGTCACTGAAACAGGCTATATAAGTTCATCTGTAGGTGGCACCTGACCACGTGGCCGATGTTGCTTGTAGTCTTCACCTTACCCTGCCCCCCTCTGGAACTCCTTGAACCGTCTTTAGGGGGATTGGAGAGAAGGTTGTTGGTTTCTTGAGGGTGCAGTATACATACTACACTTTCCTAGTCTACAGAAATGTAATTCACTAACTATTTCCATGGTTGGAGTTAGTACCTCATTGATCCAAGTACAGAGTGTTCCGTGAACAAGGGAACAGAATAGAAAGAAAGTGATGAATCCTCAAGTTGTTTGGGTTCAAAATTATGCTCAGGACCAGAATGGGTGCCCTCACTCAAAGGCACAAACTTGATTTCAGGATAATCAACCCCCTCCTAAACCCATTTGTCATAGGGCAAAGGCAAGGGCAGGCGTTGCAGGTGCACCGCACGTATCCAATGTTTCTTGCCTTCGACTCAAACAGCCGCCTGAGTAGCCAGCAGCACCTGATAGGGTCCTTTCCAATGAGCTGCAAGACTGGACTTCATTTCGAAATCCTTAATTAATATGAAGTCACCATGTCAAATGCAATGACCAGGTCCTTCGTATTTCTCAGGCAAAGTGGCTTGATCCTGTTGGTGAATCAAATGCAGATTTTGAGTCAATTGGTCACAATAATCAGTTATTAACAGGTACTCTATCTCTGACAATTTTCTAGGTCTAGGTGCATTCCAAATATTATCAGGTCTCCCCACAACAATCTCGTAGGGAGAAAGCCCCGTTCTTGTCTGAGCCGCAATTCTCATCGACAGTAATGCTAATGGTAAGGCATCAGGCCATTTTAATTTGCTATGTGCACACACCTTTGCTAGTTTGTTCTTAAGGGTACCGTTCCACCGTTCCACCAGACCAGCACTTTGCGGATGTGTCACGGAATGAAATTGTTTATCAATTTGTAGCACCTTGCATTCATGTAGTATGACAGCCACTATAAAGTGTGGTCCATTATCGGACCAAATTACTCTAGGGAACCCAAATCTAGGGAAATACTCTTTAAGCATTACTTTTGCAGTGGATATGACAGTGTTATCCTTTAATTGGAAAGCCTCAACCCATTTACTAAAGGCACATATTGCTACTAACACATATTTATAGTTTTGGCATCGCTCCATATTGATGAAGTCAAAATGAATCACTTCAAATGGCATGGAGGGAGGTCCAAATCTACCCTTAAGTGCTGGTGTTCCCTTACCAATGTTGTGTTGCAAGCAAATCATACAGTTCTGAACTAGTCGTTCTGCAATTTTGGGAATGTTGTCATTATACCATACTGGGTCTAAATGTTTACAAATACTCTTTGCCCTGATGTGGGCTGGCCCATGTGCCATAATAACTACAGCTGTTACATATGCGTTGGGCAGCATCCAACCCTGCAGGTCCAGAAGCCCAAAAGTTCAATCTCTTCCTTCGTTGCTTCAACCTGAATCTCCTTCACTCTACTAATGCCCTCCTCCAACATCCCAGTTTCCGCAACCCACCTAGCAGAATCTAGCACATACATTCTTGTTTGTGGGTCAGCTGCAGTTTGTTTTGCTGTTTTGTCTGTGAATGCATTCCCTTTTCCAATGTTGTCAGTCACCCTCTGGTATGCTGTGCATGTCAATACTGCTAGCTCTTTGGGAATGCTCAGTGCGGATAACAATTGCACTATCAAAGGACCATGCTGAATCTTGGTACCATGAGATCTTAAGAATGCCCTTTCAGCCAATAATCATCCACATTTTTGAGCTACTCCAAAGGCAAACTTACTATCAGTAGAAACATTTTCACAAAGCCCTTGGGATATCTCACAAGCTCTAGTCAAGAGAACTATCTCTGCAGCCTGGGCGGAGTTATGAGGAATTTTCCTGCTTTCAATAATGGTGTTTAAGGTGGTGATTGCATAGGCAGCAGTGGAAGTGCCACCAGGCAGTTTAAAACAAGAACCATCACAGAATATCTCTCCATCAGGATATGTCAATGGTGTATCGTTCAAATCGATCCTGCTTTTTATATCCTGTTCAGTAGCATACAGGTAGTCCTGGGTGCATTATTAGTGCAGTCCTCATTCAGAGGTGGCAACAGTTCAGCTGCATTCAAAGAACAGCATCTCTTAATTTTTATATGAGGTGCAAATAGGATCAACTCATACCTTGTGAGTCGGGCAGATGTGAGATGCTGAGTTTGAGTTCTATTTAACAGAACATCTACTGAGTGAGGTACCATCATGGTTAAGGAGAGACCCAAAACCATCCCTTCACTCTGTTTCACTGAGGTGGCTGCAGTAGCTGCAGCCCTCAGACATTTTGGGAAAGTGCATGCAACAGGGTCTAACATGGAGGAGAAATAGCTGCATGGTCTGCTTCTTCCTCCATGTTCCTGTGTCAAAACAGCCAAAGCACAACCATTTCTCTCATGCACAAATAGGAAAAACACCTTTTTATAATTTGGTGTGTCCAATACTGGCGCTGAACATAATGCCGTTTTGAGCATATCAAAAGCTTCCTGACAATCTGTATCCCAAGGTAACGGTAAAGCTAAATCCTTCCTTGTCAATGCCAACATTGGCTTAATCAAAAGTGAACATTTTGGAATTTATTGTCTGCAATATGAAACCATGCCGAGAAAGGCCCTAACTTCTTTTTGTGTATTTGGAACAGCCGTACCAGAGATGCTTTGTATGCGTTCAGATGCTAGACGCCTACCCTCCTTTGACAGGAGGTCACCTAAGTAGGCGACCTCATGTTGACAATATTGAAACTTTTCAATGATGCTTTATGGCCATGCTCAGCTAGATATTTCAACAATAATACAGTTCCCTCCTTGCAAGCGCTCTCTGAATTTGGAACAATAAGCCGGTCATCAATGTACTGTATCAATGTGCAAGTGGATGGCAAATCAAGCATATCGAGTTGTTCCTTAAAGGCTCTGCTGTAAATGCAAGGACTCTTAGTCTACCATTGCGGTATTCGTGTGAAAGTCAAAGAGCGTCCACCAAGGGAAAATGCAAACAAGTATCTACTCTCTGGGTGTATGGGTATGTTAAAAAATGTATTCTTCAAATCAATAACAGAAAAATGCGTAGCAGGAATCATAGTCAAGATGGTAGTGATGTCAGGGACAATGGAAAACTGTGGTGCTACTACTTTGTTCATCGCTCGAAGATCAATAACAAAACGGTTGGGTAATGCATAGTCACCTTTCTTATAAACTGGCAAACAGGACTATTGCATGTACTACCAGAAATCTCTTTGATAACACATTGATGCATTAAATCAGAGACTATACTTTTAAGTACTTGTTCACATTCAACAGATACTTTATACTGCGGGATGCGTGGTAACATAATACCAGATTTTAACACTATATGGACTGCTTCAACATTCAGTAACCCTTTATTGTTGTCATTCACTGCCCATAAATGTGTAGGCACCTGGTGTAATTCACTCGGTAAAGGTAAAGCCATAAATTGTGAGGTGAAATTCAGCTGGAGTGAGATGGTCAAATACACTCTATGTGGCGAGCAGTAAATTACTGCGTGCAACTTCTTCAACAAATTTAATCCCAGCAGATTTTCACCGCAATTTGCCTTCAATAGAAATGAACAAGAGTCAATGAATGGACCCAAAGCTATTGGCACTGGTGGAGAAACCGGACTCACTACTGGAGTACCAGAAAACCCTACGGATACATTGTTTTGCCCTGACAGGGGAATATCTGGAACCGTCAGATAGTCAATGGAGCACTTCTGTGCTCCTGTGTCCACCAGAAAAGTGTGCACCCTATTGCCGACTTCAATTGCCGACTTCAATTTCTATGTAGGGTCCTTTCTGGTCCACGGAAATAGGAATAGGTTCCAGACTCTGTTTCGGGCTGGTTTAGCGAAATAAAACATCGTCAGAGGTGAAATCTTCAGTAAAATAAGAGTGGGTAGTGTTGTCAAAAGTGTTCGTATTCCCAGTATTTTGTTGCTTTCCCCCCTGATTAGCCGTATTATTATCATGGGGTTGGTTCTGAGCAAACTGATTACTTTTCGGTCCTGGCACGCCATTGCGTGCTCTAGATCTTCTACTGATCGTACCATTCCCTCTCTGCTGGAGAATCAGACACCGTGCCCATCAGTGACCTTCTTGCTTACAATATGCATATTGGTACATATTAACAGGCCCTGTTTGCGGTATGAGCTGTCATCTCGGTTGTGTATTCTCACCCTGTGTCCTCTCACAATTTGCTGCAAAAGCACCCTGGTTTTTAAATCTCCCTTTTTCTTCTCGATTTTCTCCTTCTCATTGTTAACTCTGTACTCGTAATACTGAGCCATATGGAGAACCTCAGATTGCGACTTAGCCTGCCATGCACTTTCAGAGGCAATGATCTTCGACTGAATGTCAGGCAATAACTCTTGCACAAATTTGTCAACAAAAAATCTCTTTCCTGTTTCCGTACTCAAATTGGTTGTTCCCTCTGTCTTCCCTTGCATACATGCAGTTAATATATCCCTAATAATTCTCGTTTCAGGCACTAGAGTCTTAGATTTGGTCACAATATGGTTCGGCAACATTAATATGTTCTCAGGTGGCTTTTCCCCAGCTTTCCTAGACCTTTCAGCTAGTTCTGGTGCAACCCAAGTGTCACCCATAACAGGTTGATTGTCTACTGTCCTAATCTGCTTCCATAAATCTGTCGGCAAAATCACAGGGAATAATAAGTCGATGTCACCCAAAGTGAAAACCGACAAATTCAAAACGGATTCTATTTCTTTGTAGAACCCTGTAGGATTCTTTCTAATGTCTGGGATATACTGTTTAAGAGTGTTTACTTCTTGCTGTGAGAATGGAACATGAACAAACTATGAAATATAATGTGCTGGAATAGTCGTGCCAGCTGCTCTGTCAGCACCAGGTATCTCTACCTTTGGCACAAGAGTCAGAGGAACCTCTCTCATGAGTAATTGTACAGTGGGAAACTCTAATCTTTTATTAAGGAGTAAAGACAAATCGAGGGACAATGATGTTAGTGTGGTCTCAGCAGAAAATGCGTGTTTATGACCATAATATCAGCCGGACAACATCATTTCTTTCTCAAACATTCATCCCATAGATATTCTACCATAACTTGTAATACCTTTCTTTGCATAGGTGGAGAACATTGGCTAAACGTGTCATGAACCTCGATAGGCAAAATGGAGGTGTCTGAGTTCCACCTAAGTGCGTCTCTTGTGCATATGCGCATTTCTTCACTAACTGTCTTCGGGGCAGGCAAACATCTTTTCTGCACATACGAAATTTGATGTGTATCTAGGTCCAATTCCATTTGATGCTAATGGTCAAGTTCATGTTTAAAGAAAAATAGTTTCAATAAGTGTTTGTGCACTTTCAGTGCTGTATCTCTAGTACAGGACAGGAAATATAAATCCTGCAATTCCTGTGGAACAGCTGAATCAGTTAGCTCACCCCAAATTTTGGCTAGGTATACTCCCATTTGTTCAATCAATACTTTCTGTTCAGGGATACCCTCATGATCTGTTAGAGAAACCTGAAGTGGCTGCCTCGTCAACCCTTCTATATATCTTTCTGCCCAATCCTGCAACTCCCTCTTACGTGCTGGAGGTATCGTGCTACGTGTTACAATTCTCTGATCGCTAGGATTATTACCAGGTGTCAAAAGTGGAGTAGCAGAAGTAGAAGAAGTCGGTAACGAAAGTAGGAGTAAGTCATGTGCACTAGGTGGCAAAGTAAAATCCTCCAGATGCACCGGTGAAAATTGAACCACTGCCTTGATATCACACTTGGACATGAAGGCACCACACCCTTCCTTCCTCAGTAAGCCCACTGCCTGACCCACACAGGCATAGGACTCCCTGTAATCTTCCAGTGCGATGAAGTCATTCTCTGACATGCCCTCTGGCCATGATTAATGTTGAACCAATCTGAACTTTCCCACTGCTTTCTTAGGCACAACCCCCAAAGGAGACACCACCAAATCACCCAGGAAAGAGATAAAAGGCCGGACCACTCTGCCCAATGCCACCTCCTTTTGCAAGTTCATCCTCACCACTTAATTCTCAAGAGCAGACTTCGAATTTTCCACCCAACGCTGCATCCTCGGACCCTAACAACCCAACTTAAAACCTTCACAAAAACCTTCCCCCAAAATCCTGGTCCCTTCCCTTTCTGGGTAAAAATGCAGCATACCTACAAAAATGCAACCTTAGCTGGAGTATAGGACATTCCCCATAACTCCTTGCGCTGCCCCAAGCCCCTTCCCTCTGTCACCTGTTGAAAAACATTGTGTAACAGGATGCCGTTCCACACATCTGCTACACTTGTGTCTAAACTTGCACAGCGTTCTAGTGTAGCTCTCCTTATTAAATACTCAGCATTCTGCTTATGGCTGCCCTCTGCCTCCTCCCCCAACTCCATGTTAGGCGTTCTGACCATGAAAGGGCCGGTAAGACATGGGTAAACCATTTGCTGTATACAGCGTCGGTGCTGGACGCATAGGCACCACCCACTGTAACCATAAATCCATATTGATTTCTCCCCATATCACTTGGTTGTCCTCACCCATCCTTGCCCTGAATTCATCATCATATCTCACCCATGCAAACCCCCCAAATCTCGTAAAATATTTCCTGATTAGATCCATTTATTTTAGCAAGGCTACACACCGCTCAGGTAACTTTTTGCAATAAACACTAGCATTTATTATAAATGCTGATGTCCAATTTTCAATTGTCACTGGTACCCCTGGTCTTGCACCCAACTCCTGCTCTACTTCCTTGGACCCTTCTTTTGCTCTCACCTCCCTGTATAAGATTTTAAAAACATCCACAAACTCCCCAGCCCATATTATTTACTTTGTCGGCACCATCAGATGTTGCGCCCATTGGTTTTGTATATAGGGATCTACTTTTTCTTCGCTGTACTTTCACCTGACCTTTCCATAAGAAAGTCTACCACCCATTGGGCCAATGACTCTGCAACCTTGTCCGTCTGTACTTCATCTGAGGTGACACTTCTCGCGCACGCCTTCACCAATGCCCTTGCAGACACCCTCTCCATCTCCCAACTTTGCCCTGTGTCCCAACCCCCCCACTGTGTGCCAGTCACCTAGTACCCATGCCGCCAACCACTTACTTTCTTGCTAACCACTTTCTACCCCGCCGTCACCTAGATGTGTCATCCTGGCCTCCACATTGACACTCCTCTTCTTTTTCCTCAAAGGGCTCCTGCTGCAGGGACAAAAAACATCAGCAGAGCCTCCAGGCCAATTTCTCTGTCGCCATCCTGAACTCCTGCTACCCCAAGCCACATCTTCCCCTTCAAACATTAAATCCCTCTGCACCTTTTCCCTCCCCAACAACTCTCCTTGATACTTATCCCCAATCCAAACAGTTTTCCTCCTCCAGTTCAAGCTCCCCTGCTGAATACCATTCATGTTGCGAACGCACAGTCGGGCCATGCAGATTCTCTTCGGGTGAGCATGGGGCATCCACCCCGATACTCCTGTGATGTCTCTCGGCGGGGTCACACCAACCCCTTCCTATTCTTTTCTTCTTGGGTGAGGGGTTCCCTCCTCCACCCTGTGCTCAGTTGTGCTGCTAGGGGCCTTAATGCACCCTCTAGGCTGTTCTCTTCTGCCTGTGAGAGGGGCCGCTCTTAAACCCTCTCCTTCCACCTCCTCTGTGACCACAGGGGCTGTGCAATTCCCTTAGTGTACCAACCTACCTAGCAGGGAGGTCGCTATGTACCTTTCCCTTTCTTCGCTATCTACCGGAGATAGTGTCCTCCTCCTTCCACCAGCACTCTTCTGAAGACATTTCCCTCCTCTGTTCTCTGTACCGCAGCACTTCTTGGGCCAAACCAACCCTAACATCATCACTAACTTTTCCTGGGCCCTCCTCTGCTCCTACTCACCTGCTAGCACCCTTGACCAGCCCTTAAGGTCCCATCTCACTACCTATCCTCATGTCTTCTGCTCCCCTTCTCCTGGTTACCCTCCTGGGTATATCCCTCCTACTCTTTCTGGCCCTTTTGTCCCATACCTCCACCCTCCCTGCTGACAGGCTGCATGCCACCACCCCTTGGAGGGCCCCGTCCAAAGCTGCACTGTACTATGGCCTCCACTCCCTGGCCCCCTCTCTCTGTAAGTTCCAGTACTGCACTTCTCAGTCACCCATTAGGATAAGACTCTTTGCTCCAGGTTTTATATGTATATATATTATATGGCCACAGTAGTGGCCATGTAGTTATGGTTAAGTTGCTGTTTCCATAGGTAGAGCACATATTGGGCGGCTTATAACTTTGCTGCCCCTGGACGAATCCTCACCAAACTTTGCAAATAAGGTACATGGGCCACTCTCAATTTCTTTGCAAAATTTGGGGGTGTTTGGGCCAGGGGGGGGCAAAGTTATAGGGGGGGGGTCCCAAAACTTATTTTTTTCCCATAGACTGAATGGGGGAAAAACTTTGCGCACGGCTACAGGTGAAACCGCTGGACGGATTTTGAAGAAATCTGTGGCAGGTACAGGGGCTTGGTCCAGAAAGTGTGCTTTTGTAAATTTGGTCACCATCCATGCAGTATGTTTCTTAATAATTATCAAAAAGTAGGTCTGAAATAATTAGTGATATCTACGTTCGCTCCGCGGTGACCCTTCCCTGTTCGGTCGACGAACAAGATACCGATTGGCTAAGGGGCTGGCGTCATGACCGCGGACAGTTGACGTCTCTGCCCATTGGCTGCTGCGAGACGTGTTCTGTGTTAGATGGTTTGAATGCGCCCTACATCTTGGATCCGCGGAAAGTGGAGCAACAACCACTGTACACGTGCTTTTTTCATGACACTATTTTGCTGTGTCACAGAGCATTGAGAAAGGTTCAGATAGTAAGACAATGGTGATCAATGCTTTTGTTCTCCGGTCGTCATGATGTAATTTCTATGGACACCTTGTATGCACAGTAAATGTGGGGTGTAATAATGATAGCACTTCAGTCCATGTAGTGGGCAGGAAATTTGTAAAACTTCAGTCCATGTAGTGGACAGGAAATTTGTAACTGTTGAAAGCACACGCGTATTGGTAGGCAACATTGAAATTGACAACATGCCGTGAATGCATTATTTTTTCCAATGGCTATTATTATATTCATTAATACGCCGCCATGGGTGGCACATGCTATGGTGGCTTTGGCCAGGGGCTAGAGTCTTAAGATATGGGTGATCAATGCATTTGCTCTGGGGGTCGGTCATCATGATGTAATTTCTATTGACATCTTGTACGCACAGTACACTTATACCTACTTAATGACGTATGTTCTATTGCCTCCTTGTATGCACACAAAATGAGGGGTCCAATATGGCCAGTATTTCAGCCCGTGCAGTGCACAGGGGAGTTGTTACATTTGTAAGGACACGCGTCGTGTTAGGGAACATTGAAATTGACAACATGCTGTGAATGCATTTTTTCCAATCGCTATTATTCTTCAACTTGATTTTTATTTGCATTTCATACAACAACAATGAAACTGTCAACAGGACAGAACTCCCTCTACCCCCAGGTCTCCCCTTACCCTTGCTTGATCCAGGAAATACCCCCCAATGATGTCACTGATAAGTTCCAGGCATCCGAACAAGGGCTGAGACCCATAGCCCTAAACAATAGATCCTTGAAGCCAGACCACTCTTATATGTCCGATTCCTCTTGCGGGTCTATAATTCCCAACAATGTCATAGATTTCGGGCACCAAGCCCTGCGTGCTCCCTCCTTTAAATAAGCAATTAGTTATTATACTCATTAGTACGCCGCCATGGGTGGCACATGCTACATTGGTTTTGGCCAGGGCCTAGAGTCTTGGATGCATGGCCGTCAGCCGAAGGCCGAAGGCCTTACTTCCAAGACTGTAGGCCCTGGCCACAACCACCGCCGCATGTGCCACCCATGCATACACCTGTAGTGTTGCGTTTTGATTGGCAAGTTGTGGCGACTGCGTGCAGTCTTGGGTGCATGGCCAAAGGCCATGCAACCAAGAACAAAGTGGTAAGTTCTAGACTTGGAAGACACTGCACACCCATCCCATGTAAGATCTACGGGTATAAAGCTAGGAGGGAAGCCTCTGGGCAGAGGTGCTGAAGGATAACACACCTATAGAATAACCCCCACTACCACACATCTCCAAGGCGGTTGTGGGGAGACCCTGCACTCTTGGGTGCATGGCTAAAGCCCATGCATGCAAGAATGAAGTCATAAGCAGTGGAGTTACAAGTCAATATGGGTGTGATGGAATGTGCTAGTTGTGTTGATGCCCTAGTGTCTTAACTTCATGGCTGTAGACAATGGTCCGAAAAGTAAATTTATAATCAGCTAATTTACAAGGACCATGGTTTTTTAAAATGTTTGTATTTATTAAATTTATTACAAGCCCAGACCCGGGGGTATCACGGCGAAAGGTTTCAGATGAATTTTCACATGTTTATACAGTGTTGCAGTTACAGACAAATAATCAAAATACTTATACTGAGATTACACATAGCGTCTTAAGTTAAATTTCATATGCTAAATTACACTGGGTCAATGTAGCAACTCACAATTCGTTTAAAGGGTAGGCTTGTAGCGTTCTAGTACTGGAGTCGAGTAGGGCTAGTTAGGGTTAATATTTATTGAATAGCCAGGTTTTCAGCGCTTTTTAAAATTTTAGTAGAGAGTCCTCATTTTTGATGCTGAGGGGTAGTGCGTTTCAGTGCGATGGGGCTAGGACTTTGAAACTGCATCCTCCCACTCTACAGTATTTGTATTGAGGAACTTCCAGGAGGGCCGGTTTACTAGATCTAAGTTGCCTACAGGAGATCTTTTTCTTAACAGTGTTATTGAGGTAGCTGGGTGCTTTGGTAGTGGTGTATGTATGGACAATACTGTTTTGAAGATGATTCTTGCTTCAATTGGCAGCCAATGATTTTCTCTTCTGATGCTAGATATATGTTCAGATTTCTTGATACCTAATGCCGCTCTGAGGGCTTTGTTCTGTAGCAATTGAAGTTTGTTTAGGTTAGTTTTGGAGGTTACTAGGAAGAGGATGTTACAGTAGTCCAATTTCATTAGAATCAGGGCTCTCGCCAGGGTGATGCAATTTTTGGGGGTGAGAAATTGGCGACTGAGTGCGATGAGTTTTGCTTTGTAGGCTGTGGATGATGAGAGGGCAGCTATTTGTTTGTGCATAGAGAGGTTAGCGTCAATATAAACACCAAGAGTTTTAACTTATTTGAGTACTGGGATCAGTGTGCCGTCAATGTTGATATGGGAATAGTCAGCGTGGAGGGTGCTTATTCTTTTTTGAGAGCCCACAATGAGGACCTCGGTCTTCTCATCATTGAGACAGAGGCTGTTTAGAGCCATCCAGATTTGTATTATTGAGTAGACTTTGTTTATGGTGTAGGTGTCTTGGGTGTAGTCACCTGTAATGGGGATGAGGATCTGGGTGTCATCTGCAAAGTTGGTGTAGATGACACCCATATCGTCAAGAGCCGAGAATAGGAGTTTAGTGTATGCATTATAGAGTGTGGGGGAGAGTCAGTATCCCTGGGGTACTCCAATGGGTACTACTATGGGTTCCGCTGCATGATTTACGATGGCCACTCTGGATGTGCAGTCTGTTAAAAAGGATTTGATCCACTGAGTGCCTTTGTTGGAAAAGTTAAAATCTTTTTTTAGAGTGTCACATTGTTTATCATGGTCGACTAGGTCGAATGCTGCTGATAGGTCCAGTAGCAATAGGGTGGCTAAATTCCCTGACTCTCTGATGGAGTACAGTTGGATTTTCAAATCCAACACGGTTGTCTCCGAACTGTGGTTAGGCCTGAAGTCAGATTGTGTAGCTCCTAGTAGGTTGTTGTGTTCGAGGTGAGTTTGTATTTGGTTGTAGGCTATTTTATCAATGATTTTGAGTAGAAAGGGGACAGTCGTTATAGGCCGGTAGTTCGTGGGCACTAATGGGTCCAGAGTAGGCTTTTTCAATAGAGGGGTGACCCATGCCGCTTTGATGCTGGCTGGGACCTGGTTGGTGTGGAAAGAGGCATTCACAAAGTTAGTAATTATAGGTGTGAGGGTAGGGGCACATAATTTAATTAAGTGCGCCGGGAAGTTGTCTCCTTTGCAGTTAGACGCTTTGAGTTTGGAAATAGTACTGAGTACTGTGTCATGGGAGACTGGTGTGAAATTGAAGAGAGGGGTGGTATCTTCTATGTTCATAGTGATTTGGTTAGACGTGGTGTGCTTGTCAGATAGGAGATTTCTTTTGGAAATGATTTTCTTTTGTAATAGATTGATTTTAGAAGCCAGGGCATCTTGGATGGTGGTGCACCATTCTTTACTTGGTTGGACTGGGTTGATTATGGGGATCGGATTCTCCAACTCTTTGCGTATGGTAAATAGTTCTTTACTATCAGAGGATGCATTGCGGATTCTGGTATTGAGGGCATCTACTTTATGGGCAATGATAGCTGATTTGTAAGTTTTGTTTGCAGAGTTAATTGCTTCTAAGGCTTCTGGGGTGTGGTTTTTGTTTAGCCGGTGTTCAAGGGATCTTTTAATCCTTCTAAGGGAGACTAGTTCCTCGTTAAACCAGAAGGAAGATTTTTTATCTTTGTGTTTTGTTTTGTTGACACAAGGAGCTAAGGTGTCAATTGTGCTGGTGAGACAATTGTGATAAATGTCGGCCAGGGCACAGGGATTTTCAGTATTGATTTTTTTGTTGTTAAGGGCGGTGGCTAGTAATGGGTTAAGTTTTTCTGCTGTGAGTTTACAGATGTTTCTGGTTACGTATGATTCCTCAATGACAGTTTTAGGTAGGTCTGGTTCATTGGCCAAGATGGTGAAATTTATACTGTGGTGATCTGACCAGAGTACCGGATTGATGGAGTCTATGGATGGGTGTTGAGAGATAGTATCCAATCTAGGGTTCTTCCTTTTTTATGGGTACGGGCGTTCACTAGTTGTGTGAATTCCATATCTTTGAGCGCATTGTGTAATGCTTCAGCTTTGTGATCTTGGGTATCGTTAAAACCGAAATTAAGGTCCCCTAGGACTAGGCATTTTGTGTTTGTTTTTCTAAGTAGCGTTAGTAGTAGTGGTATATCTAACTGTGGCTGAGATTTGGCGCTGGGTGCTCTATAGATAGTTATTATGTTTAAAGTAGTTTTATGGTTCATGTCTAATTTAGCTGGTAGGACTTCATAACTGTCTGGGTTCTCAATAGGGCAGGTTCTTATTTTGAGATGGGTTTTAGCAATGATAGCTACTGCCCCATCTAGTGATTTCATTCTGTCTGTCCTAAGGATGGTATAGTCTGGAGGAATGGCAATGGAGAGGGAGGGTCCGGAAGCTTGGTGGAGCCAGGTTTCTGTCACTATGAGTAGGTCAAGTTGTTGCTCAGTAATAGCGTCATGTATTTCTGTGGCATGTACAGGTATAGACCGTGCATTGATGAGGGCTGCTTTGAGGTGTATAGGAGAGGGTGGCTCTTGGACTCGAGGAGATGGGAGTGTCTTGATAGTTCCTATGATGATGGGTTGTTGTTTGGTGGTGGTAGTCCTTGTGGGTGGTTTGGTTTGGCTCTCCAGTCGTGGTGAATTTCCTATAATGGTAGAGGTGGTGGGGAGACTAGTGCTAGGATAGTTTAAGAATCGGGATCTGAGTCTTTGAGTTCTTATGATACCTGTTAGAGGTGTTTGTTTAGTTTGCTTTATTTTGGAAGGGTCTTTACTTGGAGAGCAAATAGTGGTGAAGGTCTGTGATCTAGGTCTAGTGAGTCTAAGTGAACTAAGGACCGGGGTGGTCGCTTTAGGTAGTTTATTAATGGCGGGTGAGTAATGTAAGGTGGTACTTTGAGGCTTTTGGATGCCTGAGTGGTCTAATTGATCGTTAATCAGATGGTGCTGTTGGGTAAATGGTTTGGTAGGGGGCAGGAAAGGCGTGGGACAGGGGATGGGGTGGTGCCGGGGGCATGCTACGCTAGAGAGCCTGTTGTTATGGATAATAAAGTGGGAGCCTGTGCAGAGTGTATCATATGGTACAGCGCAAAAGGGCAGCATCATGAGTAATAACCAACCTAACATGGTTTAGATGCAATACAATTGAGCACCTATATGCAAGAGAAGGTGGCGATAGCAGGGAATACTGGACAATTATCAGCAATCAAAATGCAACAGAGCACCTATGTGCTAGAGGGAGTGGCAACAGCAGGACTTGCTAAAGATTTTACCGCAGTCTAAAAGCAACTCTGCACCTGTGTGCTAGAAAGGTGGCAACAACAGGGAATACTGAACAATTAGCAGCGATCTAAATGCAACTGAGCACCTAGATGCTAGAGAGGGTGGCAAAAGCAGGGGTTGTTAAACATATTGCTGCAGTCTAAGTGCAGCTATGCACCTATGTGCTAGAAAGGTGGCAACAACAGGGAATGCCAAACAATTAGCTGCAATCTAAATGCAACTGAGCACCTACGTGCTAGAACGGGTGGCAACAGCAGGGTTCACTAGACATTTTACCACAATCTGAATAACAATTAGCGGCAGTCTAAGTGCAACTATGCACCTATGTGCTAGAAAGGTGGCAACAACAGGGAATGCTGAACAATTAGCAGTGATCTAAATGCAACTGAGCACCTATATACTAGAGAGGGTGGCAACAGCAGGGGTTGTTAAACATATTGCTGCAGTCTAAGTGCAACTATGCACCTATGTGATAGAAAGGTGGCAACAACAGGGAATGCTAAATATTTAGCGGCAATCTAAATGCAACTGAGCACATATGTGCTAGAACGGGTGGCAACAGCAGGGTTCACGAGACATTTTACCGGAATCTGAATAACAATTAACGGCAATCTAAGTGCAACTATGCACCTTTGCGCTAACGAGGGTGGCCTGTGCAGTTGCAGGGCATACTTGGAACCTTACCAGCAGGCTAGTATGAGGCTGTGCCTTTACAGACAAAGTTGACAATAAACGTTAATTCCACATAGCAATGCAGTGTGAATATATGGTTAAAATAATGGTAAGCAACATGAGGTGATTACAATGCAGCCAGTAGTGAGTCACAGGCGGTGCGGGCAGTACACTGGCCTTAATTGTTATGAAGACAAATCGCTGGTTTATGTGGGTAGGGGCTCATAGTCAGGTACAGCGGATTGAGCTAATCTGGTGTCGGCAGTGGAATGTCTCACTGTGATTTCAGCAGGCTGGGCGAGAGGGTGAAGCGGTGGAGCGGCAGTGGAGCTTAGATCTGGAGCAGCCTGCAGCACGGCACGCTCGGTCAGCTCAGTCAGGTGCCTTGGTTCCTGTGCCTTCATTCGTGGGCCGGCGCTCGCCTACCGGCGCTTTGGATTGGCTAGATGAGGAGGTTAGTAGCCAATCCTGGTGCTTCCAATCTCAATGGCGCCATTGGGGATGGTGCAGGAGGCAGGAGCGGCCATGATGGAGTGTGCTGGATCCTAGTGGCAGGCAATGGCGGTAGCCCTTCGTTTTTGGCAAAATACTCGAAATGCCACGTTTCTTTGCAAAATACTGTGAAGAAAGGATTGCAGGGCGGCCAGGGATGAGGAAACTGGTCGGGAAGTCGCGGGATGCAATTTTGTCCGCAAAATTGCTTTTGGCTCTGTAATGAGCCCTGGGCCTTACCTTAACACCCGGCAGTGTGAAGGGGCTGATGGAGCTGCTCCTGCAGCTGGGAGAGCTGGTAGAGCTCCAACTCTGAAGAGAGGGGGAATGGAAGGCAGAAGACTCAGTCAGGTTCCTTGGTTCCTGTGCCTTCGTTCGTGGGCAGGCGCTCGCCTACCGGCGCTGTGGATTGGCTAGATGAGGAGGCTAGTAGCCAATCCTGGAGCTTCCAAGCTCAATGGCACCAGTGGGGATGGTGCAGGAGGCAGGAGCGGCAATGATGGAGTGTGCTGGATCCTCGTGGCAGTCAATGGGAGCAGCCATTCGTTTTTGGCAAAATACTCAAAATGCCAAGTTTCTTTGCAAAATACTGTGAAGAAAGGATTGCAGGGCGGCCTGGGATGAGGAAACTGGTCGGGAGGTCACGGGATGCAATTTCATCTGCTAAATTGCTTTTGGCTCTGTAATTAGCCCTGGGTTTTACCTTAACACCCGGCAGGGTGAAGGGGCTGATGGAGCTGCTCCTGCAGCTGGGAGAGCTGGTAGAGCTCCAGCTCTGAAGAGAGGGGGAATGGGTTTCCATATGCAGCGATGGTTGTGGATAGGAACTATACTCCTTGTACCTTGGTTGTAAGGCGTAGGTGGTAGGTTCCTCACTGAAGATGGAAGGGCAGCCTACAGGCACTGCAGCATATTAGTACCATAGATTAGACGTGTAGATTCCCATGTGTAGAAAATGCCTGCCAATATACTTAGTCCTTACTTTTTTCTCAATCCACATACTTTTTTTTTAATTGGCTATCGTATTTGGCGGAAGTATCACTTTTTCCATTTCTGTGATGAAAGAAAAAGGTGTGTTAGTGTTTGCATTTTTATAAAATGTACTACATTGCATAATAGGCAGTTAACTTTTTTTTTTGACCGTCATATTTACTGTACAAACCAGTGTACTGTGCATTGCGCTTACTTTCTGTGTTTGCTTTTCTAATCCTTGGGTCTGGGGAAAAAAATCCTTGTCGGAATAAAAAAAAACCTTCATTTCAAATGGTACTAACTACTTCATTTTTTCCTTTCAGTGTTTTCTTCATCTTTCCGATAAATGTTATGTTTGTTGCCTTCCTGGCCATTTTTAACAACAGTTGGATACATGTAGATGTATTCTAACTGTGCATTTGTTCCTACAGATTTGTGATACTCATTCATTTGTGTCGTTTTCATATCCTGTTTCCTTTATCTTTCCCATTAATGTTTTCTTTGTTGCCTTCTTGCCGATTTTTAACAACAGATACCTATAAGCGTATTCTACCGGTGCATTTGTTTCCAACGATCTGTGATAATCATTTATTTGTGTCATTCTTCCATCCTGTTGGGTAGTTAGATACCTGTGGGCGTATTCTAACGGTTTGTAGTCTTTCACATACTTTGCTGACAATTTTGAAGTACACAATATTTCATAAATTTTGGCTTCAAGAACATGAAATACGCATTTGTTAGGTTAGCTGGCAACCTCTGCTTTAGAGTAATGGTGCTATCATTACATTCAAACCATCCAGAATTCTTTTTAATGTATGCAATGTAGTGACCTGCATTGGTTGTAGCTCCTGCATGGTAGATTATTCCTAATGTTGTAAAGGTTTTCTTTCCAAGTGACACTTGACCGTGTGTGAATCCAGTCAGTTTGCAGTTGTTTTTGGTGCCATCTGCATTAAAACGTAGAAGCATAAGTATTATGTAGGCACTATGTGATTATATCAGTAAGGTAGAGTGATTGTCTGAATTGCAAATACTACATAATCTACCATGGTTTGCATTTTGTACAAGTTGCTGAATTGGAATGCTCTCAATATTTGGTATAGAAACATACACAAATCGCTCATTTGGGATTTCTTCCTGTATCATTTTGTTACAGAGAGTGCATGTATGTTTCCACATGTACGAAATTTGGAAGATTTCATTTACAGGTATGCTTTTGTTTTCCAATACTAATAGTATTTACATTAGAAATTCTTGTGGATCTTCTTGTGAGTTCATAGTGAATCTCACCATTCCAGCGCAGTCGTCCAATTGTTGCCTTACTCCATGAACACTGTATGTGCTCAGGGTTGCTTGTTCCATTTCTATGCACCACTAACATTTGCAAACACAATTGGTCTGTGCTGTGCAGGTACATTTTGTCAACAATTGGTGGCAATTGAAATAGAATATTCATTGCTACATTTGCATAGCAACTTACCCCACTTTCATTTGTAAATTTGAATGGGCCAGCAAGTTCTGTATCTGAGTGCATTTTTCGGTTTTTCTGTTGCTTCTCTGCCAACGTGCCTGGTTTACAGTCCCTAATAGGTTCTTCTATGTTTGCGGCAATTGATGAAACTTTCGCTTCTTTTCTTTTCTTTGCGGAATTTGCTGTTGCATTCTGTTGCATTTCAGTTCCATTTACTTTTCTTTTACCACATTTCTCTTTATCTGGAACAGGGTATTGTTTCAGATGAGGGGTGTACAGTGAACGCAATCTATTGTATTCTAGAATGCAAGGACTATCAGCTTTGACTTTACTTGAATCAAAGTTTATTAGCAATAGACCGTCAAGTGTACATAAGCATGATAATGCTACGTAGCTCATGCCTTCCTTAAACACTGTCTTTCCTATATCTATCAATGCTTTCTCCAGGGTAAGACCTTGGGATTTATGAATGGTAACTGCATGTGCAAGAGTTAGAGAAAATTGCTCTCTACGTACATACATGTCTTTGAAGAGAAGGAATCGAGCAATTGAGCGCCCTATCCTTTTCACTTCTGAAACTTTATCAAAGCAAATATTTACAAACTGAATGTTGCTATCACGTGGGTATGATTGAAAGCCACAGCTGTGCCCAGTGCTCCATTAACTAGCCCTTGCTCTACGCCAAGGTTACGTTTAAGCATTACTCTACAATTTAATGATAATTTCAATATTTTTTCCAACCCAGCTGTGTTGGAGATTGAATTTTCTAAACTATTTAGTCTTGTTGTGGCTCGCTCACACATGGGTACTGTCATACCATGTACGTCTAGTTTTTCTGTGGCGCTAATTTCAATTATTGGTTGCATTTCTTTCTTTAACATTGTTTCATTGAATTTGAAACAGCTTGCAAGAGTTGGCATTAAGGCCATACAATTGACATTTTTGTGAGCTATTTGTTCTATAACATCAGTTGCACATGCATTATCGCCATAAAGTGCATGTATATGCCAGTTTTTCAATACAGCTTTTGCTTCTTGCGATAATACACCAACTTTAATACTTTTTAAGATGTTGTCATAAGTGAGATCTGCAGATTGCTGCATGTTCTCAGTTAATTCTCTGTATTGGAAATGTTGCCAAAGGTCAACATTACCTATGTTACCAACAGTTTTCAAGCAGAGTTTGTGGCCTAAGGTTTTAAAAATCGGTTCACCTTTCACTGGTGTCAATTGTAGAAGATCTCTGAAAACAATATTGTGTTTCCCTGCAAAGAGTTCTTCGTTATTACTTTTAAGTACTTCCTGCAATCTGAGATGAATCAAAGCCAACATGAGGTTGGAGACCATGCTCATTTCATCTATTAGTAGCATTTTCATTTGTTTCAAAACTCTACGTAATTCCATTGCAGCTTCTGCAGAAAGTTTGTAGTCTAATTTATTTTTATGCTCTACTGGAAGCAGTAGTAATCAGTGTAAAGTCACAACACCTATGTTGTAGGCAGCTAAACCTGTGGGGGCTGTTACAACAGCTGACAGTTTTTTGTTTGTCAATTGTTGAAGGAACTTACTGATAATTTTGATTAAGACTGTTTTCCCTGATCCAGCTTCACCACTGACATACAGCAGTATAGGTTTGTAATTTTGGCACATACATTCTTTATTTTCGTGTTGTACACCATGTACAATTTGTTTTGTTACGTCTTCAAAAATGGTGCGCTGGTCGTTGTTAAGTTTTGCTTGTTGTACAGTTAAGTCTTCTGTATCTTCTTGATACTGATACACGGTGTTTTCTACTTCTGCCATAACTACTTCAGCCTCATTTGCTATTAGTTGTTGACCTAATGGTTCTTGACTTCCTGTTACAGAAGGTTGACTACTGTTGGAAGAGTCTTTATCTAGTTGTGCCTGAATTTCTTCTTCCTGTTCCTGCTCATTGTGTAACATTATTTTGTACTGCGTAAAGTTCACAACAGTGATAGTGCTTTTATTTGCTTTGAAAGCATCTTCATAGTAGTCATAGTTATCTAGTATGTCTTCCTCTTTTCTCGATGGTTTGGAAAGTTGTAACAGAGACATTTAATATAATTATTTCTGTTGAGGAGTTCTTAATGACAATTTCACATGATTACTTAAGCTTTGTTTGTTAAGTTTCACTAATCACCCTTCACAATCGGTCACTCTATATCTATGTTTGCTTTCATCGGGTTTTAAATTATTTTTGTATGCAAAGTTTTGAGCTATGTGGTATAGACACATGCTTTCCAGAGTGGTACTCCTGTTCGGATAGTATGTATCCAGTAAATTGTTTTTTAGAATGTCTTCGCTGTTGGTATCATTTCTGGCAATTGTTTCTATGTCCTCATGTGATTTTAGCACTCTTTTTCTAGATTTTGCAGGACCAAGACTGATCCATACTATGTCGTCTGATTTTCCATACAAAGCAGAGCCAGTTAAATGATCCTCTGTTTCATAGGCCCCACATTCTCTATGAGAGAGCATTAGTATGCCTAGGCTGTACAATTTCTGTCATAATGTTTTGTCTGATGCTAGGTCATCCCAGAGGTCTTGAAGCTCAGTTTTTTCTTTTTTTGTTAAGTAGGCTGTAACATATCGTGCAACAGCAGTTGAATTGTCTACAATGTACTGCATATCTATGTTTGTATTACATAATAGGCCAATGATTGCATTGTAATTATTGATATATTTTGATTCTTCCCTTCTTTTTATGTAATACGTGTTTTTAGGTGATTTACCTTTAACACTATGTCAAACTGAAGACATAAATTTGTTTACTTCACCTGTTTCTGTAACTGGTCTTGGGAAACCAAAGCGGCATTTGGTGTAGTATTTATCTTTGTTTTTGTATTTACAATGACAATATTTGCCACATTTGTGTCTTTGAAATTGTAAAATCAGCCCATGCAGCTTACTATGGGCCTCATTACACGGATGGCGGTGAAGGTTTACCGGTACCGGTAAGGGTACCGGTACCAGTAAACCCTTACCGCCTTACTACGAGGTCCCTTTGTGGGTTGATACTTTAATGCCTGCTGTTTAGTAGCCGTTAAAAACCAACCCGCAAAGGGACCGGGGTGCTAATTACGATATCGCAATTTGCGTCACCGTAATTAGCGCCTTCCTCATTCCCATAGAGCCCTATGGGGCAAAAATGGGAATGGGGAAGGGCAATGGGGGAAGGGGGAATTACCGCCCCGCCAACCTTGGAATAGGGCGGTAATTCCCCTTTCCTCCAAGTCGGTGCCGTTATTTTACCGGCATGGACAAAGGTGCTAATAGCACCTTGGTCCTCCGCCTACCGTGTAATGAAGCCCTATGTGTCTGTTGTGAAGGGTTTCACATGTGACATATTTTTGGATAAACTGCAAAACAGTTCTATCACTGTCATGCACACATTTCAGTGCACCTTTGATCCATAACAGTATGTGAATATGTGGTCCTCCTCTCGCTGGATATTCTTTTCTCCAAAAGAAGTGTTGCACTTCTCCAACGGGAGGAACAGTTTTATTGCAAATAAAGTGTAACATTGCAATGAAACGATGATGGAAATATCTTGAGACATTAACTGGATCTAGGGAGAAAAGTTCTCAAGGTGTTAACATATCTATGTTGTTTTTGTTGCTGTTTGCTATGCATAGGAACTCATGTAAATCCACCCATGCATATTCTGCACAACTTTGCGTAACAAACCAAGTTGGTGGTCCAAGGTTCCTGATCATGCAACGCACATCTCTGTGCCGTCTGAACCAGTATTCCTTTGTACCACGCATGTTTGCAAACAAATTTGTTATACTTGAATGTAAAACCTCATCTTTTTCTTGTACTTTTTGTAATAACTGCGTAGCTGACATATTTTTAAAAGTGCGTTCCAGATTTAAAAATGTGTGCAACTCCATAACATAGTGTTGCTAATTCACTTTCATAGAGTAGGTGGAATATGCATTCCGCATTTTGTCTAAATCTGGGATCTTGCGAATACATTCATAACGAGCGGTATTCTGATGCCCCAATCTGAGTGGGTCTATCCTCCTATCTCCCACCTTTGCCAGTAGGAAACAGCTGTGGAAAAGCACGTGCTTCTTTACTTTTTTCCCAAATACTCATTCGTGACCCTTTGGTTTGTCGCATTTGGTAAGTTTCTAGTGCATCATCTATGCTTTCATTGGAATGCAATGGATGAATTATGTAATGGTCCAAAAGAGTGGATACTGTAGCTGGATCCAGAAGTCCGAATTGTCCAGTTTCTGATGGCTCTTGAATTATTTCAGTTGTTTGCCTTAAGCTTTCAGCAATATTTATTTCCTTGTAGTACTCATTATTGTCTTTTAGATATTACAATGCTTGTCTAACTTTGTGTAAGTCCACTAATTTTTGCCAAATTATTTTGTTCTGTGCTGGTACTCCATTTCCCAAAACTATTAAAGAATGATCCATTGAACGTTCCACTCCTAGAGTGGAACATTTTCCACTCTTTAGTGTGTACATTTTCCGTTAGATCTAATGGCAAGTAAACTACTTTGCCACGAATGTCTTTCACCAATTCAGAGGAAGGTAATTTTGCTGTTTTTGGATGAAGACGTATAATTGCTTGAAATGGGTGAACTATTTGACTTTTTATGCTCTCATACAAATTGAGCTGTTGCAGGATTTTTGGTAATGGAAACAATTCCAAATTATTTGTAATTGCACGTGAAGGAGTATGGTTGTTGTCTAATTTTGCAGTACAGTAACTGCAACATATTAGGCGTTCAGTTATTTCATATTTGTTTTCAGCTAAAAGTTACAAAGCTAATTCAAACCATTTAGAGTCTTCATTGTTTTCTATTTTGTATGCTATGTCCAAATTTTTTGTGTTCCTTTTGTAAAACGTTCTGCGGCAACACACACACACATGGTTTGGTACTTCAGCCGATGACCTTTTAAATTTTACTATTTCTTTTCTGTATGTGTGTAGTAGAAGGTTGTTATGTGCAGAATTGTCGCTACTATGTTCTAAAACTGTTGCATTTTCTATGTGGCTCTCACTTCCAAAATACTTTTTCTGAATACGGTCCATTTCTTCTTGTAAGTATATGGGTGTACCAGGCAGAAGAGTGGTATTTAAAGTGCCTAATTCTGAAGCTGGACTTTTTGCATAGTATATTGTATACACTAAATTTCTTACATTGGAATGATGTACTGATATTCTTTTGATATCATGGATGGTACTTTTGCAAATAGGCCCAGAAATACAGGCTAATGAATGTCCTTTTAGTCCTGTGTCGTTCCCCACTGCACAAATATCCATATTTCGCAGCACTTTCATTTTACTTTTGTCTTTACCTTTTACATATTGATTGAGGAACTGACGTAAAAATTTGAATGCTTTGTTTGAAATGGGACACATTGATGTGCACGGCCATTTGTATACTGGACGGTGTGGTTCTGCTGAATCGAGAGGTAATTCTGAGTTTTCAGGAGATAGTTTTGTAAGCAGTGTTTCTTGTTCCATGATGGTAGTATTTATTTTCTCATACCCTTGTCCACTGCTATGGATGGCAATTGTGTTTGTTTGATTTTGTTTGTATGCTTCTTCATTAAAATATGGCTCTGTGGTTGTTGTGTGACTCCATTCACCACCACAAACATGCAATAAATTATCTTTGTTCACATTCCGTTTATTGCTGAGTTTCTTTTGTAGTTTGGCACTTAGTTTTGTTAGTGCTTTCATCCTATTTAACACTAATATGAACAACTTCCTTTTGATAAGGATTGCACGGTCCACGAGTGCTTGTAGAATTTACTTTCTACGGTACGTTTTAAGGGGTGAGGATGATTTTGGTGCTCTTCTTAGTAGATTCTGAAGGACTCTGTGACAAAACATTTTTACTAAAATACCTTTTTTTACTATGGGTTCTTCTTACACTATCATGATTATTAGGAACATTGTTAGCTGTACTGGCAGCCGTTTTTTTGACAACATTTCTGTGATTTGTGACACTTTTTGATGGAGGAGGTACAGTTTCGGTAGTTGCAACTTCCTTTATTATGTTACCCAACTGCATTAGCTGGTTTGTACCAAGATTCTCTACACACTCTACAACAGGTGGATGCTTACATTGGGCACCTTTATTTTTCTTTGCTCTAATTCTGCGTTCCTTTCTACAAAGTTGCTTTTTGGTAGGCATTCTTTGGTGTCTGTTGAGAAAAAAAATATACTTTGGTCTGCTGTCCAATGTATGTGTGCAGTGTGCATGTGTGCATAAGTCTGATGGGGAAGCTCTTTGTCATGGTGTCTCAACGTACAGTGAACTCTAACAATCATTTGGTAAGGCTACTTTACTGTTTGTATACTACTACAATGTACTTCAGATGAGAGTACAAAGTGGCCTACTTGTGACGAGAACCATTATTAATAACCGAAATGCCAAAAACTTGCTACAGCAACTTCTTTTCACAATCTAACCTTCTAAGGATTACCTATGTTATTTCAGTACCAAATACACAGGGATTTGTCAGCCATTCTGCCTGTTATTCTTTGTTCAATAAATGGATATTTGTAGGTAGAATGGTTTACAAATCAATGCTTGCTTTGGTGCCCAAAATAAATAAATAACCCACGCAGCCTCTCTAACGAGTAGTTACAATATAAAGGTTGTACTGTACTTACTTTTTTGTGCAAGATGACCAGGTTCCTTCGAATATGTCGTCTGCAGTGTAGATGCTGTTGATTCTCAGGAGAGTAGTCTTCACTGCGAATTAAAAAAACAAAATCAATTACTTTGTGTGTTTGCAGCAGTGATGATACTGCAGACATTACTTGTGCTTCTTTCCCTCAGAGGATTGAACTTTCATATTTCAACCCAGTGCATGTGCACATTTAACTTATAATATGGTACTTGTAAGTCCTTCAAAATAACGAAATATTTTAAGGGAATGGAAATTCCTTGGTCTTTACAAAGTGTACTATGCATAGGAGAGAGGTTTGTAAGCGATAGGGCAAAGTACTAGATGGGGAAACATTTTGTACTTGTTAATGAAAAGCATGATGTTGAAAAATCGGGAGACCCTCAGAAGGAAATGTCAGCACTACAATCGGGAGCGCTTACTGTTCTTATATGATCACATTGCAAGTAGCATTACTGTAGGCCGAACAGAGTACAGAACTCCAACATTTTCAAATACAAAATTGAGGTCTGTCCTAAATAGGCATGCTTGCAACGTATGTACAGGTTATGCGGAAGACAGTAAGCAATTGTGAGATTTGTGAATGACAAATCGGCAATCTTGCACTTTAAAGGGGGAGCGTTGTTATGTGTTCCCTATGGACATTTAGCGGCATTATTTTGTCTAATTTAAATCATAAGGCTTCCACATTTTCTCTGATTAAAATATACATACCTGTACTCTATACTGATGCATGTGGACATGTATGGGGCTGTACATAGACATTCGCAATCCTTGCACAGTAGCTTGTGAAGTATGTGCTTTGCAATGGTATGCCACTTCCATTCAGAATCATCAACAGCAATTTTGAAGTGCGCAATGTTGATGACAGAGTTAAAATCAGCGATGTTCTATGTGATATTAGATGATTGTGCGACCGCTTAGTTGTGTCCAATGAGGGACTCGCTTTGGTACCGCTTTAGAAAGGGTGGAAGGACTGGGTAAGAGTTACGTGTCGCACGTAGGCAATGCTTGTCCGCTGGTAGGGCGTGTCACATACGGGTTTCTACAGCAAATCCTGCATGGAAAGGCGACTGTAGGCATCAGCCAATCAGATGTTCACATTACTCTTTTGTGTGGAAAGATGGTGCGCACACTGAAGATGGCAGAGGTGGAGAGGATCAGGGTTTTGATGCTTGGAGACATTTTTGTGCAAGGTTTACAACACTAAGCCGAGAGTAGGCATGTGGCACACCATTTCGATGTGCGAGGAGTGGAGGTGGTGTGGAGCGCTGACACTGATGCCAATGCTGTAGCAATTCTGCAAGTTTGTAGAGACATGCGTAGAATGACCACTCCTCATGTGGTCATTTTGCACTACAGCGCTTGCCATTTGGGATACCTGACTTCACGTACTTTGTTGGCAGATTTGGCTCAGTTGGTTGAAGCACTCATGACCATCTTCCCAACAACGAAAGTAATTTTTTCTGCTTTACTCCCGAGAGTACAATGGAACAACACTTCTGTTTTCTGTCCAGATCAAAGCATCGGGAGGTGTATTATCAATCGCGGCATGCGTGCATTCATGCTACGAGTTGGTATGTTTTTTTGCAGCCACGAAAACATTGCTCCAAGCAATGCGCATTACTTTGAAGGAGATGGTGTTGCGCTGTCTTCTTTGGTAAATGCTATATTCTATTGGAACGTAAGGCTTGCTTTAGAGAAGGTTCTGTAATGTTTGCAAGAGTAAAGCAAGGACAAAAAATTCAAAAAAATACATAAAATACCAGATGTCTGTACGGTATCTGGCCAAAATTTTTTAAAACAAACAGCTCTTTTCAGAGCCTACCTTAAAGGGAAAAAAAGGGAATAGTACTTTAATGTACCGTTGTCACGCTCTGATCCTGTACATGTTCACGAACATGGCGGTAGTTAGCAGCCAGCACATATCACCAGGGGGGATTTAAGGGTGGAGCCGCATGTAAATGAGAATGAGCGGCGCTAGGGATTGGTCCATAAAGTTCAGTAGGTGTGTTCTGACCGACGTACTTTAGTAAGACCGTCTTCTCCTTCACAGGAGACCACACAGCCATGGCTTTCCATGCTCGAAAACAGATTATCTGGATTTTGGGAGACTCATGGATACATTGTTTGAAGGTGCATGGAGAAAGCTGCAGTTTATCTACAAATCTCGGATTTCCACATGCGGAAGTGCACTGGCATGGCGTGCGTGGCATGAAATGGCTGGACTTGGTACCTCTTTGTGTTACTTTGCTGACAGAGCGTCCTCCAGATATACTGATCATTCATTGTGGAGGAAACAGTTTAGGTCATGGATCTGGAATTTCTTTGCAATTTGCAATGAAGGAAGGACTTGCGAAGCTCAGGGACATGTTTCCAAATTGTCAAATACTTTTTTCCCGTATTTCCCAAAGACAAATTTGGCTGCGTTCTTCTGCGTTTGGTCCACAAATGGAGAAAGCGAGACACAATGACAATAAGGCTGTGTGTGCATTTCTAAGAGATGTTGGCATGTCTTCTTTCCACAATGAAAACATTTTGTTTCGCAGGACTTTCATTTTCCGCAGAAATGGAGTCCACCTCACATATGCTGGCAATCAGATTTTTCTTCACAATGTACAAAATGCATTGCGACCTCTTTTGCAATCACACTAACCTATCTGACAATCCCAATCCACTGTTTCTGACCCACACAACACACCACCGAAAGGCTCTTTTCAGAGCCGTCACTTACTCTAAACGTACACTTTATTGCATTTGCTCTACTTCCACCCTCCCTTTTTTCCTCTACGACTGTCTGCAAACTTTTTTCAGAACTCCGCAGGGGTCTACAGCCGTCACTTCATAATTCTATTGTTATACTGAGAAAGGCGGCTCTGAAAAGAGCCTTTTCTGTAATTTTTGTTGTTTTTACGTTCATTGCGTAACAGCACACGACACACTAGGAGAAGAGGCGAAAGGAGGGTAAGGAAGGGACACCAGCCACGGGGATAAAAAAGGGCAACTGAACAGAGAAAGATTTAGGGTGACCTTTATTTAGGTAAGGAGCAGATCTTCTGGTGCTCTGTGACTGCAGCCTCAAAAGCACTTCGAAAACTCTCCCCCCTGCAGAGTACTCTGTCACAATACATGCACACTACTGTCACCTTTGAAAGGTAAGGGTCAACAGCATTGCAAATGGCTTGTGAGGCAGCTGGAGGAAGGCGTTCCCCCACAGGAGTGTGTCTTGTGGTGGGAGGATTTGATACCGAGGATGCTGTGGAGGAACTCAAACGACTACGCTCTTCACATGGCACCACCTTGCGAATGTCCGCAGTGTGGAACGAAGTGAGGTGTCGCTACATGGTTGTCGTACCAAAACTGTACGCGCCAAATCTCCCGTGACTCAACACCACCTCGCACTGGTTACACTTCACGAGGTTTGCACATGCTTTTGGTACATTCCAATAAACGGAAAACAACCGCCACACCCTCGACTCCCGCCGAGTGCTCCTAGTGCGGAGTACCTCCACTTCATTCTCTTCCTCCTCTTCTTCCTCGATCTCTACATCCTCACCCATATATTTCTCTGCAGGCCCAAGGTGAGGTGGTGGTGGTGGCAGGTTTGGGGGTGGTGCAGAGGCTAATGACCCAACAGCAGCCATGGAAGCCATACCGATTAGTTTCCTTTTGGTCACTACAGCAGTAAAGGCAACACACCTCAATCTGCTATAGCTAGAAGGACAATGAAGATGCGCTCGGGGGTGTTGCCTTTGGGTGCAGGGGTGTGCCTCTTGACCGTCTCCATCCCTACAAAGCGGTACACAAATTTTACACAGCAAGTCTTGAGGTGGCCTATTGTTTGGGATGTGTGAAATTACATTTTTACACTCTACAATACTTTGCCTTGTGTCTACAAGGTCATTTGTATTGCTGCGGAAGCACACCAACCGCGGAAATGAGTCCCCACACTCAGCGTACTTGTGGTCACATGATGACGTCCTCAACACATCCGCCCCAGTAATTAAAGTCTCTTGGACAGCAAAGAATCAAACGTGCGCATGTGCACAAGTGTCCTACGGACAGTGTTCGGGTTCTCAAACTACTTCAAAGTGCGACGCAAGTGAGACAGACAGTTAGGAACAGGCGCGATGTTCTTAATACTTACGTTTCTATTGTGCATGTGCACGCATGCTATGTTCACTGTATGGACAGTTCCTGTGTCCTTAGGACAACTCCATTTTGTTTGCCTACGAATTTGCCGGCAACCGTGCCTGTTCTACGGACGGCACCATTTTGGCTGCGCCCGATACCGACCGCTATACTGTCCTTCACACACTCCCATTTTCCTCATTTACACCCATTCCGGACATCTGGTGTGTTCTACGAACATGTATTATCTCGTTTCCGAGCGGTACGCCGAGGTAGTATATCCTTAGGACATCCCTTTCTGTTTATGTATGCACAATTTCAACAGATGGTGCAGTCACACATCACATCCGTCTTACTTGACATTACACAGCACCCACATTCCATTCCTTGCAGATAGGTCAAACAGTCGTGCTGTTCGCAAACTTTTTACGTTTAAAAAAAAAAAAAATCTACACACAAACTTTTTCTCTACAACTACTGTACAAAAACATTTCAAACACACACACACACACACACACACACACACACACACACACACACACACACACACACATCAATCTAAAGAAATAACAGGGGAAGCGGACACTGAAACAAATATGGGGGAATTAGGATTCAACACGGGCTGGTTATGAGGAGAGGATTTGTGAAGGGAAGAAGGGATGGATATTTCATCAAAACGTCTATTTTCCTGTTCAAGGTTTGGGGATGGTTCACTAGGGAATGGAGAAGCTGGGCAGGTGCAGGTGGGGCAATGATAACAAACTTTTCCTCTCACACAGTCCTCCACAAACTCCCGTAAACTTTGAAAATTGGCATTCAATATGTCCATTTTCTCCTCTATCCTCTTTATCCTGTCTTCTTCTGTCTCGTTTGTTGCCCTTTCGTCTTTTTTTTGCTGGTCTGTTAAAAAAAAAAATACATACGTTGAATGCCTCCAAAATACTGGTCACTATTTTGCATATGCAGAGCAATGTCTACTATTATTGTCGCTGTCTTCAGACATTTCCCCACGCGGGAAATACCCCTCCAGCCACTCCAAAGTACTAACCATTTCTGAGTCAAAACAACAGAAAGAAATTATTATTCATGCACCACATACCAAAAAAAACCTCATGCATATAAAAAAATGATCTGCACTCACTCTTTTTCTGTAATCTCCCTTTGTCCTACTGTGTCCGTCCACTGTCGTTCTAGGCTGCTGAGTTTCTGTGAAGTGATTACGCTGGAGGCATCCTTTTTTTTATGGTACCATCCACTTCATTCTACATGCTTATTAAATTTTGTTGTTTTCTTTTCCCAGCTTCAGGTTTCCATATTTACTTATTACTACTTATAATATCTTTATGTCCTTCTTCTACGTTGCACACTTTTTGTGTAAGACAATAGTACATTTTCAACTACACCCCCACCTCTTTGGGTAATGTTGATCCTGTCCAACCCCGTCCGCAAACAGGTGCTCAGTCCATGGAATAAGGTCATGATCCAGACAATCTGGCTACTGGCCATGACCACATGGGACAAAACATAGGATTAAAAGTGGCCATGTCCACCTGGGTCTGGCTTTGTGGTAAAGTTATTCAAAATTAGGATAGATTTGAAAGGGAAGAAAAATGTGCTCATGGTAATACGGTCATAGGGTTGTCTTTTTGCCTTCTGCAGGCTGCTATGGAAAGCGAAGAGGGGCCCTGTATGGAACCATCACCTTCCCTTTCCATGGTGGCCATCCTGGAAAAGGATGTTCCTTCCTACACTGGGATGTTGCAGGCCGCAGGCGTCCCAGTGATGGAAGACAAATCCTATTTTTTAGCACCCGGGTTCCCGCTTTGGGAACCTAGGGTGCTAATGGCCTTCATCCCCCATTTCAGGGGCTGGAATGGGGGGATAATGGTCCAGAGACCTCGTTATGCACCCTTGCTTCACTTGGGCTGATAACTTGGGCTGCTGGGCCGGTATCCACCATTCCAGTCCCTGGAACAGAGGATGAACGCCACAATATTCCCATTAGCATAGCACAAAATGCAAATGGAAATGTTGGAAAATCTTATTTAGTCTGTGTACTTTACTGAGAAATATAAAGTAGGTGGAGTCTATACATTTTTTTTTTAGTTCTATTTTCTAACTGTGAAAGGTGGTTCCTAAGGGAATATGTCGTTTGTTGATTTTGGATGTATTTTTTTTTTTACAGAAGAGCTGAGAACGAAAGGTGTGGAGGGAAATGAGGGAAGAGTAACCAAACACTAATATGGATGGGTAGGTGGACAAGGGAAAATGTTGCGCTTGTGTTATTTCTAAGTTAGGGGTCACTGTTTCTCATGCTCCTTGATTACAGCAGTGGTGGTGGCTCTTGGGGAGGATGGATGGCATTAGCTGATGCCATTTTAAGATAAATAGCAGTTTTGCTATAAGTATGTACTGTTTACTAGATTGTTAATGGACAATGAGTAGGAATAGGTTTTGGAGCTGTGCAAGGGAAATGTTGAAGTTAGAAGTTCCTAGATCAGTAGAAAATGCAGTTCCTAACTGTCCGCCAAGCAGAGATCGTATCGTGAAGTGCGGACGGGTTCTCAGACCCGTCATCATGCGCGCGCCAGCGTATGGTCATGTGGCACTGTCCGGAAGGTCCGCTATGAAGTCAGATGTTTGTAGACGTCTATGGATGTAAAACTAGTTGGTTAGGTACACTAAAAGTAATATATGATGAAATAAGTGAAGACAGTAATACTAATGGTAGACATAACACTTTTCTAAATAAGCCAATTAATAACCATTACTTTATGTGTACTTAACACATTTTTTTAACAGGCCATACAAACAGTGAAAATAATATACCAAAAGAAGCATTAGAAAATGCTCTGCAGCGAATGGAACAAAAAATGGACATGCTAATGAAAAATTTCAATCTTTTAAAACATTTTGTGGAGGACCACATAAAAGAAAACGTTAAATAACACTGTCCCACATGTACCTGTTCCCCCTCTGCATATCCCAGTCAACTATCCCCAAACCCTCCCCACCAAGAAAAATGTTATCATGAGACTTCCATCCCTTCATTCCCTCCCATCCATCATCTCCAAACCCCATATTCCCCTGTATTTGTGTCAGTTTCTGCTTCCCCCTCTCTTTCATAAATGTTATATTTGTATACAATAATAAAATATTATGTGTGTTGTTATTTCCATGCCAAATATGTGCAGAAGTCCCGTATGTGGCATGCCCTGTCTGCGGACAGCTGCGGTGTCCGCGGAGCACATAACTCTTGGACAGCCCTTCTACCCTTTCCACTTCACTTTCTGTACCATTCCATCATTGGCTACAGCTAAGCAGTCATACAACCATTCACTAATCACATCCAATAACTCTACATCTAACTCCAGCATCATAGTTCAGCACTTCAGATGTACTGTTGATCACTCTGAGTACAAGTCTCATGACATTGGAAAGCACCTACTACAAAAACTACTGTACAAGTCTCCAAGATTTCTACTTGCAGCTTCATGCATATACAGATGCATGAATACTAACTACAGGTATGCATATTTTCTGCACAGTACATGTACAGCTCTTGTATAAATGCACATAAACAGGGTAACTGCCACCTGTATAGCCTACAAAATGAACGTACTGTAATTTTTCACATCTGCTATAATCAACTGTCACTTGCAAACCTGTATGCTCTCCAATTTTATTTTTACACACACAGCTATCTACAAAAGTGTAATTTCATATTAAAAGATAGGAGAAATAACAGTATAATTGTAGAAAAACACTTTCTAGTGTATTATAAAATTACACACAGCCAGGATGAGTTCATGCTTCTTTATGCACTCACACAGATAGACACGATCATTAGAAAGGCTCCCAGCTGAAACAACACCACTGCCTCTACATCACATCCTTCTGCTTTAGTGCCCACACCTTCACAAATGCATACATTCCATGCTTTCTGTACAGTTTCTGCCATTTACCCTATAAAAATAGCAAAATAAGTATATGATTATTTCTACTATCTCCTAACATTCAATAACACAGCCTTAAGAAGCCAAGTGAGTTTCATACACTTAGTATTATACTCATTCAAAGCATGTTCAACTAACAGATTGTAAGTAAAATATACAGGCTGCACATAGGCTAAGGAAACTGCATGTACACACTATGTTCAGTTATAAAAAAAGACTACTACTAGAAAAACATAAAAATCAACATTTAAATTAACAACAGTGCTATAAACACACTAATATACTACCTTCTTTCTTTTACAATTGCAGTGAAGACCACTCTCTGGAAAAGCAGCAGCATCTGAAGTACGAACAACAACTCAGAAGAAACCTACTCTTTCATTACAAAAAAGTAAGTACAATACTACCATAATGTTCTAACTGTTACTCAAACACACCAGAATTTTAGTATTGCAGAACAAAGAACTGTTTTAATTCTATACCATTAGATTTAGTCGTAGTGCTTCTCCTCACCACTAGCTTACTTTGTATTGTCATCTGAACCTGCGTATAGTAACACACAATTACAAGAATAGCTTTCCAACATTTGCACAATATCCTTTGCACAATCACACACCTCCACATACATCCCTACCATCATACTCAGACACTCATGCACACAGCACACATACATTGTACAACAGCCCAACCCACACTTTCTTTTTTTCCAACAGACCCAAAAGAATGCCTACCAAAAAGCAACTCCATAGAAAGCAATGCAGAAGTGGAGCAAATCAAAATAAAAGTGTCCGAAATAAGCATCCATCTCTAGCAGAATGTGTACAATAAGTTCAAACAAAACAGCTAATACAGTCATTAAGCAAAACAAAACAAGCTTCCAGTACAGAAGCTTTGCTTCCTCTTTCAAAATGTGAAACGAAACAGAAAGTGATTAACAAGAATTTAGTTACCACCACTGCTAACACTGCTTCTATAAATCTTGATGTAGTGGCAAGTAACCATACCAAAAAAAGTCTTTTACAAAAAATGCTCCGCCACAGAGTCCTTCAGAACCTTATAAAAACAGGAGATAAATCATGCACAACCCTTAAAACCTACCGTAGAAAATTAATCTTAGAGGCTCTCATAGACAGTGCAATCCTTCTCAAAAGGAAGTTATTTATTTTAGTTTTAAACAGAATGAAACCACTAACAAAACTAACTACTAAAATACAAAATAGACATCTCAATAAACGGAATGTCAACAAAAATAACTTCTTAAATATCTGTGGTGGTGAATGGAGTCACTCCATGAGCACAGAACCATATTTTAATGAAGGAGCATACAAACAAAAGCAAACAAACACAATTGTCATACATAGCAGTGGATGAGGGTCTGAAAAACGTAATAATACCATAATGGAACAAGACATGCTGCTTACAAAAATATCCCCAGAAAACTCAGTATCACCTCTCCATTCCACTGAACCAAAACATCCAGTGTACAAATGGCCATGCACGTCAATGTGTAACATTGCCAAAAAATCTTTCAAATCTTTACACCAGTTCCTCAATCAGTATGTGAAAGGCAAAGACAAATTCAAAATGAAACTACTACGAAATATGGATACCTGTCGAGTGTGCAAATAAACAGGACTACAAGGACAGTCATTAGCCTGCATTTCAGGACCTATTTGCAAAAACATATTCCATCATATCAAAATGATATCAAAACAACATTCAACTATAAGAAATCTGGTCCATAAACTCTACTATGCTAAAAGTCCAGCTTTAACACTAACCAATTTAAATAACAATGTTCTACATGGTACAGCCAAAGAACTACTCGAAGAAATAGAGCATATCCAGAGAAAATATTTTGGAAGTGAAAACCACTTACAAAATGCAATAGCTTTACAACAGACTAGCAACAATTGTACAGATGGCAACCTTCTACTACACACATACAAAAAAAGAAATACTAAACTGTATAAAAGTAGCACAAAAACTGTAGAAATAACATACAAAATAAAAGACAATGAAGATTCCAAATGGTTTGAATTAGCTCTCTACCTTATAGCAGAAAACAAATACGAAATTACTGACCCCTTAATACTTTGCAGTTACTGCACTGCAAAACTTGACAACAACCAAACTCCTTCTCAAATAACTTGGAATTAATTATTCCCACTACCAAAACCCCTGCAACATCTCAATTTATATGAGAGCATCACAATTTAAACAGTGCACCCATTTCAAGCAATAATACGCCTTCAACCAAAAACAACAAAATTACCTCCCTTTGAATTAGTGAAATGCATTCATGGCAAAGTAGTTTATTTACCATTAGATCTGAAAGAAAATGTACACACTCTGGGAGTGCAACATCCAATAGATCAATCTTTAAATGTCTTAGTAAATGGTGTACCTACAAGACAAAAAAAAATGCCAACAACTCGTGGACTTCCATAAAGTTAGACAAGCCTTGCAATATCTAAAAGACAATAACGATTACTACAAAGAAATTAATATTGAAGAAAACCTGAGGGAAACCACTGAAATAATTCAAGAGTCACCAGAAACAGGTCAATTTCAACTTCTAGATCCTACTCCAGTATCCAATATTTTAGACCATTATACAATTCATCCATTACACTCTAAAGACACCATAGATGATGCACTGGAAAATACCAAATGAGACAAACCAAAGAATCACCAATCAGCATATGGGAAAAAGTATAGAAGCACGTGCCTTTCCTCTACTCTTTCCTACTGGGAAAGAAGGAAGGTACGATGATAGAGCCACTCAGATAACAGCATCAGAATACCGCTCTTTATGAATGTATTCTGAAGATTCCAGATTTAGACAAAACGTGGAATACATATTCCACCGTCTCTTTGAAAGTGAGCTAGCAACTCTATACTACGGAATTGCACAGACATTGAAATCAAGTTCCCATTTTCAAAATATGTCAGCTATGCAATTACTACACAAAGTGCAAGAAAAATATGAGGTTCTACAATCAAGCATTACAAATCTTTTAGGAAACATGTGTGGTACAAAAGAGGACTGGTTCTGACGTCACAGAGATGTACATTGTATGTTAAGAAACCTTGGCCCACCCACTTGGTTTGTTGATTTGGTTTGATTTGGTTTGATTGGATTTGATTTGATTTGATTTGGTTTGCATGGGAGAGATTTACATGATTTCCTATGCATAGCAAACAAAAACAAAACAAACATAGATATACTAACACCTGGAGAACTCTGCTCTCTAGATCCTGTTAATTTTTCAAGATATTTCCATTAGCGCTTCATTGCTATGCTACACTTTATTTGTAATAAAACTGTTCCTCCCCTCAGAGAAGTGCGACACTTCTTTTGGAGAAAAGAATACCAAGCCATAGGAGCACCACATATCCACATGCTTTTATGGATTAAAGATGCTCCTAAATTTGGTCAAGACAGTGATGCCACTGTTTTACAGTTTATCGAAACATATGTCACTTGTGATATTCCTTCACAAACAACAAATAATGACCTTCATGCACAAATTTTACAATTTCAAAGACACAGATGTGGGAAATGTTGTTGTCGCAAATATAAAAACAAAGGGAAATACTACACCAAATGCCGCTTTGGTTTCCCTATACCAGTTACAAAAACAGGTCAAGTAAACAACTTCATGTCTTCAGTTAGACATAGGGGGTCATTAGCAGTTGAGCGGTAAGGGGTTAACAGCACCGGTAAAGGTGCCGGAGCCATTAACCCCTTACCGCCCTATTACGAGTCTGCTCGTGGGACCCGCAAAGGGCGCCTGGTAAAACCAGGCCCCCTTAGCGGGTCCCGCTTGCAGACCACTGAGCTAACAATGGGCCCGTTATTAACAGGCCCGTTGTTAGCCCCCTCCCCATTCCCATAGAGCCCTATGGGGGCTTGAATGGGAATGGGGATGGCTTCCTTAAATGAGGAATTTCCGTGCCCTCCAAGGACGTAATGGCCCGGTAATTCCTCATTCAAGGAACCCGGACCGAGTTTGGAGGCAGACATGCCCTTACTAAAGGCATGGCTATCTCCAAACTTGTAAAGACCCCTGTGGTGTCAAAGGTAAATCCCCTAAGAAAACATATTACATAAACAGGACAGAAGAAGCTAAATACATCAATGATTACAATGCAATCATTGCCCTCTTATGGAATGCAAACATAGATGTGCAGTACATTGCAGACAATTCCACTGCAGTCGCACGATATGTCACAGCCTACTTAACCAAAGCAGAAAAAACAGAGCTTAAAGATCTCTGGTATGACTTATCATCTGACAAAACACTGTCACAGAACTTCTACAGCTTAGGCAAAAAAATGCTCTCTCATAGAGAATGTGGCTGATATGAAGCTACAGACCGTTTAACCGTTACTGCTTTGTATGGAAAATCTGAAAATATAGTATGGCTAAGTCTTGGTCCTGCTAAATATAGAAAAAGAGTTCTCAAATCATAAGAGGACGTAGAAACAATAGCCAAAAAGTATCCCAACAGCCAGGACATTTTGAAAAACAATTTAGTAGACACATACTACCCAAACAGGAGTACCACTTTGGAAACCATGGGCCTCATTCCGACCCTGGCGTTAACCAAGGCGTTATTAGCGCCTTGGTTGACACCGTTATTATTTCGACTCCACCATGGTGAATGGCGGAATTACCGCTCCATTCCAAGGTTGGCGGGTCGGTAATTCCCCATTCACCATGGGCCCTTCCCCATTCCCATTCTTGCCCCATAGGGCTCAATGGGAATTGGGAAGGCACTAATTACGGCACTGTAAATTACGGTGCCGTAATTAGCTCCTAGGTCCCTTTGCGGGTTGGTTTTTTAAGTACCAACCCGCAAAGGGAACTCGGAATAGGCCAGTAAGGGTTTAACGGCACCGGTCTTGTTACCGGTCACCGTTAACCCTTACCGCCCTACTCGGAATGACCCCCCATGGGTCTATACAACATAGCCCAAAACTTCACATACACAAATAATATAAAACCAGATGAAAACAAAGGTAGATACAGAGTGACAAATTGTGAAGGCAGCTTAGCAAAACCTACCAAACAAAGCTTAATTAATCATATCAAATTGTCATTAAAAACTCCTCAACATAAAGAACTATATTACATGTCCCATCTACAACTTTTTAAACCATGGAGAAAAGAAGAAGAGTAACTGGATATCTATGACTCCTATGAAGACGCTTTCAAAGCAAATGAAAGTACTATAAAGGATGTAAACTTTACACAGTACAAAACAATGTTGCACAATGAACAGCAACGCAAAGTAGAAATCCAGGCCCAACTAGATGAGGACACTCCCGACAGTAGTCAACCTTCTGTAACAGGAAGCCAAGAACCACTGGGACAGCCACTAATAGCAAATGAGGCAGAATTAGCTATGAAAGAAGCAGAAAACACCATGGGGGGGCATTCCGAGGTTACAGGTAAGTACAGGGCTTTACCGGAGCAAACAACGTGTCCGATCTGGTAACAGACCGCTAATTGCGGCATATTACGACTTTGAAGGCACAAGCTTTGCCCCATGCTGGTAAAGGTCCCCATCGCCATGCTGCAAAAGGGCCCGAAAAAGCCCTTACCGGCGTGAAGCACACCGTACTTAACAATTAAACAACGGAACCAGAAATATCGTCATCGCACAGGAACGGGAAGGAGCGCGGCGGCCATCTTTAAAAACACAATCCATTGCCATCCTCAACAGGCAGCATCCTTGGGAGCATTTTGAACCCTGGAAAAGGTCCTCAGAATCTGCAGGAATGCCAAAAGCACCCAAGAAGACAGCAGACCGGCTCCGCAAGCAGCGATTCAGCCCCTACGAATTGCAGATCATGGTTGACACCCTTGAGGAGTTCGCTGACATCGTGTAGAGCAGGGACATGCGCAGAGAGCCGGTGCTCTGGAAGAAGAACATCTGGGCACTAGTGGCCCAGAGGTTGAGCGCAGTCGGCACCACCCCGCACACCTCCAAGGACTGCCGCAAGCGGTGGGACGACCTGCGGCTGAGGGTGCAGAGCATCCTCTTTGCCAACCGCAGCCAGGCCCAGGAGAGCAGAGGGGGCCCAAGTTCCCCCATGAAACTGATGCCATGGGAGGAGACGTGTGTGGCCTGATCGGACAGGAATCAATAGAAGGCGTCGGCAACATGGAGTGTGGGGCACCGTCGTCCGCTGATGGAGGTGAGTGTCCAAAGTCAACACTGCCAATGCCAATTCCATGATATACACTCCCATGGCCTGGGCAAGGAATCACGGCATGGTGCCCTCCCCCGCATTAAAATCATGCCAAACCAACTGCAACCCAAGCAAGTTCCAAGTGCAAGGGCATAACGCACATCACACATAGTGCATGAACTGGCACATCCCATGATGCACACTGTGCAGCTGGTGTGGCCAGTGTGCGAGTCAGACTGCACAGTACCGGGCCAGGATGAGTGGCACGGACACCTGCATACATATCACACCCATAAATATAATGTAGTGCTGTTGAATACCCAAATGCCCATAAACCCCAAATGACTGAATATGTGAATGTAGCCATGAATTTAAGTTGCATCTCAAATCATCACTCATCCAGTGCCCTATGTCCCCATGTCATGACACCCTCTGCTGACTTGTGTTTTGTTTTTAATGTCCAATCAATGTTTGCCACACTGCATGTCCCTCCTGTGCATCGGCACCATGATGCTGTCCTGCCCCTTCCTCCTCATCCTACTCTTCATCATCATCTGGTGGTAGCAGTCCCATGTCAGGGGACAGGAGCACGTTCCAAGGAATGCACATATTATGCAGCATTACACATGACATGGGGGGCTTGGACACCTTCTCATTGCAGTAGATGGGTGCCTTACCCGACCGGCTGAGGCAACTTATTCGTGCCTTCAACAGGCCAAGTGCCTGCTTAATCACCACACATGCATCTGTGGGTTTCTGACAGGGGTCCTGAGCCACGGCGTGAAGGGACAGCCACCATCACCTGCATGTGTAGGGAATGAAGGTAAGTGTTTGGACTTTCATGGTGGACAACTGAACTAGTCTTACATGGCAGCAGGTCATTTCTGCCCATACGCACATGTCCATGGATGCATTGACCCCATTCCTAGCCCCGCTATGTGTCCTGTGCAATGGAATGATGTAGGGGGTAGCATCTTTGAGACGGTCTATGGACTATGGCCTGCACATCTTGTTGAACAAGCATCGTTTATGCATGCAGCAGTCTTGGGGTAAGATCCTTGAAGTGCTGTGTACTGTGAGATTCCATAGTTGGGTGTTTTGGCTGTAGTCAGTAGCATATTCATCATACTGCACTGATCCGTACTATGGTGACTTCCAGCACTCCTATGGGTATGCCGTACCAGTGATGCGGTGTGGTATCCCTGCTGGCCTCAGTTCAATCCACTCCCAGGGATGACTCTCCGGTGTGGTCATATGCTGGAGGCAGCCACATAGTGCATATGCAGTGTGTTTTCCTACATGCCCATACGGTTTGTGAGGGCCGCCGATGAGTGGTGCATGTGTTGTGGGATGTGGCCTTGTCACCTGTTGGTCATGTAGTGTTAGGTGTCGGCCTTACTTCATCAATGTGGGATTCTGTAGTCATGTGCCGTTATACTGGCTCTGTGGCATATTGTTTGGTGGGGTGCACATTGTGCACTGGCGTCAACATTTCCACTGGTTTGAGTATGCAGGCACCCACCTCATGACACCGATGCACTGTGATGGCGCAGTCAGGCAACTCACCAAGCAGCCAGGCACGTCGTCCTGCATGTCGCTCCATGTAGCGAGGTAGCATGGAGTTCAGCCGGACCATTGAGTCATGAGTTGATCCTGGATGTCGGCGCCACCCATGGGTGATGATCTTGCTTGCGTTGCATACCATCGGCTTGCCTATCGCGGCTTGAGGTTGCGATACACCACATCCATGCCATGCGGGGTGGCCAACTCCATGTGGGTGCAGTCAAGGGCACCTATGCAATTTGGCATGCCTGCCAGTGCATGGGAGGCCACTTTTGTATCGTATATCTCCTGGGTAGTCCATGGTAGGGATTTGTAGTCCCTTGTGTGCTTGAGGAGGTGATCCAGCACTTAGTTCAGTGTCCGTGAAATGAACGGTTGTGATATGCCATGCATGTGCCCCACTGTGTGCTGGTAGGTGCCTGTTGCATGGAAGTGGAGCACAGACACCACCTTCAGTTGAGCGGGGATGGCGGTGTGTATTTCTATGATGCTCACTATATTGTCATGTCTCAGGCAGACTATGGTGGTGATGGTGTCACAGTCAAGCAGGTACAGGGTATGGATCTGCTCAGGGACCTGATGCATGGGACTGGGGGCTGCCAGGGTGGTAACAGTGGCTGCACTGGTGGTGCATGCTGGGCCTGTCTCACCCTCCTTCTCCTCCTGTGTCTCCTCTGTGGTGGGGCCTGGAGTTGTTGATGTTGTTATTGTAGTTGAGGCCTTGCATGCAGGGCTTCCAGCTTCAGTAATGCTGCCACTATTGGTATCATCTTGGTGTGGGAGGAGTGTGGTGTGTGGGTGTGATCCTTTTCTGCTGTGGCAGACTCCATTGCCTACACCTGTGCTGTTTGTGTGTACTTGTGGCTCCGGGATCCATTGCTCAGGGTTCTTAACACCTTCTCTGACAAATCCTGTATGTACTCCATGCCGGTAAGGTACTTTACGGGCTTAAGGAGGCCGTTATTTACATGTGCGCATTACTTGTGATCAGCTCTGGTTTACGGCATGCCGCTAATATAGACATGGCGCGTCGCGTGCCCGACCCAAAACCGCTATTTACTGCATCGTACTTTACGGTACCGTAAATAGCGGTCTGGTTGGTCAGAATAGTCCATAGCGGTAAACGATGCCGGTAATCCATTGCCAGCATTGTTTTCCCCTTACCTCCAACCTCAGAATGACCCCCCATGTGTCACTATGAAAAAGAGACTTCACTGTACTGAAATCAAAACTGAACAATGAACAGCGTAGCATTTTCCAAGGAGTAACACAACGAATTGAACATGGTGTACAACATGAAAATAAAAACTGTACCTGCCAAAACTACAAACCTATACTGCTATACGTCAGTGGTCAAGTTGGTTGAGGAAAACATTCTTAATCAAAATCATCAGCAACTTCCTTCAACAATTGACAAACAACAAACTGTCAGCTGTTGTAACTGCCCCCACAGGTTTAGCTGCCTACAACATAGGCGGTGTCACTTTACACCGATTACTACTCCTTCCAGTAGAACACCAAATCAAATTAGATTATTATAAACTTTCTACAGAAGCTGCAATGGAACTACACAGTTTTGAAACAAATGAAAATGCTGCTAATAGATGAAGTGAGCATGGTTGGCTTTGATTCACCTCAGATTACAAGAGGTACTCAAAACAGACTACAAAGAGCTCTTTGGAGGAAAACACGTTATTGTTTTCAGATATCTTCTTCAATTAACACCAGTGAAAGGTGAACCTATTTTTAAAACCTTACGGCACAAACTCTGCTGTAAAACTGTTGGCAGCATAGGAAATGTCAACCTTTGGCAACATTTCCAATACAGAGAATTAACAGCAAACATGTGCCAGTCTGCAGACCTCACATACGCCAATATTTTAAAAAGTATTAGATTTGGTGTACTATCTCAAGAAGCACAAGCAATATTAAAAACCTGGCACATCCATGCATCTATGGCCATAACTCATGTGCTACTGATGTCATGGAAAAATAAGCACGCAAAAATGTCAATTGTATGTCCTTGATGCCAACTCTTGGAAGCTTTTCTAAATTCAATGAAACAATGTTGAAAAAAAATATTAAAATTATCTTTAAACTGTAGGGTAATGCTTAAACGTAACCTTGATGTAGAGCAAGGACTAGTTAATGGCACAGGAACAAGTCCCTAATGAATGCTTTTTGTATGTATCCATACCTAAATGTGAATCCATTCCAGTTCAGCAACTTGTACAAAATGCAAACCATGGCAGATTATGTACTACCTGCAATTCAGATAATCGCTCCACCTTACAAATACAAACACGTAGTAAATACGTAATAGTAATGATTTTACATTACAATGCAGATGGTACCAAAAACAAATGCAAGATGACTGGATTTACACATGGTCAAGTATCACTTGGTAAGAAAATCTTCTCTACAATTGGTATAATCTACCACGAAGGAGCCACAACCAATGCAGGTCACAACACTGCATATATAAAAAAGAATTGTGGATGGTTCGAATGTAATGATAGTACCATTACTCTAAAGCAGAGATTACCAGAAACTCATATAAACGCATATTCAATATTCTTAAAACCAAAATATAATAACTAATCTGTGCATAAACATTAATAAAACTTCAATTACAAAACTATAAACAGTTAGAATACGCCAACAGGTATCTAACTGCCCCAAGATTCTGCAACAACCAAACAGATAAATCAATACCACTAAAATATAACAAGAAAGAAACAGTTAGAATATGCCAACAGGTATCTAACTGCCCCAAAAATCTACAACAACCCAACATATAGATGAATAACTTCAAAGTATAAATAAAAAACGATAACCAGTTAGAATATGCCAACAGGTATCTAACTGCCACAAAAAATCAGCAACAAGCCAACAGATAGAAGATTAGCCAGAAACAACAAATAAGCACTAAAAACAAAGAAAGAAATATATTGTACCATAACATAGCATGGATTTCTTTTCCAACAGACCCACTGATTTAATAAACAAACACAGAAACTGAGCAAATTCCACAGTACACTGGTTTGAAATACAGTACCTCTAAAGTACTAAATATGAGGGTCAAAATAATGCAGAAATGTCTATTATGCAATGCAATAACTATTATGAACTAACTACACTAACATATGATCTTTTCTTTTATCACAGAGATTGAAAAAGAATATCTGCTCCAGTTACCCAAGTCATGAAAAAAATATATCCAATCACAAAAAGTCAAACAGTAGGTATATAATAATTCAACTCACAAATACTACTGCATAACACAACCATTCAAGCAAACATCTAACCAGACACCACAATCCAAAATGTTTACTTCCATGGATATGTTATACTGCAGCGCTTGTTACCAAACTCTACAATCTTAATTGCATGACTTAGCCAAAACATCAAACTCTACAAATCAAACAGTACACAAACATTTGATTTGTGGATATTTGATGGATGTTTGATTCTATGGATGTGTTATGCTGCAGTGGTGTGGTTTCGGCCATGTACCCAAGACTCTAGGCTCTGACCACAACCACCGCAGCAAAACACACCCATAGAATCAAAAATTTTAACTTTGGTATATGGGCTACTTATACAGGATATTAATTACAATCAATGCTCTACTAACAACCCAAAACTAACATCATACTAAAGGAAAATAGCCAGTAGTGCATTTATTATGTCCGTGGACAACTGTGAAGACGGCGGACATGACAAACACATCAGGGGCACCTGCCACCTAAACAAATACAGCATTTGATCTCTTACTCCCCACCCTTCCCAAGCACTCTTACACACCAACACACTCCCCAAAATAGTATTTTTCCCCCGTTCGATTCTGTGCTGTGAACTATGTGACGCACCTCACGCTTCGCCCCAGCCAATCAGCGAACATGTCGCATGTCCGCGGACATGACGCAAACCGATTAGCCAATCGGTGTCCTGTCCGCAGAGCGAACAGGGAAACCCGCGGACATAGATATCACACATTTTTTTAGACCTACTTTTTGGTCGTTTTAAAAGAAACTACTGGATGGATTTCCACCAAATTCACAAAACCACGCTTTTGGGACTTTTCGGTGCTCCTGCTGCAAATTTGGTGCATATCTGTCCAGCGGTTTGAGCTGTAGGTGTGAGCAATTTTTTCCCCAATCATTCTATGGGAAAAAAATACATTTTGGGACCCCCCCTATAACTTTGCCCCCCCTGCACCAAACCTCACTAAACTTTGCAGAAATATTCAGAGTGGGCCATATAAAAAACCCATAAATGTGCCAGTTATGGTAAGCTAAGCAACCATAACTCGAGCCACCACCGTGCACTGGTAAGACTAACACCCAGGACATCAAAGATGACATCACAAATATCATTGATGACATCACTGATGACATCACATGTGCATTTACATTTCATACAAGGGGCTGTGAATGTAATGTTGGCAAAATAGTATCAGGGATATCAATGACATTAGTGATGTCATCTTTGATGTCAAGGGTGTTAGTCTTAGCAGTGCACGGTGGTGGTGCGAGTTATGGTGGCTTAGCTTACCATAACTGGTGAATTTTTGAGGTTTTTCGGTTTTACCTGTAACCATAACGTCCCTGTAACAATGTTTTTCCATTGAATTTCATAGGTTATTATTAGTGCAACTTAACCATAACGTCCCTTTAACAAAGTATTTTCATTGAATTTCATAGGTTTTTAGTAGTGCAATTTAACCATAATGTCCCTTTAACAAAGTTCATTCAGTAAATTTCATGGATTTTTACCAGTGCATGCTATTTTCCTACAACTTACTAATATCATACTTAGCCAATAAGCAATATTTTTGTCCAAGTTCCAAAGTTGCACGATTTCCCTCCTTGTAGCATCATTTTTAACACGTCTATACACTTTTTGCAACTTTTTTGAAATAGTTTTGCATCCGTAGATGTCCGAGAAAATCTGACTTAATCGCAGACCTTCTGGACAGTGCCACGTGACCATACGCTTGTGTATGGTCACGTGGCGTGGGGATGTGTTCGCGAAGGCGTCTGCACTTCATTATCGGATCCGTGCTTTGAAGACAGTTTGGAACTGGATTTTCTACTGATCTAGGAACTTTCAACTTCAAAATTTCCCTTGCATACCTCCGACACTTTTTCATACTCATTAGCCATTATCAATCTAGTACACAGTACATACTTGGAAGAATTTTATCAAAACTTCTATTTATCTTAAAAATTGCATCAGTTATTGCCATCCCTCCTCCCCAAGAGCCACCACCACCACCATTTGGAGGACCAAGAAGATGAGGTAGAGGAAGTGCCTACTTCTACCACCAAGATCGAATCATGGGTGTGCCAGTTCTTTGATACTGTTGGGAGTGTTCCAAAGGCTAAAGCTATCAAAGTGAAATGCACTGAGTGTAAGACTACCTGGACAGTACTCCTACGGGACCACCCCCATGCACACCCACACCAAATCCAATGACCGCAATGCTCTCAGAAAGGTTGTTCCTTTCTCAGCAAGTAATAAGCTATCTTCCTCCACCTCATCTTCTTCAACAAATACTGTAACACACAGTCTGATGTCATCGGGATTTGGTGCGTTATAAATAAATAAATATGGAGGGCTATGGACCATTATTGTCCATTGCAGCCCCTGAAATGGGGGATAAAGGCCATTCAAACCCCTGGTTCCCGAAGTAGGAACCCATGATTCTAAAACATAGATTTTTCTTCCTATGGCGGTACACCTGTGGCGTCCCGCTGTAGTAAGGAAAATCCTTTTCCAAGACAGCCAACATGGAAAAAGAAGGTGAGGCTCCGTACACAGCTCCTCTTCCCTTGACATGGCAGCTCGCAAAATCCTATCAACATATTACCCCAAGCACTTTTTGTCCCTTTCAAACCTATCCTACCGTCGAATAACATAACCGGTCCCAGGTAGACATAGCCACTTTAACACCATTTATTGTCCTTAACAGTCATGACCAGCAGCCAGATTGTCTGCGTCATGACCTTATGATATGACCCAGACAATCTAGCTACCGCCCACAACCACAGGCTATACCTCAGTCACCAAAGGTATAAGACTATTTTTTGTACCTACATTATGACACTTGTCAAAAAATAAAACACAGGCACATTTGCAAAACCATGCTTTAATGTCCTTGCCAGTGCTCCTCACGAGTTTGCTAGAAAATCGCCCATGTTTTATTTTTTAAAAAGTATCAAAATGTATGTACATACAATAGTCATATAACTTAGCCCCCACTTGACATAATCCATTCAGTCTTTACACAAACTTTGAAGGCTGGGTCTATAATCTTTCTCCAAACTTTTGTCCACATTCGTCAAATAGCAACAAAGTTATAAGCCATCTTAAAATGTTGAGACCTCCCTCTAATTTCACCCCCCCTTGAGAAAATCCCATCAAACTTTAGAAAACCATTTATATCTAGATCCAAAATCGTTTTTCCAAATGTTGTGCAGATTCGTCAAATGACACCACATTTATATGCCTTTACAAAACTTTGCTAAACCATTCCGGATTAGTTCTAAAATAAAATTGCAAAATTACATGCAGTTTCATTGAGTGCAAAAAAGTTATAAGACATCCAAAAACTGCTTTTCCCCAACCCTGTAATGCAGAAATAGGTACAGATGTCCTAGGACATCTGAAGTCTGAAGTGTCCACGAACACCACAGGACTGCCCCAGGATATCTGGAGTGTTCCCGGACTTTGAGGGTGAAACCACATGTTTCTGGCTTCATGGGCATATCCATTCCAATCCTCATCCCCCCCACACCATCAGAGATTGTTTGTTGAGTTTGACAAGTGCAATGGTGCTTTTTTGTAATGTTTTCACTGCGCTGACCGCGGACCCCAAAATAGTCTGCAAATCAAAGATGACAGGCGTTTCAAGAAAATCAACGCATTTCACGTTTTCTCACCACCCAATCAGCGGGCGCATCAGTCAGTGAATTTTTTGCACAATCAGAGGGCAGTCCGTGGACCGAACAGCCAATCAGAGGCCAGTCCGTGATATCACACACTGTATTGCCTTATGTTTTGGTTGTTTAAAAAAAAAACGACTGGATAGATTTACACCAAATTAACAAAAGCAAGCTTTTGGGTCCAAAACGCTGCTCCTGCCACACATTTGGTGAAAATCCATCCAGCGGTTTCGGCTGTAGGCACGACTGACATTTTTTCCTATTATGTCTATGGGAAAAAAGAATTTTAGGGACCCCTCTATAACTTTGTCCACCCTTGACCAAACCTCACAAAACTTCAGAGTGTGCCATATACTTTTTTTGCAAAGTTTGGTGAGAATTCATCCAGGGGGAGCAAAGTTATAAGCCAGCCAAAAAGTGATTTTCCTATGGGTTTAGCAACTTTACCATAACTACATGGCCACTACCACAGGCCATGTAATATATATATATATATATCAGTGAAACAAACTTTTTTAAAGGGACTTATGGTTAAGTTGCGCTACTAAAAACCTATGAAATTCAATAAAAAAAACGTTGTTAAAGGGACGTTATGGTTCCAAGCAAAACCGAAAAACCCTTGAAATTCGCCAGTTATGCTAAGCTAAGCAACCATAACTTGCGCCACCGAAGTGCACTGCTAAGACTAACACTGAGGACATCAAAGATGACATCACAAATGTCATTGATGACATCACATGTCTGGCTCCCTCTTTTCTTCTTTACTGACATATCTAGGCCAGGAACAGTCAGGAACAAAAATTCATATACTCATAGTTCATATTAAAATACTATATTTGTAGAGTAATATTTCAAATATGTTCTTACAGTAATTCACTTGGGGTTCATTCACAGCATATGAAACATATGCATAGGGGGAAACACAGATTTGGAAAACAGCAATGCTTTGTGTGTATAAAGATAATCAGTAAGGTTATCAACACCTTCTTATAGTTCTGCCTTTTTTTTAATTACTTTACTTTCCTGGATATGCTCATATTTGTATACATTGTATGCACACTACCCTCCTTTGGGTCCAGTGCCATTATATGATAGTTATACATAGCGAAGTAGTAGCTTTGAAGCAGAGCGATCATTTCTGATTATAAAGTTAATCGGTTGGGGTATGAAGATTGGCTGCTAATAAAGTTGTTTACTTCATTTTCCCTGTATATCCTCATATTTGTATGTGTTGTTGTTATTTGTGTTTTGTTTCGAATAATGCAATTATGTAGTAAGTGGGTTTTATTAGCTAGTTATTAAAAGTTGCAGAGGAGACAAAACTGTAATAAAAAGCATTTATCATTTTACTATTTTTTAGGGGGAATTCTCCGGAATGGCTAAATTCCCTGACATACTGAGTCCCTCAGCAGCTTTGCTGGATTTCTAGGATACATTTTTTCACCTGGTAAGAGTATGAGCCTTTTTCACCGCTCTTAGATGTGTTTTTGCTTTGTGTTTTACATTTTTGTGTGTTCTTGAACTGAGGAGCCTCACCTACTCCACTTACCCCATTTTTGTCTGTTTCTCTTGGAGCACTGTTTTGCCCCCTTTTCATCAATACTTGGCTGGTGGCAGTGGTAACTACCCTATATTTTGTACCGCGGTTATCTTATATAACCATGGTATTGTTTTAGGCTATCTTGGTAGCCTCGAACTTAAACCTGCTAGACCATATACGTTTTTATACGGTTTCCGATTGGATTTAGTTGCCTTTGAAAATGTGTTTCTCGTGCTTTACTCTGCGCGCCAAACCAGGTTTGGTTCCTTTGTTCACCGTCTTTTCGCGAGATTCTACATAGAAGCCCTCCTTAGGGCGCTTAAAAGTCTGAGTAGGCAGGATGTGAGGGGGGGGTTTAGGACACCTGCCATGTGTTCCCTTGGTAACCCAAGTTTCACTCCTGTTTGATTGGCTGGGTGACTGTCCCCGCCAGGACAGCCACCCTGCTGTGTGATTGACAGTCAGGCTGTGTGAACGGGGGAAAACTGCATAAAAAGCAGGTCTCTGGGACTGGAAAGGCAGAGTCGCCACTGGAACGAAAGAACCGACGAGGAGCTGACAGAAGAGGACCCCTACAACGACTGAACTGCCCGGTGAAGCCCTGCTGCAGGTCCGAATCCTAAGACTCTAATGACAGAGAAGATCCTCCAGGAATCTTCTTCCCCTGAGCTGATGGGACCAACCAATTCGCCCAAACTGCAAGCCAGGGCTCCCTCCTCTGGTCAAATTCGCTGTACAGAGCTACAGTGGGCTAGATAGCCAGGAAGATCGGACCCTGCTTGGGTTTTAACAAGCACACCTGTTATGTGTTGCTTTGCTCTGCTGCTGGTTTCTTACCTGGGTAGTGCAGGACCCTCCAGTCTTCCAACTTCGTGTCAGTCCAACGGTCACTTCAGGAACCGTGAGCCTGCAGGAACTACCAGGAACGTTCACCTCAGCCGCAGCTTCTTCTCCATTTAAAGGTACTGTGCAAATCCAGTTGTTCGTTTTGTTCAGCCGCGGTGAAGGTGTGTGAAACCTTTCGCCAATCCGAGGGCTTATCCTTCTCTTCTCTTTTAACAAACTTTTCTATCGACCAACTTCATCCAGAACTCTTGGCATGAAATTCAGTAAAAAAAACTTTGTTAAACGGTCGTTATGGTTCCAAGTAAAACTGAAAAACCCTTGAAATTTGCCAGTATTGTAAGCTAAGCAACCACAACTTGCGCCACCACCGTGCACTGCTAAGACTAACTCCCAGGACATCAAAGATGACATCACAAATGTCATTGAGGACATCACTGATGGCATCACATGTGCATTTACTTTTCATGAAAAGTCTGTACAAGGGATTCTTATAGTAATGTTGATAAAAAAAAGTGTGAAGGATTATTGGAATAAATATCATGAGGTACGTAGTGCATTAAGTAATGCATTGTTACAAATACCATTCTATTATCAGGTTCTTTCCAGTATAGTAAGCTACACATGTAGAAACGTAGGCATTGTGTGCAACATGCATGATGGATGTACAATATTATTAATCTTACCATGTTGAATAGTGTTACGCAGAATTATATGCAGTACCCTTTGGGAACACCACACACAATTAAGACTACAAGTGACAGCACAAATTCACCTTTGGTACAAGCCTGTACTACACAGTAAAGTGGTAGCGATGGCTGAGCAGCAGGACTTATCTCAAGAGCAACTGAGCAGGATCAATAGTTACACAAAGGACAGCAATTAGTATCATTCAAACAAGCACTGACTCAAGGTTTCTGAGTACAAGAATATACATTTATGTACACATCAGTTATAAAACATTTGCCTAAAGTAAAGCAGTTGGAAAATCACATTACCAATACACCACACCACTCCCAATATATTCTGGACAAGTTAAACTCAAAATGAAGTGTGAGCAAAATGGCACTCCAGCTATTTAAAAAGGGAGGAAAAGACAAAGTTAGACACAAATTGAACAGAATCAACAGGTAAGTAAGCAGGGCAATCTAGAACAAGGAACTACAGTGAAGGAATCAAATTTAAAAGGCTTAGGGCCAAAGTCAATGGGACAAAAGTCTTTTGCTCAAGATCACACGGTTCAGGGTAGTTTGCAGTTAAGTCTGTTTATAGTAGCGCAACTTAACCATAACGTCCCTTTAACAACGTTTTTTTCACTGAATTTCATAGGTTTTAGTAGCGGAACTTAACCATAATGTCCTTTTAACATTTATTTTTCCCTGAATATAGATATAGATAATGTAAATGTGATAAATGTTTACTAAGACTCCCTTACCTTACATACATATAACATAGAAAATACTAAACCCTCTGCCCCGCTAGTGATTTTTTTCAGCAATCCATGGTATTTTACAGTAGAAGTTCTCAATTGCACATGTCCCAGACATTGTCCATGCCGATCTACATACTTTTTGGAACGTTTTGAGCTCTTTCTTGGTGTTCGAAGTGTCCTGGGCCAACACGGGTGTTCATGAAGCGCACACATGCACCCCTATAAAAGGCCATACCCCAGAGCAGATCCTCATTCTGCTTTTGTATTTCCAAGATTTACAACAGGACAATTGTGCACGTTGCTGTTCTTGGTTCCTGGTTATTAACCTTCCAGATGGCATCCCAAAATGCTTCTGCCGCTACTGCCTCGGCATCAGCAACCCCCCCATCCACCACCACCATGTCCCGAAGGGCCTGCAGAGGGAAACAGGAGTGAGGATGCAGAGGAGAGGGATGAAGAGGATAAAGAGGATGAGGTAGGGCAAGTCCCTACTACTAGCACTCATCGTGAGTCTTGGGTGTGGCGGTTATTTACCACTGTTGATGAAAAGGCAAAAGCTCATGCGAACAAGGTGATCTGCACTCAGTACCGCATGGTGCTGAGTCGTGGCAAGCCTGGTTCATATAGCTTTGGTACTACATCAATGAAGCGACACCTAAAGCTGTTCCACGGTGGGGCTATTTGTAAGGTTGTACCTTGCGATAAACGTAGTAGGTTGAGTTCCTCTGCAGCATCCTCTGTTTCCGCTCTTTTAACCACAAAAGACACTCCTGTGGGACAGTGCATCCCTCCAGCTGCCTTCGCAAGCCATTCATGATGCTGTTGACCCTTACCTTTGGAGGGTCACAATATTGTGCATGTACTGCGACACAGTACTCTGCAGGGGGGAGAACCTTCGGAGTGCTTTCGAGACTGCAGTCAAGGAGCATGAGAAGGTCTGTGACCTACCTCAAAAAAACCCACCCTACATCTTGCTCTCTCCACCTGCCCTTTCTTATCCCTGTGGTTGGTGTCCCTTCCTTACCCTCCTTGCCCCACCTTTCGTTGTGTGTCGTGTTTAAAAAAACAAAAATAAATATAAAACACCAAAACCCCCCAAAAAAGGCTCTTTTCAGAGCTGCCTGTCACAGTTTAAAAATAGAAGTGACAAATAAATAGTGCAAGTCCCTGTGCATTTTATTTTTTGGGGGTGCTTCCCCATCAGAACCATTGCACTTTTCTATAGGAGGAAGTGGTGGTTCTGAAAAGAGCCTTTTTGTGGTGTTTTTTTGTGTTTCAAAAACTACTGCAAAATGGATTTCTGTAATCGCAAAAAAAGGTCACAATACATTTTGTATATTTTGCAGAAATATCTGATTGCCGGCATAAGTAAGATCTACTCCATCTCCGTGAAAAATGTGTGTGCTACAAAACATAATGTTTTCAAACTGAAAAGAGGACATACCAACATCTCTCAAAAAGGCACAAATAGCCTTGTTAACATTACACCTTGCTTTCCCCATTTGTGGACCAAATGAAAAAGAACACAGCCACATTTGTCTCTGCGCAATACGGGAAAAAATTACTCTGGAGTTTGGATACATGTCCATGACTTTCCCAAGTACTTCTTTCATTGCAAATTGCAAAGAGATTCCAGTCACATGTCCTAAACTGTTCCCTCCACAATGAATAATATTGATGTCTGGATGACGCTGTGTCACCAAAGTAGCACAGAGAGGTACCAAATCCAGCCACTTCATTCCAAGCACTCCATGCCAATGCACTTCCACATGAAAGAATCCAAGATTTGCAGCCACTCCACAGCGATCTGCATGCACCTCCAACCAATGTATCCACAAATCTCCCAAAATCCAAACAATCTGCTTTCTGAAACACACAGCAATAGCTATCTGCTCTTCTCTCAGGAAAAAGACCTTACTGAAAAAATCTCTCCTTGCACAACACACCCAGTAAACCCTATTAACCAATCCCTTGCTCTGCTCAGTCTCATTTGCATGCCTCTCAACCCCAAAATCCCCATATGTAATACGCATTGTCCGTGGACAACTGCAGTGTCCGCGGACATATCGAAAAATCTGAATGTGGGGAATAAAAATTTAAATAGTGTGCCCCATTTCCCCTTTGAGATTGGCTGTGAAAGGAGCCTTTTTTGTTTTTTTTTGCATATGCTTCAGAAACATCTTTTATTTTGTATTTTTGTATTTTTTCTTTCTTATTTTCCTCCTAAAATCTTCACATTAGCTTCTCCAAAGCAACCCTTATGTTCCAAAACAGCATGGCATTTCCTATAAAAGATAAAGAAATGCCATCTTCTTTAAAATAAACAACATTACCAGAATCAATGTTCTCATTATTACAAAAGATCATACCAGCTCTAAGCACGAAAACAAACATGCCTCGGTTGATTGCACAACTAGCAATATTTTGCTGAGGACAAAAAACAAAACGATTGTCCCATATTGCCCTAGCAACTAAAGTCAGAAAAAATTACCTTGGCATTTGGAAGTATTTTCATTACTGCCTGAACCAAGTGTTCCAAATCTGCCAACAAAGTAGGGGCACTGACATAGCCCAAATGCAAAGCACAATAGTGCAAAACAACTACATGTGGACTGTTCACCCTGCCCATATCTCCACAAACTTGTACAATTCCCTGCATATTGAAACCAGGCACAATGCTCCACACCACCTCGACTCCTTCAACATCAAAATTGTTTGCCACATTCCTGCATTTAGCATACTGCTATAAACCATGCAGAAATATATCTCCAACCACCAATACCCTGACTTTCTCCACCTCTGCCATCTTCACTACACACAGCCTCTTTCAACACAAACCACAACCTCATCATCTGATTGGCTGATCCCTACAGTCCCCTTTCCATGCTGGATTTGCTGAGAAACCCCGGAGGCGGCACGACCTGTCCACGGACAACTGCGATGTCCGCAGCACGCGTAACACTGGGGCAGCCCTTCTACCCTTTCCACTTCACTCTCTGCATCATTTCCACATTGGCCACTGTTAAGCAGTGACACAATCATCCACCAATCACATCCAAGAACTCTACATCTAACTCTATCATCACAGATCAGCACTTAAGATGTACTATTGATCACTCTCAGAACAATTTGGCTGTGACTGCAACTGACCTACAGCAACAACTACTATAAAACTCCCCAAGATTCCTACTTGCAGATTCATGCACATCCACATGCATGAACACAGACTACAGGTATGAATATTTTCTACACAGTACATGTACAGCTCTTCTAGGAATACATATAAACAGAGTAACTGCCACTTAACCTGTATAAACTGTAAAATTAACTTATTGTCATTTCTCCCATCTGCTATGATGAAGTGTCAAATGCAAACCTTTCCAATTTAAATAACAATCTTCTACATGGTACAGCCAAACAACTAATCGAAGAAATAGAGCATATCGAGAGAAAATATTTTGGAAGTGAAAGCCACTTACAAAATGCAATAGCTTTACAAAAAACTGGCAACTACTGTACAAATAGTACCTTATTAATCACATACAAAAAAGAAATACTAAAGTTTAAAAGTATCTCCGCTCAAGTACCAAACACCATGCGTATGTGTTGCCGCAGGCCTTTTTATAAAAGTAGCACAAAAACTGTAGACATAACGTACAAAATAGAAGGCAATGAAGATTCCAAATGGTTCCAATTAGAACTCTAGCTTATAGCAAAAAAAAAATGAAATTAATGACCCCTTAATACTTTGCAATTAATGCACTGCAAAACATGACAACAACCAAACACCTTCACGTGCTATTACAAATAACTTGGAATTATTCCCACTACCAAAAGCCATACAGCAACTAAATGTATATGAGAGCATCATAATTCAAACAGTGCACCCATTTCAAGCAATACGCCTTCAACCAAAAACAGCAAAATGACCTCCCTCTGAATTAGTGAAAGGCATTTGTGGCAAAGTAGTTTATTGACTATTAGATCTCAAAGAAAATGTACACACTCTACAAGTGCAATGGCCACTGGATCAATCTTTAATTATCTAAGTAAATGGCATACCTACAAAAGACAAAAGAATTTGGCAACAACTCCTGGACTTACATAAAGTTAGACAAGCCCTGCAATATGTAATAAAACAACAATGAATACTACAAAGAAATTAATATTGAATAAAACCTGAGCGAAACCATTGAATTCATTCAAGAGTCACCAGAAACTGGTCAATTTCAACTTCTAAATCCTGCTACAGAATCCAATATTTTAGACCATTATACAATTCATCCTTTACACTCTAAAGACACTATAGAAGATGCACTGGAAACGTACCAAATGCAACAAGCCAAAGGGTCTCCAATAAGCATATGGGAAAAAAGTATAGAAGCACAGGCCTTTCCTCTACTCTTTCCTACTGGAAAAGGAGGAAGGTACGATGATAGACCCACAGAGATAACAGCATCAGAATATCGCTCTTTACGAATGTATTCTGACGACCCCAGATTCAGACAAAATGTGGAATTCATATTCCACTGTCCCTTTGAAAGTGAACGAGCAACTCTATGCTACGGAGTTGCACACACTAAAATCAGGTACCCATTTTCAAAATATGTCAGCTACGCAATTATTACAAAAAGTGTAAGAAAAAGATGAGGTTTTACAGTAAAGTATTAAAATCTTTTAGCAAACATGCATGGTACAAACGAATACTGGTTCTGACATCACAGAGATGTGTGATGTATGATAAGAAACCTAAGCCCTCCCACTTGGTTTGTTAGATTAAGTTGTGCAGAATATACATGGGAAGATTTACACGATTTCCTACGCATAGCAAACAAAGACAAAACAAACAGAGGGGGTAATTCATGGATTATTTTCACCGAAAAAAACGGGATTTGTGCACCATTCTGCCCGCAAATCCATGTTTAACAAATGGGGATTTGCGGGCAGAATGGTGCACAAATCCTGTTTTTTCGGTGCAAATAATCCATGAATTACCCCCATAGATATAAAAACACCAGTAGAACTTTGCTCTCTAGATCCTTTAAATGTATCAATATATTTCCATCATCGCTTCATTGCTGTGCTACACTTTATTTGTAATGAGACTGTTCCTCCCCTCTGAGAATTTCAACACTTCTTTTGGAGAAAAGAGTACCAAGCCAGAGGAGCACCACACATCCATATGCTATTATGGATTAAAGATGCTCCTAAATTTGGTCAAGACAGTGATGCCACTGTTTTGCAGTTCATCCAAAAATATGTCACTTGTGAAATCCGTTCAGAAACAACACATATGGCCTCATTATTTGTTTGGAGGCAGGGCTGCCTCCAAACTCCAGTCTGGGTTCCCTGAAGGGAGAAATACCGGGCCATTCTGAACATGGAGGGCCCGGTATTTCCCCATTCAGGGAACCCGAACCATACCCATTCCCATTTGAGCCCCCATCGGGCTCAATGGGAATGGGGAGCATGCTAACAATGGGCCCGTTAATGACGTGCCTGTTGTTAGCATGCTGGCGCCCTCACGGGAACCGCAAAGGACGTCTGGTGAAACCTTTATGCTCTCCAAACTTTTCTTTACACACACAGCTATCTAAAAAAATGTTATTTCATATAAAAGAAGGGAGAAATAACAGTATAATTATGAAAAAGGCTGTCCAGTGTGTTCTAAAATTACACGCAGCCAGGATGAGTACATGCATCTTCATTCAAGCACACACACAGACAATATCATTAGAACGGCTCACAGTTCAAACAACACCACTGCCTCTATATGAAATCGTTGTGCTTTATTTCCCACACCTTCACAAATGCATACATTGCATGCTTTTCTGTACAATCTCTGCCATTTACCCTGTAAAAATAGCAAAACATGCATTTGATTATTTCTTCTATCTCTTAACATCCAATAACATAACATTAAAAAAAACAAGTGTGCTCTATGCATTTACTATTGTACTCATTTGTAAAACATATTCAACTAACAGATTCTAAATAAAATATACAGGATGCACATAGGCAAAGGAAAGTGCATGTGCATACTATGCTCAGTTATAGGAAAACACTATTACTACAAAAACAAACAAAAACAATGTCTACATTAACAAGAGTGCTATAAACACATACATTCACTAACTTCTTTATTTTACAATTGCAGTGAAGACCACTCTCCTGAAAAGCAGCAGTGTCTGAAGTACGAACAAGAAACCTAATCTTTCCATACAAAAAAGTAAGTACAATACTAACAACATGTTCTAACTGTTACTCAAACACACTAGCATTTTAGTATTGTAGAACAAGCAAGGGTATTAACCCTTTACCATTAGATGTAGTATTAGTGCTTCCCCTTACCAGATGCATACTTTATATTGTCATCTGAAGCGCAGTATAATAACACACACATACTAGAATAGCCTTCCCAACTTGATGTAGCTGCCCATTGCACAATCACACACCTCCACAATCATCCTTAATATCATACTCAGATGCTCATGCATAAAGCATGCATACACTGCACAACAGCCCAACCTACATTTTATTTTTTTCTCCAACAGACCCCAAAGAACGGCTACCAAAAAGCAACTCCGTGGAAAGCAACGCAGAAGTAGAGCAAATCAAAATAAAAGTGTCCAAAATAAGCATCCATCGCTAGCAGATTTTGTACAAAATGTTTTAGCTAATAGAGTCATTAAGCGAAACAAAACAAGCTTCCAGTACAGAAACTTTGCTCCTCTATCAAAATGTAAAACGAAAGAGAAAGTGATTAACAAGACTTCAGCTACCACTGTTGCTAACGCTGTACCCATAAATCTTGATGTAGTGGCAAGTAACTACACCAAAAATTGTTTTTACAAAAATTGTTCTGCCACAGAGTCTTTCAGAACCTTATAAAAACAGGAGAGAAATCATGCACAACCCTTAAAACCTACCGTAGAAAATTAATCCTAGAAGGTCTCATAGACAGTGCAATCCTTCTCAAAAGGAAGTTATTTATTTGAGTTTTAAACAGAATAAAACCACTAACAAAACTAACTATTAAACTACAAAAAATACTTCTCAATAAATGGAATATTAACAAAAATAGCTTCTTAAACATCTGTGGAGGTGAATGGAGTTACACCACGAGCACAGAACCATATTTTAATGAAGAAGCATATAAACAAATCGAACAATCCCAATTGCCATAAATAACAGTGGACAAGGGTATGAAAAACTTCATAACACCATTATGGAACAAGAAACTCTGCTCACAAAAATATCCCCAGAAATAAACACACAAAATGCGACAAAGGGTCTCTAATAAGCATATGGGAAAAAAGTATAGAAGCACAGGCCTTTCCTCTACTCTTTCCATCTGTAAAAGGAGTAAGGTACGATGATAGACCCACACAGATAACAGCATCAGAATATCACTCTTTACGAATGTAGTCTGACGACCCAAGATTCAGACAAAATGTGGAATACATATTCCACCTTCTCTTTGAAAGTGAACTAGCAACTCTATGCTACGGAGTTGCACACATAAAAATCAGGTACCCATTTTCAAAATATGTCAGCTACGCAATTATTACAAAAAGTGTAAGAAAAAGATGAGGTTTTACAGTAAAGTATTACAAATCTTTTGCCATTCTGCCCACAAATCCCTGTTTAACAAATGGGAAGATTTGCACGATTTCTTACGCATAGCAAACAAAAACAAAACAAACATAGATATAAAAACACCAGGAGAACTCTGCTCTCTAGATCCTTTAAATGTATCAAGATATTTCCATCATCGCTTCATTGCTATGCTACACTTTATTTGTAATGAGACTGTTCCTCCCCTCTGAGAAGTTCAACACTTTTTTTGGAGAAAAGAGTACCAAGCCAGAGGAGCACCACACATTCACATGCTATTATGGATTAAAGATGCTCCTAAATTTGGTCAAGACAGTGATGCCACTGTTTTGCAGTTCATCCAAAAATATGTCACTTGTGAAATCCCTTCAGAAACAACACATATGGCCTCATTATGTGTTTGGAGGCAGCCATGCCCTCAATAAGGACATGGCTGCCTCCAAACTCAGGTCCGGGTTCCCTGAATGGGGAAATACCAGGCCATTCTGACCATGGAGGGCCTGGTATTTCCCCATTCAGGGAACCCAGACCATCCCCATTCGAGCCCCCATAGGGCTCAGTGGGAATGCTAACAATGGGCCCATTAATGACGTGCCCGTTGTTAGCATGCTGGCGCCCTCGCGGGACCCGCAAAGGATGTCTGGTGAAACCAGACATCCAGAGCGGGTCCCACAAGGGGACCTCGTAATGAGGCGGTAAGGGGTTAACGGCGCCAGCACCTTTACCAGTGCCGTTAACCCCATACTGCCCCTCTCGTAATGAGGCCCATAGTGACCTTCATGCACAAATTTTACAATTTCAAAGACACAAATGTGGGAAATATTGTCATTGCAAATATAAAAAAACAAGGGAAATACTACACCAAATGCTGCTTTGGCTTCCCTAGACCAGTTTCAGCAACAAGTCAAGTAAACAACTTCATGTCTTCAGTCAGACATAAGGCCTCATTACGAGGCTTGCGCTGACGGAATGAAGGCGGCCGGTACGGGACCGGCCCCCTTCATTTCGTCAGAGCTGATTACGAGCTTCCCATCGCGGGAGCCCATTCGGACGCCTGGTAAAACCAGGTAACAACGGGACACTTATAATGTGCCCGTTGTTACCTCCATCCCCATCCCCATTGAGCCCTATGGGGGCTCAAATGGGAATGGGGAATGGTTCCTGCAAGGAGAAATTACCGGGTCCTCCTATGTCGGAGTGACCCGGTAAGTCCCCATTGCAGGAACCCGGAAATGGAGCCCGGTTTGGAGGCAGCCATGGAGCTAATAGCTCCATGGCTGCCTCCAAACTCGTAATGAGGCCCATAGTGTCAAAGGTAAATCACCTAAGATCACATATTACATAAAAAGAACAGAAGAATCAAAATAAATCAATGATTACAATGCAATCATTGCCCTCCTATGGAATGCAAACATAGATGTGCAGTACATTGTAGACAATTCCACTGCAGTTGTACGATATGTCACAGCCTACTTAACCAAAACAGAGAACACAGACCTTCAGGACCTCTGGGATGACATATCATCTGACCAAACACTATCACAGAAATTGTACAGCTTGGACATAAACATTTTCTCTCATAGAGAATGTGGCTGCTATGAAGCTGCAGACCCTTTAACTGGTACTGCTTGTATGGAAAATCTGACAATATATGGCTAAGTCTTGGTCCTGCTAAATCTAGAAAAAGAGTTCTCAAATCATATGAGGACATAGAAACAATAGCCAAAAAGTATCCCAACAGCCAAAACATTTTGAAAAACAATTTAGTAGACACATACTACCCAAAGAGGAGTACCACTTTGGAAACCATGTGTCTCCATCACGTATCCCAAAACTTCACATACAAAAATAATATTAAACCAGAAGAAAAGAAAGGAAGATACAGAGTTGTAAATTGTGAAGGCAGCTTAGTGAAACATATCAAACACAGCTTAATTAATCATATCAAATTGTCATTAAAACTCCTCAACATAAAGAACTGTATTACATGTCCCTGCTACAACTTTTTAAACCATGGAGAAAAGAAGAAGAGTTACTAGATACATATAACTCCTATGAAGATGCTTTCAAAGCAAATAAAAGAACTATAACAGACGTAAACTTTACACAGTATCAAACAATGCTGCACAATGAACAGCAACACGAAGAAGAACTCCAGGCACTATTAGACACTCATTGGACACTCCCGAAAGTAGTCAACCTTCTGTAACAGGAAGCCAAAAACCACTTGGACAGCCACTAATAGCAAATGAGGCAGAATTAGCCATGACAGAAGTAGAAAACACCATGTGTCAGTGTGAACAAGCTACAGAAGACTTTGCTGTAATCATAACTCAATTATGAGCAGCATAGCATTTTCCAAGAAATAACAAAGTAAATTACACATGGTGTGCATCATGAGAAAACAAATGTACCTGCCAAAACTATAAACATATAATGCTATACGTCAGTGGTGAAGCTGGTTCAGGCAAAACATTCTTAATCAAAATCATCAACAAGTTCCTCCAACAAATGACAAACAACACACTGTCAGCTGTTGTAACTGCCCCCACAGGGAGCTGCCTACAACATAGGCAGTGTCACTTTACACTCATTACTACTCCTTCCAGTATAACACCAAAACAAATGAGACTATTACAAACTTTACACAGAAGCTGCAATGGAACTACACAGAGTTTTCAAACAAATGAAAATGCTGTTAATAGATGAGGTGAGCATGGTCTCCAACCTAATGTTGGCTTTGATTCACCTCAGATTACAAGAGGTCCTCAAAACATACTACGAAGAGCTCTTTGGAAGAAAACACATAATTTTTTTCGGAGATCTTCTTCCATTGACACCAGTGAAATGTGAACCCATTTTTAAAACCTTAGGGCACAAACTGTGCTGTAAAACTCTAGGCAGCATAGGAAAGGTCAAACTTTGGCCACATTTCCAATACAGAGCATTATCAGAAAGCATGCGCCAGTCTGCAGATCTCACATACGCCAACATCCATGCACTCTATGGCCATATCTAATGTGCTACTGATGTCATGGAACAATTATCACACACAAATGTCAGTCTATATCCTTGATGCCAACTCTTGCAAGCTGTTCAAAATTCAATGAAACAATGTTGAAAAAAGAAATGCAACCAATAGTTGAAATTTGCTCCACAGATAAACAGGGCGTACATGGGATGACACTACCCATGTGTCAACAAGCCACAACAAGACTAAATAGGTTAGAAAACTCTTTCTCCAACACAAATGGTTTGGAGAAAATATTAAAATTATCTTTAAACTGGGTAATGCTTAAACATAACCTTGACGTGGAGCAAGGACTAGTTAATGGAGCACTTGGTACAGTTGTTGGCTTTCAAATATACCCACGTGACAACAACATTCAGTTTGTCTATATCCTCTTTGACAAACTATCAGAAGTTACAAGGATAGGATGCTCAACAGCCCGCTTCCTTCTTTTCAAAGACATGTATGTACGCAGAGAACAATTTTCACTAATTCTAGCATACGCAGTTACCATTCACAAATCACAAGGTCTTACCCTAGATAAAGCATTGATAGATATTGGTAGCACAGTCTTTAAAGATCGCATGAGCTATGTAGCACTATCACACTTACGTACACTTGACGGGCTATTTCTAATCAACTTTGATGCAAGTAAAGTAAATGCAGATATTCCTTGCATTCTTGAATACAATAGACTGCGCTCACTCTACACCCCCAATCTAATAACCTATCCTGTTCCACAAAAAGCAAAATATTGTAAAAGAAAACTACTTCAAACTGAATTGATACAGGATCTCACTGCAATTCCTCCAAAGAAAAAAAAGAAACGAATACTTCATCAAGTACCATAACCAAAGAAGAATCTACTGATCAAAGTAACTCAACTTCTTCTTCTAAGAAGCAATACACACTTTGAACAAATTACTTCGACACAGAACTGTCAAGTCCATTCAAAATTTCAAATACAACTTGTGTAAATTGCTATGCAAATGTAGCAATAAACATTCTATTCCAATTGCCACCAATTATTGACAACATTTACTTACGCAGTACAGACCAATTGTGTTTGGAAATGTTAGTCCTTCATAGAAATGCAAGCAACAATCCTGACAAAACTTACAGTGTTCATGGAATAAGACAAGAATTGGACTATTGTGCTGGAACGGTCAAATTCACTATAAACTCACAAGAAGATCCACAAGAATTTCTAATGTACTTGCTACAAGTACTGGAAAACAAAAACATACCTATAAATGAAATCTTCCAGATTTCATACATGTGGAAACATACATACACTCTCTGCAACCATGTGGCACAGGAACAGGTCCCTAATGACTGATTCCTGTATGTATCCATGCCTAACTGTGAATCCATTCCATTTCAGCAACTTGCACAAAGTGCAAGCGATGGCAGATTATGTACCTGCAATTCAGATAATCGCTCCACCTTACAAATACAGACACATAGTAAATACATAATAGTAATGCTTTTAGGTTACAATGCAGATGGTACCAAAAAGAACTGTAAACTGACTGGATTCACACATGGTCAAGTATCACTTAGTAAGAAAAACTTTACAATAGGTATAATCTACCACGCAGGAGCCACAACCAATGAAGGCCACTACACTGCATATATAAAAAAGAATTGTGGATGATGGTTTGAATGTAATGATTGTACCATTACTCTAAAGCAGAGATTCCCAGGAAATCTTGTAAACTTTTACTTAATATTCTTAAAACCAAAATTTAACACGTAATCCGTGTATGAACATAAGCAAAACTTCAACTTCAAAACTAAGCACAATTAGAGTACGCCAACATGTATCTAACTGCCCCAAGATTCTGCAACAAGCAAACAGATAAATAAATACCACTAAAATGTAACAAGAAATACACAGTTAGAATATACCAACAGGTATTCTGCAACAAACAGATAAATAAATACCACTAAAATCAAACAAGAAATATACAGTTAGAATACACCAACAGGTATCTAACTGCCCCAAAAAATCTGCAACAACCCAACAGATAGAAGATTTGCAAGAAACAAGAAATAAACGGTAAAACAATGAAAGAAATATATTGTACCACAACATAGAAGATTTTATTTTAATTCAGCATGGATTTTATTCCCCACAGACCCAATGATTTTGAAAACAAACACAGAAATTGAGCAAATTGTGCAGTACATTGGTTTGAACTATAGTACTTGAAAAGTACTAAGTATGAGGGTAAAACAATACAGAAATGTCTATTATGCAATGCAACAACTTATTATTAACTACCTACTCTAACATATGATCTTTTCTTTTACCACAGAGATCGAAAAAGTATGTCTGGTTCAATTACCCGTGTCATGAAAAAACTGCAACAACCACAAAAAACTCAACCAGTAAGTATAAAATAAATGGACTCACATACACTGCTGCATAACACACCCATTCAAGCAAACATCTAACCATACACCACAATCCAAATGTTTACTTCCATGGGTATCTTATGACGCAGTCCTTGTTAAAAAACTCTATAATCTTAACTGCATAGCCTGGCCAAAACTTCACATACAAACTCTACAAAAGAAACAGTACACAGACTTTTGGGTTGTGGGTATTTGATGGGTGTTTAAATCTATGGGTATGTTATGCTGCGGTGGTTGTGGCCAGTGCCTAGAGTCTTGTGTGCATGGCCTTTGGCACCCAAGCCTCAAGGCACTGGCCACAACCACTGCAACATAACACACCTATGCTACCAAACACTTTGACTGTGATATGTGGGCTGCTTATAGGGGATATTCATTACAACCAATGCTCTACTAACAACCCAAAACCAACATCATACTAATGTAAAATAGCTAGTATTGCATTTATTATGTCCGCGGACAGCCGCGAAGAGCGGGGACATGGCAAACATATCAGGGGCACCTGCCACCTAAACAAATACAGTATTTGACCCGTCTCTTACTCCCCAAGCCTCCCCAAGCACTCCTGCACACCAACAACCTTCCCAAAATTGCATTTTGCATCTGTTCGCCGCTGAGCTGTCCGCCGATCCAAGATGGCGGGCGCATCGAAACAATGTGATGCACTCACGCCTCACTCCAGCCAATCAGTGATTACATTGCGTGTCCGCGGACATGATGCAAGTCTATTAGCCAATCGGTGTCCGGTCCGCGGAGCGAACAGGGAAGTGTGTCCGCGGAGCGGACATAGATATCACTATTTTTTTTGCCTTACGTTTTGGTCATTTAAAAAAAAAAACACTTGACGGATTTACAGCAAATTAACAAAAGCACGCTTTCGGGACTAACCCACCGCTGCTGCCGTAAATTTGGTGGAACTGTAGGCATGAGAAAAGTTGTTTCCCATTAAGTCTGGGGAAAAAAAGTAATTTTGGGACCCCCATATAACTTTGCCCCCCCTGGACCAAACCTCACCAAACTATGCTAAAAAAATTCAGAGTGCACCATATACGGCATTTATATTTTGTACGATTAAACCTTGTTGTCCTTGCAAAGCTATCTCTTGGCCTTTTTCACTAGCGGGGTGTATTCTTTCTTAGTGTGAGGACAGGTGTGTATATCTTCATTTGGTGACCCCTGTGATGTGATTCCTGAGCCCCCGTGGTTGCATCGATATCCAGGTGTCCTCTCTGGAAGGGTTGTGCCCACCTACAGTGACCGGTCCCCTAATATGCGTATGTGGCAGAAGTGGTCTTTGTGGGCATTGTTTTAATCGAAGTCCCACTTGCTCGTTGCAGCCAGATATGGACACATGGAAAGGTCCATATCTTTTGGGGATTACCCACAAACTGAGGCTTTCGGAAGAACACAATCACGTGAGAATAGATTTCAAGGTATAACAATGTCTGGGTTTGGGTATGGAGCAGAATGAATGAGGTGAACCCAGACGGAGCAAAAGCAGGAACATAGAGAGGATAATGAGTGTTGACGTTTTTTATGGCCATCTTTTCTTAGTTTATTTTTTTAAGTTATATGGAGAACAAAGAGGAAAGGGAGCCCCCTGCCCCCCGAGTGAGTGAGGGAGGGAATGTGGCACCACAGTGCACTGTCCTGACCAGTGCAGGAAATAAGAGTAAGGAGAATATTCGGAGCCCCATATAACTAGAGGGCTTGGGAATAAGTAGTGGTTGTTATTTTAGCTTGTTAATTTAGTTTGTTATTTTCAGTGTTCTCTTTTTCAACATGCATGGAGGAGGCCCAAGTATGGAGTGAATGAGAAGTGAGTGAGAGGGGAGTGGGGGTGCTCTAAAGGGGGGAGGAAAACCATTTGTTAAGTATATGTTGGTATGTTTTAAAACCAAATTTGGCCACATCGTCTGATAACATAAGAGACAGTTTGACATGCATGTGGTGAGAATTATTTGACTGTCACTGTGCACCCTGACAATTTAGAAAGACTGGAGAAAATACTGCGCAAACATTTCTTGAGATACACACTCTGCACATACGACAACCATGGGATCAGATAGGACCCTGACTCATATATGTAAAAGCTTGCCCCTGTACAGTGACAAGATTAAGAAGTACCATGGACAGTGGGTGATGGAAACAAAGGGGGAAGGAATGCCCTACTCCTGGCCTGAGGGAGGGTCCTTTGATAAGGGTGCTTTAGACCATATGTCCACCTACTTGACGGCCAAATACAAAGGAAAACCATTACAAAATTGGAAAGAAATTCTAGATTTGTGGCGGATGTATGAAGAATCGCCTGTCATAGAGAAGAGGGGACAAGCATCAGAAGGGTTGACAACGGATGACCTGTGAGCAGGGGCGTTGCTAGGGGGAGCTAAGGGGGCTATAGTCCCTGATCTTTTAGTTGTAGCCCCGGATAGAATCTCAGGAGCTACAGCCAAAAGATTAGCTAGCCTCCAGTCCCAACAGTTCTGACATCAGCGTAGCCCCGGGTCTTTTCCAGACCTAGAAACTCCCCTGCCTGTGAGGAAGTGAAAAGAGGGAGGAGGAGCTCAAGAAAATGTACCTACTGCTAACCCGAACAGCGGAGAGGTAGTCAAAACCCACCTATCTCTCTGGAGGTAGCACTCTAGCAAACACGCGTACCACACCAGCCCCACCATATGACCTTCGCATGACTACACACACCTACACAGGGGTAAGCGCTAGAGACATTGGAGTAGTGTTGTCCTCTACCTGTACAGAGCTAGCTATATTACGAGTGGCATGTGAGGCAGCAAGAGGGCCAGAGAGTGCAGTGTTGCCCCAACCCCACAACCCCCACAGGAGGATGATTGGAAATATGGAGACTTCCTATTTAGGATTGATAATGCCCCCATAAGGGCCATGCACGTGGAGAGAGAAGGGGAAACCTACAGCTTAGAATATGAGAATGTGGGATCAGTGCAGGATGAGGAGTATTGGAGCGATTTTGATGACGGGGAAGAAGGAGCAGTATCAGGGTTCCAGCAAGTACACCTAACAATACCCAGAGCGGAAGGGACATGGAAGCGGAGGTTGCGAGAAAGATTTGACAGAATAGCACTACCAAAAAAGAAAGGAGGTGGAGCAAAGTGTGGAAACGTAAAATCGAAACTCCAAATGACCCTAATCCAAAAAGGTGCAGGTCGACCACACTAAGTTCCATGGGTGCAGATGGATAAAAACAACCTCCTCAAGTCCCTTCCGCCCCTCAAGGCGGGCGCAGAAAAATTGATTTATTCTTTCGAGAAACAGACTGCAGTGGTGCCCCTATCAATAGGAGGCATCAAGGGCTTCTTGGTATCTGCAGTAGGAGATCAGGCAGAATCAGTCTCGGTGAAAGCAGGATATCCGGGAGTGACCATAAGTAACGATAGTCACGTTGGAGCCTCATTTAATAATATCAGGGCGCGGGTATGGGATGCGCTGCAGAGAGCCTTCCCAGATACTCTCAATTTACACTGAATAATGCAATGCACCATGGGAGATGAGTAAGATGCTGCGCAGTTCATTCATCGGGTCCAAGAGATGTGGAGAGTAGTTACGGGCACTGCATGGGACCAGTCAACATCATTGTGTTATATTATTATGAAAATGGGACTCCCCAAGGAAGTACAGAAGGCCCTATATAAAATGGCGGGAGTGGAAGTGAAGGATTGGCCAGAAATTCAAAGTATCATTTTTTTAAAAAACTTTATTTAATACTGGCTTCTTACAAACAATGGTGAGTATCACATTTAGCATTGGAGGTTCATGACATGTGTAAATCTATTAGGCAAGATTAGTATACATTACGTTACTTGAATATTAAGGGAGGGAAGAGAGGGTAAAAGGGATAGAGGTTAGATGGCATTTCAACTTTGCTTCTAGGCAGTTCATTCATCAAGTGTATCTGCTGTGATTCATAGGTACTCCCTGAGGGGACCCCAAATGTCTTTTGGTCTGGAAGTGGTTTGAATACCTCGGATATAAGATTCCATTGGATTTCCATTTCCTGAGGATGTTTTGTTTGGCCACTGCCCCTGCCACTGCAAATAGTCTGCGGGTCTTTGTGGAGGCCTTTCCAATGTCCCCCAGTAAGTATTTCAACGGCGTGGCCGGGATATGCATGTTCGGTGTGCCACTCATGGTTTCTGCTATCTCCTCCCAGAATCGCCTAATTGGCGGACATTGCCAATACATGTGATTCGCGTTTGCGGCAAATGTGCCACATTTAGGGCATGCGGCTTGTTTAGCGGGGTCAAATCTGGAGATCTTGCTTGGAGTAATGTGCAGGTGGTTTAGGATTTTTAGCTGTAAAAGCCTAAAGTTAGCGCATAGCGAGATGGATTTGGTGGATCTGCAGTAGTTAACCCATTGTTGTTTGTTGATCGTTGTGTTCATATCTCTCTCCCACTTGTTTTTCATTTCATTTTTTGATGGAGTGTTGTGTTGTATTATTTTGTACATTGTGGAGACATTGCTGGTGAATCCTTTTTGTGTCAGAATGTCTGATAAGAATTTATGAATAGGTTGTGCATTCGTTAAGGATGGCCATTTCTTCATGCAGGCTGCTTTCATGCGTTGATATTGTAGGATTGTGACTAGGCCAGGGCCCGTTCTATTTTGGTTTTCTGCGGCAGTAAGATATTGTCCCTCAGGAAATAGATCTCCGATTTTGGCCTCTTTTCTTAGGTCCCATCTTCTTTGTATGGTACGGTCCATAGTGGGTTCAAGTGCAGGGTAGTGCCACAGCGGTAGGTGCGGCCAGTACGGAGTGTCACATCCCACTCTTTGGAGTATCCATGTCCATGCTCGCCCTGTTGAAGATAGCGGATCTGCCAGCACTTTCTCCTCTGTGACCCTAGCGAATATCATACTCTGCAGATTGAGGGGAGAAGCTGCAAACTCTTCAGCGTGTATATGTGCAAATTGTTCTGCAGTGTTATTCCAGTATTTGGCAAAGTATGCCTGTGCGAAGTTACATAAGAAAGTTAGGGGCCGCCAGCCCGTCAGTATCATAACTCTTGCATAGTTTTGGCCAACTTAGTCTAGGGGTTCCTCCTCCGCAGGCGAAACTGGATACCATTTGTTTGTAGTGTATCAAAAAATGTGCTGCCTGCCCATATTGGGATGCCACTGAACAGGTATAATAACTTCGGAACCACCACCATTTTGAGCTAGGATATGCGTCCGTACAAGGACAGCGGAAGCTTAACCCATGATTTGAGCTTGTATTCTAGCTGAGTCAGGAACCGAGCATAATTGTTGGTATACAGGGTATGCTTATCTGTTGCCATTATAATGCCCAGGTATCGTGCACTGGTGGGGGACCCTGCATGGTTGTGGATCCGGACATGGGAATTATTTCTGATTTAGCCAGGTTTATACTGTATGCAGAGTATTTTGTGAAGACCTCAATGTCCTGTATGACAGGTGCCGGGATTTCTGAGGTATAACAAAGTGTCGTCGGCGTAGAGTGAGATGAACTGGGGTGTCCCCATAATTCAGATCCCTCTCCAGGAGTGTCTGAAACGTAGGTATGCTGCAATTCCTTCAATTGTTCATGCAAAAATTAGAGGGGAAAGGGGGGAGCCTTGTCTAGTGCCCCTTTGTAGATCAAATCTGGGCGACAGCATTTTATTGGTCCGTACTCTGGCGGTGGGGTTACAATACAACACCTTTATGGATTGGAGAAATTCTAAGCCGAACCCCATTTTTTGTAGTATGGCGTGCATGAACTTCCGTGATATGGAGTAGAATGCTTTCTCTGCATCAAGTGTAACCGCAACTGTCTTCACTTGAGGGTTCATTTGGGAGGCAATAGAGAAAAATCTCCACAGGTTTAGAGCTGTAGATCGGCCTGGTATGAAACCGGATTGATCAGGGTGTACCAATTTGGACATATATGGGTTCAGTTTATTAGCTATGGCTTTGGCAAAAACTTTGGTGTCCACATTGATTAGGGATAGTGGTCTATATGAGTAAGGGTCTTGAGGAGGTTTATGGGGTTTCAATAGGACAGTGAAATTGCCTTCTCTCATTGATTCCGGCAGAGTTGCCCTCTCCATGGACTCCTCCCATACCTCTAGCATTCTTGGGGCGAGTTCCTCAGTGAGGGTCTTGTAGAGGTCTGCGTGTATACCGTCCGACCCAGGTGCTTTACCCACCCTGAGGTCCTTGATTGCTTGCTTTACGTCTTCCAGGTTCAGGGGGAGGTCAATGTTGGCTCTCTCGTCTGGGGCTAGTGTGGGAAGAGGGAAGGAGTCGAGTTATTGTTGCAACTCCTCCTTTGTGACTTGGTCCGAGTTTGTGTAGAGCTCTGTATAAAATCTCTGGAATTCTTCGTTCACCCTCAGATGATCCACGTGTGTCACACCCGCTTTGTCCATTATGCTGGTGATCTGTCGGTGTCCGTATTCAACTTTTATTAGGTTGGCTAGCATTTTACCAGACTTATTTCCTTCTCCATATCTTCTGGCTTTGGTAGGTTGTGTCATATACCATACCTCACGTCCTGCCAAGGATGCAAATTCAGCTAGGACATCGTATAACAGGGCTAGGGTTCTTGGGCCTGGCAAGTCTGTGTATGTCTTCTCTGTTTCCTTGATGTATTCCTCTGTTCAGGACAGTAGGATTCGTATTTCTTTCAGTGTGCCATGGACTTTGGAGATCAGATGCCCCCTCAGCCACACTTTGAAAGCCTCCCAGACCATGGCGCGGGAACTGACCGATTCCTGATTGCGTTCAAAGAAGTCTGTCACATCTATCTGTAGTTGTTCTAGTAACGAGTCGTCTTGTAGGAGATCTGAGGGCATTCTCCATGTAGTGGGCCTGTATAGGTTCTCCTATCTGGATCTCCAAGACATTCAGGGAATGATCTGACAATGTTCGGGGCAGTAATGTGCATTCTCTCGTGTCTGGAATGCATTCCGTGGAGCAGAGCCAGTAGTCCATACGGGAGCTCGACAAGTGTACGTATGAATGAAATGTGTAGTCCCTGGTGAGGGGGTGCAATTCCCACCATACATCTGAGAGTGGCAGCATGGTCAGGGCTTGTTTTATGGTTTATGCAGCCTTTGAGTCTGCCCGCTGGGCTGAGGATGTCCTGTCTAGTGAAGGGTCGAGAATAGTATTGTAATCGCCTCCCCAAATCACTCTCGCTTTGTCTATTGGGATTGTAAGTGCAAATATTTGCTGATAAAATTCCGGAGAGTCTATGTTGGGACCGTACGTATTGATGATAATTACTTCTTGCCCCTGCATTGATCCTCATATTATTACATACCTGCCTTCAGTATCTATCCTGGTATGAGACACTTGGAGTCCGAATCTGCGGTGGATTACAGTTAACACCCCCCTTGATTGTGATGAGTAGTCTGTCGCATATGTTTGTGGACCCCAGGAGAAGAACAGTGAACCAGTAATTCGATTAGTGGCATGGGTCTCCTGTAGTAGGAGAATATCAATCTTATGTCTGTTAGCATATGCTTGGATTTTTCTGGCTTTTATCGGGTTGATCAGGCCTCTAATATTCCAACTGTATAAGCGTTAGGGGATATCCAGTTTCTGGGGGAACTACCTTCAGGGAATATAAGGCAGTAAAGAGAGCAACAAGGGGAGAAGTGGTGACCCTGTGACCTTGGAACCACAGTTAGGTGAATGGTGTGTCAGTCACCGGGAGAACGACCACTGCAACACTCGTTAATTTATTCTAAAAAAGTTGAGCATGACAATTATACTCTGCTGGTTTTAGATTAGAAGAGCAAGAGACAGTGTTGACATTTTACATAGCACTTTTGGAAGCAAAAGTTGAGAGAGAACAACCACTTAGTATTGGTGAAAAAACACATTTTTTATTTTTAATCATGATAAAATGCATCTAAAAAGTTCATAAAACAGAATTAAGTACACATTTTTACTAAACCAAAGACTTTTTCATCAGAGTTAAATAGTCACAAAGGCACGAAAGTGGGGTTAGTGCGTGAAAAACAAAAGCAAGAAAAGCTAAAAAGCAAAACAACTTTTGTGAGCACTTGATGTACAGCATCAAACAGTTAGAGGTAGAACATTGTTTAGTTAAACTAGTTCTATCACACATGGATAACCTGTTAGATATCTTAGGTTGGTTTTGTGGAGGTTGACATATGTTTCGGCTAATAACACCATAAGAAATCAGGCAATGCACAAAGATGTTGTCTCTTGGTGCAGGTGTAGCCGTCTTCAGGACAAAGGGAGAAAAAGGGAGTATGAGGGTTTGGTGGTGTTGAATACTTCTTAGTAGTCTTACTGTTTTTTTACAAGAAACACACGGAACCCACTACAAAATAAACAAACACAAGCATGTCACAAATGAGACAAATATATTAACGAAAGCATTAATAAAAGTGGTTGGTGAAAACAGTTATTTAAAACATTAACAGTGTTGGAGAGGAGGAGCTACCAAATAACGGTACACATCATTATTATCATCACTGACTGAGGCCCCAAGGTACATGAGGAAAAGGAATGGTGTTTAAATTCACCATGCAATATATCTGGAGGCACGTTTATTTTTAACTTCCAGTTTATAAGTAGATGAGGGGTTTTATTTTACAACAAACATGATAATAATTGTTTGTCGGTTAAAGGTGGGAAGGCTCACCTATGTGTAAAATGCAAGCAAAAGCCACAGGGACACAGTTTGCAAGAGTTCAGCACAGACCAAATGTCGATATGATGTAGATATTCAATCAAGATCTGTTAATGAAAAAACTTTTTGGTCTGTATGGAGTTCTCAAAAGAGAAGTTCTAATTTTGCAATTACTATTTCATACCAAAAGGAAGATGCTCACTGATTTCCAACATGAGCGATTTTTGTGAAGAATACCCATAGGGGAAGTTTTTTCAATGTTAATTCGTCTCAGAACGCAGTCTTAAGTGAAATTGGGCATTTTAAATCAGAGAAGAGATGACAATTGGTCAAGCCGTCGTAAGTAGAAGTTTAGTGGAGTGTGCAAGCTGCATGATTGCACACATGGACAAACAAAAAGAATTATTTTACCTTTCAAGTCTCGAAAAGTTGGTATATTTCAGAGGGTGGTTATGATTAATTCCAGCCTGGTTATCTTCACGTGACCTGGTGCAGAAAACAGATGGCGGAGTTAAAGTGCCAAAGTTCTGTAAGGGATTTGGGCAGAATGACACAAAGAACGTGAAATGGTGGCGTCTGCTTACCTGAAATTAAAAGGGGAAGCAGCCTGGTTTAAGCAAGTAAGCCGGGGCTTGGTTCGCGGATGTTTTCGGAGCCGAGAGCAGTCCTCGCGGTCAACGGTCTGCCGAGAAGCTTGATGCCGTCTAAATCAGCTGATCGAGCCTGCGTGCTGACGTGAACAGCTATGAGCACCGGGAACTGGATGTTTATATGGTGGAGTGGCGTTAAGGTTACGATGACGCTGCTCGCATTCATTGGAACAACAAAATGTCTCAATCAGCCATTGGAACGTTCACATTGGTGTGTGCGGCTGTAGAAACAACGTACTGAGTGTTGTGAATGATACAGTTCTATTGCTTGCGTGCGTTAATATTTGAGGAGAACTGGTTTTTGTATTGCCAGTGGTGTAACGCTCACCTGGTTCCCCGGAGGCACTGGTCTAGTCTGGGTTGCTGTGGCCTCTTCAAGCGTGATGCGCAGAACTCGGAACACCGATTGAACAGGGCCTCCAAATCGTGCTGGCCTGGCCCGTAGGAATATCCTTCTGCAGATGAGAAAGGGGATTAACAGTCTGCAGAATAGTGTGCTTTCTCCCCCCCTTTTCCCCTTCGTTCTTCTCTAACTTCCTCCAAAACCCCCGATTTTGAGCTCACCTTATGGTGTGGAAGGATGAACTCTCCATCCTGCTTCTGGCGCAGGGGCGCGCGTTCGTCCAGTTACTTCACTGGTTTTCGGATTGGCGCTGGCAAAATCCACTTGGCTTTCCTGAGCGGTGCGCCGTAAGTATGAAGGTTCAAAAGTTCAAGTGTGAGCCCTCTTTCAATGTTGTCTTTCTAACCTGTGATCTGTCCTTTGTTTCAGGTGCAGAATGAAGGGGATGCGTCGAGGGGTTAAATTGCCGATGGTAAATCAGGTGAGTTAGTGATGAGGGCGATCCCTCCAAATTTCTTTATCATTCCCCAGTAATGTCTTTTGTCCTTTCCCCATAGGGGCCGGGGTGCGGTACCTGCCAACGGGGCGGCACCGGCCCGAAATGTGGAATAGTTCACCAAGAAAAGCGGGTAAGTATTTTGGCTGTAAAATAGGCTTTCCTCCGGTGTTCCTTCTGCTCACCTTTTGTTCCTTCTTCTCTCCCCTAGGCGCAGAGATGTGGCGACCGCTGCTGACAGCCGCGATGGAGTCGGGAGATGTCTCGAGGACAGGTGAGTGAAGCGTGGCGCTGCAGCGAGCAACGCAATGCTTTTAAATGGAAGTCTTTCTTCAGGAATGCTGGCGTGAAGATTCCGGATGCAGGTAAGAAGTTTGAAGAAGTTCTTGGTTTTCACCTTTCTCTTCTGTTCTTTCCTTCAGGTGTTCCATGCTCTAGGCGGGCGTGGCTGGAGTCCAGGTGCAGGAGCAGACACGGTGAGCGTTCAGCTGCTGGGATGCAGAACAACGCGAAGCATGAGCTGCTGTCTGGGCGTGGCTTAAATAGCCTCCAAAGAAGTCCCAGGTATGTATCCTTCCCCAATCAGGTATGTATCCTTCCCTGGCCACGCCCGAGTGGCAAAATAGTCCCAATGAAGAAATAGTCCCCTTCAGGTCTCAGGGAGGCCTGAATCTGGCAGCATGGTCTGCATCAGGTAAGTGCACAAACACCTTTCTTTATGAGCCTGGCGCCTATGGCGCCAGGACTGATGTCCAACATGAGCCAGGCACCAAAGGCGCCAGGACAGAGTCCAAAGAGCCCCTATAAGGGGCCGCTGGGCTTTTACCCGGGGGCATGATGCCTGCTCCCGGGGGTGCTGGGACTGGCCTAGTGCTCCGGGGGTAGGCATCATGACAAGTGGGCCATATTAAAAAAGGATCAAGAGACCGAGGACAAAGGTAGAATCCCATGGGGAAAGAATATACACTTTTTTTAAAATTAGCAGAGGCTCGGGTATTCAGCCTGCACCGTTTAGGGTGCGCCAAACCAAATTTTTTCCCAATCTTACAAGGGTTTGTGAGCAAACACCAAAAGGTTGTGTGGAACAGGGCACATATTAGTGCCATGTTATCTATGGACAGTGCTTATATGGTTGATACTTATTCTTTTAAGTTCTCGTGTGGGTCCATATGAAAGGTGTGTGTTAGTGTGAAAGGGCAGGAGCCCTTTCTAGCAGAAAGCCCTTAGAAAAAGAGACACCACTCCACTGTGGTGTTTAAACCCTGTTTAACTGTATCCAGATTATAGATCCATTTTTGTTCCTGTTTGATGAGGAGTAGGTCTCTATTGCCCCCCTCGTGCAGGAGCTGTAATGGTTTGAATTACGAACCAGAGTAAATCATTGAAGGAGTGTTTCAATTGGGTAAAGTGTGCTACCATAGGTTTGTTCTCAATTTTGTTTTTAATACACGAGTGATGCACGCATATCCTTTGTTTAACTGGGCGTTTTGTTTTACCCACATATAATAGATTACTGGGGCATTTTATGCCATAAATGGCCATGAGGTGTTAAAATTGGAGAACCCTGTTAAAGTCCATTTCGTTTCGTATAGTTGGAGTGTTTTAAGGTTTTTTTGTTGGGGAGCAGACAGAACAGGAGCCGCATTTGAAATGACCTACTACAGGTGGAAGTGGCCAAAGGGTGGTTTGGGAGACTAGTGGCTTCCGTGTGACGGGGTACATGTGTACAAGCTTATCTCTAAGTTTGGGTTGTCTTTTAAAAGCAAACCGTGATGTCGCGGGTGCAAAATCAGGAGTTTTAATAACGTGCCAATTCTTAATTATTATTTTTCTCAAGGAGTTACTAATCGGCGAGAAAGGTGAAACACAAGTGATTTTGTCTGTTGTATTTCTCCTGGTTTGGGTTAGACACGTTTGTCTGTACGTATGTCTAGCTCTCTTAAAAGCTCATGAAATGGTCTTAGATGGATAGCCTCGATCGCATAGGCGAGATTTAAGAATCTTGCCGTGATGTTCAAAATCAGAGATGTTAGTACAATTTCTTCTAATTCTAAGAAATTGTCCGATAGGCAGATTTTCTTTCAGACTGGCAGGATGAAAACTGTCAAAAAACTTGTAAAAAAAAGAGTATGACTACTAAGAAGTATTCAACACCACCAAACCCTCATACTCCCTTTTTCTCCCTTTGTCCTGAAGACGGCTACACCTGCACCAACAGACAACGTCTTTGTGCATTGCCTGATTTCTTATGGTGTTATTAGCCGAAACATATGTCGACCTCCACAAAACCAAACCTAAGATATCTAACAGGTTATCCATGTGTGATAGAACTAGTTTAACTTAACAATGTTCTACCTCTATCTGTTTGATGCTGCACATCAAATGCTCACAAAAGTTGTTTTGCTTTTTAGCTTTTCTTGCTTTTGTTTTTCACGCACTAACCCCACTTTCTTGCCTTTGTGACTATTTAACTCTGATGAAAAAGTCTTTGATTTAGTAAAATGTGTACTTGATTCTGTTTTATGAACTTTTTAGATGCATTTTATCATGATTAAAAATAAAAAAAAATGTTTTTTCACCAATACCAAGTGGTTCTTCTCTCTCAACTTTTGCTTCCAAAAGTGCTATGTAAAATGTCAACACTGTCTCTTGTACTTCTAATCTAAAACCAGCAGAGTATAATTGTCATGCTCAACTTTTTTAGAATAAATTAACGAGTTTTTCAGTGTTCGTTCTCCTGGTGACTGACACACCATTCACCTAACTGTGGTTCCAAGGTCACAGAGTCACCACTTCTCCCCTTGTTGCTCTCTTTATTCTCTAATATTTCAAGACAGGAGTCTAGTACTTTTGTTCATTTGTTGATTCATCTTTAGTTAAAGTTGTTTTTATAGCTCTTGCACTTGTGATTTTGCATGACTTTCTTTCCCCACTGTTGGTGCCAGTTTTTTCAGTTTATAACAAAAACAGGTAACTGTAGTAACTTCTCCCAGACTGGAACCTTTGTTTGCATTCATGGGTGTAAGTGTGTGTTTCATCAACAAACCAGTTCTGTCCAGGCAACAGGCCTGTAACCCGTCCCGCCCTCCCCACCCTCACCATCCCGGGCGGTGTATCCCTGTGAACCATATGCAACTTTGCAAAGTGAGGGGAGCTGGATGGCCCCTTACCCTCTCCGGAGTCATGGCTGTATTAGGCTATTTTAGCGGTGCACTGTTGTTCTATTTCTGATTTGATGCTTGGTCGTACAGGATTCTGACTTCAGGTTCTATTATGCACTGCCGGAATGTGTTGTTCGAGGTATGATATAGCCTCCTCAGGTGTCTCAGAGAATTGTGTCCTGCCGGCATGTTGTATGCACAGCATAGCTGGAAATAGCATTGCATAAACTATTTTCCTTTCCCTAAGCACCTTCTTTACTGTATCAAATGAGCACCTCGTTGCCTGTACCCCTGATTAAAAGTCTGGATATATGTGGATGCAGTTGGATTCGTAGGACAGAGGAGCTTGCTCACGTGCTAGCCGGAGGATGAGATTGCGGTCTCGGTAGTTAAGTATTCTTGATACAATTGTTCGGGGTGGAGCTCCTAGTTTAGGCGGGGGGCAAGTGCTCTTTGTGCTCTTTCGACCAGGAATTGCTTCGAGAATTGTGCCTCCGGGTAACAGGAAATGGAGTATATCTTCAAGGAAGTGTTCTATGGAGGTGTTAAGTTTGCGCTCCACCACCCCAACCACCCTTATGTTGGTGCGGTGTGAGCGGGATTCTAGGTCCTCGCATTTGTTCTGGGTGGTTTTGATATCCTTTTGGATCTGATCTATGGTTTTGCCTTGTGCGACGGACGTGTCTTCGAGGGTGGAAACCCTATCCTCTGCCTCAGCGACTCTGGAATTAACCTTCCTGATATCTGCTCAGATGGACGTGATGTTGTTGCCTATGTCGTCTAGTTTAGTGTTGATTGTCGCAAACCCTCTCTCCATCACGGCCATATAGGGGATCATCTTTTGTTCTGAGGGGTCTGATGTGGAGCCCTTGGGGAGGGGTACTGGGTCGAGATCGGGGTCCAGCGTGGTGCTATTGGCAAATGCGTCCATGGGTCCCCGCTTCTTATTTTTTGATCCTCCCATCATGCCTGTGTGTTGGTTCCTTGTTCTTCTGCAGCACAGGGGGGGTGTTGTGGAGTGTAGATTAGGGGGTTTGAGATCCTGGCTTAGGTATATGTTTCTGTATATGACACTGGTGGGCAACCCTGCCCAGAGGGAATGGGGTGTTCTCTCATATCCTCACCATGGAGTTCCGGTGATCTGGTGCTCAGAGGTGATCCTGGTGGTAAACAGAGTGTGGGGGGGATATGGTCAGTGGTAGATGGTCGCCCGGAGACAATTGCTGTCCTGCACTTTCACTCGGTCCACCCTAGGGGGAGGAGGCCGCATCCGTTCTGTAGGCTGTGTGCAATTGTAGGACTCTTAATAATGAGTTGTAGATGTTCCCTACAGCTTCCTTTATTGTATGTGCGTGACTGCGACTCCCTCTCCCCGCTGGTTTGGGTCTTGGCACAGTTATCAGCCGGCTAGGCTGGTGGAGTGTGGGGCCTTTGCCTCCCCGTGCCACCCCGGGAGCAGACTTGTGGGGGAGGGGCCCTCCACTCCCACACGTACCTCATTGATGCCAGGCAGGTTGCAGTCTATGCTGTTGGGGGAGCAGGGGCACCGTGAGCATGACCCCTGCTCTCCCCGCTCTCACCCCTCTTGGATCTTGGGTTCCCGCCGAGGCCAGGGCACAGCCCCAGAAGCTGCTGCTCCTCAGCATTGAGCAGTCCCTGCCCAACAGCAAGAGCAGGCAGGGAGGGGGGCGGCCCAAAGTGGACCGTCCAGTCAGCTCCCTCACCTCCCACCTCGATGTCTTCGGCCGGCAGTCTTGTCCGTGCCTCCTCCTCGACTGACTCCCTCCACTGGGCAGCAAGGCAGTGTGAGCATGGTCTCTGCGCTCTCTTGGGCTGTGTCACGGCCGTCGCTCAGAGCGGATCTTCGGTCCTTGAACACCCGCTGACAGTGCCTGGTTTTGGGGAGGGACCGGGGTGGTCTCTCTCCGGAAGCGCCAATGCGGCAGGGCATACAGTGTCCTGGCAGCGGGTGGGGTCCCTGGCCCAGCCGTGGTCTCCACCGCCCCCGGCACTCTTGCTGGGTATTTCGGACCACACTTAGGATGATGTGCTGCCGGTAGTCGGGTTGAACGCGCTCCTCCTCCAGTCCGCTGCAGGGACGCCAGCCAGGAAATGGTTTTGGCGTGCTGTAGCTCAGCCGTTAGGGAGGACAGTGCAGCCGCTCGTTTTTTAGGATCTGGGGGTTGATTTCACCCAGGGTTGGAACAGCTTACTCCCGGTGACTTCAGCTAATTGTTTTCAGTGTCTGGGAACACGACAGATGCAGCCTTCAGCAGGATTTTTTAGCACAGGATATTGCCAGCCACGGAGCTCACAGATTAGGCGGCCATCTTGTTCGGCGCACAACAGTGCCCCCTGAAATTCAAAGTATCATAGTACACCACTGTAGGAGGATCAAAGAGAGAGAAAAAGAAACTATTCAAAGACGGCAGGCCGAGGAAGCAAAACTAGTACAAAACAAACTAGTGAAGGCCGCTGCGGCCCCAGTAGTGCTGCCCAATAGCAGATGGGAGGAGAGGGTTGTGCCTCCATTGCCACACAGACAAGGATGGCTGCTGTAATGGCAGACAATGGAAAAGGACAATGGAGAAGAAACCAACAATACGCAGGACCCCAATAGCAAGGAGGACCAGCAAGAGGATGAGGTGGGTCCAGAGGGCAGAGAGGAGGGGGATTTGGGGGACAAGGGCCAAGGGGAGGAGGACAAGGATAATGTTGGGCATTCGGGAGGTGGGAGCACTTCAGTAGAGAGTGCTGCGATAGGTCGGGAGGGTACTATCAGTTTAATCAACCCCAATATCATCAGCAACAATATGGAAACCCCCACCCTGGTAGTCTGCAAGGGCTGGCCCAGGGATATGAAATACCCTTGCCTTACCCCCAACTACCTCCAACGATGCCCAGCCCCAGAATTTACAGCCACCCACCCCACACAATTGAAATGCAGCAGACACACCCCAATCCCCAAGACCAGGGAAACAGAAACCCCTTCGAAACTGCCCCAATCGGCTCAGCGGCACCATACCATGGTGCCTGTGTATTGGGAGGAGACCCTTTTGCTTGCCCGGGGACGGCCACATACCCAGATTAGGACAGGCCACAGAGAGCACTTGCACGTTAAGTACTATCAACAACCTTGCATCCATAAGAGGAACCACTGGTGGGGGCAGAGATAGGAAATAAACAATTCATCTCCAGGGTGGACTCAGGGGCAGAAAAATCTTGCATTTGCGAAGGTGATTTCCTGTTATCAGGACAAACTCTCGACACGCAAGGATTCTCTGGGGAAGTGGTAACAGTTCCATATACAAAAAGATTTGGATGTCAGAATTGAGGGAAAGGTGATGTAAGCACCACTTCTCTACTATGAAAGCTCACCTGTCAACCTATTGGGAAGGGATTTGGTCAGTACATTAAACATGACAATATCCTTCACAGAGAGTGGAGTAGTTTGCTTCACCCCCGGCATGTGCTCCCTCCGGGCCATGTTACTAATGCACACGGTGGCCAGTGAAATGGTGGTGAGTGGAATACCTGTAATTCCTGATATGTTTGTATATGGGATCAGAGTGCTTGCCAAGGCAGTGCCGAAGCTCGCCAGGAAGGAGTGGAGAGTGCCCTCTGATTTCATATTCCACCCTGTAGCCCTCCCCAAAGTAGTTGCTGGCACCATCCTGTCTTTAGGCTTGGAGGGGCTGCAAGTGTCAGCAAAGAGAATTGTAGTACTAAGAACATACATCCATGGGTGCCAGTGGCGCACAGTTTTATGTGTCAGCCTTAATACCCCATTACGGGAAATAGCAGATGAGGAACTGTTCGAAGATGTTAAAGATGATAGGTAGTTAGTTCTCAAAATATGCATCCCTTGTCATATCATGGAGCAATACAGAAAAACACAGAAGGCCCCCATGGCCATTGCAAGTGGGCCACCCTCCATTTGTGAAAATGACCTACAGCAGGTCCCTGCAGATGTATGGACTACTGTTAGGCAGAATCATATGCAGTACCCTTAGGGAACACTACACACAATTAAGAATACAAGTGATAGTACAATTTCACCTTTGGCACCAGCATGTACTACACAGTAAAGTGGTAGCGATGGCTGAGCAGCCAGACTTATCTCAAGAGCAAATGAGCAGTAATTGGGATTACACAAAGGACTACAATTACTGTGACTCAAATTAACACTGACTCCAGGTTTCTGGTTAAAAAATATAAGAAAATGTATTTTTAAAACATCTGTTTGCAAAACACTTCACTTCTACTAAATAAAACCACACTCTAAATATACTACACAGAAACAATTCCTCTTGTTCAGGTCAATTCAAGGTAAGTACATTAGAATTTGACAGACCAGTGTTTCGAAAAACAAAGACGTTGCTGTGGGTTAATATGCAATCACTTTTTGACAGTAATGACAGTTCGGTCTTACGAAAATAAAGCGTATCCGTGAGAAGATATACATCCGAAGTCAAACACACTTAGCACATAGAATTAAAACAATGGAATAGTAGATAAAAATCATAGGAAATACTTTTGTCAAGGCAATAGAATCAGAGGACGTTTTCTAAGAGGCAGATAAAAGTCAATAGGCCTGCGCCAGTGTCAAAATGGAGCAGGGGCTCTGTTGTGGAGAATCACACGGTTAGAATAGTTCACAATTAAAGTTTGCCAGGAGTACTGGTTATTGTCAAAGGAAAGCAAAAGTTATAAGACGGAAGGAAGAAAGGACAAGCCTTCGGAAAGGAAAAGGGTTCACCCCGATTCCTCAAGGTCGGATGGAGAGAACGACCAAATGGACACAGAAACTTATTTGGAGGAAGAAAGCTGGTGCTACGGCAGTTGTTACTGGTAGTTCCTGCAGACTCATGGTTTCTGAAGCTTCAGTCGTGGGGACAAGAAGGAGGACATCTGGAGCGATCTGCACTACCCAGGGATGAAGTCAGCAGCAGCAAAGCAACAATGAATAAAAGGTGCGCTCCTTAAAAACAGGAGAGGGCTCTTCTGATGGCTATCCGGACCACTACAGTTCTGTGTAGTGATGTCAACCCAGAAGAGGATTCTCTGGCTGTTGAAGGTGAGCTGGTTGATCCCATCAGGCTCAAGGGAAGAAGACTCCGGACTGGATCTTCTCTGTCGTCGAAGGGTAGATAGCTCAGGACTGCAGCAGGGCTTTACCAGGATCCAGGAGTTGCAGCAGCCATCATCTTCTCCGTTTCTCTTCGGGTTCTTGTAGTTCCAGTGGCGACTCTGACTTCCAGCCCAAGAGTCCTGCCTTTTATGGAAAAATCCCCCATTCACACAGCCTGGCTGTCAATCACACAGCAGGGGGGTTTTCCGGCCCGGACAACCACCTCAGCCAATTGACACAGAGTGCGACTTGGGTCTCCAAGGAAACCCTGTGCAGGGGGTTACTAAACCCCTCCCTCAAATTCAGCCCACCTAGACAACCAGATGCCAAAGGAGGGCTTCTGTGCAGAAGCCCGCCAAAGGATGGCGAAAATGGAAACCAAACCTGGTGCGAAAAGCAAACAACAAGAAGGACCTTTCCAACACGAAATGGTGAAAAACCACGCTAGGACCCACGATAAAAACAATATGGGGTAGCAGGTTTTATGTTTGCATCTGTCACCACAGCCAGAACATTAACATGGGAATCCGCATAAAAATGATAGTTACCACTGCCACCAGCCATGTCGAGTCAGGAAAGGGGACACAAAGTGCCCCTTGAGTTACAGAAGGGCAGGGGAAAGATATTCCCCTCCAGTACTCCATTGTAAGATGGGTTGTACTGGATCTGTATTTTAAAAGGACTAGTAAAGCTAATGGTGACTTTACATGTCTCTGGGGGGACAGTAGTCATTCCCAGAATTGGAGTTCACATGGGAAGTCTAAAAGACATCCCTGTGTCACTGCACTAAAGGTGCTGTGTGACACACAACTAAAAAGATGATGCCTAGGGAGTTGGTGACATTCCATAGCCTATGGGCACAAAAAGTACAACACACACAAAAAATACACTCTAAGAGTGGGAAAAAGGCTCACACTCTTACCAGGTGGAAAAAATAAACCCCAGAAATCCAGCAAAGCTGCTGAGGGACTCACTAGGTAAGGGAAATTAGCCATAAATGAGAATTCTCCCTAACAACTACCAACCCCCATGATGTGGGAATGCTCAAGGCAGTTACCCCAGAAAAAATAACACTAAAAACCAGGCGCAGTCTTGCCCACAGTAAAACAATACCCCCTGACCAGGGAAGCAGAGGAAGGGATACAAGAGACATTACAGGCCCTTTTACAACAGGGAATAATTGGCCCCTGTACGTCACCATGCAATACTGGTATCTGTCCCAGCAAGAAGTCAACAGGCAGTTGGAGGATGATTCAGGACCTTCGCCATCTTCAATAGAATACTGAATGACGAGTTTGGTAACATTCAAGTCCCCAGCACAATCATTCAGTATGTAGACAACCTCCTAGTCTGCAGTGACAGCGAACAGAGCTGCCGAAGGGACTCTATCACGATACTCCAATTGCTAGCTCAGAAAGTGTACAAGGTGAACAAAAAAACTCCAGTACTGTTTGGCAGAGGTTCTGTACTTGGGCCAGCTCATTTATGAAGAAGATAAGAGAATAATTCCAGAAAGAGTTGCAACAGTGCATACCACTGCCAAACCGAACACGGAGAAGGAGATGCAGGTGCTTCTGGGGCTCTGTAACTACTGCAGGGCTTGGATTTTAGATTAAACAGCATGCTACAAAACCATTATATTAAAAAAAGACAGTCACAAGGGGGAGTTCCTTCTTTTTGCGCCTCCATGAGCCCTTGCAGTAGTGGCTTTGTGTATGCTGTTTAATCTAAAATTAGTTGGACAGCAGAAATGATCACAGGATTCAACGATCTCAAGAATTTAATATCAACAGCACCAGTCCTAGCCACACCTTATTATGAACTTCTACCTGTTTTCCCACTCAACTGGCACACTCATGAACGCCGTATTAACACAAAAAAGTTCAATGGGAAACAAACCCCTGGCCTATTACAGCGGCAGACTTGACTCAGTCATGCAGGGTCAGTACGTTTGCAAACAGGTACTGCTGCCGCCGCCTTTGCCATTAAAAAAAGTTCAACTATTGTGATGGGCTTCTCTGTAACTCTATACGTTGAGCACTCCTTGTTTGCAATATTAGAAAGATCAAAATCCACACTGACCACACAGAGAGCATCAGCGTATGAAATGATCCTATCTAGCTCTAACATCCATGTGGTAAGGTGCAAAACAGTACATCCAGCGACATTCCTCACAGAACCATGCACGGTTGAGGACATGCAAGAGCATGACTGTGCAACATATGAGGGGGAGGAAGATGATATCAAAAAAACAAGAGAGCACACACTAGATGAAGGGGAAGTATACTTTATTGAATCGTCAGCATTCATAGATCAGAACACAGGCGAAAAACATGTAAGGGCGGCAGTAGTGGGAATGGAGGAAGGAGAGTATGAGACACTAATCATGAAAAGATTGTCAAGACATTTTTCTGCACAGGCTGTGTCACCACCACGGTGCATGCGGGTCAGAAGGGCAGACAGCATGCATAATTACTAAATGAGCTGGTCTCGGCTCTTGCAGAGCCTTCTGTAGTAGCTGTTGTAAAATGCCTCACTCACACTCATTACACCGACAAAATATCATTTGGAAATGCTGCAGCAGATGCAGAAGCTAAAAAAGCAGCATATCTCCCAATTCATATGGGAGCAGAATACGTATTAACAATGAAATACACACCACAGCTGACAGACGCATATACAGCACTCCCAATAGCCCAAATAATAAAACTACAGTGAAGGGTGCCAGCTGTGGAACAGGATTTATGGCTCAAACGGGGGTGCACACAATCGCCCACTGACCTATTATGGTGACAACAAGCCACAGGTAAAGTTGTCATACCTGTCGAACTACTATACACAGCTTTCAAACAACTGCACTTTCCAGCTCACAGTTATGAGCAACACATTGCTGCCGATCTCCAGGAAGATTTGTTCATTCCGAATATGCATGAACATCTCACACGAATGGTGGTCCAATGTACCAAGTGCCAAGTTTTTGGCACAGGTTTAATGCTAAGGAGCCTGCTGGGAACATTATCCCGCCCATGGGCCCCATCTGTGAACTGCATATTGACTACGCAGACATGGGAGAGTGGTGCAATGCAGCCTGTTACCTGATTGTGGTTGTGTGTCCATTTTCCTGATGGGTGGAATCGGGCCATGCACCCACCCAGATGCAAAGTATGCAGCAAAATTACTTGTGAGAGACGTTTTTCCCAGATGGGGGATCTATAAGGCCATACGAACAGACAATGGAAGACACTTTTTCAATGAATTGTTTAAGGAGGTAACAACCCTCCTAGGAATAAAACACAAAATGTGCTCAATTTACCACCCACAAGCAAACGGAACGGTTGAGAAATTCAACGGCCTCCTCAAAAGCCGGCTGTCCAAACTATGGAACACACTTAAGAAAAATTGAGTGTACTGCCTGCCCCTGAACCTATTCCATTTACGCACACAACCCAGCAAGAACCACCACCTGTCCCCCCATCAAATAGTGACTGGCCGACGCATGTAAATACCACTGTCGCCAGTGAGGAGAGCATCTGATGATCACAGAACAGCAACTGTCGTAGGGGAATAATTTAAACAGTACCTCACGCAACTCACAGGTGCCTTAAGGGGCATATCCAAAAAAATAGCACCCCCACAAAGGGCAGATAGTGAAACAGCCACAGGGACACCAGTAGAAAGTGCCCCTATAAACCCTTTAATGCCAGGAGAGTGGATCTACGTACAAAGCTTTGTTAGAAAGTGGAACACCCCAAGGTTCCACGGTCCATACAAAATTGTGTTTTGCACCCCGCTCGCTGTGAAAGTGAAAGGGCTTCAGTACCGGATCCACCTCTCAGGTGTCCAAAAAGCACAAAGGACTGCCTGCTTAAGCAAACAGACTAGGGAGCAGGGAAGATCCTCTACCTCAGCATAAGTAGCTCTAGGTCATTTATTGTTGCATGTGAAAATGTAAGATAATACATGCTTTGCTGCTACAACATGAGCTACAAAGTAACTCTATCTCTCTCTCTCTCTCTCTCTCTTTCTCTCTCTCTCTCTCTCTCTCTCTCTCTCTCTCTCGTTCTTGCCATATTTCTTATCTTTTGCCCCAGATTTACCCACCCTGTTGTCTCCCTTTCTGCAGGAGCGACAATCATGTAAATGATGCTGTTGAATAACAATGTAAATGTAGATAGCAGTAGTAATAGAATCAGCTTTACATGTAGAAATAGCTTTAATTGTGGGATCAGATTTGTGGTATTATTGTTTTTATTTTAAGGGAAGTTTTGGAGGAGGGTCTTAAACCTCCCGCAGTGTACGCCTTGTGCACTGACTTGGTATGAAATTTGGCAGTTATCCCTCTTCTCTAGACTTCAGTGGCGTCAATGTGTGTTGTTTAGGAAATACCTGATGGCAGATAAATCTGGAAACTTGCTATCAGTTCTTGCCGAGTATATGTTAAATTCTAAATATTCATTTGCAGTCCAGTGGTGTAATAATATTCTAGAAATGTTGCTAGCTGCAGACATATCTGTGCAAACCCTTTTGGAAAATCCAGACAGAGCAAAAAATAAAGTTGTGCCTACACGATTGGATAGAAACGCAGCAATCGTGTCTGAGGTACAAAGTATATAGAAATAATCCCTTTGTTGAGAAGAAATTTGGTCAATGCGAGCCATATATGCTACGATATCCAAATCCAGTGTTTCGCTCTGCGATAATGCGTTTTCAACTTAATTTGTGGAATACAGGCGAAATATTGGTTACTCGTAAGGCCCTTGATAAATCATTAGACTTTTGCCGATTATGTAAGAACAAGCAAATAAGAGAATCTTTAAGGCATTTGTTTATGACATGTCCAGGTGCTGCAGAAGAACGTGAATTATTCTTATCTAAACATTGTCAATATCAAACGCTTGACTTGATGGGAAAATGGAATGTATTCTTCTCAACAAAGCGGCTTTCAGTTCATATTGCTATTATGAGATTTTTAGATGCAATTTTTGTTAAATTAAGTTGAAACAAAGTGTAACTATGAATTGGTGTACCATTTGTGAATGTAAAATTAATTGTAGTTTTATGTTTTTTTTCTTTAATAATTGTATGTTGTAAAGTTGATTAATTCAGCAACAACAACTAAAAAAACATATTGTTTGTGTTTTTGATGTTTATAGTAGGGATTCTTTGGGGAGCATCTTTTTTCTGGGGGACCCATCTAAAAGAAGGGTGGTAGGGGAGTAAATGGCTATGGGATGGTCACGTGTGGGGTTGCAACAATGGAATACCCCCAAACCTCACCAGTTTACATAAAAATATAACACAATGGGCCATAGGTTGTAAGTGATTTCAACCCGGCACTTCTAACTTATTTTATTCTGAACGATGTACCACTTATATCACGCCCCTCTCTTGGAGCCCCCCGGTCACACTGAACCAGGAATCAGGCTGTTTTACAAAGTTAAAATATTTATTTATACATTCACCATATAATCATGCTATTTTTAATGGGATACAAGAATCACCAATGGGGTGATGTCACACTAAGCAATCTCTTTAATCACAAGAAGTAATAATGAGCAAAAACAATGCAGCACAGCAATAATACTTTGGTGGGTGTGTGTTCAAATAAAATATCAATGTGGTTATTCTTTCCCCCTGCACACCCCTCAACCCCCAATAAGCAATGTAAAGAGATAGGAGGAGAGAGAGCATGTTTCAGGAATGGTAGAATTAAAACAAAATAACAATCCCAATTTCCCCCCAGCAAACACAAGAGAGAAACAGAAATGTTTGGCAAACTGTCAAAATGGTTTTAAAGTTATCTGAGAATGGATTGGTTAGAACACTAAATATGGTATAAATCACTGACATTGTTTAAATTCTAATCGGAGCCGCTTTGTATAGTTATAGACAAACACTAGCAATGATTTGACACTAATAAGCAAGGGGAAAACATAAAAATGAGGTTGGGTACAATCAAAAGCTGTTTTACACGTTATAGAAATTTCCCTAAAACAAAACTTGTAGCAAACTTTTCTGTGTGCGGTAATCGCGATTGCGGTTAAACTACATGGATTTGAGATGCGGTTTTTGGTTCTATGGAAAGCTGAGAATGTAAGCTACACGCAGACGTTTATTTTGTTTCTAGCATAAAATTTGAAAGCGTTATGGACGTTTTCTTGGAGGTCGTTTTTTTTAAATATGTCCAAGAATGGAAAACAGGTAAACACTTTTAAAAGACAAACAGGATTTCTTTACACTAGGGGATGACTATGAAGAAGCAAATACCACACGGAAGAACAACCACTAGATTAGGGTGCCACTGAATCAGGGCGACTGCCTGCTAAGGAGCTTGCCTTCTTCAGATGAAATATATGAGCGCAAAGATATTTAACAATACTAGTACAGAAAGAAATAGTAGGGATACGATAGAGAGTTCAGGCAATTCAAAAAGATTTCTAACAATGCAGTTCTGAATATAAGAGAGGATGGGTTTAGATAGGGATTACTAAGGACAGTACATATGCTAATGAAAGTCCTATACTATGGATACTCACTATATAGGTTTGAACAGAACCGTCAAGAATTCTGGTCCATCAAGATCAGGGATTCTGCTCAGAAATTCTGCTGGGCACACCGGACTGGACAGGCTGCTGGGCACACCGGACTGGACTGGGTCTGCAATGGCTCTGGTCACAGCTATCTGGTCACAGAGCGGCACAACTGGATTGGATCTTTTGATTCTGGTAATAAGTCTTTTAGCAGGAAAGGAGTTACAGCACAGCCCGGCTGTTTCTTTTGTTCCCCTTAGGTGTCTGGGGTAAATTCTGGTTTCTGGAATTTTAAGGCCAAGCTGAGGATGGTTGAGCGATAGAATGGACCTTTCTGTTTGCCAGGTTTCTGGATTCTGGAGCAAGGAAGATGTCAAGTTCTCGAACAGGGTGCTCCGCCAGCAATCGGTTAGTGGGTGAATCTGTGTGTCCTTCTAATTCCTCAGCTGTCTCTTTTTATGCATTTGATAAGGGGGGTGTGTATGCTGGCTTATCCTAAGCGTGCCCCCTAGGTAGGCTATTGGCTAGAGTCTCCCCTCTCCCTTGATTGGAGGAGAAAACAGGGTGTCACCATGATGATGTGGTTTCATGAGTCAGAGAATCCTCCCCTTGCCTTATGAACATAAAATCTACGTTTAGTACAATACATATTTACAATTTTGCAACTTCTGTAACAATAACATATATAGATCACATATTTTGTGCAGCAGATGCTCTTCCAAGCCCCATCACTGTACAATCTTGGGTCTGCTTTTGCCAGAAATTCACTCTTTTTGTCCGGAACACATTGTCCATTTTCGGAGCAAATTTCCACAAAGGTGCACATTGTATATGGTTATGAGCGTGTGTAGTTTCATGCTTTTGACATAAATACATTTGGTGAAAAAACATAATTTCCACTGCTACTTCCCAGAACATAGCACATAGTTCTGGCATCTCTTAAACCGTGCATCCAGAAATCACATTAACAATGCTGTTATTTCTATATTTCTTACAATTTTACACAGTCAATTATCAGTCTTTTAAAAAATGTGCTTTTTGTTCTTGTGAATCCACAAATAGTTGTCTGTCCCCACCTCCTGCTCCTTCTGGCAGCTCAGAAGCAATCTCCGCCCCCTTCCTTCAGTCAGAGACCATTTACGATCCTTCCTAATTAGCATCTCCTTGAGCTGGAGGAAGTCCATTGTCTTCTTCCCACAGAAGCCCAAGTTCTCCTCCCATCCCTTAATCATCACATGGGTGCGAGTTCCTGGTGGAGAGAGAGGGCTGGCCTCTTGGGGGAAGTTGTTATTCTGATTTTGCTTTGTGAGTCAGGCTTAAATTCAATGTCATGTTGTTATTTTTTTTTTTGTTTAAAATAAACTTGCACTTTTTCAAATAAGCAGCTAGAACACTTATTCCAGCTTCTAAACCATGGGACTTACATAGTTACAACCTAGGTTACTCTTGATAACAGGTCACTTAGATTTGAGACATTAGATTTCAATGGTACAAGTTTACAGTATTAATGCAGGCTTTTGAAAACAGTCATTCAGGCGGCTGAGGGTACTGCGCCCAGATCTTGACAGAAAGCACAGGCAGGCACTCTGGCTGTGGATGTTTTTATGACAAATTCAGCTTTCAGGATACTGCAATTTCACAAGAATTTCTTGAACTAAGTGAATTGTGACACCCAGCAAGAATATTGGATGTTTGATGGTGTTTTGTACCGGCATTCTGTAGTTTCAGCAACCAAGAAAAAGATTTGAAGACAAGATTCTGGATTCCTTTCAGCAACACTGCTTTTCATGCCGTCTCCGTTTTTACTTGTGAAACCCAGTGACATGTTTCAGCAGTGAGGTCTCCGTTCCACCAATGACAACATGCATGGCAGATTTGGCACATCTTTTCATGTTGCAAAGTGCAATTTCCATAGGTTTTGGCATGCCCAGGGGTTTTGCGGCCATTTTGATAATTCTGGCACCATCAGCAGACAGTGATGTCGCAGGGAAGAGCATAAGTGGGCTAATACATCCCACAAGGTATCAGTGTATTCATTGAAAATATGCCTTAAATGTTACCTCTACACACTCAATAGTATTTAATCCACAACTGTCTACCTGAGTATTTCATATGTTGTACATCACAACTCCCAATATGGTTCTAGGTTCTTTCCATTTGCCTACCCCGGGAGAAAGTATGAATGCAAACAATGAAGTGCCCACAGCAAGTACTGAGAAATCTAAACTGCATAATACCACTAATACTGCCTGTAGCAACTCCCAGACCGCATTGTGTGCTAGTGCAATGTTTCAGCTGTTGGCACCACATGTGGAAAGGTCATTATGAAACCAGAGGAAAGTACATAGAGCATTGGTAGATCGAAGAAAATGTCCCCTGCAAAGTAACAGATGTAAATGGCAGGCATGTCAGAATAAATATGATGCATTTCATGGTTTAGGACTAGATAAAGTGGAGGACCTTCGCCATCCTGGGCACTCAAATAGTTGGTACTTGGATATGAGTGCAATTGGAAGGCGAACAACTAACGGGAGTTGCTATTTGTGTTCCTTAATACTGCATGACCCTGGGGCGCCCAAGGTTTTAGTTCCACAAGAGGTAACCCTACAAGAAACACATTGTCTCATCCACCTTGCACTATGTAGAATTAAGGGCAGCTTTCAGGTATGCAGCGTCCAGCTAAAACTTCTTGAACCAAATATTTGCACATGTAAGGTGGGCTTGAGTGAGGTTAAGTGCTTGAAGGAACCCTTCCTGGCCATACAAGGAACAAGTTTAGTGGAAAATAAATGGCAAGAATCAACCTTCATGTGCAAAGCTGAAGTACTCTGTGGCTACTCCGAAGAAACATTGGCCTAGGCAAACAAAACATGCGCCCGACATGGACAGAACATGTGACATAACTGACATGGGTTACCGCAATTGAAAAACCAGTGAAAATTCAACAAGAGGATGAGTATGTACTCTGTTTTTACAGTGAAGGGACAATTTCTGTGGGGTCTAACAAACGCTGTAATCAAACATTGCTCATTCCAGACCTCTGAAGAGAAATGGCAGCGCTGAGGGATTACTATTGGGTTTGTGGCAACAAACCGTACTTGCACCTCACATCTTCAGGGAGGGGTATTGTTCACTTGGAACGTTGCATTCGGCCGTATTGGTAGTACCTGAGAGACATCTGAAAGGGGAACAAGTGCCTGATGATTGACAGGCTGCACCCGAGACAACAGAAATAATGCCAACCATGTCACCCCCAGGATTCTGTGTCCTTCCAGAAGAAGAGCGCCATAACCGTCTGATCAGATAGAGAAGAGCCTCAAATTACCTGTCCCAAGATTCCTCTGATCTACTTGCACAGATATCCGACGACTGACTACAAGCTCTTCATTTCTGTAGAGACATTTTTTGCATCTCTCATGCTCAGCATACAAACAAGAGCCAACACCAAGTGGCATCAAATTGTCCCTTGGGAATTGATCCAGTTGGCAAACAACACTGAAGAAGGGTTCGATGTTATCAAGGTGGAATTGTTAGCGCTCAGGTTAATGTCAATGCAGAATAGATATGTTCTCGTCCTCCTCACTACCATGCAGGGCAGGGTTTTCAAAAAGATTGCGAGTTCATGTTGCACATTCGAACCTTCCTCAGATGCCAACAATGGAAATGAAGAAGGAAGCAGGAGGACCACTGAGTGAACCTGGCATCCAGCTGGGTACCATCATGGCTCGGAACGACCGTAACGATGCTGATTCCTATCATCGTGTTCATTTTAGTGATTTCTTTGCGTGTGCCAGTTGGGTCTCCATTGCTGTGCAAAAGCAGTACCTAATAGTGCAATGATGATGGTGACAATTGGGGATAGAAATAATAAAAACGTGCCTCATTCTACACGAGAAGTAGAAATACAAACTGAATCAAATGATGATCCCAAATATCGCATGGTTGCCATATATCATGGTCATGGGGATGAAGTAGACACTCTTTACCACACTACTATTGCACAACCACTGCACCCAGAGAATTACAAGGAAGTATGGGTGGATCTAGCAGGGGATAGAGTGTGTATATATATATATGACTTGCACAGATGAGAAATATGTGCAGCATAGGGAATGTTTGAAAAGCGTATGTAGAGCATGGATGCCCATAAAGGCTACAAAAGCATGGGAAGAAGCTGAAAAAAGGGCAAATGCACGAAGGAATGGAAAGGGTGAATTTGTTACTGTAGCAGTAACGAAAGGGCGGAATGTTGGGATGGAAATAAGTTTGCCAGGAATTTGCCTTACAAAGAGCGCAAGACAGTACCCGGCTCGGCGCTGCATCTATTCATCTCCACAAGCCTGCCATCAGGGCTTCTCACCACCACCCTGACAGGCCGGAGCCACCCATATTTCAGTTAACCGACCCCTAATTCCTAACCTCTCTAAAGGTGCCCACCACAGATCTGAAGCTTGTATAACCGTATATCTCCCCAACAGTAACACATGTCTGCCATAGAACGGGGCACCGGAAGGGTAAATCATAGATCAATCCCAAGGTGGGAGACTTTGGGTGTGGGAACTGCGGTATTAACAAGACCAGAATGCAGAGGTCAATATTACTGTATTTTATCCACCCCTCTTCCTGGGACCACCTTCCTGTATTGCCAAGGTGCCAGCCATAACTGATGAATAACTCGTTTCTTTTGTTTAGCTTAGATTAGATATGTTACACATATTGGCCGAAATGACCTTCACCACGAGGATGAGCCCATCTAACCCACGGGCACCAGGATCAATGGGGAAACAGCAGCCAATTAGCGCCTGGCATCCCCTATGGATCAGGCTCATGTATATGTGATCACGAAACAGCTGTGTGGATTTTCACCCTATGTAATGATGTCATACATGACATCTTTGCTCGTGTAATTTGGGGCAGAGTGCTCTCAAGCAGCAGAGTTCTTTGCTGGCATTTATATTTTGTACGATTAAACCTTGTTATTCTTGCAAAGCTTTCTCTTGGCCTTTTTCCCTAGCAGAGTATATTCTTTCTCAGTGTACGTACAGGTGTGTGTACTTTCACCTAACTGTGCAATCACATGCTATAACCCCCAAAAACCCTCCCTGATAACACACACAACACCAAAAGACCCTAAATAAACCCACAGGGTAACAAATTGTCCACCCTTATTATCACCTCTCCTTCACCCCTTAACCTGGCCCACAACAATTATCCTGGTTAAAATAAAATTGCTCCCTGCTAATTTATTAATATAATTTAAATCCTTAATTCGGACCCCCCAACGCGTTCCGGCCTCTTCAGACAACAACATTGTGAAATCCACCTTCACCACACTGCCACCTATTGGCCAAACCGCAACACTGCACACCCTTCTTGCTGTGGATCCAAGCGTGAAGGTCCTGCCAAAATGTTGAAACCTCAATAAGATAGTGCTTAATTGTAAAACAAATACCTAACAAGTCTGCCCTCCCTCCCTGCCCACAAAACGATGCTAAAAGAAAGCTCCTTCACATATAGAAGAGAACGTGAAGACCCTATGATGCGCACCACACTGCCCCTTCTGAGCACAACTGGATCAGGAGCTCCCAAACAAGGAGGCCCTACAATACGGTGCTGCCCACCCAGTAACCTAACCCTAAAAACCCCCACACCCCCACACCCAAGCACCAACAAAAGGAAACACAGGTGAAGCCCGAGCAGGCAGGAGCGGCTCCAACAGAAAACCCCCAGAGAAAACCGAAAGTGAAAGAGAAACAGCAACACTCTCTGTATTTGTTTTTTTTATATCCTGCCCCAAACCAAAACACCATTGCCTTCCCCTAGAAATCCCTCAACGCTTCCGACCTAACCCCAACTCCCACCACACGGCCAAAGCAGGGAAGGGCCTGGAGCTGTGACCAACGCTACGTCTCCAACCGTCGCTTGCACCCAAACCTTCCCTGCCCCCATATACACCCCCAGAACGGTGCTAAATGCGCAGGTCAGCTCGCTGGCCTGTGCAGTGCCCTGAAACCACCACGGGGGGAAACCCGAGCGCGTTTTCTCTGTGGCCCCCTTTTAACTGCACAATTGATTCTACAGCATATTGTGTCACAATTGTATAGCTCAGAGAGTTTAAATCTTATGTCTTCTTTCTATTCCTGCTGCAAAGTGTGCCGTAAAATGTGTTATTTCGACCTGGGGATGGGTACGGCCCCCTTCCGTCACTCAGTGTGGGAATCTCTGCCCCATAACAAAAATCAAAGCTGCCCCCCATTAATATATGCACAATAACTGAATATATCTTAACATGACATAACATGGCCATGGTAGTTGCCGTGCAGTTATGGTTAAGTTGCTGTTTCCATAGGAAGAGCACTTTTTGGGCGGTGTATAACTCTGCTCCCCGTGGACGAATCCTCACCGAACTTAGCAAAAAAAGTATATGGGCCACTCCGAATTAACTTGCAAAGTTTGGTGAAGTTTCGTCTAGGGGGGAAAAGTTGTAGGGGGGTCCGAAAACTTCTTTTTTCCCCATAGACATAATGGCAAACAAATTTGCACAAGCCTACACCCTAAACTGCTGGACGGATTTTCACCAGATTTGCAGCAGGACCGGTTGCTTGGTCCCGAAAGCGTGCTTTTGTTAATTTGGTGTAAATCCGTCCAGTAGTTTTTTTTAAAATGACCAAACATAAAGCAAACAAATGAGTGATATCTATGTCTGCTCCGCAGACACACTCGCTCCGGGGACACACACATACTTCCCTGTTCGCTCCGCGGACAAAATACCGATTGGCTAAGGGGCTCCTGTCATGACCGCGGACACGCGACATCTCTGCCGATTGGCTGCAGTGAGACGCGTTCTGCGTCAGATTGTTTGGATGAGCCCGACATCTTAGATCCGCCGACAGCGCAGCAGCCACCAGCAGGCAACATGCTTTTTCGAAAACTATGTTGTTGTGTCAGAGTGCTTGGGGAGGTTCAGACAGTAAGAGATGGGTGAAAAACTGTATTTGTTCAGGCGGTAGGTGTTAATGATGTGTTCCCTATGCCCGCCTTGTTTGGGATGTTTGTAAGTACAGAAAATGAGGGGTCTCATAAGGGTAGTATTTCAGTTTGTGCTGTGCGCAGGCAACCTTAAACTGTTCTAACGAAACGTGTGGTGTTAGCGAACATTGAAATTGAGTACATGCTGTAATTACATTATTTTTTCCCTATGAGTGTGCTATTCATTTGTACGCCTCCATGGGTGTGACACGCTGCAGTGGTTGTGGCCAGGGCGTACATCCATGGGTGTGACATGCTGCGGTGGTTGTGGCCAGGGCATACAGCCATGGGTGTGACATGCTGCAGTGGTTGTGGCCAGGGCGTAGAGTCTTGGATGCATGGCCATAGGCCGTAGGCCGAAAAGGCCATACTTCCAAGACTGTACGCCCTGGCCACTACCACCGCCACATGTCGCAGCAATGGATACACCTGTAGTATTGCTTATCGATCAGATGGTTGTGGGGAGTGTGTAGAGTCTTGGCCACTGGAGGTATAAGCCACTGCACTCACACACACACTGTAATATCTGGGGACATACAGCTAGGAGTGTAGCCTCTGGCCACAACCACTGAAGCATACCACAATTATAGATACACCCGTACTACCGGACATGACTCAGGTGGTTGTGGGGAGGGCCTGCAGTCTTGGGTGCATGTTGGTTGTGGGCAGGTTTCCTGCTACCGAATTCATACGGTAAAGTGGAAGTTGGTGCTCAATGTACGGCGAGCAATGCCTGCATCTGTGTTGTAATGTTTTCAGATTAATATTGAAGTCGGACTGGCGTCCTATGTTTTGAAATCTTAAGCGGCCACCTGCAGTCTTTGATGGGGATTTTCATATGTTGTTGCAAAGTGAGAATATTTGTGCCTTCTGAGTGAAGGTCAGTTCATTTGCTTTTTTGGTTGCAAGCTCAGTAGGCCAAGGCATTCAAGTGAATTTGTAAGGGGCTATTGTTTTTTGACCTTGAGCGAAAGTGAAACTTTAAAAGCTATGCAAGGAATCAAAGTTTGAAAAAAAAATACTATTTGATAAGGTTATAGTTTAAAAACGCTTGTAAGGAACATGAAAAATCAGTTCATGAATATTCTTTGATGCAAACAGTTTGCTGTGTGACTTTGCCAAAAATAATGGAGGCTGTGAAGATGATGTAAGTTTAATGTTGACGACTGTACACTAATTGTGACAATGTAACTGAAGTATTATATTTTTGCAGAGTTGTAATTTTCCTCCAATACCAGAGAGTGTACATTGTTCGTGTTTGCAAACTAAGCCTAGAGTCACCGTTGGTGAACGTTATTTCTTTTTCTTTGAAATGTTCTTTTGGTCTTGTTACAGTTTGCACGTTCTTTTGGTCTTGTGTAACATTACAACATGTCATTTTTTCTTGCTTGTCCATTCATCCTGTATCCATAACCGAATTACCATGTCACAGTGTAGTTGTCCTTTTTTTAACCCTTACGGCGAGTGCTGTTTATCTGCGTTTGTAGGGTGTCATTATATGTCCCCATGGTGAACTCTAATACTTATTTAAAATGTCATGTTTGGCCACTTACATTTGTGTAGTATTTTCCACAATATTTGTGTCTGTTTTGGAAATTTTTCCTAAAGGTTGGGTATTAACACACATTTTGTCTTACGTTTTCTGCATAGGCATATTTTGCTGTACTGTGAGTGCCACGGTTTCCAGATGCCGAGTGACGGCTTCTTTCCACGCCAGATGCAACTGCTGGTGACCGGGTGCCTGTCCATTATAATGTTATGAGATGACAGGCCAGGGCCGCTCTGTCCCTACGCTGAACTAGCGACAAGGAGCGACTTATTATCATTTATGGTGGTGTAAAGCAACGGTGATGCCGCCGTGTTGGAAATACCTGTGCAACCAAATGGAGTGCTTCAACAGAAGTCTGTTAATCTCTGACTAATTTGGACTAATTTGTGATGTCATCTTTGATTTCCTGGGTGTTAGTCTTAGCAGTGCACGGTGGTGGCGGGAGTTATGGTTGCTTAGCTTACCATAACATGTGATGTCATCAGTGATGTTATTAATGACATTTGTGATGCCATCTTTCATGTCCTGGGCGTTAGTGTTAGCAGAGGACAGTGGTGCGGGCAGTTATGGTCGATTAGCCTACCATAACTGGCGAATTTCAGGGTTTTTTCAGTTTTACTTTGAACCATAATGGCACGTTTGAAAAGTTTTTTTAGTGAAGTGCACAGGTTTTTGGTAGGGCAACTTAACCATACGTCCCCTTAACAAAGTTTTTTTTAGTGAATATGTATATACATATATATATACATTTAGTTTAATTGATCTTTCCCTTCAGAAGAAAGTGCACACGAAAAAATAGTATTTGTCTTTCAAAAAAAGTATTCGACACTGGAAAAATAACATGAGAGGGAAGAATTTCTAATAACTATGCTGGGAAAGTATAAAATAGCACCTTTTAAACCCAACAATTTATAATTAAATATTCCAAGGAAAACAAAATCCAGACAGGAGACATGTGCTTTGATGACACTTGCCCTCTCATCCCCAAGTTTGTTTTATAACAATATTCTGTTTTATAAACAGAACTTGAAAAGTACAGAAACCATAGTAAAGTAATCACACAGATATATAAACCCTTATAGAAATATGCTAGGCCAAACATTTACAATTCGCATTATTCCCCCCACATTCAGTGGAAGACTGAAAACACCAGCATGCAATACAGCATAAGGGAAAAAAATGACCTGTGTACATAGCTTTTGACAATAAAAGTCAGTGTTGAAGAATTAGCAAGCAGGCCGTGCTTTCATTTTCCCTTGAAAGAGCTTGGAAGCAATGCCAGGTAGAGGTTATCAGGCAAAGAGGCCTGGCAGTGGGCCTTGAGATAACAGCAGTGGGAAGATAGCCCTGGATACGGCAGGGAGTGGTGCAACTTTCGAGGACGCTGTCTTGGGTTTATGGTGTAATAAAATCAAAAGTGTTCTGCAAGCTTCAGAAAATTCACGCAGCCAGCGTGTGAGCACATCAGAAGGACAAAGGCTTCGGTCATGGGGTTTTGGTGGGAAGAAGGCTTCTGGGGCTTGACAAGTTCCTAGCCCTTCTGCACTCACACTAAGCGTACCTACTTGCAGACTCGAGTATCTTACCCTTTTCCTGTCTTACGTACTTACATTTAGTATTCTTTTACGTTCTGAACCTATGCAAAATATTGGGCATGTGAACATGCCATTACTGTGCTGATAATAGAAAAAACTAGGGCTCCTGGGTAGGACCTGATCTACCCAGGTAGGTTTGTAGCTATATACTAAAGTGATCGGAGTGGCTGAACTCGCATAAATTCATCACATTAACACTCCATGAGGAGTGGTTGCCCTAACAGCATTTAAGAACATTGCTGTGCTGAGCCTTTTAAGGGAGAGGTTGGGAAACTGTAAAGTTATTGAGCGGAGGCAGGGCCAGTGCCGGAGGACCATTTGCTGCCAGCCCGGCTCCTGCAGGATGGGGCTTAGGTGCCATTGCAAGCCCACCTGTCCCACCCCCTAGGCCCTTGTAGGAGATATAACATGCTTTACGTCCTGCTTGCGTGGTATTACTTTGCTGTGTGCCATATGCTGACTCCCTGCAGCCCGCGCACGCATACTCACACACTGTGGGAACTCTGAAACCTTACTCGGAGGTCCCATGTGAAGGCTACTCCTAATGTAAATGCAGTCTCACAAGTCAGCCCCTACCATTTAGGGTTGCCGAGGGTGCATGCACGGGGCTGGGGCAGGATGTGGACCTGCGTATTGTGTTTTATTATCTGCTCAGAGAGGGCTAAACTATACTCCGGCAGCTCGGTTTGTTTATAAGAGCCAATTTTCCAAAATGTTGTGCTGGACAGCTTCCAGGACTCGTAGATACAATCCTGTAAAGGTCAACTTTTCAAAGGGAGGGTGACAGGACAGGTCGTTAGCACACCGCCACTCAAACAAATGTTTTGTTTACAACTCTGCCCCATTTAAAACGAGGATGTAAGACTTTCCATACAGGCTATTTCTAACTTAACAAATGGAAGTTAAATAGGAACTAGGGTATGATCCATTCTCAAATAATACGCCAGCCTTGATACTGTAAATTACTTTTCAGCTGTGCCTCTTCTGAGGTTGGTACATTGAATACCAATACATTGGGTGATAGTGAAACCTATTGTGACAAGCTTTCAATTCAAGAGGAATTTGACAAAACTTGACACTCTTGAAAGATCAAACTGGGTTTACATAAATTGAAAATTACTGTTTATACCGTACCTGATAATCTCAGTTGCTAAGGTGGAATGATTGACTGGTGACGATCTGAAAGGTTTCTACTAAGACTGGAATTAAGCCATTACATGTTTTGTAGTAGACTCGAGTTGCCCAGTGTGTTCAACACACCATTGAAATCAAGTAGGATGAGGGCGTCACAATTCCACGATAACAAGGCAAAACAGACAGCACGGTGTTGGAAGGATTTGATGAATCATAGCATCTGGTTTGCCTCTGGGCACCACTCACTTTTTCTTTTTGCTGTCCTCACATGTCACAATAGCTAAGGAACACTTTGGATTACAGCATATCAGAAAAGCCACAGTGCCGAAATATGCAAGAACTTCTGAGTACCTTCTAAGCCTTCCACCTTTGCATCCTGGAAGTGGTCTTATTTCAATAGAATGGAGGAATAGACATGTTAATGTTTTTGTAATGGTTGACAGTTGAACCGTAGACATGCTTGGTCCAACCATTAAAATCCATCAATGGCCTCTTTTATGCTACTGACAGTGTTTGAACTGAAGTCAAAAACATCATATGACTGAGACCTAAAAAAAGATATGGATGGTACAATATCGTTAATGACAAAAAAGGCACATGAGACCAGTTGTACTTTTCCTACTTACATTTGAAAGGTGCATAATGCAATATATTACTCAAAAATGTGAGTTAGGCTTTATCAATCTCTGTAAATTAATGACACCTACCATTCGCCCTGCTAGCCCATGTCATTTAGGTAGATGAATTACCTAAACATGCCATGTATATGTATATATATTACACGGCCCGCAGTAGCGGCCGTGTAGTTATGGTTAAGTTGATAAACCCATAGGAAGACCACTTTTTTTGGCAGCTTATAACTCGCTCTCCCTGGAGGAATCCTCACCTCACCAAACTTTGCAAAAAAAGTATGTGGCTCGCTCTGAATTTTTTCGGAAGGTTTGGTGAGGTTTTGTGCAGATGTAATTAAAAAAATTAGTGAGATCTGGCTCTGCGGACCCATTTCCCTGTTCGCTATGTGGACAGAAGTTTCATTGGCTTGGAGTACACTGTGAGGTCTGCAAACTTTCGACGAAGCCGGTGGTTGGCTGGAGGGAAGCGTGGTGAGCGTCAACATTTCTGGGAAACGCCGCTATGGTGTATCGGAGGACAGTGTGGTGCCGAAAGGGACTGATAAATGTAATGTACGGCATCTGGTGGTGGGAAGAAGGGATGGAAAGGGCGGGGGAGAGACTAGTGGTTTATCTGAGATGTGTGATTATTAGGTGGACGAAGGCGGTGGTGTGCCTCCAGAATATGTGCGCACTGTGCCAATTTGCTGGTCCCTGCACAGGCGACTACCATGTGTGCTGATCGCAGGTAGCCTTAGTTACGGCATCATAGCTTGCGCGACCTCTTACTGGGGTGACTGGTGGAAGCTGATTTGCAGAAGGGGAGTGCATTCGAAAACATATATTACGACATGTGGTGGTGTACAGAAGGGAAGGAAAGGGTGGGAGAGTGAGAAGTGATTCATCTGAGATATGTAAATAGGTGGACGAAGACGTTGTTGTGATGCAGTATCCGTCTGTACAGGGCCAATCAGCGGGTCTCTGCACAGGCCACTACCATATGTGCTGAATGCAGGCAGGCTTCGGTACGGCATGACAGCTGGTGCGGAGACCTCTTTCAGTGGTGATTGGTGGGAGCTCAATTGCAGAAGGAGAGTGCATTGCACATGACATGCACATTGTAAGATAGCTTTTACTCCGGTATGTTGCATGTGGTTAGGCCATAGCTCATTCGATGTACGGATGGAGGCTTTGCACCGACCACTATGTGTCGTGGTTGTAATTAGGTTTGACATTGTTGCCTTCTCTATGTGTGGCTCGTCAGCATTGCATACATTGTTGATTCCATGTGTGTGGTGCTTGTTAGCAAATGCCACAGTGTTCACTCCATGGCTGCAGCTAATGGAGTGAACAGTTCTGCAGTGTGTGCACTGAGTGCAGTGTTGAAATACTGTCAGTATAGAAACAGGTAGGGTTGAAGTGCATCTTCTATGTACATGGATACTGCAGTGTGTGAAGTGGGTGCAATACTCAAATAGTGGATAGGGGTGAACCGCATATTTCATAGGATTGTGTAGTGTCCATTGCGCAGAGTGCTGACTACTATACTGCACTATGAGGTATTGCTTTTGTGTACTGAATAGAGTGCTTGGAGCAGGGCCACTGTTGCAGACATTTTTTTGGCTTGGTTGGCAGTAACGCCATACTGTGTGAATGAAAGTAGGTATGGGTGCCGGAGGCTGCATATTTCAATGCATAACTGTATTAAGGTGAGGAGGCTGCGCAGCAGTGGCGGTGGCTGTGGTAAGTGTGTGGAGTGTGGTACTTGGGCACATGTTTCCATGCATCGCTGTATTACATTGCGGTGGGTGTGGGCAAGGCCTAGGCTATTAGGTGCATGGCCAAAGTCCATATGCCATAGGCCACAAACCCAATAGTCTAGGCCTTGGCCACACCCACCACAACAATGCAGTTTAGACTGCATCTGTCAGAGGGTGCTCACGTTTACGGAATGGTTGTGGAGTACAGTTTACTCTTCATGGAGCACGAGAAGTGCGCTGACATGCATATATTGTTGCTTCAATGGGTGCGGTTATTGTTAGAACATCCTACGTTTTTTGGCGTATGGCTTGAGATTGTGCACTGAAAGGTCCTGCAGTGTACCCACTGGGCACAGTGTTGGAACACTGTCAGTATAGAAGAGGGAAGGTTTGAAGTGAATGTTCTATGTGCTTGGATATTCTGGTTTGTGTATCTTCCTGGGAGTAGGCCCAATGTTGTGAAGATTGCATTGTCTGGTTGGCAGTGACACAATACTTTGTGAATGGAAGTGGGTAGGGTTGGTGGAGGCAGTGGTGTGCTTGTGGACTCTGCTAACAGTTACATGTTTCCATGCATCACTGTTTATGGTGCTGGGGTTGGATAGAAGTGCTGCTCGCTATGTTACATTTGTGCATTGTGGTTTCTGGCCACATGTTTGCTTGCATGGGTCCATTATGTTGTGCTGGGTGTGGGCAAGCAGTAGACTCTGGTGTGCATGGTCAAAGTCGTGCTAGGGTGCCGCTCTGGATGATTTTGCATGCTGTCATCGTGGATTGTTTTCCAGATCTTTGTACTGAAGGTGCTTTGGAAGCACGCGCAACATATACTCAGAGTGTTGAACAGTAAATTTGGAGTGCTGTACAGAAATGATAGTGTATGCTGCAGAGTTATTGGCTGTGACTGTTGCATGCATGTGTGATTATTTCACAGTACTCAATGAGGGAGTGCTGGAAGAAGAACAGTGGAGAGGAGAGAAGGACTGTCCATACTTCACTGGGGTGTAGCCCTTGCTGTAGCTGGGAAAGTGCATGTGCCACATCCTGCCATTCTCAGCATGGTGGGCATGCACATAGAACTGTGGGGATTATGGAATCAGGTGTCAAGGGTGTGGTTCACAGGAAGGGGTGGTTCTACTTTTTCACAACACTCTCTGTGTAATGAGGTTGGTAGAGATGGAGAGATGCAGTGCTGCTCGTGGGTGATACATTTGTACAAGATCTGCACAAGTATGCCGTGAAAAGAGGCGTTGCTGCTATTTTCGGTTGGAAGGAGTGAACGCTTTGTGGGCCAGTCTTTATGCATGCAGTTTTGGCGGGATGGTTCGTCTTTGCATATATATCGCCTCTATCGTTACTGGTCAAGTTGTCGTGGTGCATTATGGATTTCTACATTTGGGTTATATGTCACGTGGACGGTTGCTCCGTCACCTGAAGAAGTTGATGAATGCAGTGATGCAGATTTTTCCCACTGCCAAAGTCGTTTTCTCAACCATTCCACCAAGAGAAGTATGGAACCATGCCGGTGTAATTTGTCCCCAGCCAGAGCTCGGAAGTTGTCTTATAAACAGAAGCATGTCTGTATTCATGTGCACTGATGGAATGTTCTCCACCCACTATGAGACCATGATGTTGCAAAATATACACTGCTTCCATGCAAATGGCATTTCTTTGAATGCCATTGGCAAAACTATTTTCTTTTACACTGTGCAAGAAGCGTTGACCATAATTCGGTAACAATTGAAGGAGGAGAAACAAAAAGAAACTCATACAAAGAGAAAAAACAAAAACAGTTGTTTGCAAGCACTTACAAAAACACATTACAATATAAAAATAAATAAAAAGAGACCAAAACATTTCAGAGGGACTATGAAAAACTCAATCCCCTACCCTGCTTCACAACTCCCCCAATCCCTTCCTAGCAGGAAAACTCAGCGGATTCCACTGTAGTTTTAGGATTACCTGTACCACATCTTGCCATTTTCAGGATGGGAGCCATGGAAATGGGACTGTGGAGGCTACGGCATTGTGCAATAAGGTTTGTGGTTGTGGTGTGTGTGCAATAACTGTGGCAGAAGGTCTCTTTGCACAAAGAAGTGCCGAAGGCTATGGTTGAAGTGTGTAAGGTAAGGGCCAGGCATCCTGTTTGTATGCATGCACTGTATGTACTTGCGTGAAGTTGGTAACATGCATTTAATGCTGCTTTTGTCCAATTTTTGGAAAGTATGTAGTAAGTGGGGTACTGTGGGAAAGAAAAAACAGTAAAGTGTACAAGATAAGTGGCAGGCATCCTGCTGGTATGAATGCAATGCGTTTATGGTATTATATGATGTGAAATTGTATGATATGCCATTTATAATGAGCTTATAGACAAGCTTTGCAAGGCGCGACGAGGCAAGGGAGGGGAAACAGAGGGGATACAGGGACAACTAACCTACTAGGCCAGGTGTCACTCTTATTGCCCAAGTGCATGGATAGGCGGAGAGGAACGTGCAGGACATGGAAAGAAGTTCAAATGACAATAAGTCAAAATATGGCCCGATTGTGCCCAGTGCAAGGATAAGTGCAGACATCAGGTGGTAGTGGAATTGTTTGCGATACAGAAAACAGTACCCAAGTGCGTGTTTTGCCAGAAAGGCTGTGCAGGGGTGCTACTGGTGGGGGGAGGTGGTCTGGGCCTGACATCAGAGAGTGGCCAACTAACTAGTGGAGAATAAGTTGCAGCCATGACGTCAGCCGGGAAGTAGAGGAGAAAAAGCAGACACAAAGAGAAAGGCTTTGAGAAGCTTCCGTAATGGCAATGGTTTTCTTCAAGTTTCAGGGAGGGAATCCCTAGCCGAAGAAAGAGATCTATCACCAACTGGTTGCTTGTAGAAGCGACTGACCCTGAGGGAGTTGGGGGCGGATGAGAGAATTTTAGGAAGTGAGAGTTGAAGGTACTGAGGTTCCAGGGCCCAGTAGACCATGTTCATGATGCAGAGGGTTTTCTCCTTATTCATCGCAGCCACTGGAAGCTATTGCAGACATTCCAGTCCAGGAAAGATACGATCCCTGGGCTTGAGGCCAAGGACAAGTTACAGAGTCCTCTTCTGGATGAGTTGCAGAGGGCGGAAAGTAGAAGTGGGCAGATTTAAAAAGAGGCTGTTGCAATAGTCCAACCTAGAGAGAACCACAGCAGTGTAGACAGTGACCTTTTGGGAACTTGCTTTAGGTTGGTAAGATACATTCAGTGCTGGTATGGGTGCCTTATTTTTGCGATTTATGTAGGTGATGGGTTAGTGGGGAAAACTATTTGTAGCATTGTCGGAAGGAAAGAAGAGAGTTTCTGTTTCGATATTACAATGTATGTTTGTTTGTTTGTTTGTTGTATTACTTATATTGGTATGATATGGGTAAATGACAACGTTGCAAGCACATACCATTGAAGTGCCACTTGATGGTAGGGCATGGGAGAAAAAACAGTATGCTTTTGAAGAGTGTAATGGACGCTCAGTGGCAGATACCGTGCACAGATGCACTTACAAAAGAGTTGTAAACATACTGCAAAAAAAGTATTCATACCTCTATTTTGTGGTGATGGGTGCTCATGTGAATGAATGTGCATGCACAAATCTTGCAATCTTTTACTGAACTTTCTACTGGTCGTGCTTTCGAATGACAAGACACTTGCAGGCTGAATTTATAACGGTTCATATGAAGTGTTGTGCAGAGCTGACAGTGTTAGATGCTAATGTCTTGGATGGCATTGGTGGATGCGTGTGTGACTATTAACCCGTACCGAATGATGTAGTGGTGGACAAAAAATATTGGAAAAATACTGGAAAGGGAAGAAGGACTGCTCCTGGGGTGCAGCCCTCGCGGTACTTCGGGAAGTGCACGTGCCACATTCTGCGCTTCTCACCATGCTGGCCAATGGAAATAGGACTGTGGGGATTATACAATCAGGTTCCGAGGTGTGGTTCACAGAAAGGAGCTGTCAAACTGTTTTACAGTAGTCTGCGTAGTGAGGCTGGCTAACATGGAGAAACGCATTGTGTTGACTTTGGGTGATGCCTTTGTGATAGATCTGCACAAGTATGCCCTGGAAAGACACTTTGATGGCAATTTTGGTTTTGAAAGCGTGGATGCATTGTGGTGTGCTGTCTATGACCGCAGTTTCATTGATATGCATGCACTTTGCAGAGACCTGGCACTTTTGCAACAGGCGATGTTGTCGTCATGCACTACGGCGGCATGAATTTGGGTTACTTGGCATGTTTAGGTTTTTTACGTCAAGTGAAGAGGTTGCTGAATGTAGTGAAGAGGCTTTTTCCCACTGCCAAGGTGCTTTTCTCATCCATAACACCAAGAAGAGTATGGGAAAATGTTCCTGGATGTTGTTCCGAGCCAGAGGTTGGAAGGTGTCTCATCAACAGAAGCATGTATACTGTTTTGTCCAATGATGGGATGTTCTTCTGCAGCAATAACCTCATTAGTTGTGGAAATGCTGTGTTTTTCCAAGCAAATGACATTTCGTTGTTGCCCATTGGCCATGCTGTTTTGTTTGCCCTTCTACAGGATGCGGTGAAGAGTTTACTGTAAGAATGTGAGCACAAGAAAATACAACGTCAAATAAAAACCGAAAAAAGATGTTTCAATAGAAGCACCTAAAAAACGAAAAAAAGAATGAAAACAAACTCCCCTACCCTGGTTGCAATTTATCCCCCCCACACCCACAGGCTGCATGCAAACAAACTCCCCTACCCTGGTTGCAATTTATTCCCCCACACCCACACGCTGCATGCAATCCACATCTGGGGATTTTGAGGCTGGCCATGGAAATGGGACTGTGGAGCATGAGGTATTGCGCAATACCAGTTCTCGGTGTGGTGTGTACACAGAGGACGGTTGTACAGACCTGATACTGTTACATGGTGAGCTCTTCAATGTGATTGGTGGATGCGTGTGGAACATTCTAACAGTACCCAATGATGGTGTGCTGGAAAGAAGAAAGTGGATAGGGAAGACGGAATGTTTCTGCTTTAGGTTCCATGTCACTTCATTGCCTGCCTGTTCATCCCCAGGCTTTTTAACTTTCACATTCCATCGAATGTGCTAATCATTTTCTTTTTTTTTTTTGGGTGGTACCCTCCCAAGCCCCCCTCCTACACTTATTTTTTTGCTACTGCCCACCGGCCCAAACCCTTATCTGCCCTTTCCCACCCCCCCTAAAAAATTCGATGAGCACATTCGATGGAATGTGCACGTTAAAAACCCTCGGGATGAACAGGCAGGCGATGAAAGGACGTCATACCCTGCTTTACTGGGCACGGCCCTCGCTGTACTTGGGGAAACACACGCGTACTGAGCCAGGCTGACATGGATGCCATTGCTTTCAAAGGCAATGTAACACTGCAGTTTCAGTCCACCATCACTTACAGGGCAAACCTATGTGGCCTGCTACTCTGTTCTGAAAAGCCACAAACAGATTGCAGAGCAGCTCTGGAGTTTGGCCTTTTGTAGGGCTGCTGTGGAGAACTTGCACCCAGAAAACCAACCTGCATTGTTCAAAAACATATATACATGTGCACCGGCACAATGTGGTGTGTTGTCAGCGTGTTCTTTCAAAAAAACACTACGTACATTGCACAACACTGTACTTTTCTACTGTCCGAGATCGTGTCCCCGGCATAATGGCCCACACGCAGCGTGGATGCGGTCGCATGGTGATGTCGCCACTGTTCTCCCTTGGGACGGCTGTCCGCAGGGCGCGTTTTGGGTAGCATATGTTGTGCACATGTGCATAGGGGTGCTATGCATACCTTTGCCACTTGTCTACTAATTAATAGTGCGACACAAGTGTGCCAATATTTTGGGAGATGCAGGGTGTTTATAGGGTATAGCAGGTGGGATTTTTAACTGTATCGCTACCTGTAGTTCGTGGGTGGGCGGCACAACCATGTTAATGTGCATTCGCTTATGGTGCACAGTGGCGGTGTCACCCGGACACAGATGAACAGATACACACGTGTGTACTTGCACAACGAACAAACGTCTGCTCCCACACGTAATTATAGATGGTGTACAACATGCGGCTCATGCTGGCGTCTTATGAATGCCTCCATTGGCATTGCCGATAGGCCGGGCAGGTGCGGTGTCTGTAGGACACCTATCTTTTGCTTAATTGCAATCATTCCAACGAGGACTATTCGCTACTGAGTAATAACGGCATTTCAAAAAGAAAAAAAGCAATACCACATGTAAGGCTGTAAAATACCACCCTTACCGGCATGGTGCTATTAAAGTGTCCGCCTAGGCAAGAGGCCGCTAATTGCGGGCCATTACGAGTACACGGACACGAGCATAGCGCCATGCCGGTAATGACCCTACCGCCATGCCACTAAAGACCCTGAAAAGACCCTTAGCGGCACCGATGAAATCGCTGATAGCACTTCCGAGCTCCAGAAACACGGAATTAGCGGTGACCGCTATTAGCGGTCACTGTAAAATTGCAGAACCGGAAATAGCGTCATCGCACAGGAACGAGAAAGAGCACGGTGGCCATCTTTAAAAACACAATCCATTGCTATCCTCTGCCCCCAGGACCTGCATCCACACCAGTGCCATACCAAACCATCCAGGAAGCCCTGACAATGCCCAAGGCAATCAAAAAAGGAGCGGATCGGCAGCAGAAGGAGAAATTTACCAATGAGGAGCTCATCATGCTCACGGACACGCTTGCTGCCAATGCGGATGTGGTCTTTGCAAATGAGATGCGGCATGAGACCCTCATTTAAATAAAGGCCATCTGGGCAGAGGTGGCCCAAAAAGTCAGTGCGGTGGGCACCACTACCTGCACTGTGAAACATTGCAGGAAGCGGTGGCACGATCTCCGCCTCCGTGCCCGCAGCATACTGTCTGCCAATCGGAACCTGGCCATGGCCACAGGAGGTGGTGGAGATTCACTGATCAAACTGAGGGAGTGGGAGGAGACCTGCGCGAGCACCATATGTGTTAAATCCATAGAGGGAGTCGGCGACATGGAGGGTGGTGCGCCCATAACATCAGATGGAGGTGAGTGTCCACATAAAAGAATGCACTGTGAAAGGTGAGGTGCCCCCCAAATGTGAGCCGTAAATCAGCTCATGGATGCGGCCACAAACATACATGCACACAACCCTGTCCATGTGAGTGTCACACCCCAACACACACACATGCACGCATCACCACAGACACGTGCCACCCAGACCCGTGCATGAATGACCCACCCGACAGTCCCATGACCTGAATGCCCACTAATGAAGTCCCAATGCATAGAACAGCATGATGAACAACATCTGCATGAAGCACGTTGACCCATCACCAATGCCATCCCCCTCTTTGTCCCCCACAGGTTCACAGACTGACAGCGATGAGCAGGACACTGCGACCCAGGCTCCCCTTGCCAAGAAACAAGCCAGGGCAAAGGACCCAGGGAAACCCGCAAGCACATCAAGGGGCACAGGGAGGAGTGCGCTCCTGCAGAGTGGCAAACACAGCAAGCCACCCACGTCACCCACGTCACCCACTCCAGTGAACCCCCAACGCAGGAACCACCCACAGAGGGGCCACTGTTTGCTTCCAACAGTTCAATTGGCGAGGCTGCAGCCACCGAACCGCTGTCCTGATGTGGAGGACACCTGTGACTTGGACATGCAAGAGCACACCCCCAACCCCCACCAATCCAGAGAAGCAAGCCCAAGGCCAACATCACAAACCAGCAGCCATGCCCAGTCTGGCGATGAAAATGTGCCAGGGTGCTGGAGCCCACAGGTGTCCTCACCTGTTGCCCTAACCATAGATCAAGGCGAGGCACACACCCCACGAGCAGGACACAGTGGCCATGACATGGCCACCATCGGACAGCGGCAGGAGGAGATAACAGCGCTGGTTGGCCAGCATGTTGATGAGGCAGCCCGTCTGATGGAGGAGTTTAGGGAGAATGCAAGGGAGACGAGACAGGGGCCCTCATTACGACCCTGGCAGAGAGGGGTTTACGCCAGCGTAATGCATGGCGTACCTCTCCGCCAGATTACGACTTTCCGTAGCGCCATGGTGATTTTTACGCCCGGATTTTCCGGGAGGAAAAATCCATGGCGCTACGGGACCTCTTGTTAATTACGCCACCGTAATTTACGGTGGCGTAATTAACGCCTTCCCCACTCCCATTATGCCCTATGGGGCAAAAATGGGAATGGGGAAGGGTAAATGGGGATTGGGGACTAACCGCCCCGCCAAGGTCGGAATGGGGCGGTAAGTCCGCCAACCCCGATGGCGGAGTTGGCAGCTCTGCGCCATGGACCATGGTGCAAATTGCACCATGGATCTCCGCCAGGGTCGTAATGAGGGCCAGGGCATGGAAGCCTGCACCAACAGGCTCTGTGAGGAGATGGCACAACTGAGGCAGGTCCTCACCCGCATAGCGGACGCTATGGACAGACAGCATCCCCCACCACCACAAGAACAACCATGCACCTCCTCCTCTGCCAACTCAAGGCAGACAAGCCCCCTGCGCCGCTCCTTGCACTCCATGAGGCGCACACCCTCCCAACCCCCTAATGCTGGTGGTGGGGATGGGAAGTAGGGCCAGCCCGATGTAGCTGGCACATATACAGCAAGACAGCAACATTTTGTCCTAACCATACATGGGGTTGTCATGGGGGGGGGGGAGGGTGTTTTGAGAGTGTCGTGGGGGGAGGGGGGAAAGGGTGTTTTGGGAGTGTCATGGGGGGAGGGGGGAAAGGGTGTTTTGGGAGTGTCGTGGGGGAGGGGGGGAAGTGTGTTTTGGGAGTGTCGTGGGGGGAGGGGGGAAAGGGTGTTTGCATTGTTGGGTCCATGCACCTCTTCATCTCCTAATGTATTAAACACATTGGTGACAAGTTAAAACACAGGCTTGGACATCATCATTGAGTATGTGGGCTTTATTGGGGGACAGGGACCAGTGTGCGCTTCACCACAGAACCCAGTGGACAAATACCCACATCCACTCAACAGAGTAGGACCATGTGAATCAGAATAATTGGTTGATCAGATGCTGACGGACATCGCGTCCCTCCTGGGCATCGCCTCCTGCATGACCTGCAGCCCCATCTCCTCCCTCCTCATCCCCTTAATCATCCTCATCAGGTGGTTGCATTTCAATGTCATGGGGCATTGGCACATTGCGTCTGATACACATATTGTGCAGCATGACACATGCCATGGTGATTGTGGCCACCTTCTCATGGCCGTACAGGACTGCCCCACCCGACCTGCTGAGGCACCGGAACCGTGTCTTCAGAAGGCCAAATGTCATTACCACGCGGGTACGGGTATGTGCACCGTTGTAGTCCTCTTCGTGCCTGTTCTGTGGTTTCCGTACAGGGGTAAGGAGCCAGCTCCTCAGGGGATAGCCAGCATCACCTGCATGGGGGCAACAATGGGGACTTGTTACTGTTCACATCAAGTGCAACCTGTACATATCACACAAATCAACTTTGCATTGTGATTGGCATCCACGAATCCCAGCATGCATGGAGACGATCTGTGTAACTGCAATGTGAGAAGGTGAGCTAGTCCCTGCAAGTGGACATGCACCATGCATGCCTCCGGCTGTTATTGCCATGTCCTGGGTGAGGACAGGTCTTAGGTGTTCCTGGGCCCATACAATTCTGGTACCACACTGTTAGTGTACTGCCATTCTGAGATGGATGTCGCCATGCTGTGAAGCGTCACTTCAGTAGTAGTGTACGGGTGTGGTTCAGTACAATGGCTACAGGTGATCCCTTTGCATGCACTCAAGGGCGCATAGCTGTAGTGATGTTGTTCAGCACACATTTTCTTTTGGCATATTGGCGACATGTTGCTGATTTGTGTCATATGGGGTATGGTATGATGTGCAATGTGCATGTGGATAGATGTGTCATGTTTGGCATATTGGATTGATTTCAATGTGGTGCAGCTTCAAAATTGCATGTGGTTTTATTTCCGGTCCATTGTGGCCTGCCTTGGTGGACAATGGCGTACATCTGTATGTCCATTTCCTCTGGGGACGACAGTCCACACCAAGTTGGAGTATGCATCTCTTCCCCCCCAATCACACCCAGTTGGAGTATGCATCTCTTCCTCCCCCAATCACACACAGTTGGAGAATGCATCTCTCCCCCGCCCCCCAATCCCACCCAGTTGGAGTATGCATCTCTTCTCCCTCCAATCACACCCAGTTGGAGTATGCATCTCTTCCCCCCAATCACACCCCACATCACACTGCCATGTGCTTGCCCTGCTACTCACCAAGTAGCCACAAATGTTGTCCAGCATGTCGCTCCATGTAGCGTGGTATCGTTGAGTTACGCAGGACCATTGAATCATAGGTTGATCCGGGATATCGGGCACAACAATGTGTGATTATCTTGTTTGAGTCACATACCATTTGGACATTGATGGAGTGAAATTGCTTTCTGTTTCGGTAGACTGCTTCATTGTGATGTGGGACCACCAATTCCACATGGGTACAGTCGATGGCCCCGATGCAACTTGGGATGCCTGCCAGTGAATAGAAGCCAACTTTGGTGTTGGAGATCTCCTGGACAGTCTATGGCAGGGATATGTGTTCACTTGTGTGCTTCAGGAGGGCATCGAGCACCTGGGTCAGCGTGCGTGAGAATACTGGTTGTGAAATGCCATGCATCTGCCCACCTGTATGCTCGTAGGTGCCTGTGGTCAGGAAGTGGAGCACAGTTACCACCTTCAGTAGAGGGGGATGGCAGTACGGATGTCTATGAGGCTCACAATGTCGTTGTGTATCATGTCCACGATGCTGGTGATGGTATCCCAGTCCAGACGGTACAGGGTGTGTATCTGCTCAGGGGTTAGGTTGAATGGACTGGCTCGAATCCTGGGGATTGGTGGCTGCCTCTGTGGTATTAATAGGTGCACTGGTGGGGCTTGCTGGGCCTGTCTCACCCTCCTCCTCCTGCGTCTCCTCTGTGCTGCCTATTGTTGTTGGTGCTGCAATGCAATCATGTCCTCCAGCCCATGTAATGCTGCTAGTATGGGAACCATCTTGGTGTGGGAAGGGTTGTGGGAAGGGGTGTGGTGTGCTCCTTTTGTGCTGCCACAGTTTCCATTGCCTCCACCTGTGCTGATTGTGTCCACCTGTGGCAGGTGGGAACACTGCTCATGTCTCCTAACGTGTGCTTCGCGATGCCGGTATTTCCGCCATGCCGGAATGGGCTTTTTGCGGCTATTCCATGCGTTAATCCCTTACAGCCATCCGTGTAATGAGGCCCATACACTCAGTAACAATTTCAATATCATTGTTTACTTGCACACAATCATACACACCATTAGCAAAGAGAAGGGGCAGCAGAAGTGGATACTTATTGTGGGGAATTGGGGATTTGCACAAGTTGGTCTTGAGGGAAGGAAGGGATTGAGTGGTCACTGTATCATCTCCCATCACACCGATTTTGAGGGGATGGTGCGCTGTGACATGGGGAACGGGTTCATGTGCAGGTCTGCCAGTGCTGTTTCATTTTGTCCGTAATATACCCTTGTACACACATTTTTAAGGTGGCACAATTATTCTCCAATTCTTTCATTTTGTCTTCCAGGCTGTCCATTTTGCTATTTACAGTTTCTTTCCTTTCCTATGCCCGTATGCTGTTGTGGAAGGGGTGCCGCTTGTGCTGCCTTGCTTTCCTTTCCAATATGTTCTTTTACAGAAAATAAAATGTGTTAGGTGTACATGAAGCAACATATACTACATAAATATACTACATAAAACTGAAACATATCGTTCCTTTAACAACGCTTTTTGTCAGTGAACTTCATAGCTATTTAGTAGTGCAACTTCCCCATAACGTCCCTTTATCAATGTTTTGTGGGAGCGAATTGCATAGGTTTTCACTAGTGCAACTTAACCATAACGTCCCTTTAAAAACGTGTTTTGTCAGTGTATATATATATATATATATATATATATGTGTGTGTATTACATGGGAAGAGCACTTTTTGGGCGGCTTATAACTCCGCTCCCCCTGGAGGAATCCTCACCAAACTTTGCCATTTTTTTTGTAAACTTTGGTGAGAATTCGTCCACGGGGAGTGGAGTTATAGAGGGGTCCCAAAATGTGTTTTTCCCATAGACTGAATGGGAGAAAAACTTTGCGCACGGCTACAGGTGAAACCGCTGGACGGATTTTGACGAAATCTGCGGCAGCTACAGAGGCTTGGTCCAGAAAGCGTACTTTTGTACATTTTGTCACCATACATGCAGTACATTTATTTATAATTATGAAAAATAATAAGTGTTATCTATGTTCGCTCCGCGGTCACACTTCCCTGTTCGGTCGACGAACAAGAAACCGATTGGCTAAGGGGATGTGGTCATGACCGCATACACGCAACGTCTCTGCCCATTGGCTGCTGCGAGACGTGTTCTGCATCAGATGGTTTGGATGCGCCCGACATCTTGGATCCGCGGAAAGCGGAGAAACAACCAGCGTACACATGCTTTTTTCATCAACCTTTTTTGCTGTGTCACAGAGCATTGGGAAAGGTTCAGACAGTAAGAAATGGGTGATCTATGCATTTGTTCTTCGGCCGTCATGCTGTAATTCCTATGGACACCTTGTACATACAGTAAATGTGGGGGGTAATAATGAAACCACTTCAGTCCATGTAGTGGGTAGGAAATTTGTAACACTTCAGTCCATGTAGTGGACAGGAAAATTGGAACTCGTGAAAGCACACGGGTATAGGTAGGCAACCATGAAATTGACAACATGCTGTGAATGTATTATTTCTCCCAATGGCTATTTTTATATTCATTAGCATGCCACCATGGGTGGCACATGCTACGGTGGTAGTGGGCAGGGGCTACAGTCTTAACATATGGGTAATTAATGCGCTGCTTCAGGGGGTCGGTTGTCATGATGTAATGTGTATGGACATCTTGTACGCACAGTACTCTTATAACTACTTAATGACGTATGTTCTATGGCCAACTTGTACAAACAGAAAAGGAGGGGTCCAATAAGGGCAGTATTGGAGCCTGTGCACTGCATGGGGGAGTTGTTACATTTGTAAGGGCACGTGTGGTGTTAGGGAACATTGGAATTGCCTACATGCATTGAATACATTACTGTTTACAATGGCTATTATTATATTCATTAGTACGCTCCCATGGTTGGCACATGCTACGGTGGTTGTGGCCAGACTCTATGGACTCTAGGCCAAAGGCCATGAACCCAAGAAGAAAGAGATAGTTGTGGGGAGATCCTGTACTCTTGGGTGCAGGGCCGAAGGCCTTGCACCCAATAATACACTTACACCTACTTTATGACGTATGTTCTGTGGCCTCCTTGTACGCACAGAAAATGAGGGGTTCAATAAGGCCAGTATTTCAGCCCGTGCATTGCACACAGAGTTGTTAGATTTGTAAGGACACGTGTGGTGTTAGGGAACATTGAAATTGACAACATGCCATGAATTCATTATTTTTTCTAATGCTTATCATTATATTCATTAGTACGCCGCCATGGGTGGTACATGCTATGGTGGTTGTGGCCAGACCGTCGGCCAAAGGCCGAAGGCCTTACTTACAAGACTGTAGGCCCTGGCCACAACCACCGCCACATGTGCCACCCATGCACAGACCCGTAGTGTTGCGTTTTGATTGGCAAGTTGTGGGGTGCAGGCCATACAACCAAGAACAAAGTGGTAAGTACTAAAGTTGGAAGACACTGCACACCCATCCCATGTAAGATCTACAGACACACACCTAGGAGGGAAGCCTCTGGGCAGAGGTACTTAACGATAACACACATATAGAATAACCCCCACTACCACACATCACCAAGGTAGTTTTAGGGGAGACCCTGCAGTCTTGGGTGCATGGCTAAAGGCCATGGGTGTGGTGGATTTTGGTTGTTGTGTTGATGCCCTAGTTTCTTCACTTCATGGCTGCAGACGATGGTCCGTAAAGTACATTTATAAGCAGCTAATTTACAAGGACATGTTTTACATATGCAGCGATCGTTGTGGATAGGAACTGGTTGTAAGGTGTAGGTGGTATGTTATTTACTGCAGACGAAAGGCCAGCCTACGGGCACTGTAGCATATTACTAACATACATTAGACGAGTTGATTCCCATGTGTAGAAAAAGCCTGCCAATATACTTACTCATTACTTTGTTAAGAATCCATAAAAAATATTTAAATTGATTATCATACTTGGCGGAAGTAACACTTGTTCCGTTTCTGTGAAGAGAGAAAAAGGTGTGTTAATGGTTGCAGTTTTTCCACATTTGACACATTGCATAATAGACAGTTAACGTTTTTTTTTAGACCTTCATATTTAATTTACAAACCAGTGTACTGTGCATTGCGCTCAGTTTCTTTGTTTGATCTTGTAATCCTTGGGTCTGGGGAAAAAAATCATTGTCGGATTAAAAAAACCCTTCATTTCTTATGCGACTAAGTACTTCATTTTTTCCTTTCAGTGTTTTCTTCATTTTTCTAATCAATGTTATGTTTGTTGCCTTCCTGCCCATTTTTAACACAAGTTAGATACCTGTAGGCATATTCTAACTGAGCATTTGTTCCTACTGATTTTTGATACTCATTCATTTGTGTCATTGTTACATCCTGTTTCCTTCATCTTTCCCATTAATCTTTTCTTTGTTTCATTCCTGCCAATTTGTACCAACACTTAGATACCTATAGGCATATTCTACCTCTGCATTTGTTTCCAATAATCGGTGATTATCATTTATTTGTATCATTTTTCAGTCCTGTTGGGTAGTTAGATACATGTAGGCGTATTCTAACTGTGCATTTGTTTCTACAGATTTGTGCTACTCATTCATTTGTGTCGTTGAAATTTCCTGTTTCCTCTATCTTTCCCATTGATGATTTCTTTGTTGCCTTTCTGCCGATTTTTAACAACAGTTAGATACGTTTAGGCATATTCTGCTTCTGCATTTGTTTCCAAAGATCTGTGATAATCATTTATTTGTGTCATTCTTCCATCATGGGCGTGTTCTAACTGTTTGTAGTCTTTCACATACTTTGTTGACAATTTTAAAGTACATCTTATTACGTCAATTTTGGCTTCAAGACCATTAAATACACATTTGTTAGGTTAGCTGGCAACCTCTGCTTTAGAGTAATGGTGCTATCATTACATTCAAACCATTCAGAATTCTTTTTAATGTATGCAGTGTAGTGACCTGCATTGGTTGTAACTCCTGCATGGTAGATTATTCCTACTGTTGTACACGGTCCAAGTGACACTTGACCGTGTGTAAATCCTGTTAGATTGCAGTTGTTTTTGGTGCCATCAGCATTATAAAGTAGAAGCATAACTATTATGTAGGCACTATGTGAGGGTATTAGTAAGGTAGAGCGATTGTCTGAATTGCAAATACTACATAATCTGCCATGGTTTGCATTTTGTACAAGTTGCTGAAATGGAATGCTCTGACAATTTGGTATAGAAATATACACAAATTGCCCATTTGGGATTTCTTCCTGTATCACTTTGTTACAGAGAATGCATGTATGTTTCCACATGTACAAAATTTGGAAGATTTCATTTACAGGTATGCTTTTGTTTTCCAATACTAATAGTATGTACAATAGAAATTCTTGTGGATCCTCTTGTGACTTCATAGTGAATCTCACCATTCCAGCACAGTCGTCCAATTGTTGCCTTACTCCATGAACACTGTATGTGCTGTCAGGGTTGCTTGTTGCATTTCTATGCAGCACTAACATTTGCAAAAACAATTGGTCTGTGCTGTGCAGGTAAATATTGTTAACAAATGGTGGCAATTGAAATAGAATATTCATTGCTACATTTGCATAGCAACTTACCACACTTTCATTTGTAAATTTGAATGGGCCAGCAAGTTCTGTATCTGTATGTATGAGTGAATTTTTCGGTTTTTCTTTTGCTTCTTTGCCGATGTGCCCGGTTTACATTCCCTAATAGGTTCTTCTAGGTTTGCGGCAATTGATGAAACTTTAGCTTCTTTTCTTTTTTTTTTGCGGAATTTCCGGTTGCATTCTGTTGCATTTCCGTTTCATTTACGTTTCTTTTACCACGTTTCACTTTATCTGGAACAGGGTATTGTTTCAGATGAGGGGTCTACAGTGAAGGCAATCTATTGCATTCTAGAATGCAAGGAATATCAGCTTTTACTTTACTTGAATCAAAGTTTATTAGCAATAGACCGTCAAGTGTACGTAAACGTGATAATGCTATGTAGCTCATGCCTTCCTTAAACACTGTCTTTCCTTTATCTATCATTGCTTTCTCTGGGATTTATGAATGGTAACTGCATATGCAAGAGTAAGAGAAAATTGCTCTCTACATACATACATGTCTTTGAACAGAAGGAATTGAGCCATTGAGGGCCCTATCCTTTTTACTTCTGAAACTTTATCAAAGCAAATATTGACAAACTGAATTCTGCTATCACGTGGGTATGATTGAAAGCCAACAACTGTGCCCTGTGCTCCATTAACTAGCCCTTGCTCTACGTCAAGGTTACGTGTAAGCATTACTCTACAATTTAATGATAATTTCAATACTTTTTCCAACAGAGCTGTGTTGGAGATTGAATTGTCTAAACTATTTAGTCTTGTTGTGGCTTGCTCACACATGGGTACTGTCAAACCATGTACGTCTGGTTTGTCTTTGGCACTAATTTCTATTATTGCTTGCATTTCTTTCTTTAACATTGTTTCATTGAATTTGAAACAGCATGCAAGAGTTGGCATTAAGGCCATACAATTGACATTTGTGTGCGCTATTTGTTCCATAACATCAGTTGCACATGCATTACCGCCATAAAGTGCATGTATATGCCACTTTTTCAATACAGCTTGTGCTTCATGCGATAATACACCAACTCTAATACTTTTCAAGATGCTGGCATAAGTGAGCTCTGCAGATTGCCACATGTTCTCAGTTAATTCTCTGTATTGGAAATGTTGCCAAAGGTTAACATTACCTATGCTACCAACAGTTTTCCAGCAAAGTTTGTGGCCTAAGGTTTTAAAAATCGGTTCACCTTTTACTGGTGTCAATTGTAGATCTCCAAAAATGATAATGTGTTACCCTGCAAATAGTTATTCGTTATTACTTTTAAGTACTTCTTGCAATCTGAGATGAATCAAAGCCAACATTAGATTGGAGACCATGCTCACTTCATCTATTAGTAGCATTTTCATTTGTTTCAATACTCTATGTAATTCCATTGCAGCTTCTGCAGAAAGTTTGTAGTAGTCTAATTTATTTTGATGCTCTACTGGAAGCAGTAGTAATCGGTGTAAAGTCACACTGCCTGTGTTGTAGACAGCTAAACCTGTGGGGGCTGTGACAACAGCTGACAGTTTGTTGTTTGTCAATTGTTGAAGGAACTTGCTGATAATTTTGATTAAGAATGTTTTCCCTGATCCAGCTTCACCACTGACGTACAGCAGTATAGGTTTGTAATTTTGGCAGATACACTCTTTATTTTCGTGTTGTACGCCATGCACAATTTGTTGTGTTACCTCTTCAAAAATGGTTTGCTGATCATTGTTAAGTTTTCCTTGTTGTACAGTTAAGTCCTCTGTATCTTCTTGATACTGATACATGGTGTTTTCTACTTCCATAGCAACTTCAGCCTCATTTGCTATTAGTGGTTGTCCTAATGGTTCTTGACTTCCTGTTACAGAAGGTTGACTACTGTCAGAAGAGTCTTTATCTAGTTGGGCCTGAATTTCTTCTTCCTGTTGCTGCTCATTGTGTATCATTGTTTTGTACTGCATAAAGTTAACATCATTGATTGTGCTTACATTTGCTTTGAAAGAATCTTCATAGCACTCATAATTATCTAGTATGTCTTCCTCTTTTCTCCATGGTTTGAAAAGTTGTAACAGAGATATGTAATATAGTTCTTTCTGCTGAGGAGTTATTAATGACAGTTTCACATGATTAATTAAGCTTTGTTTCTTAAGTCTCACTAAGCTCCCTTCACAATCGGTCACTCTATATCTATGTTTGCTTTCATCGGGTTTTACGTTATTTTTGTATGCAAAGTTTTGAGCTATGTGGTATAGACACATGCTTTCCAGAGTGGTATTCCTGTTCGGATAGTATCTGTCCAGTAATTTTTATTTAGAATGTCTTGGCTGCTGGGATCATTTCTGCCAATTATTTCTATGTCCTCATATGATTTTAGCACTCTTTTTCTAGATTTTGCAGGACCAAGACTGAGCCATATTATTTGTCTGATTTTCCATACAAAGCAGTGCCGGATAAAAAACGATCTGCTGCTTCATAGGCCCCACATTCTCAATGAGAGAGCATTTTTATGCCTAGGCTGTACAATTTCTGTGATAATGTTTTGCCTGATGCTGGGTCATCCCATAGGTCTTGAAGCTCTGTTTTTTCTGCTTTTGTTAAGTAGGCTGTAACATATTGTGCAACAGCAGTTGAATTGTCTGCAATGTACTGTACATCTATGTTTGCATTCCATAATAGGGCAATGATTGCATTTTAATCATTGATATATTTTGATTCGTCCCTTCTTTTAATGTAATATGTGTATTAGGTGATTTACCTTTAACACTATGTCGAACTGAAGACATGAAGTTGTTTACTTCACCTGTTTCTGTAACTGGTCTAGGGTAACCAAAGCGGCATTTGGAGTAGTATTTATCTTTGTTTTTTTATTTACGGTGACAATATTTGCCAAATTTGTGTCTTTAAATTGTAAAATCTGCCCTTGCAGCTCATTCTGTGTCTGTTGTGAAGGGATTTCACATGTGACATATTTTTGGATAAACTGCAAAACAGTGCTATCACTGTCATGCCCAAATTTCGGAGCACCTTTGATCCATAACAGCATGTGAATATGTGGTGCTCCTCTAGCTTGATATTCTTTTCTCCAAAAGAAGTGTTGCACTTCTCCAAGGGGAGGAACAGTTTTATTGCAAATAAAGTGTAGCATTTCAATGAAACGATGATGGAAATATCTTGAGACATTAACTGGATCTAGAGAGCAACGTTCTCCAGGTGTTAATATATCTATGTTGTTTTTGTTGTTGTTTGCTATGCGTAGGAAGTCATGTAAATCTTCCCATGCATATTCTGCACAACTTAGCGTAACAAACCAAGTTGGTGGCCCAACGTTTCTGATCATGCAACGTATGTCTCTGTGCCGTCTGAACCAGTGTTCCTTTGTACCATGCATGTTTGCAAACAAATTTGTTATACTTGATTGTAAAACCTCATCTTTTTCTTGTACTTTTTGTATTAACTGCGTAGCTGACATATTTTGAAAGTGCGTTCCAGATTTAAAAATGTGGGCAACTCCATAACATAGTGTTGCTAATTCAATTTCATAGAGTAGGTGGAATATGTATTCCACATTTTGCCTAAATCAGGGATCTTGCGAATACATTCGTAATGAGCGGTATTCTGATGCCCCAATCTCAGTGGGTCTGTCATCGTATCTCCCACCTTTGACAGTTAGAAATATCAGTGGAAAAGCATGTGTTTCTATACTTTTTCCCAAATACTCATTGGTGACCCTTTGGTTTGTTGCATTTGGTAATTTCTAGTGCATCATCTATGCTTTCATTAGAATGCAATGGATGAATTGTGTAATGGTCGAAAAGAGTGGATAATGTAGCTGGATCCAGACGTTCGAATTGCCCAGTTTCTGATGGCTCTCGAATTATTTCAGTTGTTTGCCTTAAGCTTTCATCAATATTTATTTCCTTGTAGTACTCATTCTTATCTTTTAGATATTGCAATGCTTGAGTAACTTTGTGTAAGTCTACTAATTGTTGCCAAATTGTTTTATTCTTTGTTGGTACTCCATTTACCAAGACTATTAAAGAATGGTCTATTGAATGTTCCACTCCTAGAGTGTGCACATTTTCCGTTAGATCTAATGGCAAGTAAACTACTTTGCCACAAATTCCTTTCACCAATTCAGAGGAAGGTAAATTTGCTGTTTTTGGATGAAGGCTTATAATTGCTTGAAATGGGTGAACTGTTTGAATTATTATGCTCTCATACAAATTCAGCTGTTGCAGGATATTTGGTAATGGAAACAATTCCAAATTATTTGTAATTGCACGTGAAGGAGTGTGGTTGTAACTGCAACATATAAGCGTTCAGTTATTTCAGATTTGCTTTCAGCTAAAAGGTACAAAGCTAATTCAAACCATTTAGAGTCTTCATTGTTTTATATTTTGCATGCTATGTCCACATTTTTTATGTTCCTTTTGTAAAAGGTTCTGCAGCAACATACACACACATGGTGTGGTACTTCAGCCGATGACCTTTTACATTTTAGTATTTTTTTTCTGTATGTGTGTAATAGAAGGTTGCTACGTGGCTTTCACTTCCAAAATACTTTTTCTGAATATGGTCCATTTCTTCTTGTAAGTATTTGGGTGTACCATGCAGAAGAGTGGTATTTAAATTGCCTAATTCTGAAGCTGGACTTTTTGCACAGTATATTTTATACACTAAAATGTCTTACTTTGGAATGATGTACTGCTATTCTTTTGATATCATGGAAGGTACTTTGCAAATAGGGCCAGAAATGCAGGCTAATGAATTTCCTTTTAGTCCTGTGACTTTCCGCACTACACAAATATCCATATTTTGCAGCACTTTCATTTTACTTTTGTCTTTACCTTTTACATATTGATTGAGGAACTGACGTAAAGATTTGAAAGCTTTGTTTGGAATGGCACACATTGATGTGCACGGCCATTTGTATACTGGACGGTGTGGTTCTGCTGAATCAAGAGGTAATTCTGAGTTTTCAGAAGACAGTTTTGTAAGCAGTGTTTCTTGTTCCATGATGGTAGTATTGATTTTCTCATACCTTCGTCCACTGCTATGGATACCAATTGTGTCTGTTTGATTTTGTTTGTATGCTCCTTAAGTTAAAATATGGCTCTGTGGTTGTTGTGTGACTCCATTCACCACCATAAACTTGCAAAAAAATATTTTTATTCACATTCCGTTTATTGCTGAGTTTCATTTGTAGTTTGGTACTTAGTTTTGTTAATGTTTTCATCCTTTTCAACACTAATATTAACAACTTCCTTTTGAGAAGGATTGCACTGTCTACGAGTGCTTGTAGAATTAACTTTCTACGGTACATTTTAAGGGGCGAGGAAGATTTTGGTCCTCTTCTTAGTAGATTCTGAAGGACTCTGTGATGAAACATTTTTGCTAAAATACTTTTTTTACTATGGGTTTTTCATACACTATCAGGATTATTAGGAACATTGTTAGCTGTCCTGGCAGCCGTTTATTTGACAACATTTCTGTGTTTTATGACACTTTTTGATGGAGGAGGTACAGTTTCGGTAGTTGAGACTTCTTTTATTATGTTACCCCACTGCATTAGGTGGTTTGTACCAAGATTCTCCACTAACTGTACAACAGGTGGATGCTTACATTGGGCACCTTTATTTTTATTTTCTCTAATTCTGTGTTCCTTTCTACGGAGCTGCTTTTTGGTAGGCATTCTTTGGTGTCTGTTGAGAAAAAAAAGTATACTTTGGTCTGTTGTCCAATGTATGTGTGCTGAGTGCATATGTGCATAAGTGTGATGGGGAAGCTCTTTAGCATGGTGTGTCAACACACAGTGACCTCTAACTATCATTTGGTAAGGTTACTTTACTGTTTGTATACTAGTACAATGTGCTTTAGATGAGAGTACAAAGTGCCCTACTTGTGACGAGAACCATTATTAATAACCGAAATGCCAAAAAACGTGCTACCACAACTTACTTTCACAATCTAACCTTCTAAGGATTCCCTATGTTATTTCAGTACCAAACACACAGGGATTTGTCAGCCATTCCACCTGTTAATCTTTGTGCAATAAATGGATATTTGTAGGTAGAATGGTTTACAAATGAATGCTTGCTTTGGTGCCCAAAATAAAACAAATAACCCACGAGCCTCTTTAAGGAGTAGTTACAATATGAAGGTTGTACTGTACTTACTTTTTTGTACAAGATGACCAGGTTTCTTCGGATATCTCGTCTGCAGTGTAGATGCTGTTGATTCTCAGTGATGTCATCAATGGCATTTGTGATGTCATCTTTGATGTCCTGGGTGTTAGTCTTAGCAGTGCACAGTGGTGGCGCGAGTTATGATTGTTTAACTTACCATAATTGGCAAATTTTAGGGGTTTTTCGGTTTTACTTTGAACCATAACGTCCCTTTAACAAAGTTTTTTTTACTGAATTTCATAGGTTTTTAGTAGCGCAACTTAACCATAACGTCCCTTTAACAAAGTTGTTTTACTGAATTTCATAGGTTTTTAGTAGCACAGCTTAACAATAATATCCCTGACTTTATGTACTTGTTTTTTTTTTTAAAAGCAGTTGAGGTGTCCGCGGACAGCGCCGGTGTCCGGAATGTCCGTAAAGAAACAAAAATGGGGGCATCCTAAGGGCACTATACCTGTCCATACTGTTCGCATGCAAGTTGAAACTGTTCTAAGAAAACACTTGGTGTTCGGGATGTCCGCCATTAATCAAAATGGAGGTGTTCTAAGGATACATTACCTGTCCGTACTGATGGCAGGCAAGTTGAAACTGTTCTAAGAACAGAAGAGGTTTCCGTGATGTCCGTAATTAATCAAAATGGAGGTGTCCTAAGGACACTATACCTGTCCGTACTGTTCGCTAGCAAGTTGACACTGTTCTAAGAACACACAAGATGTCTGGGATATCCGCAATTAACCAAAATGGAGATGTTCTAAGAACATTATGACTGTCCGTAATGTTCTCAAGCAAGTCCCAACTGTTCTAAGAACACTTTCGGTGTCCGGGATATCCGCAATCAAACTAACACATGCGGTGTCCTGAAAAGTTTGTAAATAAAGAAAATGGGGGTGTCCTGAGGACGCTAGACCTGTCTGTGATGTTCGTAGGCAGGTTGAAACTGTTCTAACAACACATCAAGTGTCCCGGGTGTTCGCAAATAAAATGGGGGTGTCCTGAGGACAGTAGACCTGTCTGTATTATTCACAAGCGGATTGAAACTGTTCTAAGAGCAAACGCCTGTCCGTAACTGTTCGTTTCACTTGTGTCGCACTTTGAATTAGTTTCAGAGCCCAAAGAGTGTCCGTAGAACACAAATGCGCATGTGCAAAATAGTTTCAGTGCATTTGGTGTCCTGCAGACACCCGTTCACTTCGCGGACATGTTCGCGAAGCCATCATGTAACCGCGCCCACGCTGAGCGTGTGTTCTGACTGTGGACACTGTTCGTGTCCCCGAACAATTTAAAACTACCTTTTCAGGCAATCCACAATATTTTTCAATAATAATTCACCAGAGCACAAGTCCTAGACAGTAATCCTGACTTTCTACATACTTTTTGGGACTTTTTGAACCTTTTTTGGTTTTCTATCTGTCCGCGGACAGCGTGGGTGTCCGCGAAGCGTGCACAAGCACCCCTATAAAAGGCCACACCCCAGAGCTCATCCTCATTGTGTTTCTGGCTATCTTACAGAACACAGTGCATTTTTGCTGCCAATTTTCCAGATTTATTTCTGAAACCTGATGGCATCCATGGCTGCACTACTGCCACTTGGTGCTACATCTGCCTCAGAACCACCCCCAACCCATCTACCACCACCACCTCCCTAAGGGCCTGAAGAGGGGAACAGGAGTGAGGATGCAGAGGAGGATGAAGAGGATGACGAGAATGAGGTAGTGGAAGTCCCTACTACCAGCACTTGCCGTGAGTCTTGGGTGTGGCGGTTATTTACCATTCATGGTAACGTACCTAAGGCACGTGCGAACAAAGTCACCTGCAACCAGTGCAAAATGGTACTGAGTCGCAGGAGGCATGGTTCGTACAGCTTTGGTATGACTACCATGAAGCAACACCTAAGGTCATTCCGCGGTGGGGCCGTTCGCAAGATTGTACCTTCCGATGAGCATAGTAGGTTGACTTGCTCTACTACATCCTCCGTTTCCGATGCTGTCACCACAAGGAACACTCCTGTGGGACTGCATATTCCTCCAGTTGCCTCCCCTTTCGAGGGTCACAGTTGTGTCTATGTACTGCGACTCAGTACTCTGCAGGTGGGAAAGACTTCATAGTGCTTTCGAGACTACGGACTCAGAGCACGAGAAGGCCTGCTCACTACCTAAGTAAGGCCCACCCTACATCTTCCTCTCTCCACCCGCCCTTTCTTATCCCCGTGGTTGGTGTCCCCCCTTACCCTTCCTTTTCCCTCCTCTTCTAGTGTGTTGTGTGTAAAAAAAACACAAAAAAATATAAAACAACAAAAAAAAAGCTCTTTTCAGAGCTGCCTTTCACATTTTAAAAATAGAAGTGGAAAATAAATGGAGCAGGTCCTTGTGTATTTATTAGAAGTCCGCGGACAGTTCGCGGACATCTAAAATTTTGGGGTGCTGCCCTATCATAACCATTGCACTTTTGTCTGGGAGGAAGTGGTGGCTCTGAAAAAAGCCTTTTGGTGGTGTTTGTGTTTGAAAAACTTGAAATGGTCAACACCTACTACGAAATGGATGGCTGTAATGCCATAAAAGGTCGAAATGCATTTTGCACATTTCTCAGAAAAATCTGATTGCCAGCATAAGTATGAAACACACTGTGTATGGGCGCTATATAAATAAACGTCATATCATATCATATCAAGATGGACTCCATCTCTGCGAAAGATGTATGTGCTACGAAACATAATATTGTCATTGTAAAAAGAGGACATGCCAACATCTCTTAGAAAGGCACAAACAGCCTTATTGACATTGCGCCTCGCTTTCTCCATTTGTGGACCAAATGAAGAAGAACGCAGACACATTTGTCTCTGCGCAATCCGAGAAAAAATTACTTGAAAATTTGGAGGAAACATGTCCAAGACCTTCCCAAGTCCTTCTTTCATTGCAAATTGCAAAGAAATTCCAGACACATGTCCTAAACTATTCCCTCCACAATGAATTATCATTATGTCTGGATGATGCTCTGTCTCCAAAGTAGCACAGAGAGGTAGCAAGTCCAACCACTTCATTCCACTTACTCCATGCCAGTAAACTTCCACATGTGGGAATCCAAGATCTACAGCTACTCCACAGCTTTCTGCATGCACCTTCAACCAATGTATCCACAAGTACCCCAAAATCCAAACAATCTGTTTTCTGAAACACACAACCATAGCTATCTGTTCTTCTCTCAGGAAAAAGAGTATCTGACAAACTCTCTCCTGGCACAACACACCCACTAAACTTTACTGACCAATCCCTTGCTCTGCTCATTCTCATTTGCATGACTCCCCACCCCAAAATCCCTATATGTAACACGCGATGTGCGCGGACTACTGCCATGTCCGCGGACATACCGTAACATGGACAGCCCTTCTACCATTTCCACTTCACTCTCTGTGCCATTCCCTCATTGGATATAGCTAAGCAATCACACGACCATCCACCAATCACATCCAAGACCTCTACATCTAACTCCATCATCATAGATCAGCACTGCAAATGTACTGTTAATAACTCTGAGTACAAGTGTCATATTATTGGAAAGCACCTACTACAAGAAATACTTACTGTACAAGTCTCCAAGATTTCTAATTGCAGCTGCATGCATATCCATATGCATGAACACAAATTACAGGTATGCATATTTTCTGTATAGTACATGTACAATTATTATACATTCATATAAACAGATTAACTGACTTTTAACTTGTATAACCTATACAATGAATTTACAGTCATTTTTCCCATCTGCTATAATCAACTGTCACTTCCAAACCTATCTGCTATTTAATTTCTTTTTACACACACATTTGCAAAGCATGTTGAACTAACATATTGTTCAAATATCAAACAATACTTGCAAAAAAACATAAAAATCAATGTCTTAATTAACATCAGTGCTATAAACACACAAAATTACTGATTTGTTTCCTTTACGATTGCAGTGAAGACCACTCTCCTGAAAACCAGCAGCAGAATTTGAAGTACAAACAACAACTAAGAAGAAACCTGCTCATTTCACAAAAAAAGTAAGTTAAATACCACCATAATATTTTTACTATTACTCAAACACACTGTGGGGTTAATTCATGCTATTTCTGCGCCTAAAAACAGAGATTGTGCACCATTCTGTCCACAAATCCTGATTTGTTAAACAGAGATTTACAGGCAGAATGGCGCACAAATCCCCATTTTTCGGCGCACAAATTACATAACTCAGCACCTAGAATTTTATTATTATAGAACAAACAAATGTTTTAATTCTATACCATTCAACTTACTATTTGTGCTTCTCCTCACCACTAGCTTACTTTCTACTGTCATCTGAATCCCAGTTTAGAAGCACATAAATTCAAGAATACCCATCCCAACTAGTTGTAGTTGCCCAATGCTCTATCAAACACCATCACATACATCATCATCATCATACTCAGACACTCATGCACACAGCACACCTACATTGCAGAACACCCCAACCCATATCTTCTTTATTTTATTCAACAGACCCTAAAGAATGCCTACCAAAAATCAAGTCTGTAGAAAGCAACGCAGAAGTAGAGCAAATTAAAACAGAAGTGTCCAAAATAAGCATCCATCTCTAGCAGAATTTGTACAAAAAGTTCAAACAAAACAGGTAATACAGTCATTTAGCGAAAAAAAACAAGCTTCAAGTACAGAAACTTCGCCTCCTCTATCAAAATGTAAAACGAAAAAGGAAACGATTAACAAGAATTCAGCTAACACTGCTTTTAAAACTGTTCCTATAAATTTTGATATAGTACCAAGTAAGCATACCAAAAAAAGTATTTTAGCAAAAATGTTCTGCCACAGAGTCCTTCAAAATCTTATCAAAACGGGAGAGAAATCATGCACAACCCTTAAAACCTACTGTAGGAAATTAATCTTAGAAGCTTTGATAGACAGTGAAATCCTTCTCAAAAGACAGTTATTTATTTTAGTGTTAAAAAAAATGAAACCACTAACAAAACTAATGACTAAATTACAAAAAAGACTTCTCAATAAACAAAATGTCAACAAAAATAACTTCTTAAATATCTGTGGAGGTGAGTGGAGTCACACTAGAATCACAGAACCATATTTTAATGAAGAAGCATACAAACAAAAGCAAACAAATACAATTGCCATACATAGCAGTGTACGAGGTTATGAAAAAGTTAATAATACCATAGTGGAACAAGAAATACTGCTTACAAAAATATCTCCAGAAAACTTAGAATTACCTCTCAATTCAACTGAACCAGAATGTCTAGTAAACAAATGGCCATGCACGTCAATGTGTAACATTCCCAAAGAAAACTTTCAAGTCTTTACGCCAATTCCTCAATCAGTATGTGAAAGGCAAAGACAAAATCAAAATTAAACTACTGCAAAATATGGATACCTGCCCACTGCGCAAGTACACAGGACTACAAGGACATGCATTGGCCTGCATTTCAGGACCTACTTGCAAAACCACCTTCCATCATATCAAAATGATATCAACACATCATTCAACTATAGGAAATCTAGTCTCTAAACTGTACTATGCTAAAAGTCCTGCTTTAGCACTAGCCAATTTAAATAACATTCTTCTACATGGTACAGCAAAAGACCTACTTGAAGAAATCAACTATATCCAGAAAAAATATTTTGGAAGTGAAAGCCACTTACAGAATGAAATAGCTTTACAACAAATTAGCAACAAATCTACGCATGGCAACCTCCTACTACACACATACAAAAAAGAAATACTAAAATTTAAAAGTACATCTGCTGAAGCACCAAACCATGTGTGTGTATGTTGCCGCAGAACTTTTTATAAAAGTAACACAAAAACTGTAGATCTAACATACAAAATAGAAGACAATGAAGATTCTAATGGTTTGAATTAACTCTCTACCTTATAGCAGAAAACAAATATGAAATAACTGATCCCTTATTACTTTGCAGTTACTGCACTATAAAACTTGACAACAACCAAACTCCTTCACGTGCTATCACAAATAATTTGGAATTATTTCCACTACCAAAACCCCTTCAACAACTCAATTTACATGAGAACATCATAATTCAAACAGTGCACCCCTTTCAAGCAATAATACACCTTCAACCAAAAACAGCAAAATTACCTCCCTCTGAATTGGTGAAAGGCATTTGTGGCAAAGTAGTGTATTTACCATTAGATCTAAAACAAAATGTGCACACTCTGGGAGTGCAACGTCCAATGGAGCAATATTTAATTATCTTAAAAAATAGTGTACCTACAAAAGACAAAATAATTTGGCAACAACTGGTAGACTTACATAAAGTTAGACAAGCCTTGCAATATTTAAAAGACAATAATGAATACTACAAAGACATTAATATTGAAGAAAACTTGAAGGAAACCACTGAAATAATTAAAGAGTCACCAGAAACTGGTCATTTTGAGCTTCTAGATCCTGCTACAGTATCCAATACTTTAGACCATTATACAATTCATCCATTGCACTCTAATGACACTGTAGAAGATACACTAGAAATGTACCAAATGCGACAAACAAAGGGATCACCAATCAGCATATTGGAAAAAAAGTATAGAAGCACGTGCTTTTCCTCTACTCTTTCCTACTGGCAAAGGAGGACGGTACGAAGATAGACCTATTCAAATAACAGCATCAGAATACCACTTGTTACAGATGTATTGTGAAGATCCTTGATTTAGACAAAATGTGGAATACATATTCCTCCTACTCTTTGAAAGTGAACTAGCAGCTCTATGTTACGGAGTTGCACACACATTAAAATCAGGAACCCACTTTCAAAATATGTCAGCTACACAATTATTACAAAAAGTGCAAGAAAAAGATGAGGTTTTACAATCAAGTATTACAAATCTATTAGCAAACATGCGTGGTACTAAAGAGTGCTGGTTCTGACGTCATGGAGATGTACGTTGTATGATAAGAAACCTTGGCCCACACACTTGGTTTGTTACATTAAGTTGTGCAGAATATGCATGGGAAGATTTACATGATTTCCTACACATATCAAACAAAAACAAAAGAAACATAGATATACTAACACCTGGAGAACTTTGTTCTCTAGATCCTGTTAATGTTTCAAGATATTTTCATCATCGCTTCATTGCTATGCTACACTTTATATGCAATAAAACTGTTCCTCCCCTCGGAGAAGTGCAACACTTCTTTTGGAGAAAAGAATACCAAGCCAGAGGAGCACCACATAACCACATGCTTTTATGGATTAAAGATGCTCCTAAATTTGATCAAGACAGTGATGCCACTGTGTTACAGTTTATCGAAAAACATGTCACTTGTGAAATTCCATCGGAAGCAGCAAATAGTGATCTTCATGCACAAATTTTACAATTTCAAAGACACAAATGTGGCAAATGTTGTCGTCGCAAATACAAAAACAAAGGGAACTACTACACCAAATGCTGCTTTGGTTTCCCTAGACCAGTTACAAAAACAGGTCAAGTGAACAACTTCATGTCTTCAGTTAGATATACTGTTAAAGGTAAATCACCTAAAAATACATATTACATAAAAATAACAGAAGAAGAAAAATATATCAATAATTACAATGCAATCATTGCCCTCTTATGGAATTCAAACATAGATGTGCAGTACATTGCAGCCAATTCCACTGCAGTTGCATGATATGTTAGAGCATACTTAACCAAAGCAGAAAAAAACAGAGCTTCAGGACTTCTGGAATGACCTGTCATTAGACAAAACACTGTCTCATAAATTATACAGCTTGGGCATAAAAATGCTCTCCCATAGAGAATTTGTCTCCTATGAAGCAGCAGATCATTTAACCGGTACTGCTTTGTATGGAAAATCTGAAAAATATAGTATGGCTAAGTCTTGGTCCTGCTAAATCTAGAAAAAGAGTTCTGAAATCATATGACGACATAGAAACAATAGCCAAAAATGATCCCAACAGCCAAGACATTTTGAAAAACAATATGCTGGACACATACTACCCAAACAGAAGTACCACTTTGGAAACCATGTGTCTATACCACATAGCCCAAAACTTCACATACACAAATAATATAAAACCTGATGAACAAAAGGTAGATACAGAGTGACAAAATCTGAAGGCAGCTTAGTAAACTCACCAAACCAAATTTAATTAATCATATCAAATTGTCATTAAAGACTCCTCAACATAAAGAACTATATTACATGTCCATGCAACAACTCTTTAAACCATGGAAAAAAGAAGAAGAAATACTAGATAACTATGACTCCTACGAAGATGCTTTCAAAGCAAATGAAAGCATTATAACTGATGTAAACTTTACACACTATAAAACAATGTTGCACAATGAACAACAACATGAAGAAGAGCTCCAGGCCCAACTAGATAAGGACACTCCTGACAGTAGTCAGCCTTCTGTAACAGGAATCCAAGAACCACTGTGACAGCCACTAATAGCAAATGAGGCAGAATTAGCTATGACAGAAGTAGAAAATACCATGTGTCAATATGAAGATAAAGAAGACTTAACTATACTACAATCAAAACTAAACAATGAGCAGAGTAGCATTTTTCAAGAAGTAACCAAATAAATTGCACATGGTGTACAACACGAAAATAAAGAATGCACCTGCCAAAATTACAAACCTATACTACTGTACGTCAGTGGTGAAGCTGGTTCTGGCAAAACATTCTTAACCAAAATCATCAGCATATTCCTTCAACAATTGACAAACAACAAACTGTCAGCTGTTGTCACTGCCCCCAAAGGTTTAGATGCCTACAATATAGGCAGTGTCACTTTACACCGATTACTGCTCCTGCCATTAGAACACCAAAACAAATTAGACTATTACAAACTTTCTACAGAAGCTGCAATGGAACTACGCAGAGTATTAAAATAAATGAAAATGCTACTAATAGATGACGTGAGCATGGTCTCCACCTAATGTTGGCTTTGATTCACCTCAGATTACAAGAAGTACTCAAAACATACTACGAAGAGCTCTTTGGAGGAAAACACATTACTGTTTTCGGAGATCTTCTTCAATTGAAACCAGTGAAAAGTGAGCCTATTTTTAAAACCTTAGGAAACAAACTCTGCTGTAAGACTGTTGGCAGCATAGGAAATGTCAACATTTGGCAACATTTCCAATACAGAGAATTAACAGAAAACATGCGGCAATCTGCAGATCTCACTTATGCCAACATCTTAAAAAGTATTAGAGTTGGTATACTATCTCAAGAAGCACAAGAAATATTGAAAACCCGGCACATTCATGCACTTTATGGCGATAATGCATGTGCTATGGATGTTATGGAACAATTAGCGCACAAAAATGTCAATTGTAGGGCCTTAATGCCAACTCTTGCAAGCTGTTTCAAATTCAATTAAACAATGTTAAGAAAAGAAATGCAACCAATAATTTGCAAGCTGTTTCAAATTCAATTAAACAATGTTAAAAAAAGAAATGCAACCAATAATTGAAATTAGCGCCACAGACAAACTAGACGTACATGGTATGACACTACCCATGTGTGAGCAAGCCACAACAAGACTAAATAGTTTAGAAAATTCAATCTCCAACACAGCTGGATTGGAAAAAATATTAAAATTATCCTTAAATTGCAGAGTAATGCTTAAACGTAACCTTGACGTGGATCAAGGACTAGTTAATGGAGCACTGGGTACAGTTGTTGGCTTTCAAACATACCCACTTGACAACAACATTCAGTTTGTCAATATTCTCTTTGACAAACTTTCAGAAGTGAAAAGGATAGGATGCTCAACAGCTCTATTCCTTCTCTTCAAAGACATGTATGCACGCAGAGAACAATTTTCTCTAACTCTTCCATACGCAGTCACCATTCGTAAATCACAACGTCTTACCATAGACAAAGCATTGATAGATATTGGTAACACAGTCTTTAAGAAGGCATGAGCTACGTTGCACTATCTTGCTTACGTACACTTGACGGTCTATTTCTAATCAACTTTGATGCAATTAAAGTAAAGGCTGGTATTCCTTGCATTTTAGAATACAATAGACTTTGTTCACTATAGACCCCCATCTAAAAACATATCCAAGAAAACTAAATCAAATAGAAATGCAACAGGATGTCACTGCAAATCCTCCAAAGAGAGTAAAAGAAACTAATACTTCATCAAGTACCACAAGCAAAAAAGAACCTATTAGGGAAAGTAAACCAGGTACTTCTTCAAAGAAGGAAGATAAACACCAAAAAAAGCACTCAGATACAGAACTACATGGTCCATTTAAACTTTCAAATATAACTGGTGTAAGTTGCTACGCAAATGTAGCAATGAATATTCTATTTCAATTACCACCAATTGTTGACAACATTTACTTACACAGTACAGACCAATTGTGTTTGCAAATGTTAGTACTTCATAGAAATGCAACAAACAATCCTGACAACACGTATAGTGTTCATGGAAAAAGACAACAATTGGACTACTGTGCTGGAATGGTGAAATTCACTATAAACTCACAGGAAGATCCACAAGAATTTCTGATCTACTTACTACAAGTACGGGAAAACAAAAACATACCTATAAATGAAATCTTGCAGATTTTATACATGTGGAAACATACATGCACTCTCTGCAACAATGTGACACAAGAACAAATCCCTAATGAACACTTTGTGTATGTATAAATACCTAATTGTGAATCCGTTCCATTTCAGCAACTTGTACAAAATGCAAACCATGGTAGATTATGTACTACCTGCAATTCGGATAATCGCTCCACTTTACTAATACAAACACATAGTAAATACGTAATACTAATGCTTCTATGTTACAATGCAGATGGTACCAAAAACAACTGCAAGCTGACTGGATTCACACATGGTCAAGTATCACTTGGTAAGAAAACCTTCACAACAATAGGTATAATCTACCACACAGGAGCCACAACCAATGCAGGTCACTTTACTGCATATATATAAAAAAAATGTGGATGGTTCGAATGTAATGATAGTACAGTTACTCTAAAGCAGAGATTACCAGCAAATCTTACAAACGCTTATTTAATCTTCTTAAAGCCAAAATGTATTAACTAATCTGTACTTAAACATTAGCAAAACTTCTATTAAAAAACTATAAACTGTTAGAATACGCCAACTGGTATCTAACTGCCCCAAGATTTTACAATATCCAAACAGATAAATCAATACCACTTCATTATAACAAATAATAGACAGTTAGAATATGCTAACAGGTATCTAACTGCCCCAAGATTCTACAACAACTAAACAGATAAATGAATACCACTATATTATATCGAAAAATAAACAGTTAGAATACGCCAACTGGTATCTAACTGCCCCAAGATTTTCAATAACCAACCAGATAAATCAATACCACTACATTATAACAAAATATAGACAGTAAGAATATGCCAACAGGTATTTAACTGCTCCAAAAATCTGCAACAAGCCAACATATGGAAAATTAGCCAGAAACAACAAGTGAACACCGAAAACAAACAAACAAATAGACTGTAGCATAACAAAAAAGTTTTTTTTTTAATCCAACATTGATTTTTTTTTTCCCACAGACCCAATGATTTTAGCAACAAACACAGAAACTGAGCAAATTGCACAGTACACTGGTTTGTAATCTACTAAATATGAGGGTCAAAAAAAATGTTGATTATTCAATGTTATAAGTCATTACAAAATACCAATACTAACATGATATTTTCTTTTATCACAGACATTAACAAGAAATATATTTACTCCAGTTACTAAACCAAACAGTATATTATAATAAGTACAACCATCGCAGCAAATCACACCCATAGTGACATAACTTCAGTGCTTATACATTTGGTCTTGGCCATGCACCCAAGACTCTAGGCCCTGGCCACAACCACTGCAGCATATCACACCCATAGTAGCTTATAACTTCAGAGCTTATAAATTTGGTCTTGCCCATGCACCCAAGACTCTAGGCCCTGCCCACAGCCACCACAGCATATCACAGTCATACTGGCTTATTACTTCATTGCTTATAAATGTGTTCTTGGGTCCTATAGTTATAAGCCATTATGAGTGTGATATGCTGCAGTGGTTGTGGCCAGGGCATAGAGTCTTGGGTGCATGGCCGTACGGCCATAGATTCAAACATTTTTACTATGCCATATGTCCACTTTTAATGTCTGTGAACATTATGAGTGTTCTTAGAACATTTTCAACTTGCCTGCGAACAGTACGGACAGGTATAGCGTCCTAAGGACACCCCCATTTCATTTATTTACGAACATTTCAGAACACCGCGTGTGTTCTTAGAACAGTTCAACTTGCCTGCGAACAATACGGACAGGCATAGCATCCTCATGACACACCCATGTTGTTTATTTACGAACATTTCAGGACACCGCGTGTGTTCTTCGAACAGTTTCAACTTGCCTGCGAACATTACGGACAGGTCTAGCGTCCTCAGAACACCCCCATTTTGTTTATTTACAAACATCCCAGGACACTTGATGTGTTCTTAGAACAATTTCAACTTGCCTACGAACAGTACGGACAGGTATAGCGTCCTCAGGACACCCCCATTTTGTTTATTTACGAACATCCCAGGACAAATGTTCTTATAACAATTTCAACTTCCCTACGAACAATACGGACAGCGTCCTCAGGACACACCCATTTAATTTATTTACGAACATTTCAGGACACCGCCTGTATTCTTAGAACAATTTCAACTTGCCTGCGAACAATACGGACAATCATAGCATCCTCAGGACACACCCATTTCGTTTATTTACGAACATTTCAGGATACCACTTGTGTTCTTAGGACAGTTTCAGCTTGCTTGAGAACAATACAGACAGGTCTACCATCCTCAGAACACCCCCATTTCAATTATTTACAAACATCCTAGGACACATGATGTGCTCTTAGAAAAGTTTCAACTTGCCTACGAACAGTACGAACAGGTATAGCATCCTCAGGACACCTCCATTTCGTTTATTTACGAATTTTTCAGGACACCCGCGTTGTCCGCGGTCAGAACGAACACAACAGGGGAGCATGCCACCTAAATAAATACAACATTTAACCCATCTCGTTTCAGCTTGAAAAGATGATCTACCCAGAAGGTGATGGTTTATGTTTTTATGGCTCATTTCATGCGTACTTCACTTGGGTTGTCAACATCTTTTCAGTTTTTATCAACTGATATCTTTTTTTTAATTGAATTTTATAGGATACTTATTAGTTGTTGGGTAATGGTAGCTGTAACACTGCACTGTTGGGTCTGGCTTATTTGAACGGTCTGATTGCATGCATTTTGCAATCTGTTGAGGTTAGAACGTTTAACAAGTGTAGAACCATCTGTGATTGGCACACTGCTGGTAAGATACGCAGTGGATTTTGGCATAGAGGGGGTTTTGTAAGATGTTCCTTCTATTGTCCCGTGAACTTGCTAATAGACAGCGAGAAAGGGAGTTGTATTTGAGACTGGAAGGGTTATTTAATGGAAGGCTGTTAGGGGGAATTCTTAGAAATGTGCTAATTCCCTACTACCTTAGAGACCCCCAGCACCTTTGCTGGACTTTAGGACTTTTAATTTCTAACCTAGAGAGAGTGAGACCTTTTTCAACTCTCTCATGCATTTTTTTTTAATTTGGACCGTGTGTTTTTTTTTGTTTTTTTTTGGAGTCTGACAAACTCCATAGGCATCATCTTTTTACATTGTGGCACACAGCACCTTCCGTGCAGTGGCACAGTGAAGTCTTCCAAGAGCAGTGAAGTGAAATTGACATTACTTACATTTGTAACTTTCTAGACCCAGCACACACTATCTTACAATAGGGTGCTGGAGGGGTTACTTAGTATCCCCTTTGTTGAGTTTCTCATGTAACGTTTTTATGTTACCCTTTCTACAATTAATGGCTGGTGGCAGTGGTTTATTTTTTACTACCGTTGTGTGTTATTATTGCGGGCTGCATTCGCAAGCTGCAGTAAGGCACCCATTGGTGCCCATTTTGTCAAAATGGCCCGATCTTCTTTTTTGCCATTTCTTGATTGAAAGGTCCTTCTTGAGATTTACTCTGCACGTCAAACCGGGTTTGGTCCCTTTGTACGTTTTGTCTTTGGCAGGATTCACGGGTGAATGCGGCCTCTAGCTCCAGGATGTCTAGCAGGGGCAGGAAGTGAGGGAGGTGCCCAAAACCCCCTGTGCTTAATTCCCTTGGTGACAGGAATGCACCCAAAGGTAATTGGCCAGCTGGCTGTCATTGGAGGACAGCAGCCTCCCTGCTGTGTAATTGACAGCTAGGCTGGAATGAATGGGAAATACCTGCATAAAAGGTGATTTTTTTTTGGCTTGAAAGGCAGAGTTGACGACTGGACAATAGAATCTGAAGAAGAACTTGGAAGAGACGCCTGCTCCAACTACTGGACCATTGGTTTGTCCGGTGAAGCCCTGCTGTGCTGAAGCTCCGAATTCGCCTCGACTAGAGAAGCCCTGTAAGGTTGACTTCTCCCTTTGGGTTGGTGGGACCAATCAACCCCAAACTGAACTTGTCTGGACATCCTCTCAGAGCTGGCTGTACTTCCACTGCTGCTGCTAGAACCAAATTGCCAGGGAGAGGAACACAAGATTGGGTGCATCGCTTTTAAGTCAGACCCGAGCTCCAGGAAGATCCTCCGGACTCCCAGGAAGCAGGACTGACCAAGCCTGAGCCACCTCAACAGAGTGCTGGATCCCAGGTGCCTGGAAAGCCCAAAGTGGTAGTCGAGAACTGCAGTGGTGCTATTTGCTTGAGACGCGAAGAGCTGAAACTGAAAAGTGCCAGTGATTTGAAGTTTGCCCATTGCTGCAGCTGACCTTCAATTTGTAGTGCAGGAGTCCCCAGACGTCCTCCCTCTTGTCCCCACTCATGAGGCCCTGGAACAACACGATCTACAGACCTACACAGGAACATAAACCAGTTTGAAACAATTTCTTCAAGCCTAAGGTACTGTAAAACGAAGGGGAATCACCTCTTGCTGTGTAGCCTTACTTGTCCTCAGTTGAGACTTGTCTTGGTTGCTTTTGTAGAGTTGCTTGCAATTTTACTCTTCACAAGCCTCCCAGCTTGTGGCACTACATTGATTCTACTTTTTCTACAAAGACTTCTAAAACATTGTGCAAGACTTTTACTTACCTGCAAGAAGTGTTTCAGCTCACCTAGACTTTGTGCTAACTTAACATTGGCTGTCCTGGCTCCCTGAAAGACTCTTCTTACCTCTGACTTGGTGTTTTACCTTTCCTCCAGGAAAGTGTTAATTTATTTGGCTTTTGGGGGTTTATTCAAGTACTGCTTCCGGATATTTGTGTGACCTTTGTTTTAATCCTAAAACCCTTTTCTTTGACACCCATTTCAGTATTGCACTAAATGTACTAGTGATATATTAATGTCCACAGTGTCCTAGTTATTTAAGTCACCTGAGGGTGTAGGAAGTGTCTGTGTGCCATCCCAAATAGGTATTTGCTGATTTAGAGAAGCAAAGAGGGTGTATTTTGGAGTGTATTTGTGTGTTACTTATATATTGCCCCTTCTGAAGAAGGCTTATCAAACCGATTTAAATAAATTAATAATTGTTTATTCAAGAAACCTTGAGTACAGGTGTTTATTTGGATACTTGTGACTGTGAATCTCTGTGTAAAAACCCTACTTCTCACATTGACCCCTCTTAAGATACGCCTGGCTGCTGAGCCACACTACCAACCTGTGTACTATTACAGACTTATACCAAAGGTTGGGTTCTTATTGCCAGGACGTCAAGGTTGCTGTAGTCTCCCACAGGGTACTGCACACAATCTTGCCTAACAAACACCATCACTCTAAATGAGAGGGAGTGGTAATCTTGTATCTTTCAGCTGATCTGTACTGCGTGCAGAGTTTATGTCCAACTGTGAAAAATGCTTTCTTGTTTTAGCCTTCATCAACCCGAAAACATTTACTGCCCAAAAGATAATGGTTTATGGTTGTTGAACGGCTCCTTTGATTGGGCTTTAAACATTTGATTCAATTTTATGAACGTAAATCATCTGTGAGGTAATTTTATAGGTTAACGTAACAGTGGCTATAACACTGCTCAGTTGTGTCTGGGCCATATAAACTATATGACTGTAGGCATTTTGCGATCTCTGTTCACAGGGCCTTGAGGACAGCCCAGTGGGAGTCTTCTCACAATGCAAATGTAGCCGAGATTTGGGCAGCCATGAGCCTGCTGGAAAGGGTGTAGTCACGCTTTTCAATCAGAAACTACAAGCTGCAGGAATATCCAGTTAAAGGCAAATGTTTAAAGGTTGATGGCGGCACCAGACCGAGTTCTGAAGGCTGCAGCTAAGTATTTATTAGCTAAGTTTATTTTAATTTTAAAAGGAGTGCTAAACGTCGGTTCGTCCAAGATTCTGCGTTGACATTACCTCTTATATTTGCAGTTAATATCCACCATTCATCGGACATATCATAAATGGAGTTCCTGTCAAATTAGGCCTTATGACAGAAATGTGCACATTGTTCTACAAGGTGCTGGACTCCTTTTAGTAGGTGCTGGATTATGGGCTGCAGCAAAGTTTTAACTTCTCACAGAAGATCATCAGCTTGGCTCCCCTGTATCAAAATGTATTTGCCCCCTCCCAACTTCATCTGCACTCGCCACCCTAATAATGATGTGTTACAAAACAAGTTTTGGGAAAGCTAATAGCACGAGTTTATTTTTGCACGATTAAGAAGGGTCCGTTTCTCAAAGAATATGCAAGCTGAAGGGCCAGTCACCACGTGACTATTGTTTTAGGAACTGTTAAGCTCTACAGCCTGTTTTAATACTTATAACCTTCGTTGCAGGTTACACAGCATGCTAGGAAGGCCTATACATGCTTCTGATCTTAAGCAAACCTTCAAGTAAAAATTGCTCAGCCCCTAAAGGATGTCTAAGGGAATTGTGTAAGCTCTAGTACTTTGCTTGCTTTGGGGACACCATGTAGTTCTGTACTACTCTGAAATAGAATCCAGGCATACATACAACAAGAGCCATGTTTAGGAGGCCATGTGCTGCTTGATCATTGTTTGCAGCAATATGACACTATTGTGTTGCATCAGGATGGAGAACCAATTTACAAGCCACGCCCGTACCAAGAGGGAATCCATGTTCCTTATAAACATGTTCATTATAACGGATGCAAGGAATAACGAATAGCCTAAAGGCTGTATGTAGATTTCTGGATGAGAAACATTTAGCATTCGGTGCTTATCATTTACCTTCAGGACAATTAAAGCAGCTGTTCTACTCAATGCTTTCCTGCAGGCTTCAAATATTAAAACAGAGCTTATGTTCCATACGTACTTAAAATACAAATTACATCACATTTTATTCTTCCATAATAACAATTTAGCATTTATATAGCGCTATGAACCCTCGGGTATCTGAGCGCTGCCTATTATTACCCACGGTGTGTGGTGCTCATTTATCGATCTCAGAAGAATGAAAGGCTGAGTTTGGTCCTGCCAGGATTCGAACCTGCATCAGCAGGCTCTGCACAAATGTCAAAGCAAGTGTTCTGCTCACTGTGCTATTGGACCGGCTCATGGTTCTGTATGATTACAAACATTCCATGCATCCTTTTATTAGAATGCCGCCTCTCCTGACATGTTCACCCTGGCAAGCACCACACTCCCCAGTGAGAGGGAAGAAAAACGAGAGCAATTAAAATGAAGAGAGAGAGAGAGAGAGAGAGAGAGATGGACACCGTGGAAAATAGAGATGGAGTGATACAGTAGGAGGTTAGGGCAGAGGGAGTTGAGAGAGAGACCGTGACTTAGAGAGTTTTTGATCAGAGACATATATTCGGTCAAAAGACTAGGAATATGACAACGAGGACGTTGGACTGACAAAGGACTGAGGAGCTCATGCAAATAAGTTTGGCAAGTACAGGAAATTCCCCCTTTTGTGGGAGTGTGCTCTTGAGCCAACCCAACAGAGTTTCCTTCAGTAACATGGCCCAATTGCACATATTATCTACAAAAGGCATGATAGGTCTCGTTAGGACATAAGCTAAGAAATCAAAAGAGTAATATAATTTTTAAAAAACTGCTCACCCAAACCAAGTTATGAAAATAGCCATTTTCGTTATCTAATTATATTGAAAGGATTAGAGGGCAAACAAATATCAATAATAGGAATTAGTGGGCAAAACAATTCCTAATTGATTAGGGATCCCCTTTAACATAACCTCAACTCTTCCAATGAAGCCATTCGGATACCAGTGAACATGGGATCTATCATATAAAAAAGAAATGACTAAGTCTCTGGTTTGGAGCATAAATCTCACTAGCAGGACAAGTGTAACAATATGGATCACATAGGACCTCATATAGGGTTTCAGCCCTGCGGATGTGTCGAAATAATGTGTTCTATTCATTATGAAAAAGCTCAGCGCAGCACGAATTTGTTTCAATGCACAGTCTCCATCGCTCAACAGGCATAAGTCATTGGTCCATCGCTGTTTCTCCTTAGAATTTTGGGAAGACTCAGACTTGAGTCAACCCCTCTCACTTATATGTGTTTGAAATGCCCTGTAAATGTCCCCAGCACCTCCATTACCACGTATAGTCCCTGGATATGGATCACTATTCCTGAGTCTTGTAGGCACTATTGACAGCCATTGTATTTACGTTGAGCATGAGCACCAGGCTCCCACAGCCATATGATGAGGTTCTCATTAAAGCTTTTTTCAGCAAGGAAGGCAAGTATATTGTCTATTCCTCTCTTCCTTGGCTTAAGTAGAGGGTTTGCTGCTCCAACCGTAGTCACCAGTCTTGTGGAAAGCAGAGAGTCAGTCCCAACCAGGCCCAGCAGTCTCTGCGCTCTCCTAGAGATACAGCCCAGCATGTCAGGAGACCTAATAGGGTAGGTTAATTCATGATTGCAGTTCTAACTAGAATATTGCAAAGAGTAATTCCACATTGCAGTCACATATAACCCCCGATGCTAGTACCAGTAATCAGTTCTAACCCATACCTAACTGGTGTATTCTCCCACCTGTTTAATGGAGGTGAACCTGTACCTTGGGTCTGCTACAGCCTTGTCCAAGGAGTATGAAGAATGCTGCCAACTACTGCCAATATCTCTTCAAGGGCATTGGCCCCCCTCCAAACTCTCTAGAGAGAGAAAAGCTTTATCAAGTCTGGCACATCAAATACTATTTGAGCCTTCCAAAATATAAGACATATTTCTTAGTTACCATATGAAAGAATCTAGTCTGGCTAAGAGTCAGGTGAATGAATCATTACTCACATTATATTTTAGAAACACATTCATTCTAAAATGATTTAAATTCTATTTGGATAATTTCAAATCCTATAACCATTCAGAAATGCAGCACGCTACCACCAGGAACCAAAAGAGATATCTTTATGACACAATTTACAGAGTGAGAGTCCAGGGGGCTGTGATGTTCCCAGGCATGTCATGCCGCTGTCTCACACAACATGAATGGTGCAAGCAGAATGGGACAAATGTCCCTTCAATTCTCTTACAGTTTGATATCCCAAGCCAGTCACTGCAAGGGTCTTTAAACCAACAGCCTGTAAATAAAGATAAGTTTACCAACTTATATAAAAAAGACCAGCAATCAAGTACACATTTTACTTGGCTTTAAATTCAGTAATTGTCATTTAACAGAAACACAGAGGGAGCCAGGGCCAATCATGTGAGGCCCAAACGTCCTAGTGGAATCCTGTGAGGGTGAACACAAATACACAAACATACACAAAAATGCAAAATGCTGATGGAAATGCATACTGCAGATAGAATGTCTCACAATGGGGGACTTGGGTCAAAGGCCCTCATTACAACCCCAGCGCTAAACCATGGCGTTATTAGCACCATGGTTGGTGCCGGTGTTGTAACGAGTCCCCCATGGTGGAATGGGGAAATACTGCCCCATTCCAAGGTTGGCGGGCGATATTTACCCATTTCACCATGGCCCTTCCCCATTCCCATTTTCGCCCCATAGGGCTCAATGGGAAAGGCGCTAAGTACGGTACCGCAAATTGCAGTACGGTAATTAGCACCAAGGTCCCTTTGCGGCACCCTACTTTAACGGCTAGTAAAACCAGCCATTAAGGTCGAGTCCCGCAAAGGGACCTCGTAATCAGGCGTTAAGGGTTTAACAGCGCCGACACCTTTTACGGTGCCGTTAAACCCTTAAGGCCAGGGTCGTAATGACCCCCAAAGTCTGGCACAACATAGAGGAAGAAACACTAGGACAAGAAAGAGGAAGAAGAACTAGGATGAAGAAAAGGGACTAGGTTGAAGAAGTAGAAATCAGATAAGGATAAGGAATAGGTAGTATGACATAGGAGAGACAAAAGAAAGAGGGATAGCGACTTGGACAATTAAGAGGTGGAGTAACTAGGTCTTGTAAGAATAATTTGGGCAACAAAGGGATCCTTGGACAATGTAAAGGGATAAGGATGAGGAGGAGGGATTTAAACAAAGAAGAGGGAGTATTATTATTATTATTATTATTATTATTATTATTATTATTATTATTATTATTATTATTATTATTATTATTATTGTATTTATTGAGTGCAGACCCAGCTTTGAGAAGCAATGGAGCGCTTTACAGATTTATAAAACAATACATATACATAATTTAGCGCTTTACCGAGGTATAATTTACCAGAGTAAATTTTAGCGACCATGCCCTACACAATAAGTACCAAGCCCGCACCTACTACTAATCCAGGATACCTCGGAACTAACGTTTACGCTAGCACCCCCTGCACCCTAGCGACTAGAAACGCTAGACTTCGCTCACGCCTCAGCAGACTACACGACCCACTTGCTAGATCACTATCTCCTGTCAACATTAGAACTAGCCCCCACTCTACTTACAAAACACCCAATAAGACTAATACTAAGATCACTCATCTAGACCTTATCGACAATAAATCTGACATCGCTACCAACTCCAAAAGCCCCCATCCACGGCCATCACCCGCCACCATCACCAAATCTCAACCTGCTCCTCAAATCAAAGCTGCACTAATAAACGCAAGGTCTCTAACAGCACATTCTACAGACATTGCCGACTTAATAATAACTAATAATCTCGACTTCCTAGCCATCACGGAATCCTGGCTGCATGAGGCCACAGTACCCCTACTTGCCGTAGCTGTCCCGGATGGTTACACTATAATTAGACAAGATAGAGTAAATGCACGAGGTGGAGTAATTGCCATTATCACTAAATCCACTCTCGCTATGAGACTTGCCCAAACCCATAACTTACTCTCTTGCGAAACACTGACAGCCAAACACCCTCTAACTGACTCACAAATACTAACAATCCATCTCATCTACTGACCTCCCGTGCCCATTGGAACCTTCGAGGAGGACACCCTTACCCTCCTCCCGGACAACCTTAAAACTACATCCCAACGACTAGTCCTAGGCGACTTCAACCTAGGTTTTATTGACCCCCTTGATAAACAGGCCACTATTATAGCTAACTCACTAACTGAACTAGGACTATCCCAAAAAAGTTAATGAGCCCACTCACGCTAGAGGAACAACCTTGGACTGGGTGGCAGAATACAATTGCATTGCCAATATTACTGCCATTACTCCCTATCCCTGGTCTGACCATTTTCTCCTGTCCTTCTCACTCCACACTAATAGACCACTCCTGCCCACAATACCCATCGCCCCCCATTGTCCAACCAGAAATAAAAAAAATATAACCAGAGACACTGTAATACCAGTTATCCTACCCACCTTAAATCGATTAGATGACAACCTTGACCCAAGCATACTTGTGAAGGAATACAACAAAATAATGGTAACCACACTGGACAGCATTGCACCCCTGGAACTCAGACCTAGCAAACCTAAAAGCACACATCAATAAATGGTTCACTCCCCAACTCAAGGACCTTAGACTACTAAAGAGGAGTTGTGAAACTACATGGAGACTCCTCCCAACCTCTACCAATCAAATAAAACTCACAGAGATCTCATCACAATAGAAAAAATAAATCTTCCTTGCAAAACGTAACTCTTATAACAAACACATCTCCAGGGCCAACTCCAGCACCAAAGAACTATTCTCCATACTCAAAGAACTTGAATCCCCTATCACCACACATGAAATTTACACCAAGGACAAAACGTGGTGCTCTTAGATACAACAGGCCCTAACGAATAAAATAACTACCCTTCAAAACAAAATATCTCAAAAAAACATTCCATCAATCACCTACCCAACCTCACTGCCGCCAACGCCCCCCCTAAAGACATTCTAACTAACCTAACACCCCGTTTCTACTTCTCCAAAATGACAACCCTTGAGGCTGAGAAAGTAATCCTATCACTCAAGCCTTCAAATTGCCAGGCTGACCTCTGCCCGGCTCAGCTTATTAAAGACGCAGCAAGAGATCTTGCGCCTTTCATCACTAAGTTGATTAATGTTTCATTCGCCTCAGGAATCGTCCCAGCCAATCTTGAACAATCATGGGTGCTCCCATTACTAAAAAAACAAACCCTAGACCCGCTAATTCCAACTAACTATCGCCCCATCACCACCGTACCCTTCCTGCTCAAGATCCTCGACAAAGTGGCCTATCTCCAGATCCAAAAATTTCTGGAAGAGCATAAACTCCTGGGAGCCCGTCAATCAGGTTTTCAACCCCAACACGGAACTGAGACAGCCTCATTGACCTGAAAGCACAGGTAGATGAGCTTAGAGACAAAGGGAAAACGGCCCTCCTTTTACTATTAGACCTCTCAGCCGCATTCGACCTGGTAGACCACAAGGTCCTTTGCAGACACCTAGACACGGCTGCCAACTTTTCTAGAGAGGCAATCATGTGGATTGAGTCCTTCCTCAGTGACAGAACTATGAGGGTCTTCTCGGCCTCAGCGGCAGCAGGCCCGATCCCCATCACATGCGGTGTTGCCCAAGGATCTTGCGTTTCCCCCACCTTGTACAACATTTTCACCAAGCCCCTTTTTGATGATCTGGATTCTCTAGGTATCACCTACACTAACTATGCAGATGATACTCACATTCTCTTCCCTCTTTCCGGGGATTACGAAAAGGATTTGGCCTTGGTGAACAAGGTGTATCTCATCATCCAGGCATGGATGGCTATTCATGGTCTATGCCTAAATGATGAAAAAACCCAACTCATCATACTAGGTACACACGCTAATATAAAAAAACTAGGACCGAACTACACATCATTCATCATCGATGGCAATTGTATCAGGGTGGCCAAAGAGGTGAAAACACTCGGGTTCTACCTAGATTCCTCCTTACCCTTTACTAAACAAGTTAACACCCTGGCCTCAGCCACTGCATACACATGCAAGCTGATCAGAACGGGCAAACCCTTTCTATCAGACGATAATTGCATTACCCTAGCCAGAGCCTTGATCTTATCGAGGCTCGACTTCTTTAATGCACTATATATTGGCGCCAACAAAGCAATCACCCAAAAAATCCAAATTCTTCAAAACAACGCCCTTAGAGCGGCTATAGGTGTGTCCAAAAGGTCTCACATCCCCGCCATAAGGTGTCAAAACAACTGGCTTTCCACTCTCAACAGAATCAACCTAAAAATAGCCTCCTTGACACACAAGGCATTGAACAACGCTGCCCCCAGTTACCTTGTAAACCAAGTCCAAAGAAGAATCTCCATGAGACCCACAAGATTTACCAATGCCAACTGTATTAACATCCCCAGATTTAGACTAACCAAGATAGGGGGGAACAGCTTCCAGGTCAAAGCGACCCAACTTTGGAACTCCCTACCACACCATTTCAGGGCGAATCAATCCTACCCAAGGTTTAGACTTAGTTATATCAACTGGCTCAAGGCAAATGATCACTAAACATGTACATACCTGTGTATATTTATTTTGTATATTTTTTCTTTATATATTCGCCATGCACTTCTACCTTTGTAGTGCATGCCAATGTATTAGTTATGCCTTTTCTATGTACTACCTTGCAATTATATGTCCTGTGTATAACTATGTATGTAACTTGTAAATTAAGCTTTGCATTGTCTGTACTACTTGCGCCCTGATACCCCTGGGTCCGGTGCGCATCCTATAAATGAATAAACTAAACTAAACTAAACTAAACTATAAAACAGTACAGATACGTAGCAGAGCACTTTTCAGATGTAACAACAGAACAGATATACAGAAGGGGTGGGATACACAGGAGCACAGAGGAGATGTACAGCTGTAAAGGGTGGCGGGGAGAAGAGTGACAGGCAGTGTCTAGGGTGCCAGGTGGCGCAAGGGGCAACGCAATGCCCTAAGTATTGAGGAAGAGAGATTCCTTGAAGAGGTGGGTCTTGAGTTCTTTTCTGAATTGTAGGAGCATGGGGGTGAGTCTGATGCTGACGGAGAGGAGGTAGAATAGTCTTGGGGCATAGGCAAAGAAGGCTTGCTTTCTCGTCCTTTCCTTTTTGCAGCACCAGATTTCAAATCTGGTGCACTGTCCACCCCAGAAGCTGAATTTCTCTGCAAGGTGGCTAGGTGAGTGTTAGGCAGAATTATATGCTGTACCCTTTGGGAACACCACACACAATTAAGACTACAAGTGACAGTACAAATTCACCTTTGGTACAAGCCTATACTACACAGTAAAGTGGTAGCGATAGCTGAGCAGCCAGACTTATCTCAAGAGCAAGTGAGCAGTATCAATAGTTACACAAAGGACAGCAGTTACTATGATTCAAACAAACACTGAATCAAGGTTTCTGAGCAAAAGAATATACATTTATTTAAACATCATTTGTAAAACATTTCACTAAAGTTAAGCAGTTGAAAAATCACAATCTTAATACACCACACCACTCCCAATAGTTTCTGGACAAGTTAGGCTCAAAATGAAGTGTGAGCAAAATGGCATTCCAGCAATTAAAAAGGGAGGGAAAGACAAGGTTAGACTAAAATAGAGCAGCACCAACATGTAAGTAATCAGGGCAATCTAGAAAGAGAGACTACAGTGATGGAATCAAATTAAAAAGGCTTGGGGCCAAAGTCAATAGGAAAAAAGTCTTTTGCTCAAGATAACACAGTTCAGGGTAGTTTGCGGTAAAGTATTTGCCAAGAGTTCCGGACGAAGTTGGTCAGTCAAAAAGTTAGTTTAAAGAGTAGAGAAGAACAAGCACTCGGATTGGCGAAAGGTTTCACACACCTTCACCGCGGCTGGATGAAACGAACAACCGGATTTGCACAGTACCTTTAAATGGAGAAGAAGCTATAGCTGAGGCAGACGTTCCTGGCAGGTCCTGCAGGCTCATGGTTCCTGAAGCAACTGTCAGACTGACATGAAGTATGAAGACTGGAGGGTCCTGCACTGCCCAGGGAAGAAACCAGCAGCAGAGCAAAGCAACGGATAAAAGGTGTGCTCCTTAAAACCCAAGCAGGGTCCGACCTTCATGGCCATCTGGTTCACTGTAGCTCTGTACAGCAAATTCAACCAGAGTAGGGAGTCCTGGCTTGCAGTTTGGGCAAACTGGTTGGTCCCACAAGCTCAGTGGAAGAAGATTCCTGGTAGATCTTCTCTGTCATTGGAGTCAGAAGATTCGGACCTGCAGCAGGGCTTCACCGGGCGGTTCATTCTTTGTAGGGGTCCTATTCTTTCAGCTCCTCTTCAGTTCTTTTGTTCCAGTGGTGACTCTGCCTTTCCAGACCAAGAGACCTGCTTTTTATGCAGTTTTCCCCCATTCACACGTCTGGCTGTCAATCACAGAGCAGGGTTGCTGTCCTGCAGGGACATCCACCACAGCCAATCAGATCAGAGTGCGACATGGGTCTCCAAGGAGACCCTGTGAAGGGAGTCCTAAACCACTCCGTCACATCCTCTACCCCCCAGATATACAGGAGCCTAAGGAGGGCTTCTGTGTAGAAGCCTGCAAAAGGTTGGCGAACAAAGGAACCAAACCTGGTTTGGCGTCCAGAGTAAAACACGAGAAAGACATTTTCAAAAAGAAATGTCGAATAAACCCAGCTGTAAACGTCTAAAATGTATATGGTCTAGCGGGTTTAAATTCAAGGCTACCAAGATAGCCTAAAACAATGCCAAGGTTATTTAAGATAACCACGCTAGGAAAAATAGGGTAGTTACCACTGCCACCAGCCAAGTCTTGATGAAAAGAGAGTGAAACAATACTCCAAGAGAAACAGACAAAAAGGGATACGTGTTAACATATTCCAGTACTCCATGTAAGATAGTTTGTACTGGGTCTGTGGATTTTAAAAAGACTACTAAAGTCAATGGCAACTTTAAGGGGCCGATTCATGGAACAAATGTGCGCCGAAAATCTATGCGCAAGCAGGCGCAAGCAGGCGCAAGCAGGCGCAAGCGGAAAAAAAGAGGCGCACGCGTGCGATTCATGGAAGTCCCTGCACGTGTCTTCCTCGGGATGTGCGCCAAACCCGTGCATGGCGCACACGTCACTGCAACATCGCGAAAGGCGTGCGCGACGCGCACAGTGAAAGCGCACAACCTCAGCGCACACACCAGAAAGTGGGCGGGACATGGGGCGTAACGCGCGGAATGGGGAACAACACGCGAAAATAAGGGCGTAACTGGGGATGTACTGCAGGGAAGCAGAGGGAACGCCCACACGCACTCGAACCACACGTATTCATGGAATCGAATAGGGCAAAGCCACGCACAGCCAAAGACACGCACAAGCTGAAACACGGCCGCCACACGAAGGCAGGCGGTAGAGTCCCAGCGCATCAAAAAAGTGGCGCGCGGGAAGTTAAATACGCGATTGAGCGGGGTACGTGGATTTCAGAGGTGCGCGAGAAATTCTACACGCGATTGGCCTGGGTACGTGTATTACAGGGGTGCGCGAGAAAATCTACATGCGATTGGCCTGGGTACGTGGATTTCAGGGGTGCGCTAGAAAATCTACACGCGATTGGCCTGGGTACGTGTATTACAGGGATGCGCGAGAAAATCTACACGCGATTGACCTGGGTACGTGGATTTCAGGGGTGCGCGAGAAATACTACACGCGATTGGCCTGGGTACGTGGATTTCAGGGGTGCGCGAGAAAATCTACACGCGATTGGCCTGGGTACGTGTATTACAGGGGTGCGCGAGAAATCCTACATGCGATTGGGCCTGTGCGGGTGGGGCAGTGTATTACGTGGGTGTGCGGGAAGTTGAAGAGGTGAATTGCCAGTGTGGGTCCTCCCAGGTCTCCCCTCTACCCCTCCACGACCTCTGCAGGCAGCCCACACCACAGGGAACTACCCTGCACCCCTGGTCATGTCCCGCAGGCAGCCCATCCACCATGGGCATGCCCCCCAGCCAAGCCACATGTCCCCTTGCACCCCCACCCCCCAGCACCGTGGGGCACCTGCCAGCAGGCCCCCAACCATGTCCCACTCATGTCCCCTTGCACCCCCACCCCCCAGTCACCAGGGGCAGCCTCCACCAGGCCCCCACCCATGTCTCCCACCACCCCCACCCCTCCAGTCACCAGGGGCAGCCTCCACAAGGCCCCCACTCATGTCCCCCTGCACCCCCACCCCCCAGCACTGTGGGGCACCTGCCAGCAGGCCCCCAACCATGTCCCCTTGCACCCCCAACCCCCAGCAGGCCCCCACTCATGTCCCCCTGCACCCCCACCCCCCAGCACTGTGGGGCACCTGCCAGCAGGCCCCTAACCATGTCCCACTCATGTCCCCTTGCACCCCCACCCCCAGCACTGTGGGGCACCTGCCAGCAGGCCCCCAACCATGTCCCACTCATGTCCCCTTGCACCCCCACCCCCCAGCAGGCCCCCACTCATGTCCCCTTGCTCCCCCACCCCCCAGCACTGTGGGGCACCTGCCACCAGGCCCCCAACCATGTCTCCCACCACCCCCACCCCCCAGCAGGCCCCCACTCATGTCCCCTTGCACCCCCACCCCCCTGCAGGCCCCCACTCATGTCCCCCTGCCCCCAGGTCCTGACGAAACGCAATCATGGCAGTAATGGGCAGCATACCCAGCACAAACACCCAGCCAAGGATTGCATCCACCCACATAGTAGATGCAATTACATGATACAACCCCAATGGCAAGTATGTAAATGAACACATGTCCGTCACACACACATACACAATGGGTGCAAGTGAATGTCAAAACCCATATCATGACATGCATGAAACCAATGAGAAAATACCACAAATGTAAGTAATAAATATATGTATTAAAGATGAAAATGAAGTAAAGAAATAAAACACACAACAATGGGGATGACAAAACAAATGGTCCATGTCCGAGAACTAATAGAAAAAATCAAAAAACAAAGGAATCCAAAAACTAATGTAGTCCAAAGCAAAATAATGGGGGAAAAAAAAAGGAAAAACCATTGCCTCATGGTGAACACAAATATAAATCCAACAAATGTTTTCCAAACATCAAACTATGTACAAGAATAACCCAGGGTCCATGAGCCCAACACCATAAATGAAACCTACTACTACTAACTACTAAAAAATATATATACAGAAAAGTGGCCATTGTCCGAGCGGTCCAAAAAAAACTTTAAAAATAAAGGAAACCTAACACTAACTAAAGAACTATATACAATGGCAGCGGGCAAGTCCTGCGGCTCACTCTGTGATGTTGCCGGCCAGGGCATCATCGAACTCCATGTCGATGTCCCGGAGGCGGGACTCTGTCCTGGCCCCGAGGTCTCGCAGGGACAACCCCGTGTCCACCTCAAACTCCCTGCGAGCTTCCTCAAGGCACTCAGCCCGCCTCAACGCCCGACGCATGGAGAACTCCGCCCTGACCATGGTGAGCCGCTCCTCTTCCGCCTGCTGCCGCTCCGCACCTATCCGCTGGACCAACTGCTCCCACACGGAAGACACTGCCATCCCAGGGTTCTCCTGCCCTCCGGCCAATGCCTGCCCCTCTGATCTTGATGGCCCCGAGCCATGATGCCTCCCACGTCGAGCCTGCTGCTGCCTCCGACGCCACTGCCTCTGCCAGCACGACGGCATCCAGGCTGATGGAATCCACCGATGCCGTCGTGCACGTGCCCTGCCAGATGATGCCGGCACATCCTCCATCTGCAGGGGGACAGTTGCTGGTGTGTCCACCCCTGCTGGACCTTCGACTCCCGACTGTGGCAGGGATGGGGTCCTCACCGAGCTGGCTGCGTTGGTCGGGGCAGGTCCACAGGGGGCCCTGGTGGCATCTGGGCCGGAAGACGGCATGGAGCACGACTGGCGCATAGCCTCCACAGAGGAGGAGAGGGTCGCCAGAAGGCCACACACATGTAGGAAACCCCCGACCATGGCGGCTCCCAAATGGTTCACGTACGCACGGTGCTCTTCGTGATGATGTGCATGCTCCTCCCGGGAAGCATGCACCTCATCACGAATGCCAGCTGTGCGCAACGCGACACCAATCAGGACCCTCTCCACACGCACAGGGGTCCCCTCGTCCGCAGGTAGAGGAGTGTCAGATGACATGGACATCTCCCCTACCAGCGGACGGGCCTGGGATGGGGCATCCCTGCTGGTGCATGGTGGTGCAGTCACAGTGTCAGGGACAGTGACATGCACAGGCACCTCCACGGCGACCTGTGCTGCCTCCTGCCCCTGGCCCTGGACTGCACCACTTGCACCAGCGGGGATGCCCCCACCAGGCCCCATGTGTGGCTCAGTAGCGGCCTCCTCCCCCTCTGTGGAAACCACCAACCTGGATGTCTCCACACCGTCTTCCGCCGGTGCAAGCCCCTGTGGGGGCTCACCCACCCCTTCCGCTGCAGCCGTGGCGGCATCCCCGCCGCTCTGCTCCACAGCGCCTTCTCCGCCCTCTTCTTCACTTGCCACTGTGTAGAGGGAGACATAGAACACAAGCATCAGGGTACTGTACAATGGTCCCCTAGACAGGAAGCAACAGCAGATGAGTGGCACTGTCATACATCACTTCCATCATGTCCCTCCACAGCACATGGGTCAGTGCAGGCAAAACACATACAGTAACAGGCACGGCGCATGCCATGGACATTGGCATACATGACCAAGGGACTCATGATTCATGCAATGTTGGTTTTAAACTCACATGCATCATGGGTCTTGCCATCACATGCACACACCTCACCGTAGTTCCATCCATCTGGCCTCGTACACCACAGACGCAATGGATACAAGGATGACTAGGCTGCATCAGTGAATCTGAACATTGTCACAGACATGTGTCATGCATCCATGGCAGTTACAAGTCACAGACACGCAGGTCAGACACACACACATGGACACCATACGTGTACATGGGACCAGCACCCATCCCTCACCCCCACCCATGTCCAGGAACAGAGACTGCCATGCTTCCATGTGTCCATTCGGCACAGAGCCCCCCATGTTGCAATAGAACACATGCACCAACCATGTGGTTCACACATCACTGTACTCACATGCCTGACCATGATGTCCCTGCACACACACATACGTACATGGCCTATGTCACACATACAGGCAGGTATCAGACAACCAGCACACTGCAACATGCCCTGTCTCACACAGTAATGCTTGGCCACTTACCGGCCAACTCCAGATGGGTCTACCTCCGAAGGATCTGGGCGTGGAGCGCTGGGTCTACGCGTTCCAGGACCCTCATCTGGATGTCACTCAGGCGTGCCCGGCCCCCCTCCGCGAGGCGCCGAGCCTTATTGAGGGTCCTGGACCTCAAGTCCTCCCAGCGCTTCTTGATGTGCTTGATGTCGCGGGTTGCCACCCCCTCCGCGTTGATGGCAACCACTACATCGTCCCAGATCCTCTCCCGTCCTTCCTTGTTGGCGCGTGGTCTTCCGAAGAGGGCATCATAATGCCCCAGGACATGCTCCACCAGGACACCAACTTCCTTCTCACTGAAGCTGGTGGCCCTCTGCCTCTCTGGCTGGGGGTCGCCACTGGTCTCAGATGGTGCTTGCCCCGACATGGCGACCCCCGAGGCAGGCGTGGGTGGGCAACTGGGTCCTGGGGCTGGGCTGTGGAGCGATGGTATCCCAGTCGGGAGTCTACTGTTCCAGCAGGGGTGGACACAGCAACTGGACCCCTGCAGATGGCTGATGTGCAGGCACCAAATGGCAGGGCACGGTGGCAGCAGGCAGGCAGTCAGGCAGGCAGGCAGGCAGGCAGGCAGCAGCAGATGGCACGTGGGAGGCTGCTCGGGCACTGGGGGGCAGTGATTCGGCCTTCTGGGCAGGAGCGTGGTCTTCCGTGTGTATTCGCGTGGCCAGCTTGATACGGAGTGATTTGGCACGTGAAAAATCTGCACGTCAGCGTGTAATTCGAGGAAAGGCCCTGAGCGCGTAAGCGCGTCTGCACGCATACGCATTTTCATTGGACCAAAGGCCCTCAGCGCGTGATCGCGTCTGTGACGTGTCGTGCGAGGGTGTATCCCTCATTGCACGTGATGACAGAACACACGTGGATTTCAACCAATCGCGTGTGAAAGTTCACGGCACCCCGGAACACACGTACCCAGGCCAATCGCGTGTCGATTTTCTCGCGCACCCCTGTAATACACGTACCCAGGCCAATCGCGTGTAGAATTTCTCGCACACCCCTGAAATCCACGTACCCAGGCCAATCGCGTGTAGATTTTCTCGCGCACCCCTGTACTACACGTACCCAGGCCAATCGCGTGTCGATTTTCTCGCGCACCCCTGAAATCCACGTACCCAGGCCAATTGCGTGTAGATTTTCTCGCGCACCCCTGTAATACACGTACCCAGGCCAATCGCGTGTAGAATTTCTCGCGCACCCCTGTAATCCACGTACCCAGGCCAATCGCGTGTAGAATTTCTCGCGCACCCCAGAAATCCACGTACCCAGGCCAATTGCGTGTAGATTTTCTCGCGCACCCCTGTAATACACGTACCCAGGCCTATCGCGTGTGGGGACACCCGCACACCCCTGAAATACACGCTCCCCGCTCTGCGTTTGCTGCTGCCCTTTGCGCTGGATTGGGGATTTTCATGGCTTTTCCCTGCGCGAGGGGCGTTCTTGGGGGCGTAACTGACGCTGCTGTAGGGTCGCTGCGCCACTCTGCGCCACGGCTGGTTGTGGATGTTGGAATCCATGAATACGCTGTGCGCCTGAATGTGTTTCGGCGCACGCGGCTGGCGCAGACTACCGCACGCGCACACTGTGCGCCAGCCGCGTGCGCCACTTGTGCGCTGAATTCTATGAATTACCCCCTTAATGTTCTGGGAGACAGTAGTCAGTCCCAGAAAATTGAGTCTGAGTTGGGAAGTCTAAAAGACAACCATGTGTCACTGCAATGAAGGTGCTGTGTAACACACAGTAAAAAGATGATTCCTATTGAGTAGGTGAGGCTCCACAGTCTATGAACACAAGAAAATGTTAAACACACACAGCAAAACACATGTAAGGGAGGGAAAAAGGCTCACACACAGGTGAAAGAAAGAAATCCTAGAAATTCAGCAAAGCTACTGAATGACTCAGTAGGTAACGGAAATTAGCCATTCTGGAGAATTCTCCATAACACTCGCCCCCCCAGACTAAGGGAAAGGAGGATTTAATCTACTCCTGGATGAATCTCTACCTCTAGTCGGTTAAAAACATCCTAGAGAGACCATCGGCATTTTGATGGTGACATCCTGCTCTATGCTCAATGGTGAAATCAAACCCTTGCAGGCAGATTGACCATCTCAGAAGTTTTGGGTTTTCCCCTTTCATTTGCATTAACCATCTCAAGGGTTGGTGGTCAGTTTGAATCACAAAAGTAAATCCATACAAGAATGGTCTAAACTTCTTCAAAGACCACACAATGGCAAAACATTCACGCTCTATGGTTGCCCACATTTTTTCTGCTTCCTTCAGTTTCCTACTGATGAAGCAAATGGGGTACTCCCTACCCTCCTCATCCAGTTGACTAAGGACTGCACCTATACCTGTATTGGAGGCATCTGTTTGCACAATGAAGTGATAATCAGGAGCTCTTGGGACTGTAGCTTGCAATGGCTTTCTTCAGGTTTTCAAAGGCTTGAGTGCTCTCCTCATTCCATCTAAATTTTTGGGGAATTTTGGAGAGGACATCACTTTCAAGGGAGAAGCTATGGTCCCATAGTTCTCTGTGAAATTCCTGTAGTACCCAGTGAGACCTAGGAAAGCTCTCACTTGGGTTTGAGTAGTAGGGGTGGCCCAGTTTTGTACAGCTTGTACTTTGCTAGGCAATAGCCTTATTTCACCTCCACCTACCTCATGACCAAGGTAGACCACTTTGCTCGGACCAATTTGACATTTGCTTGCCTTTATGGTCAGATGAGCCTGCTCAAGAGCCTGCTAAACATATCCCAAGTGATCAACATGTTCTTTCCATGTAGGGCTGAACACTGCAATGTCATCCAGGTATTCCATGCAGAAATCCTCCATCCCATTCAGAACTTGATTGACCATCCTCTGGAATGTAGCAGGTGCATTCTTTAATCCAAAAGGCATAACCTTGAACCTTGAGGCCTGCTGGTGTTGAGAATGCAGTCTTCTCCTTGTCGTGGTCTGTCAGGGCTATTTGCCAATAGCCTGATGTTAGATCAAATGTACTGAGGTACTTGGCTGAACCAAATCTATCCACCAGTTCATCTATCATTGGCAAAGGATGGGCATCAGTCTTAGTGACTGCATTTAGAGCTCTATAGTCCACACAGAATCTCAACTCTTTGGCTCCTGCCTTTGATACTAGTACAACTGGACTAGACCATGGACTTGTAGAGGGCTCTATAACCCAGAGATCAAGCATCTTGTTGACCTCTCCTTTGATGTGGGATCTCACATGTTCTGACATTCTGTAACCTCTGCTTTTCACAGTTAAACAGACACCAGTGAGAATATCATGCTGGCCCCAAGCAGTCAAGCCTGGTGAAAGTGAAATTAGGGAGGCAAACTGATTTAACAGAACTTTGCACTCCTCCTGTTGTTCAGATGTCAGTTGAGAAGAGAGATTGACTCCTTCTATTTTCTCATCCAAAGGTAGGCCTCTAAGGAGGTCAGGTTGATGCAAAGCTCCCACTTCTGGTCTCTAGACATATGCCTTCAAACGGTTGGTGTGAAAGACTCTGGGAGCCTCCTTAGGCCTGCCTAAGTCCACCAAACAGTTCACCTCTCCAAGTTTGCCCACAACGTTGAAGGGTCCTAACCATTTGTCCTGCAAGGCCCTCTGCCTTGTTGGCACCATAACTAATACAAGCTGGTCTTGAGTAAACTCAACCATGCTGGCCTTCTGGTCATGCCAATGTTTGACCAGAGCCTGACCTGCTTTTAAGTTATCACTAGCTTCTGCCATCATGAATGACATTCTCCTCCTGAGACCTATCACATAGTCAGTCACTCTGACTGGTTTGGGGGAAGGAGCACTCTCCAACCCCTCCTTAATCAGGGCCAATGGACCTCTGACTGGATGGCCATAGAGAAGTTCAAAGGGACTGTAACCAACTCCCTCCTGAGGGACTTCTCTATAAGCAAAGAGAATGCATGGTAGTAGAAGGTCCCACTTTCTTCTAAGGGGTTCCTCTAAAGCACCTATCATGCTCTTCATAGTACGATTAAACCTCTCTAACAGTCCATTTGTCTGTGGATGGTAGACTGTAGAGAACTTGTAAGTGACACCACAGTTTTTCCACATGGCTTGCATGTAGTGGGACATAAAATTGGATCCCCTGTCGGATATCACTTCCTTAGGAAACCCTACTCTTGTAAAAAATACCAAGTAGAGCCTTAGCCACAGCCTGAGCCATAACTTTTCTCATAGGTATGGCTTCTGGGTATCTTGTAACATGGTCTACTACAACCAGGATAAACCTGTTCCCTGAAGATGTGGGAGGGTCAAGGGGACCAACAATGTCGATGCCCATCCTCTCAAAAGGAACTCCCACCACTAGGAGAGGCACCAGTGGTGCCACATTCTTGGCTCCACTCTTGGCAGAGGTTTGGCAAGTGTGACAGCTCCTATAGAATTTGTCAACTTCTGAACCCATTTTAGGCCAGTAGAAGTATAAGGAGAGCCTTTCCTTGGTCTTTTTGAAACTCAAATGACCATCCAAAGGTATCTCATGGGCTAACTGTAGGAACTGGAGTCTGTTCGCAAGGGGCACTACAATTCTTTTGCAGTCCCCAGGGATAGACTCAGTCGGTTCACTGTAGAAGAGGCCATCTTCCCAGCTTAAACTATGCTTTCCAACTTCTTGCCCATCAAGTTGGTTAGCAGCCTGTTGTCGAAGACCTTCGAAAGTAGGACACTCTCTTTGTCCTCTGCTGAAGTCTGCCTTATTGGGTCCACCTTCTGCCAGTAAAGACTGCAGCTCAGGATGGTCAACAGGGTCAACATCTCCAACCAAAACAGTGTCTTCCTCCAGATCTGACTCTTCAGAAACTGGCTCAACCACACATTGTTTACCTCACACTCTGTCTCAGCATGTGGAGGAGTCACAGGTGTGACTTTGGGCAATGTTGGGGATGTCCTTGTTGGTAGCACAGGGGTGCTGTCTGACTTTTTACTTGAGGTCTTGGCTTTCCCCCTTGCCTATTACTTTCCAGAAATAGCAGTGAACAACTCCTGTGGAGTGGGAGTGATAGTTTCCTCTATCATCTCCTCTGGAGAGCCTCTTAAGGTCCTCTCCCTTGCAGGTCTAGTGATCTCCTGTCACCTTTTACTGGGAGGCCTGAGGATGCTTGACACAACACCAAGAGTGTTCAGATCATTACCCAACAGAACTCTCCCAGGCACTTCACTCTGCACATTAACAGGTATTTTGACAGTCATATCATTACACTGGATGAGAGCTAGTAACTGGGGAAGCATTTGCACAGGGCCTCCAGCTAACTTGGTGAGGCGTCTGGGTGCCTTAGCAACATCCTCCACCTTGAAACATAATTAATCTACCACAGTTATGCTGGCTCCAGTGTCTCTGATGGCAGGGGACTCCTGTCCATTCAAAAGAACACCATCTTTATAATACTCTTTAGTATTATCTGGGATGGTATTATGTTGTTCCCACAAGGCCAGGGACACTAAAGAAACACTATCTGAGACTCTCATGGGTTCATCAGCCAGTAGGTGAAAGTTTCCACTTGCCATAAGTACTTCTTCCTCTGGGGAGAAGGATAGGAGAGATTTTGGACCCCTGAAGGTTGACCCTTACATCTGGGATACCCTTCCACATGGTCAGTTGACCCACAAACATAACATTTCCCAATTGTCTTGATGAATGGGTGTTTGTTCTGACCTCCATCTGGTTTGGGTCCAGATGGTGCACTAGCCTGATTCGGTTTCCCTCGTGGTTTACCCTTATGTTGCTGTTTGTGGCCCTCTTTTGGATTGGAGGTATTAGAATTCTCCTTGTTATCTTTCTTTGGCTGCTTTCCCTCATTCTTCTTCTGAGTTGCTCCAGAATCCTGGTGAGTAGCCCTGTTGGCATCCCACAAGTCAGCAGCCTTAGCTAACTTCTTAGGATGTATGTCCTTTGAATCAGCCAAGTGCTGTCTGAGCTCAGGAGAGCAGGCATCATAAATTGACTCCAACATAACAAGATGTCTCATACCTTCATAAGTGCTCACTCTGTAATCCTTAACCCAACCATATACGTTTTTCAAACATTCACATACCGAGGTAGTCCAAGGGGTACCATCATGCTTTCTGAGGATCCTAATCCTCTTAAGGTACTGGGAAGGGGTCTTCCTAAATCTAGCAATTAAAGATAGCTTCAGACACTCATAATCCATCCTATATATCTCCCCCAACTTCATCACAACATCAGATGCAACAGTGGGTAGCCTAGAGAAGAGCCAGGGAAGCAACTGATTCCTTTGTAAGACCTTGAATCCCATGGTTATATTCAAACATTGCCAAACAATCCAAAATATCAAGCTCAACCTCATACATACCCACGATTTCTTTAGGCATACAGGGTCTCTTAGGACTGGAAGACCTAAAATACTCTGGGAGAGAAGCATTTTCAAGAGATAACCTTTTCATTTCTAGTTCATGATTCAACTCCATTTCTCTGAGCTTAAGTTCTTGGTGCTTTTGTTCAATTTGAGCATTTAAACGTTTGAATTTCAAATGAAGCCTGATCTTTTCTAGAGCAATGAATTCAGGATGAGTGTAGTAACTGGTGGGGTCCCAGTGGACAAAGGTTGAGGTTGTTGAGGAGGTAAGGGAGCAGTGAGACTTATTTTAATGGACACATCTACTTCCTCTAACTCATCAATAATATACACATTATCATCCTCATTATTTTCCTCATTTGCTGAGGGGTCAGGTATTTCAGACCTACCCTCCAGCCTTTGTTTCTTTAACACATTTTCGAACAATTCAGACTTTTTGCCTTTGGCAGAGAGATTCCTTTCTCTACACAGATGTTTGAGATAATCCACAATGTAACTAAGGAGGGTCTCCTGACTGTAGCTTTCCATATCAGACATGACTAATATTGCTTTTTAGTGATGTTTAGCCTTGTGGTTAGTTGATCCAAGGTAATAGCAGCACTCTAAGTTTAATTACTATACTTGATCCTCACTGCTGTACACCAATGTTAGGCAGAATTATATGCAGTACCCTTTGGGAACAGCACACACAATTAAGACTACAAGTGACACTACAAAGTCACCTTTGGTACAAGCCTGTACTACACAGTAAAGTGGTAGCGATGGCTGAGCAGCCAGACTTATCTCAAGAGCAAGTGAGCAGTATCAATAATTACACAAATGACAGCAATTACTGTGATTCAAACAAACACTGACTCAAGGTTTCTGAGTAAAAGAATATAGAGCACCTCGAAAGCCATGGTCTGGGATGCAATGAAGCCAGTCATCAGAGGTGTGGCGATCAACTGCACAGCAGCACATAAAAGGATGTACCAACTCCAACTCTCCAAGCTGGAGGCAGAAGTGGGTGAAGTAGAAGCACGATACAAAATACGCCAATCTGTGAAGATAGGCAGACAACTTAAAAAAGCGAAGGTAAAACTCAAAATGCACCTGGCAGATCGGACGGCCCGAGCCTTAGCCTACACAAAGCAGTACTACTATATAAACAGCAATAAGGCCAACCGCCTACTGGTCCAGAAGCTGAAGAAGCTACATTCCTGGAACAAGATACTAACGCTTCAAGACCAAGGGGGCAAACCCTGCTGCACAAAAGCAGAGAAGATAGAAATTATCACCAAGTACCATAAGGGGACCATGTCCGGCCCTGACACGAGCAAGGAAGCACATGCCCAATACCTGCGATGAGTCCAACGAGACCCCTTGCTCCCGCAGCTCGATGCCTTAGAACTCCCCATCACTGCGGAAGAAGTAGCAGAAACAATCCGCTCTCTGAAAAACACAGCCCCAGGCACTGATGGTCTGACCACCCAATTCTACAAAAAGTTCTCCCACATCCTGGCCCTCCGCCTTGCCTTTCTGTATAACACTTTTCTGGACTCCAGCTCCGTCACCCCCTCAATGGAGGAGTCCCTGACGGTACTGATATTGAAACCAGGGAGAAATCCGGAGCTCTGCTCCTCATACAGACCAATCACGCTACTGACCAACGACACAAAAATCTTCTCCAAAATTCTGGCAAGCAGACTGGCAAAATACCTCCCAGAATTGATTCACCCAGACCAGACGGGATTCATCCCAGGGCGAAACACCTTTGACAACACCAGGCGCACCCTAAACATTATCGAATCCGCAGGCAGGACAGGCAAACAAATGGCAGTCCTGTCACAAGACGCGAATACAGCATTCGACATGTTGGACTAGGGATACATAGAGGAAGCCCTAAAACACCTAGGCATCGGCCCAAAGTTCTGGAAATTGACCCTGGCCAACTATCAGCACCCAACCACAGTGATGAGGATAAACGGCACCAAATCATCCAGAATCCATATTACCAGATGCACAAGGCAGGGCTGCCCACTATCCCCGCTCATTTTTGCAGTGTCCATGGAGCCGTTCGCCTGCAGAGTTCACCAAAACACCTTAATAAGCCGTCTAATGGTGAGGGGAGAAGCATACTAAACAGCTCTGTACGCAGACAATGTCCTATTAACCCTGACCAAGCCCAAATCATCCCTGGAAGTGCTGTGGAGTGAATTGGCCAGCTTCGGAGCGGCCTTGGGGTTCTCTATCAATCCCGAAAAATCCACGGCCCTGGGGATCAACATCCCAGAAGACATGATAGAAACGTTAGCCGCCAACCACCCCATCCAGTGGGCCAGCTCACACTTCACCTACCTGGGGGTAAAGATACCACAGAAAAGGGAGGAAGTTTACAAGCTAAACTTTCCCCCACTGTTCAAGGAGCTCCAGTCAGACCTAGTAAGATGGCAAAAGCAAGGAGTGTCATGGCTGGGAAGAATAACAGCAGTAAAAATGAACTTGGTACCAAGATTGCTCTACCATTGCCAGGCCCACCCAATCTCCATCCCTAGGAAGGACCTACACAAGCTCCAAACAAACACCATGAAATTCATCTGGGAGGGAAAGAAGCTGCGAATAGCCAGAAGGGTGGTGACGAGGAGCAAGGGATTGGGAGGCCTAGGGGGCCCAGAAATAGATAGATACTGGCTTGCCGCCCAACTCTCATCGACATTCACCTGGAAACTAGCCACCAACAAGCTTCGCTGGGCGAAACTAGAGGAGGACTGGTGCTGAAGCCCCACAGAAGTGCTCCCGCACATCATCAGACCCATTGACCCCCCCCAGAGAGGGGCCCCTAACCGCAACCAAGAACACAGTGGAAAGCTGGAGGACGGCAGCCAGGCGATAGAACTGTGGGAGCACAATAGGCCCCCTATGCCCGATATGGGACAACCCGAACTTCACCCCCGGAATGACACCCAATAATTTTGATTACTGGAAAACGGGAGGGTTGAAACATGTGGGAGACTTCTACGCGGAGGGAGCCCCGCTAACATTCAGAGAATGCAAGGGGAAATGTGGGGTGCCGGAAACAGAAAGATTCCGCTATGCACAGATCCGACACTGGTTCTCGCATGAGCCCATGAAATCTCAGGGCTGCAGAGAACTAACGTTGCTGGTACAAATGCTCACAACGCCTCCCCCCAGGGGAAAAATATCGGCCTTATACGGACTACTGGACAAAGGAGAGCCCAACAAAAACGAGGCTTACATGGAAAAGTGGGAAAGGGACATCGGCAGAACAATTGAAACGGAAGAATGGGGGCACATCTGGACCAGAACACAGAAGAGCTCGACATGTGTCAAGGAAGGGGTGATCAAAACTTGCTACAGATGGTACTTAACCCCAGAGACCCTGAACAAGAGCAACCGAGCGATCTCTGTGGATGCTGGACAGGATGCAAAGACACAGGCACGCTGTATCACTTGCTCTGGACATGTCAGTGTCCACAAAGTACTGGAAGGAGATTCTGGACCTCATCAAGCAGATCACAGTCCTGACGATTCCATGGGACCCAGGAATAGTCCTACTGGGCAACACAGGGGATGGCCAATTCCCGCTGACCGGCAACTTGGCAAGCATATGCACGCAACTTCTCACAGTGGCAAAGATAGCTATAGCAAGACTACAGAAACACCCAGATGGCCCTGCAGAGAGCCTGTGGTGGGCCAAATGCTGGGACATCGCAGTTGCGGAAAAAATAACCGCCATTCGCCTGGGAAATAGAAACACGTTTTTTGACATCTGGGCCTCCTTCCTAGACTACGCGGAACAGTTCCCTGGAATGGCAAGGAAACCACCGCCCCTCTACTGGCTAGACAAATACGACTAACGAAATCCAAAAACCAGTCCCGAGGCCTACATCGAACTCACCTCCCCGAGTGCTGTTAACTCAGAATCAGGAGCAGCGGAGGGCAAGGCGAACCCCCAGAAGCGCCCCACCTCAGACAATGACTAGCTAGACCTCCCTGCGAAAGACCATTGTCCAAAACAATACCCCCTAGACCTACAGCACCCCCAATTATTCCTCCCCCAGTGTCCCCTCTATCCCCACCTGATTATGTTTTGGTTTGTTATGTTCATGTCTAAACGTACTGTACATTAAGTGAATTGATGCGCTTGAGATGTTTTGTTTAATGTTAAAATCAAATAAAAAGATTGATTGAAAAAAAGAATATACATTTACTTACACATCAGTTGTAAAACATTTCACTAAAGTAAAGCAGTTGAAAAATCATACTCTTAATACACCACACCACTCCCAATAGATTCTGGACAAGTTAGGCTCAAAATGTAGTGTGAGCAAAATGGCACTCCAGCAATTAAAAAGGGAGGGAAAGACAAGGTTAGACTAACATTGAGCAGTACCAACAGGTAAGTAAGCAGGGCTATCTAGAAAGAGGAACTACAGTGATGGAATCAAATCAAAAAGGCTCAGGGACAAATTCAATAGGACAACATTCTTTTGCTCAAGGTCACACAGTTCAGGGTAGTTCGCGGTTAAGTCTTTGCCAAGAGTCTCGTACGAAGTTGGTTGGTAGAAATGTTAGTTTAGAGAGTAGAGAAGGACAGGCCCTTGGATTGGCAAAATGTTTCACACACCTTCACCGCGGCTGGACGAAATGAACAAACGGATTTGCACAGTACCTTTAAATGGAGAAGAATCTGTAGCTGAGATGGATGTTCCTGGCAGGTCCTGCAGGCTCACGGTTCCTGAAGCGACTGTCAGACTGACATGAAGTTGGAAGACTGGAGGGTCCTGCATTGCCCAGGGAAGAAACCAGTAGCAGAGCAAAGCAATGAATAAAATGTGCGCTCCATAAAACCCAAGCAGGGTCCGACCTTCCTGGCTATCCAGTTTACTGTAGCTCTGTACAGCAAATTCAACCAGAGGAGAGAGTCCTTGTTTGCAGTTTGGGTGAACTGGTTGGTCCCACCAGTTTAGGGGAAGAAGATTCCTGGTAGATCTTCTCTGTCGTTGGAGTCTGAAGATTCTGACCTGCAGCAGGGCTTCACCGGGCGGTTCCGTCGTTGTAGGGGTCCTCTTCTGTCAGCTCCTCATCGGTTCTTTCGTTCCAGTCATGACTCTGCCTTTCCAGACCCAGAGGTCCTGCTTTTTATGCAGTTTTCCCCCTTTCACACAGCCTGGCTGTCAATCACACAGCAGGGTGGCTGTCCCGCCGGGACAGTCACCACAGCCAATCAGATCATAGTGCGACATGGGTCTCCAAGGAGACCCTGTGCAGAGAGTCCTAAACCCCTCCCTCACATCCTGTCCCCTCCAGACATACAGGCGCCTAAGGAGGGCTTCTGTGTAGAAGCCCGCAAAAGGTTGGTGAACAAAGGAACCAAACCTGGTTTGCCACGCAGAGTAAAACACAAGAAAGACATTTTCAAAAAGAAATGGCAAATTAACCCAGCCGATACGATATAAAAAAGGCATATGGTCTAGCGGGTTTAAATTCGAGGCTACCAAGATAGCCTAAAACAATACCAAGGCTATTTAAGATAACCGCGGTACGAAAAATAGGTTAGTCACCACTGCCACCAGCCAAGTCTTGATGAAAAGGGAGCGAAACAATGCTCCAAGAGAAACAGACAAAAAGAGATAAGTATTAACCCATTCCTGTACTCTATGTTAGATAGTTTGTACTGGGTCTGTGGATTTTAAAAATACTACTAAAGTCAATGGCCACTTTACATGTTCTGGGAGACAGTAGTCAGTCACAGAAAATGGAGTCTGATTTGGGAAGTCTAAAAGACAATCCTGTGTCACTGCACTGAAGGTGCTGTGTACCACACAGTAAAAAGGTGATGCCTATGGAGTAGGTGAGGCTCCACAGTCAATGCACACAAGAACATGTTAAACACACACAGAAAAACACATGTAAGAGTGGGAAAAAAGGCTCACACTCTTACCAGGTGAAACAAATAAATCCTAGAAATCCAGCAAAGCTGCTGAGGGACTCAGTAGGTAAGGGAAATTAGCCATTCTGGAGAACTCTCCCTAACAGTGACTTGAGGGCGACTGGCATGATGCAGCAAGACTTGAAGGTGATTTGTGTGTGCAGTGGGAGCCAGTGAAGGTCGATGAGAGCCTGTCATCTCTGCATAGACCCTTGATGAGGTATGCAGCAGAAGGGAGGGCCTTGGGAGGCCTTGGTGGAGTGCATTGCCCCCATCCAGGTGGGATAGGACCAGTGCTTGAAAAGTGGATCTAAAGCTTTCTGGAGTGAGGAAGGGCTTGACTTTCCACAGGAGGGAGAGCTGATACCAAGCTGTCTGAGTTTTCTTAGCCATGTGTGTCTTGAAGGAGGCGTGTTTGTCGTTGTGGAACCCAAGGGACTTGGCGCAAGAGGTGATCTCAGGTATAAAGCCCTCAGAGTTCATGGTCGATAGCCAGGTCTGTATGTCTGGGTGTTTGGTGTTGTTGGTGAGGAATAGGAATTCAGTCTCAAAGGGGTTGAGCTTCAAGTATGCACTGTACATCCAAGACTGGATCGGCACAAGGCAGGTTTTGAGCATATGGATGTCCTTGATGCAGTCTATCTTAAGGTATAGCTGTGTGTCATCGAGTTATTGGTGGATGTGGATGTTATGTGTGGCTAGAAGCGCTCCCAGTGGCTCCATGTAAAGATTGAAGAGCACTGGGGAGAGTATGGAACCCCTTGGGACTCAGCATGTGATGAGTAGCATGGTGATCTAGAGGAGTCCATCTGAAAAACTGCTGGCGTTTGGCGAGGTAGGACTTGAACCATCATGGGACAGGTTTTCTTATCTCATGCGCTGATGTTGGGTGTCCATAAGAGCCTCGTGGTCTACTCTGACAACAGCTGCCGAGAGGTTGAGTATACCCAAGAGGCAAGTCTGAGGGCTTTGTCGACCACCTCTATGATTGCTTTCTCCATGCTGCATCTGGGTCTGAACCCGGATTGGTAGGCTTGGAGGAAATTGTTGCTGTCAATGTGTTTCTGCAGTTGTGTGACTACAGCTTTCTCAATGATGTTTCCTAGATAGGGCAGATGAGTGATGGGGTAATTGTTACCTAGGTTGTCGGGATCCAGAATGGGGATCTTTAGTAGAGGGAGAATTTGTCCTTTTCTTTAGGGTCGATGGGAATGTGCCTTGAGGTAGGAAGCTGTTGATGATTCTCTCAGGTAGGGAAGGAGAGGTTCTGCAGGGAGGGTCTTGAGGATGGATGCCTGGATGATGTTGTCTGTATAGGATGTTGCTTTGAGGGCAGCCATGGTTTCTATCAGGTCCTCTGTCAAGAGTGTCTTGAATGTTGTCCAGGGTGTGGATATTTCATGATGTGAGGTGATTCTGTGGATGCAGAGCTAGTGTCTATGTGCTGGCAAATCTTGCTGATTTTGTTGATGAAGAAGGTTTTGATGGTGGGAGATTTTTTGATGGAGTGTGTCATGGCAGGGACGGGTAGCTGGGTGATGCAGTCCTTGATCGCTTTGAAGAGGGCTTTGTGGTTGTTGTCAGTTTCTGCTATGGTGTTCTGATAGTAGAATGCCTTGGCTGTGTTGATGAGTTGTCGGTGGGGTGCTTGGAGTTCCTTGAGGAGCGCCAGGTTGGATGTGGTCCTGGAGCAGTGCAAGGTTTTCTCTTGTTTCCTGATGACTCTTTTGCTGAGGTTGAGTTCTTCCATGTACCAGGGTGCTGATGGTTTAATTTGCAGGTTCGTTGTTTCAGAGGCACGTGTCGGTCAATGGCGGCTGAAAGGGTGATGTTGAGTGCTTCCAGTAGATAGTCGCAGTTCAGTTGAGGGTGTTCGGTTCATGTAAGGTGTAGGTTGACAAGGTCTTCCACAACGTCTTCCACTGGGAAGTTCTTGAAGGACCTGAAGGTTTGTCTGATGGGTTTTTGCTGGGAGTGCTTGACATGGGGTGGTGATCAGATGTTCAAAGGCATGGGAAGTTGGTCAGACCAGTCAAGTGGGAGAGGAGAGCTGTAGTGGAGGGAAAATAGTGCAGTGATGATTAGGTGGAGGACGTTACCTTTTTTGTGTGTTGGGTCTTTCGTGTGCTTTGTGAGGCTGAGGGTGTTGAGAAGACTGAGGAGAGATTCCTTCATCGGTTTGGTGGCCTTGTTGCCTGGAAGGTTTGAGTTGCCTAGGGAGATGTTCTTGGCGTGCGTATGGGACATGGTGGTGGCCAGGCCAGTGACGTCTCTGATGAAGGCAGTGTTGGGTTTTAGTGGTCTGTAGATGAGATGGACGGTGACTGTGTCCATTGGGGAGAGTGGGACGTGGCTGGAGAGGACTTCAATGGGGCCAATGTTGTCAACGTCACGTCTAGTGCAGGGCCACAAGGTCTTGTGGACGACTGCAAGGCCTCTGCCTGTCTTGTTCGGTCAGTCCCTGTGCGGGATGCTGTAGCCGTTGGGGACAAGGACGTCTAGGATGTGGGTGGAGGTGGTTGTTAGCAAGGTCTCAGTGATGAAGACACCAACAAGGGCTTGAGTGGTGATGAGGTCAGGGATGTCTGTTACATGGGTGATAGCTGAGTAGACACTAGCGAGCATCAACTTCCGTGTTATGAACAGTGAGGGGGTGCTAATGGACCTGGGGCTGATGTGGGTGAAGGTGCTACATTGCGGATTCCATGCCTTAAAGGAGGGGCGATGTCGCTGACATTGGCCTTGCCTGATGATGGTGGGGATGGCCCCTGGGGACGGAGGGAGAAAACACACGTCATCAAGTGCTAACCTGTTGTCTGTTGTCCTCCCAGTCCGAACAGCTCCAAACAGGAATTGCCATTGTCTTCTTCTGCCCTTCAATTTGGATGCATGGGTGAGAGGCACCCTTGATCTAAGAGTTAAAAACAGAAAGGATGACGTAAGGTTAAGATGGTGGATGGGGCTTAGGGAAGGTGACATTGATCCACTTGCACCTGCTCACTAACTGCAAAGAAAAAGAGACCGCAGGGCTGCTTAATTAGGGAAAAAGAGCCGCAATCCAGAAAGGCACAAACTGTTTAAAGTGATTGACAGGTGGATGGGGCTTAGGCCATGTGACCTAGATCCATGTGCAACTGCGCACCAACTGCAAATAAAAGGGGCTTGAGGGCTGCTTTAATAGGGAAAAAGAGTGGCCAACCAGGAATGCACCAACAGTTTAAAATGATTGACAGGTGAGCAGGGCTTAGGCCTGGTGACCTAGATCCACTTGCACCTGCTCACAACTGCAAAGGAAAAGAGGGTGGAGGGTTGATTAATCAGGGAATGAGAGTGGCAAAACAGGAAGGCATCAACAGTTTAAAGTGATTGACAGGAGGGTGGGGCTTAGGTCCGGTTACCTGGATCCACTTTCACATGCTCACCAAATTCAAAGGAAAAGTAAGGAAAAAGAGCAGCAACCCAGGAAGGCACCATCAGTTTAAAGCGATTGAGTCGGATGAGTAAGAGGTCATATAATAGGGCCCTGAGACCTTTGGTTTATTGTTGAGCTATATAATAATTAATTTAGTGAGTTAGTTAGGGAAATTGGCCTAGGACTACGAAATTGTATGAGGAACAGTAAGACAAACACAATGGAACAAGTAGATAGGCTTAGAAGAGGGGCTGGAACAAGCAACAGGATGAGGGTCTAGGATTAGGAGGAGGGCTAAGATAAGGACTTGTATGAGTATTTGGAAGTGGAAGAGGGGCTAAAAAGCAGAAAAAGGAACATGAAGATAGACTAGGACTGGGATGAGGAATCTTGGACGATGAAGTTGGACTAAGACTAGGAAGATAAAGAGACAAGGAAGGGGATGAAGATAACATGAATAATAGGGCTCTGCAGTTGACCTGTTTTTACTGTTGCTTGCACTGAGATGAGCTGAAAGAAGAAACTGTGCTAATTGAAAGGACAGGACAAATAACAATGTGAGGGGCAGCCAATGCAATACCAGTATATCAGTATTTTGCCTGTGTCTGTTCTTGGGACACTGCAGAGTGGATATAGCCCCTGGGATTGGTGGAGGGCTACAAGGCCAAAGTTTTCTTGGTAGATCTAATTGGGGTTGGCATCCGCTCCTGAGACAACAGGGATTTGCGCAAATCATTGGAGGGCTAATTTTAGAGATGGGCTTTGGGCTTTCACAGTAAACACTTCTGAAGGACCTATGATACAGCTTGTGGGTCTAGTCTCATGGAAACTGCTGGCAATAGCTGGTCCCTTGGTGTTTTATTCTAAGCTGCAAAAGTCAGCCTGTGGAAATCGCAAGACTATGATTACATGTGAGTTAAATGACATAGGGAGCTTTTTATGTAGTTATACTAATCGTTTGATCTATAATGCCCATATTATATATTTTCAATCTGGGAGTCAAATTATTAGTCAACATAAAAGGATATTCAAGAACCTTTTGGCAGAAGAGGATCTTAATTATAACATCACAGACTTACAGAGGAAGGACAGAGCAGTCGAAACACTCATGAATGTGTGTTGGCACCACAATTGTCAGCATATCCTTACAAAGTGAGGTGAAGGATCTTTATAAAGTAATGTTTAACTCTATTGAGTTCCTATACATTTCTTGTAGTTGAGACAACAAAGCAGCTAAGGAAATAGTATTTAGACTCTGACTCTTAACTGGAAATGTTGATACTATGCATCACCTAATTTTGGATGTGCATCAGTAAGTGAAGTACCACAATATCATATGCTTTAATATATAGGTATATTTTACAATTGAAATCATGGATCTTTCTGGTTGTGTTTCATAAAAGGAGAAACACATTATTTAATTATTGCCAGAATTTATTTTTGGTTTCAAATCAGCAAATTGTTAGTCAATTGTTCTGATTTGAGTTGGTGCTTTAGAAACTGACTGTATATGTAAGACCACAAGTATGTAATGTTAGCATTTGTTAGGAATATAATAAACAGAACAATAATTTAGTAGACTTATAAAATAAAACATGTTCCTTCTCATTATTTGCTCCTTTCTCGCTCTCATAAGGTGAATTATTTAGGTGCCCAGTTGGCCCAGCCATAACTCTTGAAAACAGCAGTAAATGTTCAAGGATAAACTGTGCCAAACGTGGCAGATCAAGGCTACTTCAGCCTGCCGAAACACAGGTCAACTCTAGTATATACAATATGCAATATGTAAAGATTTTGTCTGAATAAGTGCCAGGGTAATGGTCCCATACTCAAAGCTACGTTTAGTATTGGATTAAAATTAAGTTGACTGTAAATCTGTTTGGATCATTCAAAATACCACAAGCTTTCAGATATGCTACTACCAACTACCACTATTTGCTACTACTACAAAAACTGGAGGCCAATGAGCCTCCCTAGGGAGTTATGAGAAAGTCTCCCATAAGACGCACAGTGTAAGTTATGAAGGCAAATATGCTGTGGTACACACCCCTCTAGGTCACTGCAGATGCCTAAAAGCCTATGGGCCTCATTACGACCCAGGCGGTAAGTTACCGCCTGGGTCGTACCCTTACCACCATGGTGTAAACTATGTTTACACCATGGTGGATGGTGGATTTACCGCTCCAGTCCAAGGTGAGTGGGGCGGTAAATCCCCATTTCCCATTTTACCCTTCCCCATTCCCATTTTTGCCCCATAGGGCATAATGGGAGTGGGGAAGGTGCTAATTACGCCACCGTAAAGTACGGTGGCGTAATTAGCACCATGGTCCCTTAGCGCCATGGATTTTAACGCCTGCAAAAAGCAGGCGTTAAAATCACCATGGCGCTAAGGGACCTTGTAATCAGGCGTTAAAGGTCGGCGCCGTGTACGGCGCCGTTAACCCCTTAACGCCTGACCCGTAATGAGGCCCTATGTCTATTGAATACACATATGCAGTCCAATTGATATGAGATGAGCATCTAGGTAAACATTTTACAATCTCTAAAATCAAGAATCGTATATTAACTAAAACGCAGGGGAAAACCCAGACTCAAGAGACTTAGATTATTACTGAAAATGTATCAGAGTGCAGAACATTTCCCAACAGGGAAACACAGAGGTCACAGAATTGTAATGAAGAGCCACTGTGAAGAAGTACAGCAATAATGAAGATGGTCTTGCACATGGAAGATAAGGAAGAGGCACATGGTCTAGGAAAAGAGACTGTTGGAAAGGCTATGAATTAGTATGAGGCACTGAGACAAGGGAGAGGAAGAATTAGACGGACTAGATAGACAAAATGGAAGAAAGATTACCACAAGCAACAACAATTATGAAGACGAACTAATATGCAGAAGATGTCAAGAGACTATGGAGAAGGACTAGTAAGAGGAAGAGGGCCAGGAACGGACAAGTTAGAGGGACTAGTTTGATGAAGAGGAACAAGGATGAGGAATAGGGAAGCAACAGATGGCAGAGGAAGAGGTTGACTAACTAAAATGAGGACAAGGAAGAGGCAGTAGGAAGAAGAATAGTAATATGAGGGGCAACTGGTATGAAGATGAAGATGAACTTGGATGAGAAAATGACACTTGGCCAAGGGACAGGGAGGAGGCAGAGTGACCAAAAGAGCACAAGCAAAACGTAACGTGGATGAGGAAAACTGATTAGGACAAGAAAGATGGACTAGGAAGGGGAAAATAGACTACAATGAGGAAGAAGGACTTGGAGGAGGATGAATGAAATAGACTACTAAGAGGGTATTAGGGACTTAGATTAGAAAGGTGAGAGAGATTAGAATTGGGGACAAGGATGAGAAGGATGTAGGAGGTTGAAGAAGAGGTACTAAGCTGAGTAGCAAGCCTTAGGGTGAGAAAGGCAGATGTGAATAAGAAAGAGAAAAAGGCAAGGGAATGGGATGAGGAAAAGGCAATATGATGAGGATGGGAGATAAAGAAAAGGAAGAGCAACTAGTATTATCACAAGGAAGATGGGCTGGTGCAAGGAGGTGTGGCTAGGAGGAGGAAGAGGTATATGCTTCAAGAAGAAGGAAGTGGATGTGGAAAAGCATGAGGAAGGAGGAATAGAATGAAAAAGGTGCACTACAACTAGAAAATTGGACTAGGGTGAGCGAAAGGGAAAGGGCCTAGGATGAGTAAGAAGGACCATTCTGGGAATAAGGGACAGGGAAAAGGAATATGGACAAGGCTTGGAAAGAGCAGAAGAGGAATAGGTCCAAACTTGAACAGGAGGAAGAATAACAAGTGCGATGAAAAAGGACTAGGATGAGAAAAAAAAAAATAGGAAGATAAAGAGATTAAGTTGAGGAATAAAAAGAGGGAACACAATAATAAAGAGGAATTAAGACAAGACAGGTGGAGAGGGATGAGGAACAGGAAAAGGGATGTGGATCACATGGAGAGGAATGTAAATAGAGTGCCATCTGGAGGATGCTCTAGGTTAATCAATATGGTAGTGAACTCAGAAGATGGAGAGGAACTGGAATAAGGGGAATCAGAACAAGAATGATCAGGACAATAAAGAGGCAGAGGGAATACAAAGAAAAAAGGGACAGCGAAGTGGAGTAGATAATGGGACAAGCAAAAGGAAGAAGGATGTGGATGAGATGCAAGAGAGTCTAGTACTAGGATGAGGCATAGAGTTTAGGACAGAGAATAGGGATGAGTAAGAGGAGGTGAGACTAAAACAAGGAAGAGGAACAAAGACTAAGAGGAGGAAAAGGCACTAGCATGAGTGAGAGGAATATGAACTAGTACAATAAGTAGGAAATAGCAATAGGTAGAAGAAGAGGGATTTGGACAGTGAAGTGGAAAAAGGCATTGGAGGAGGACGATGAGCCATGGTGAAGAAGAAGGTCTAAGACAAGTTAGAGGGTCAAAGATGAGGAAGAGCAACAAGGATAAAGAAGATGTAAAGAGATTTGGAAGGATAAGAGAAAGAGTTGCCACAACCAGTGAGAGGGACTAAACGAGGATAAGGAAGACAGAGTAGAATGAGTAAGTGTTTGAGGAATTTTGTGAGGAAAATGGACTGGGACAAGGAAGTACTATCATCAGGAAGAGGACAACGAGTGGGTCTAGGCTGATGGTAAGGGAGGAGGCAGAGTGACAAAGAAGAGGAAAATGGATGAGGAATCAAGACAAAAAAGAGGAAATGGAAGTAGGAAGATGACAAGGAATTAGGGTGAGGATGAGGAACTAGTGGAAGGAGTGAAGAGGTAAGATCAGAATCTGCCTTCCATCCCGAGAGACCGTCCAACCGGAAAAAGCACCAAAGGCAATATGGCCACCAATCATATGAGCTAACATCGATTCCCACTGTTCCACGATGAACAGCTACCACGAAAGATACCATCTCATCAGGCACTATAACCCTGCAGCAGTATGAACTCTGCCCAGGATAGACGAACATACACAAGAAGGAGCTGGAGACAGCTACATGGAGAGAATCAACTAATGTGCCGAGAAGCCATGCCACAAGTTGTTAGAGATATCATGATGACATAGATGCGTTAGACAGGAAGCACACATGCCATCCACACCTTCCGGACATTCATTCACCCAACTACACGAACGACACATGTGTACAGCTCTATGAGGTAGAGGACAGTGACATATACATACTGTCTGCATGTTTAATATTTTGCCATTAGGCTTGCTACAGCAACACAGGAACACAAGAAGCAAGAAGGGCTCATGTAGATGCTTGCAGATGCTTACATGCAAATGACCTCCTGGTAGGGTAGGAGCACTCGAGGGACTTGACAACCACCATGACCCACTAACACTATGGATACTATGGATAGCGCATATAGTAAACCTAGTAGGCCATGATCATCTTAGAGAAACCTGAGGCCACACAGAATGCTGTGTAAGCAGAAGCAATGTAGCAGGAACGAAGCCCCTGCCAGGGTCGCAGCGTTGCAAATGACATTCTGCACGCTAAACTGAAGTAACACTGGCCGCAGGAGAGGCCATTCCTAGTACAATGCAGAATAATTCAGAGCTCCTGTGCTCACAAACGTGGTCTCCAAGCATGTGACCAGGCCGAGCTGAGGAGCTGCCAAGATCTGGTGATTGGGAAAAACAACCTGTCTCACAGACCAGACGGCGGTTGCTACACAATTGTTACAACCAAGCTACACTTCTGCGTCGGGAATGGAGCATGCTCACAGCAGTAATGGTCCACACACGGTAATGGCACTGACACATAGTTGCACCTTGCAGACACATAATTGCACATGCACCGTTCACAGGTGCTTTGTGGGTTGGGAACAGAGTTTGTCCCAGGCTTGGGGGCACGCTGCTCTGCCAATCAAATCTGCGGCCCCATGGGTGGATAAAGGGGATCACTGACCAATCACAGGGTCTGCTCACTGTAACACCTTCAAAGTAACAGTTTTCGGGGATAGTCCAAGCCTGGCACCTGACATTGCTTAGTCCAATGATTTAATACCTATAAAGGATTGTATAGGGGAACTACCACTCCTCAGCCTATCTGGAGTTGAGATAGGTTTTGGAGAGGGGCCTAGAGAGTGACGCACATTGTGATGTCACATGTCATCAAAACTGGCCTGCGAGCCAGAGTTTGCTGAGAAGTGCATGGACCTCCCTCCGTTCATGTGATCCCGGTGGTTTGTTGGCTGTAATAAACCTCTGTAGTACCTTGCAACGTGTGTGGACCGTGATTTATTTTGGGCTAAGGGAAGGAGTTAGGCCTTCCATGAGTTTGACATCCACAGACTCCTAGCATGGCTCTGCCTGCCTGGGGGTTTACCCTAACAGGTGAAGTGACTAGGATAAGGATGAGAGACCAATGAAAGGTAGATGGACTAGGATAAGTAGGAGAAAGAGCAACAAGGACAAAGAATGATAGCAACGACTAGGAACTAGGAAAAGGGATTAGGATGACGGAGAGGAAGAGGAGAGGGTCTAGGATGATCAAGCAGAAGAGAGAATAGAATGAGGCACAAGGATGAGGTAGATAGAGGAGGATGAGGAAGAAGAAGAGGAACTAGGATGTGTAAGTGGGGCTAAGAAGAGGAAGAAAGCCAAGTAGAGTGGTGGCTGGTGAACTTTAAAAGTGGTGGGGAGCAAATATTATCTCAAAGCTTGTTTCGGTCTCATTGGGCATCATCAGTGAGATTTAGTAGTCCTCACTATATTGGAATTGAAATAATATTATGCCTCCTATCGCAGTAAATTGAATGTGTATTGGCCTACGCCAAGTCGTCTAAAATATCATGTGAATAGACTCCGCGGCAAGGTCTTGACCTTAACAAAAAGTAATGTAAGTCGCCATCTTGGATTTAGCCGCCATTTTAGGTCCTCTTGTAAATGTGGAAGTCACCCTGAACATCAAAATGGAGGCTGAATGATATTCTGAGCGAGATTCTGGCCGTTGTGACCTCTGCACACACGAATAATTAATATGCCTGCAGGCCACTTGTCGGGGTCGCGAACTGAGACCTTGTCCTATTGCTGACCTATGTGTAAATGAACAACTGTATCAGCGAAACTGATTAAAACCCATAAATTATAGGATTGACCTGGCAAGGAACTCTAGGCCTGATCCCAAGAATGGTTAACCCGCGAGAGGGTTGGCCAAAGGCTGGACAAAACATATAAAACACCCAAATATTCCAATGTACGGTCTCTCTACTAATGCATCGAACCTTCGTTGAAGTTCGTTACGTTACTCTGAGAGCCGAATAGCTATCCGTTTGTCAATTGACTTTGGTAACTGTTGTAGCTTTTAAATAAAGCACTTGTATGTTCTTTGTAACCTGTGTTGGTGTGTTTCCTTTGGGCTTCCCGGCCTCATAGCAATTTTTATGTTTTCACAACTATGTAAACAGAATGCAAATGCATCTGTTGGAATACATTGGACCCTTATCATAAGTGCTCTGGTTTTGACCCTAGCTAATGTTGCCAATGTTGCCAATGCAGACACTGAGTGGACATCTCTTGCAAGGTTCATCGAAGACTGTATGTTGCAAATCTTGCATTCAAGGGCACGGGTGTTTGGCACCACAAGGATGTGGAAGCTGTGTGTGGGAAACAGCGGATTGGCCATACCCCCCTGACCTGCATCTCTCCACTGCAGCCCCACAAGAGTGAAGTCTGTAGTCAAGGGCACAGGTGTTTGGCGCTGCAAGGAGGTAGAAGCTGTGTGCGGAAAGTGGCAGATTGGCTGTGCCCCCGACCTACATCCATCCACTGCAGGCCCATCAGGGTGAAGCCCGCAGTCAAGGGCACAGATGTTTGGTGCCACAAGGCATAAGCTGTGTGCGAGAAGCAGCGGTTGGGCCACGCACCACCTGACCTACGCCCATCCACTGTAGGCCCGCCAAGGGGAAGCTCACAGTCAAGGGCACAGGTGTTGGTCTCTGCAAGGAGGTGCGATCTGCGTGCGGGTAACAGTGTATTGGCCACAGCCTCCTAGTCTACAATCGTCCACTGTAGGCCCACCAGGGTGAATCCCGCAGTCAACGGAACAGGTGTTTGGCACCGCAATGAGATGGAAGCTGTATAAAGGAAGCAGCGGACTGGCCATGCCCCACCTGACCTACATCGGTCTATTGCAGGCCCGCCAGGGTGAAGCCTGCAGCCAAGGGCACAGATGTTTGGCACTGCAAGGTGTTCAGTGTTGTGAGGTGGTCGTCAAATGCTCTCCCGCGTTGAGTGTTCTTTCCTGGACTGTCTTGGATTCTCAGGCCCTGACACTGGCAAACCATCACCTTGACATTCAATCCACGACCCATCCACAAGCCCCTTTAAGTCTACGTTGGGCTTGCATTTAGCTGTAACTGCTCCTAACGCACGATGGTCGAAAGGAAGGCAGCCACTCCGATTTCACCTGTCAAGGGGAATAAAACATATTTCAAACTCTTTAAACCAATAGACGATGTCAACATCCTAATTACTTAGAACCAGCATGTCCTGGAGGATATATACTTTATTTCACCAGCTGGACGCCCCAATTGCAATGACTTATGAGAGCCTCAGGAACACTTGGGTGGGGGGGGGGGGCAGATCCATATGCAACTGTACAGGGAATACCCTCTCTTCAGAGTTAATTGATGTCTTTAATACAGACCTTCCCATTACCAAGCCCCCAGACTCGAGAAGTGGTTCCCCTAATATGATGGGCAAGTGTGCACCTGCTCGAGTAGAGGCATTTCGGGTGAATAACTCCATTGAGGGTGCTAATTCTGTTAGTTGGAGGAACTACACGATTCTGGGGTTTGGCCCGCAGGTGTGCCCTCGAATACTTGCTATTGAGTTCCATTCCATTCCAAGTGAGAACTGCCAGATGCCAAAGGACATGCAAATTGGGGTTGTAAATGATGACGTGGGAAAAAGTGACCTGAGTCCCAACCCTGTGCTCGTAGCTGACACTGATAACTTTCAAAATGATAGAGGTGGTGCAGAAATAGTGCATGTAGATGTGCCCCAACCAGAGGATCCCACATAGTCTTGTTGGGCTATGGACACTGTCTCAGCACCTGAAGTGACCCTGGTGATTATTGCACCTGATATTTCCCAAAGAAACCGCTTTGGGCCTCTAAGCTGGATAGCTGGGAGCCTAAACAGAATATCAGAACAATGGGCTGTTCAAGATCAGCCCGAACTCAGGCCAGCGCCGGATCCTATCCCTGCTCCTAGTAACCCTGATACTCAACCCTGGTGCTCCCTATGCAGAAGTTGTGAGTGTGTGGAAAAGAAATCTAAGCAATTATGCTGGAGTTAAGCAGACTTAAGGCGGTCGTGTACCAACTTGTGGATAAAGTCACCAAATTGTCCCATCTTGAACATTGTCATAAGAGTGTTACCCAACACTGTGTGCCCCTACGTGCTCAGAGTACTGATTTATCTCCTGCTACAGTGTCAACAGGGGCTTCTGTAACAAGGGCACCACCCTTCACACCAAACTCCAAAATGCCCACACCCAGGATGGAGGCCAGGAGAAAATTGTGTCACAGTCTTTCAGAACACAAACACCCAATGACCACCCCAACTAGACTCCAAGAATCCAGCAAGAACATAGGGTTGGTCATGGGCACAATCCTGCAAAATCACGGCTCAATCCTACTTTCGGTATCAGAGTGACTCAATGTGATTTTAGGGTCCTATCAGAAACAATAGACAAGTTCTCCCATACAAACCCACCGACCAGGTACTGGACATCTGCGAAGCTCAATGACAAACTTGATGTGCCCGATTCTGGCCATATAAAACCTCTCTGTTCCTACATCCCGGGAGGCCATTGTGACAGGCAGATACCTGGGCTTCAAACTATGTGTAGAGGGACAATGAGCCAAGACTACCAGATGGACACTTTGAAGGTCGGGAAGCCCTCATAAACAAGGCTGATCGATCATCCAAGAAGATATTCTGGGTTGTGTGAGAACAAAAATGCAATGGCTGGCCGGTGGAAGGGCTGCTGTGCATTGAACTGTGTACCTATCCCCTGACAGGCTCAAGGATCACCATGGACTTATGCAATGGCAACAGGACAACCACATGTCTTACAGGCCCCTATAGAGAGGTAGTTGTGAGTTTGTCTACAACTGGCGAAGACTTGGTGGGTGAGGAGGGACTTGACGGTGCAAATTGACCACCACAGGTTCGGTTGGGAAACATTCCATCTTTGCCCCCTATTCCATCTCCTCCATGGGCCAGAATGTAAACTGATGTCCTGAAATGTGGCTGGCCTTTAAAAACATGTGGCAGATCTGGATTGGATAACCTTCATTCGTGACTTCGATTTGGTATGCCTGCAGGAAACGTGGACAATGGATGCTTATTGTACCAACCATTAGAGGCTCATTGGGGAGACAAAAGGGTGGGTTGCTGATCTTGGTAAATCCACAAATTGGCCTAAATTTCATTGCTAGGCCAACCTGCTCTGAAGACCTGTAATGTTTGGAATTATACACCAAGGAGGTGTAATATGTATTGTTTTGTTTAATATGTATAACAGACCGTACAGTAAAGCGTCATTGTAGTATCTCAAGAAAATGCTCCAGATTATCCTTGATTATGAATTGAAGGACACAGCAAACCCATTAATCCTGGCGATGTGTGACATCAATCGTCAGATAGAGCCCCTTAAAGATCTCATGAGCCTCAAGGATGACCAGGATTCCGTGTGGAGCATACCTTCCCTGGTCTGCCAAAATCTCACCAGTATGTAATCGAGGCAGCCTGCATATTCTATGATGCCAACCTGCGAGCTTGCAATGATAGAATTTATCCTGACCAACTAGCTGAATTATGCAGGCCATAATGGGAGTTCAAGGATTGACTATATCTTTATAAGTGTGAGCGATGGGGAAAATGTTGTCAGGCTAGAAGTTCTCGGGCACACTGAGAATGATCACCATCTGGTACAATGTATTATCAGCATAGTGGGTAGTCAGGAGGACAGCAGTGTGTAGTCACCCTTGCGAGTCACTCCTGATGTAGCGTTAAATGGTTGCCCACAGATTTTTCTATCTACAAACATTCCTTCTACGCTGCTGTAGAACCTCATATTTCTATATCTGTATGGAGGACGAACATGTGGCTATTATTATGAATAGCTATGGTAAACTGGTGCTCACTGTGTTCCCCTTTCTCACCAAGCCAACAAGGAGGGTATGGCAAGCTGCTATAATGACCAAGAGCTAGTTCGATGGGGAATGCAGAACAGGCAAGGAATATCTGTTGGCGTATTTGAAAAATGTAATGCCCATCGAAAAGCAGCAACTAAGATCCCTAACAGCAGCCTACAAACTTAGCACCCAGGAAAAGAAGTCTGTATTTCCCATCAACATGTGGGATGACCTGCAGTTCACTTGTAAATTGGGCGACTTAGTTTCTGGAAACTCATAGTTGGGAAGGATCTGAATGCCCCAGAACCAATAAAATGCCAAATTCCCTCTGACTCTTGACACCAGCATTTTTGCAACATGTACAAGAGTGAGCAAGGATTAGCAAGGACAGTCTGGCCTACATGTAACTATTCGCCTGGGGACGGGGGGGAACAGAAGCTACAATTCTGGTTATTGAGGTGAAGGAGGCCATTGAGGCACTTGGAGCTGGGAAGGCAAAATATCTATCGATCTCTTCAAAGACGAGATGTCCCGTGTATTTAACTCTGCTGCATCCACTGGCATGGTTCTGTCATTTTGGTGTGACTCAGAAATAGTGCCCATTTTCAAAAGGATTGATACAAATATTGTGGGGAATTATATACCAATATCGCTACTAAACGTTGCAGGAAAATATACGCCAAAGTAGTACTTGGTCACCTGCAGTCATGGGCAGATTTCTCCACAGGCCAGATTTCATTGGGGCATTGGCACAGTGGACCAGGGTTTTAGATTGGGACTGCTTTTGACCAAATATATTGTTCTCAGCCGGGTCTGGGTCTACGAAGACCTTCCCTACCCACAATTCAGATCTAATACCATCCGCTGGATCAATGAACATCACTCCTAATTCAATGACATCTATTCTCTTCCACTGCCGCACCGTAAACTGTAAATTGTGTATAAATTGTATAGCCTCTCACCTCTATGCTTAGATATATCTCCAACTTGTAAACTATGTATATTCACCTATAATGTATACTTTGATGTATTGGTCCAAATGTTTGATGCCTCAGACACTGTCACCTAGTTGGATTCATTTACTGCGTGCTCTGTAACTTAAGTTGTACACTCCTCTTGTTGCTTGCGCCCTGCTACCCACGCGTTAGGTGCACTTTACAAATAATAAAAACAAACAAACAAACAAACAAACAAACGCAATCTTTGTTGACCTCAGCGTGGCTTTTGACAGTGTCCCACGTGGGCTCCTGTTGGAGGTCTTATAAAAGAAGGCTATCTGTGGTATTCTCCTTGCTCTTATCCAATCCCTTTACACTGAAAATAAGGCAACAATTAGATGGGGTCTGGGTGGGGAGCTAACTAAATCCCTGGCAGTTGAGACAGTGGTACGGCAGGGCTGTGTGCTGCCCCACTTGCTCTTCTGCCTATATATTAATGAACTCATTGAAGAACTACTAGCATCCTGTCTCAACCCTCCTAAGTTAGTCGCTGACAAGTTCCCTGTGCTATTCTTCACGGATGATGCAGTAATCCTGTCAACATCTCCCATGGGCCCAAAACAGAAATTGAACATTTTCTTTAGAAAACCCAAAGATTTGCATCTGGTGCTAAATACAGACAAGACAGAATCCATGTTATTTAGACACAAGACATCCAAGAGGTCTACTCTAACAATTGCGACTGAATGGAACAGTCTGAACCGCCTCTGTTCTAAACAACAGCTAAAATCGACAGTGGCTTTTTATAAATATTGTGGGGGAATACAAGGCTGTTTTAATACTCATGGCAGAAGAGCCGTCTCTCCGGCACTACAACTATATAGGTCACAGGCCTTGTCTGCAGCCCTGTACAGGGCAGAACTATGGGTTCACTTTGAAGTTCCACTATCTTAGTTTCTCAGAGAATTCTTTTCTGAGAGCCCTCCTTATGCAGCCCTGGGGTGCACCTCTAGTCAGTCTTCCGTAGCAGTGCAATCTCCTTCCTATAGCAGAGGTCTCTTCAACCAAACCATTGCTATATTGGGTGCAAATCTGGTCAAATCCGGATCTGGCCCAATATCGAGCAGCCCTTACTAACTTTCTCAGACTGAGTGGGTCCCGAACACTGCAGTGGTTCAAGTTTGTGCGTTCTGAAATAACAAGGCTGGATCTAGTATCCTTGTAGGACTGCCCTGAAAGTATGAACATGAGCACTTAAGGACTCATAATTTGAAAAGAATGTATGGACTCTGAGCACTGGATGCCCGAATATAGACATCAAGTATGCGACTATGCGCCTGGTTTGAAGAATATTGCAACGTAATTACTCCCGGGTACATGCGTGCCTTCTTCATCCAGCTGCGCACCAGCCCCATAAAAGTGGCATCCTTCATGGCCAAATGGAAGTCAACTAATGTAGCTACTTGCCCGGTCTGTGGTGCTACAAAGGAGACAGTCCCTCATTTCCTGCTTTTATGTGTGGGTCTCACCGATATGAGATGCTGCTATCTATCCCCACTGTTTAGACTAAATAACATAAGGGCCATTGGGCCAGCACTGAACCTCTGCAAGAACACAAATGACTTAAATGTTTTCCTTTTTGTGTCAATGTTTTTACTGCGGGCATGACTAAGAAGGACAAAACGGGTATAAACTGTTCATATCTGTTCCCACCTCTGCTAATTTTACACTTTTAATGCTTTTAAATGTTTATTTTTGATTTGTAACCGATTTTTATCTCAGCCCCTTAATCATGTATGCTTTTACTAGAAGTACAACCTATTTAAAGCCCTAGGCGTGATACGATAATTATACTGCAACACTTGTATTTAATGGTCAACATCAACGGGGTAATTCATGGAATGATTGTTTGCAGAAATGTGTTGCGCACGTGTAAAAATGCAGCGCATGCGTGCAAAACGCACGCGTGCGCCCGTTTCCCGATTTATGGAAGGCCCTGCGCTTGGCTTACCTGGGACCTGTGCGAAATTTGCGCGTGGCGCACACGTCACTGCGACAACCCGAAAGCTGTGCGCGCATCGCCCAGTGAAGGTGCACAACGTCCAGCGCACACACCTAAAACAGGGGCGGAACATACAGAATGGGGAACAACATGCGAAAATGTGGGCGTAACGGGGGAAGTACAGCAGCAAAATCCCTGCAACGCCCACATGCGCGCTAACAACACGTATTCATGGAATTGAACAGGGCAAACCCGCGCATGCCAAAAGACGCGCAAAGCAGGCGGAAGCGCCCCTGCACAGCGTAAAAGTGCACAAAAATAACAAACAAGCATATACAGCTAGGATGAATGTCCCATTTCTCGCGGCATTGATCGTGGGACACTGCAGGAGGAGGAGGATAGCCAAGCCCCGCATTTTCTTACCCAGGAGCAACCTTTTTAGGTTGCCTGATGACCAGGTCTACGGCAGGTATAGGTTTCCACCTCATATCATCCTAGACCTGATCACTGAGTGGGAGGATGACCTCACATCGCCCACCTTGGGCTCCAAAGCACTGATCCCCTTGGAAAAGGTGCTCAATGTCCTGCATTTTTTTGGCCACTGGGTCATTTCAGCAGACAACTGCCTTAGTTGGGGGCATCTCACAGGCCACGCAGTCACACCGCCTACACCAGGTGTTGGCAATCATGAGTGCACGCCCCTCAGTCCGCAGGCACATATACATGCCCAGAACACCCGCAGAAAGGCAGGCCGTGGTCCAGGACTTTTATGGGATGGCACACTTCCCCAGAGTGCTCGGTGCCATTGTTTGCACCCATGTGGCCCTACGTCCACCTAGGGCCACTGAGCACATCTTTCGCAACCGCAAGCACTGGCATTCCATCAACGTGCAGGTTGTATGTGATGCCAAGGGAATCATCACCTCTGTCTATGCAACCTATCCCGGGTCCACCCATGACAGTTTCATATTCAGAATGTCAGCCCTACACCGGGGACTGGAAGCTTGGAGGCATGGCAATACATGGCTCATTGGTGAGTACAAATGCCTGTGCACGTGCCTGCATGTCACACACAGACAAATACACAAACCCAACTAATGACAACCATTATCACCCCCCTAGAGGACAGTGCCTACCCTCTGAGCACCTACATGATGACGCCAATACGGAACCCCACCACACTACCCCAGGTAATATACAACGCAGCCCATATTTCAACCCGGGGCATAGTGGAGCGCACATTCGGAGTACTCAAGTCACGTTTCTACTCCCTTGACCGCTCTGGTGTGCAGCTACTATATGCGCCCCCAGTAGTGGGCAGGATCATTGTGGCAGCATGTGTCCTGCACAGCGTTGCAACCCGGCGGGGCATACCGGTGGATATGGTGGTGCCCCCACTTTCCCAACCACACGCATACCCACGTCTCATGGGAGGGGAAAGGGCAAGTGGTGAGGCAGCCCGTACCCAGCTTGTGGCTACATTTTTCACCTAAACCTCCCCCCTGCGGAGTGCACACAGGCCTGGCACATTCCAGGTGACAATCAATGAAGACAAAGGGACAGTCAACTGCACAACCTTAACACCCTGGGAATGTGTCCTTGGAATTGCAGCAATGTTTGCATCCCTACACACTTAAAAAAACACAATCCTGTCTGACCAAAAGGCACACCTGCAAGCTACAGATTCCACCCCCCCATGCAAAATATCACATCCAAATGCTGGTATGTCACGTAAACCACCCCCAACCGCATGTCACCCACCCCACACAACATGCCATGGCATGCAAGGTGAAAACTACAATACAAATATCAACACACATGATACAACTGTCACAAAGTGCACCGTCACAAATGGAAACAGGCCACAGACAATCACCTCAGACACAGACTCTAAAGAAAAGAGTGAGCAAAAATATCCACCCTATTCTAAAAGTACGTAAATGCATGCCAACAAAGGTGTCAACACCAAAACCTCAAACCATTGGTGGCATGCATTTCAGGGAAATACAAAGAAGAAAAGAGAATGCATATGCCGTGGGGTTGTCCCCCGCAACACCCCGCTCACTACATAACACTGTACAGTGAGTGGTGTTTGTGGCCGGGAAACCCCTGCAGCTGCATAAAATAAACTAAGCAAATTAAATGAGCATGCAGCACCAGTTCACGCTCACGAATGTCAATATGAACTTGTGCAGCAGAGACACAGCATGTCTCAGAAGGCAAGTAGTGTGTGCGTGGGTGGATGTTGAGGTGGTGATGGGGGTGGGGTGTGTTTGCAGGGCTATCCAATGCATGTTAGCATGGGAAATGCATGAACCTTCAGTGCTGCGTACATTTCCCATGTGAACCACTCCGTTGTGGACACATCTACAACGGAAACATGTTGCCGATCCCGTGACACATCATAAGCAAAACCAACACAGGACTATCAAATTACCAGCATAACATATCATGAACACAGGACCCAACAGAGACAATGTCAGACAGTGAGGAAACACCATAGCACAAGTGCCTCAATGTGACATTTCCCACCACACGTCCTCCTACCGTCATGAGAGTGGCTTTGACAGCTAAAGGGGGCATGGGACCACATACAGCATTAAGTGCATCAACAATGTGTACAGTCAAGGCAATACATGAATAAGCAAAATGAAATCATGCACAGTCAACAATATACTCACCAAAATGCAGTCCAACCATGCACTGGAGAAACCATCATGAATCCCCACTAGGGGTGTATACAAGTTGGACTTTAGACTGGCCACAGATATGACGGAAGTCCAATGCCTCTGTGTAAGTTACTGTCGCATGGTGCCATCCTTGCGAGCCCATGCAAAGGGGAAGCAGGAGTGGCATATGTGCCCGGACCCCAAGCCACAAACACAAACATGAGACAATCCTGTATGGGCCCAGCTGGAACACACAGTGGATGCCATCGGATGCCACATAGCACCACACTGTAACATAAATGCACAAAAGATCAAAAATAAAAACGCCCATAGTGGACTCGGGGGGGGACCCAGGAGGGGGAGGTGCAGGGTACACCTCAACACCCACATGCGATGATGTTGAGACAAAAAAAAAATCCTCAATGGGCTCATGGTCTTCACGCCCTGAACTGAGTGAGAGATAAGTCGTCGTCGTCACCCCCTGGTTGTACATCAGGAGGTGCGCGTGGCACAGGTGCCTGACCACGCATAACCCCTGCAAGCCCCTCCAAGGCAGCAAGCATGTGGGCCTGGTGAGCCTGGTTCTGCATGAATATTTAACAGAGGTCACCATGCCGAACCTCACGTGTAACACAGAGTTCCTCCTGCAAGGACTCACATGTAAAACGGTGCTCTGCCAGTGAGGCCTCACGTGACAGATGGACCTCCTCCCGGCTTCCATGGAGTTCAGCCAAGATGGTGTGATCCAGCCGCTCAATCGCCTGTTCTGCCGTGTCCTCTGGCTCATAATGAGTGCAGCCAAAGTACTTCTGAGGGAGGTGCTATGTTACCTCAGGACCTCCCTGTGGGCCTGTCCCTCAGCAGCAATAGCTGAGCGCAGAGCCACCAGTTCAGCCTGGCGGGCCCTGTTGGAGGCCACCGTGCCCAACCTGAGTGAGCGGCACGTGGACTGCGTTGCCTGCTGCTGGAGCTCCACCTGCCTATCGGGGGAGAATGGAATCGGCCACACGTTCCATTCCTTGAGCCAACATCTTAACCACTCCCCCCTGTTGCTGTGCTATGGCATACATGGCCTGCTCCCACCCAGTGTTGCCCGGGGGCGCACGGCCACCGCGTTTCCCGGACACCACATCTGTTGGGCCCAAGGAGACGTGGTCCCTGCTGTGGTGGCACTGCCTGTGGCTGCAGGACTTCATTCCTCTTTCGATCTGCTGCCCCAGGAACAGGAGCAACTGGTGTGGAGGGTGACCCTGCACCCGTAACCACCACAGGTGGACATTCCAACACTGACTGCCCCCTTGAGGGCTCAACCCCCACTGCAGGTGTGGCAGACAGAACAGCGTCCACTGCAGAATCACCCTTCGTCAACAGCACAGATTGATGAGCATCCGATTCATCATCAGAGACAAAGAGATCCTCAGAGCCCTACCCAGAGGCAGGCCTGGTCAGGATGGCCTGGAGCACCAATGGATGTTCGCGGCCTACCACCCCTCGACCACCACTGGTGCATGTTTGTTGACCTGAACACCCCATCCTGTCTGCCATCTCCTCCTCCTCTGCTTCTGGTGCCTCATCACCTGTAACAAAATACAAAAAAGACATGCGCACACATGTCAGCAGCACATACCACACACATACACAACACAATATTGCGGGCCAACACAAGAGACCCCCATGTCACACACAACACAAACTCTGGCATGCATGTAGTGGAAATTAAATGGAAGTGGACCTTGAACGCAAACATGGGTGTGTGTCAAATGTGACACCCACACATGTACTGCATGTTGCGTATCACCTGCATCACACACAATCTTCTGGCAGTCATAGATCTTAGGCAAAAATGACAGATGTCAACAAAGAGAAGGCATGTAGCATAGCCATGCCACAATTACCAAATAGCCACAGCAGTAAGTCAAATTGAACTGTCCATGACACATGTAAAATGCATGTCAACATGCACTGCAAGACAATACATATCCCAAAAAGTACACGTGTCACTGGATGCAACAAAGCAAGTGCATTGAAATACAGTGAAGGGAGGCACATGGATACATACATGCAAGGTCACTTTGACATCACACAAGTGAATAGGCATGTTGAAGGGTGAAACATGCCTCAGAAGCGTGTGGGTGCAGTGCAGCACATGTGTACGTCCTCAACTATCAACAGAACCAAAACCGTAGTGATGTCAATCTTGTGACATGACGACACTGTAAGGGCAAGTGCAGTCATCGTGTGCAAAGTGTTGGCAATGGGTTGTAGGGATGCAGCAAACTCTCCTCACCCCCTTGGGGAATGGCAGGAAGACAGTGCATGGATCTGAATGGCTGACCAGAGTACTGTGAAGTTGCAGACAGTGTTGGCACGTGTCAATTGCATCATCTCAGTCAACTGAGACTGCAGTAGATGAGAGGGGGGCAGTAAGCAGGACACATGAGGAATCATCACAAGTGCAGCTACACATGCAGAAGCCACAACACCAGTAGCCTAGAGGCAGGGTGGCTGTAACAGAGGGAGGCCTGTGCTCGACAAGGACACCCTAAACTTGCACGTGATGAGGAAGTGACCCTGAGTGAGCATGATATGAATGACCAAATACCATGAGACGGATAAAATACAGGAGAAGTAGTACAATGATTAGCCTGCCACAGACACATAGGGGCTTGCAGAGAATGCACATGGTCCATGAATGAACACTCATGTCCACTCTGAGCCTGTGCCATCTGCATGGTCCAAGTGAGACACCCTGCATCAAGGACAAAGGAAGTACCCCACAGTACAGGTTTGGCAGGGTTGAAGAGGGAGGTTTGCATGTACACAGGAAAGGGGAAAAGGCCATTGCAGTAGTCCAACACGGAAATCATCAGTAATTTGGAGACAGTGAGCTGCAGGGTGGTGGAGAGGCAAGGAAGCATGCTTGTGAGGAGGAGCAGCTTGCAGGGTGACCTCACATAGCCGTCAGTCATGTGATGACATAGGCCGAGTGTTGAGTGGAACTGCACCACAGGCTACATGCTAACACGTCAGTGAGCTTGAACATGGACAGGAGAGGCCACAGAGTGACTTGCATGTAATTAGGGTGCATTTGTGCTGATGAGGACTGCCATGGCACATCACACAAGCTACACACACATGGGTTGGACACACAAGCATCAACACTCACCGGACGTTGCGTCATAATCCGGCATCTCTCCCACTCCCTGGATAAGTCCCTGATCGATGAACTCTGCAGCGATTTTCTTGTGCGGAGTGAGTTCATCCTCCTCTGGTGGTGGCCCACTGCCAGTCACCAGAGTCAGGGAGTAATAAGTGGCCCGCTTTTGTTTTGCACAGTCGGAGGTCAGTCCAACGCTTGTAGCAATCCTGAGCTGTGCGCCTCTGATATCGCATGGACCTTGACTGGCTAATGCTGCTCTGGTCAGCAGGAGTTGTGGCGATGGTGGACTGGCCAATGGGAGTAGTAATAGGCATGAGGACGTAAGGCCTGGATTTTGCAATTGGCTGATGGGTGCTGTTGCCAGGACCCACCGACACAACTGCCTCAGTGCCAAGGGCTGTGACCAACACAGTCCTGGCTGGCAGACTCACTGCCAGGGTGGTGTTGGCTGCAACTGCCCCTGCAGCTCCCACCAACCGGATGGTCGGCCAGCAGATGTCACCATTGCCCCAGATACATGTGCCTTGGTCACAGCTACTTTAAGCACATGTGGCTTGGCCTTCCCCACCTGGAAATCTGTCTGGGAGTCCTCCTGTGCCAAGGCAGCCTGCACTGGCTGACCACAAGCATGGGTGGTGGTTGCACCTGCAGCTCCCACTACCTGGTGACTCGTGCCAGCAGATGACACTGACTGTCGGGTCTGATGTGCGCCGGGGATGACAGCAGCAGCAGCATCTCCCTGAGCCGCTGGGAGGGGTGGCATGGCTGTCCCAGCATGTAGCTGGACATCCTGCCCCTGTGGAACACCCTGGCCATGTCCCCCTTTGCGACTACCTTGGCCTCCCAGGATTCCCTGGCCACCCCGGCCACATGTCCCACCACGTCCAGCCCTGGGAGGCCGCCAAGCTTTGCCGCCCTTCCTTTTTGGTGGCCTCCCAACCATGGCACAGATGGACTATTGCCAATGGGAGGTGCGCACAACAATTGTCCTGGGCAGTTGTGGTGAAGGGGCAGGGTACGTGTTATTATACGCACCCCTGTGCTCCTGCAAGGCTGTATGTGACCCCTGGTGAATAAAGATGGGTCACGCAACGCTCAGGCACCCAAATAAATGATCATAAAGGTGCACGCAACCCCGGGTAGCCCAGGTTCGTGGAATAAACCTCCTGCAGTACTCTGGGGCACCCAGGTACACAAAGAAGCATACGCATGGAACACGCAGGCTACTCTGACCTCGAAAACAGGGCACGCGACACACAGGGGAAACCACAGTGGGAAAAATAAGCATGCACGACTCACCGTCTGACTTGCGTGGAAAAGAAAAACGCACGCGCAACTCCCCCGCCAAAACAAGAAGTACGAACTTCAAGCACTGTGAAGATGTCGTGTGTGAACCAACAAGTAGTAGAAACACATGCGTCGATCTCCACGAAAAGCATGTACAGTGAACTGCTGTTCAGTGGGGACCTTTAACCCGTGCTGAAGGCAATGCCCGCGTGTGTTACGTCACTTACGCGCTGCTGCCAGCCAGCCTGCTGCCACCCTGCCCTGCTATTTGGTGCCTGCACAGAAGACATTGCCAGAGGTCCTCTTGCTGCGGCCACCTCTGCTGATACAGAAGACTCCTGACTGCTGTACCATCGCTCCATAGCCCAGCCCCAGGACCCAGTTGCCCACCCACACCTGCCTCGGGGGTTGCCATGTCGGACCAAACACCATCTGGCTAGTGGCATTCCCTAGTCAGAGAGGCAGAGGGCTGCCAGCTTCACTGCCAATGAAGTTGGCATCCTGGTGGAGCAAGTCCTGGGGCATTATGATGCCCTCTTCTCGTCATTGCGCATAGACAAGGAAGGACGGAGGAGGATCTGGGAGGACATTGTGGGTGCCATCAACGAGGAGGGGGTGGCACCCCAACACTACAAGCATGTCGTGAAGCGCTGGGAGGACTTCAGGTCCAGGACCCTCTACAAGGCCGAGACCTCGTCGAGGATGAGGATGGAGTGGGGCACCTGGGCCAGTTGAGCAACATACAGATGAAGGTCCTGGAGCGCATATGCCCAGCCCTTCACCACCAGGTCCTCGAGTTGCAGACCCGTCCGGATTCGAGTGGTAAGTGTCCATGTGTTCATGTCCAGTGTAGTGCATGTTGAGATGTGGCAGGAGTGGGCAACTCGGCCGTATGACTAGCATGTCCCATGCATGGATGTCTTTGTGCAGGGACATGAGGGTGCTGCATGTGAGTCCAGTCAAGCATGTTCCACATCAATGGTGCATGTGTTGCAATGCCTGATGTGCTCCAGCATGTGATGACACACACATGTTTGCATGCCTGTACTGTCCTGGGCCATGTATGGGGTGTGAGACATGGATGCTTATGTTACCTTCATGGACGTCCATGGTGTACCTGTGTGTGTGTCTGAGTGGTGAGTGTGTGACTTGGAAACACCACGGATGCATGACACATGGCCATCTCAGTACCTGATTGACCGGTTTTGCACTGTTGCTGATGTGTGCTCTATGACTGGAGGTGGAAATGGCCAGATGCATGACTGCCTGGTTGTGTGTGTGCATCTGATGTGCATGTCCCATGATGCATGTAAGGTTCAGCCCCCCTACTGATGTTCCCACAGTGCCTTGGACATGGATGCAGATGCCTGTTGCTTGTGCCATGCTTGTTTGTGGATGTGTGTTGCTTGCACTGACCCATGTGTTGTGGAGGGTGATAATGGTTGTGACGTTTGACAGTGCAATGGCTTTGTGTATTGCAGTCTATTGTTCAGTACCCTGATACTTGAGTTCAATGTCTCCCCATCTACAGCATCGATGGAGGAAGAGGGCGGAGACGGCGCTGTGGAGCAAAGCAGCAGGGATGACTCCACCAGGCTGAGACGCATGGCCCAGTTACCCTCCCATGTTGCAACATCTCCCGGGAGCGAGGGGACTGGTGCCGCGTCCGCGACTACGTCCGTAGAAGGTGCAGGTGAGCCCCCACAGGGCAGGACAATGCGGAAGACGGTGCGGAGGCATCCAGGTTGGTGGTGGTTAAGGAGGGGGAGGAGGCCGCATCAGACCCGCACATGGGGCCTGGAGGGGGTGCTATGGACCATAAGCCAGTTATTGCTAACTGGCGCCCCCTTTAGTGCACTCCTTAGGGGTAAGTACCCCACTGTTACTCAAACTGTTACTAAATACAAAAAGATAGACTGGTAAGTTAAACATAAATTCAGTGATAATTCTCGGGTGGCTGATTGCATACGATCAGTGAGTAACATTCGAACATTCATGTATGTGTTTTGAAACCAATGAGGTAGACAAAAACACGCATAAGAGTCTGTATTGCACAACGAAAATCTATTTACATATAGTTACAGAATTCAAAAAGTAGAATTCAAACATTCAAAAACGAGAGGATACTCAAAAATGAAGTATGTTACATCACAATAAATGGTCCTATACAAAAAAAAAAGTAAGTAAAAGAAGCATTCAAAAATAAAGTCTGTTGCATCACAATAAATGGTCCTATACCAGTAAATTAAGATAACAGTAGTGTTATATTCACATCTACACTACTATATCATAGGAAATAGTTGATACACAAATTAAATCTCCTGGGGTTGTGTCCCCTAAAGCGCTTCAGTGATGGTAAACAGAGTTTGCCGACGCGTTTCGGATTATAACAGAATCCTTCTTCAGGGCTTCAGCCTATTCAACTTTCTTAGCTTTGTACAGCTTGTTTCAGAAATGTGTCTATAAGGTAATATAAAGTAATACACATCAGTATGTGTCACCAAAACCTATATTTACTAGTCAATATAAGTGAATGCAATCTTAGAAACGGTACTGACCTCTTTGCCATTTCCTAGTGACTCCAGGTCCCTCACTGGACCTGCGAAAATATGGAAAATAGCTTAAGTAGAGGATGGAACACCTCTTATCAATCAGAGGAGTTTCATACTATGATGTCCCCTAGTGACAATGGTAATGGGGAACTCCATAAATAAAATAGCACTTACCCGACTGAGGGTCGGAGTGGAGGGAGAAAGGACTGTAGGGATGTGCGCAGAGTGGTTCTGAACTGTAAGACACAATGGGCCTCATTACGACCAAGGCGGTCCGGAAATAACGGTGGCGGTAAACCTGGCGGGTTTAACACCTCCCGCATGCAGGACGGACGAGGAAACACCGGCAGCATTACGAGATGCTGCCGGTGTTTCCATGATCCCCATTTTCATCGAGTCCCATAGGACTCAATGGGAATGGGGATTTACACCATTCCGCCTCCGTGATTCCCGGAAAACCGGGGTTGTAATGCTCCGGTAATTCCGGGAATCACGGAGGCGGAATGGTAATACGAGTCTGGCGTTAACCAGGCGGTTTTACCGCCTCGGTTAACGCCGGACTCGTAATGAGGCCCAATGACAAAAAAAAACAATGTCAGAAGTCTGCGTAAAAACAAAGAAGTACCTAAAGGGTAATGTGGTACTCAATAATTAAAGAGATGCCTACTGCATGCTAAGCTGGCAGTGTACTAAAGCTCAAAGTAACGCAACCGTGGATCCGATTAAATGTGCATGTCTCTGAGGATATTATAAAGTTAATGTCGCAATTACTCTAAGACCGGAGTAATGGGCAAAAACAACAGCAAATTGCAGGGCAACCCAGTGTGAAAGGGTTGGCATCCTGTTTAAAATCCGAGGGGAGCATACCATGGGCACTGCAAGCAAGCACTACAAACATTATACATGGGAGTCCATTAACGCGGCCAAACCCGCTAAAATACACATCCCCATCACTGGTGATTATCTAGCTGACACCAAGGCCCTCAGTGATGTCTACTTGGTCATCCAAGCTTGGATGGCCCAACACCAGCTGTGCCTAAACGACGATAAGACAGAGCTTCTCATCTTGGGCTCTGCACAACGCCTGAGCAGCCTTGAACCGGCATATCAATCATTCACTATTGTCGGCAATAGCATTCGAGTCTCAAAACACACTAAAACATTAGGGTTCTACCTTAACGCTACTTTATCATTAACCCAACAAACAAATGCTGTCAGATCTGCGTCGGCATACACATGAAAACTAATTGCAGCCTGCAGACCTTTCCTTACCACCTCCAACACTGTCACACTAGCGAGAACCCTCATCATGGCCAAAATAGACTACTGCAGTGCCCTCTACCTAGGCACCAGTCAAGAGAACCTAAATAAACTCCAAACTACCCAAAACAATGCCATTCGTGCCGCCTTAAACATCCCTCGTAACCACCATATCTCAGAAACTAGAACAAAGTTAAAGTGGTTACCGGTCAAGCAAAGAATCTCACTCAAAGCACTCGCCATTACGCACAAATGCCTGGCCAACAAGGCTCCCATCTATCTCGGAAGTCGACTGCCGCGACACTCGACCTCCCGCCCTCTAAGAACTGCCCAGACCCATTGTCTTGCTATCCCTAGATTTAAACTCCAAAGAGCAGGGGGTTCAAGCTTCCCGGTCCTAGCGTCCAAGCTTTGGAATTCACTCCCTGCTACAATCAGAGCTGAAGAGTCTTTTCACACTTTCAAAGCCAATACTAGATCCTGGCTTCAAGACCAGCCTTAAGCCCTGCACAGCGCCTCTGTCTTACCTACTCTAACCTGCTGACTGTTTTATTCGCACTAAATGTCCTGTTTTACTTCATGTAATGTTTTTCCTTTGTAAATGTATGCACTGCTATTCCTGTATATATGCATCTCTGTAACCATATAAAGTGCGCCCTGATGCCTCCGGGCCTGCGGGTTTGCGCGTTATAAATAAAATAAATACAAATACAAATACACAAACCGCTATGGTATGTGAGGAACTCATAAAAACCGATCCGAAGGTGTCGGCTGAGTGCTGACTTACCTAGTGCACGATGCAACGTCCGAGCACAGACTAGGGTCCCGATCGCTACTCGATCGGACCCTGGGAAGTAAGTACGTTGGCAAGGAGGCTCACGCATGCGCGTGGCGTCCTCCCGATGGCGGTGGCCATCTTGGTGTGGGTATGGGTGGGTGTGTTGCTGTAACAACAGTACCCTCGTTCGTCAACCCCGAAGGTGTCGGGGTTGGAGTGGATCGGGGGCATGCCCGGACTGGGCAGGTGTGTCTAGCAGAGAAATCCTAACTCCAATTCTTGGGAATGCAATGTGAGTCCCCCAGCCTGTAAGGAGGGATAGAGGTCATAATAGCCGAGAGGGCGCCATTGACTCCAGGTAACGTTGGTCTGTGTAGGTGAAATGTGTGAAAGTAATGATAAGGACGGCGGGTGGTGTGTGATCCAACCCAAACCTCACCACCTGTGCCGTAAGAGGGAAGTGCTGCCACAGGTGCAAGTCGTGCAGTCCAGGGGCAGGGGCAGGAGGCCGCAAAGGTCACCGCGGAGGGGCCTATGCCTCATCCTGTCCCTGAAACTGAGAGTGCATCACTGTGCAACGGCACGCATCGCTCAGTCAAGGCCTGTCTGCAGGTAGAGGATGAGTCCACGTCAACTGACCTTCCTCTACCTACGGATGTGGCAATCTGTGACAGGGTTGAGCCCATCCTAGTCGGTGTCGCGATGCGCACACACATCATTCGTGATGATGTGCGTGATTCCTGGCAGGACCGCGCATGTCATTACGAACAGACATGTGCCATCCTGAACTGGCTAGGACAGCTCATTGTCACGGGTTTCTTACATGTGCTGGGCGCTCTTGCGACCCCCTCCTCCTCTTCACCCACTATGCGCCAGTCACCCTCCATGCCGTCTTCCAGGCCAGAACACACCAGGGCCCCCTGTGGACCTGCCCCAGCCACCGCGGCCAGGCTAGTGGAGATCCCATCCATGCCACAGTCGGGAGTCGGAGGTGCAGCAGATGTGGTCACTGCAGCAACAGGACACCTGGCAATGGAGGTTGTGCAGGCACCTTTCAGCAGGGTATGTTTACGATGGCCCCGGGGGTTGCCATTGTCCCGCAGGCAGTCATCGTGGCACAGGCAGATGGCATCAGGCAGCAGCAGGCTCGACATAGGAGGCATCAGGACTCAGGGACAACTACATCACAGGGGCAGGCATCGCCCAAAGGGCAGGAGGACCCTGGACAAAGTATGTCTTCCATGTGGCAGCGGATTGGCCGGCAAATAGGTGCAGAGCAGCGGCGGGCAGAGAGGGCACAGCTCACCATGATCAGGGCGGAGAACTCCATGCAGCGGGCAGAGAGGCGGGCGGAGTTCCCCGAGGAGACTCGCAGGGAGTTGGTGGAGAAAATGGCAGTGTTCCTGCGAGCCCTCGAGGATAGAGCCTCCGGGCAATAGACTCAGAGTTCGATGATGCCCTGGCCAAGACTCTTGGTAAGAACGGTGAGCTGTAGGACTAGCCCGCCGCCATTGTAAATAGTTATTTAGGGTTAGGTTTCCTTTCTTTTGCTTATTTTCTTTGGAGTCCATGGACATTGCTCCACGTTTCTATATAGAGTTGTATTTTTATAGGGTTTTTAGTAAGTTTCATTTTGTTTTGGGATCATGGACCCTTCAGACTTTACTTGTAAAAAGTTGGAGTACTGTGGATTTTGTGTTTTTTTGTACCCATGAAGGAATGTTTTTTTTTGGTTTACCCTTTGGAAGTAGATTGTTTGACTTTGGACATGGACCAGTTTGAGGATTTGCACTTTTTTTTGCATTTCATGTTTTTTGGGATTTTGCATTTCATTTCAGTTTACATTCATTTCTTTTTCATTGGCCCTCATTACGACCCTGGCGGAAAAGGGTTTACGCCGGCGTAAAGCATGGCGTACCTTTCCGCCTGACTACGAGTTCCCGTAGCGCCATGGTGATTTTTACGCCTGCTTTTTGCAGGCGGAAAAATCCATGGCGCTACGGGACTTGTTGTTAATTACGCCACCGTAATTTACGGTGGCGTAATTAACGCCTTCCCCACTCCCATTATACCCTATGGGGCAAAAATGGGAATGGGGAAGGGTAAATGGGGATTGGGGACTTACCGCCCCGCCAAGGTCGGAATGGGGCGGTAAGTCCGCCAACCACCATGGCGGAGTTGGCAGCTTAGCGCCATGGACCATGGTGCAAATTGCACCATGGTCCTCCGCCAGGGTCGTAATGAGGGCCATTGTCATGTTTGCTTTTCCTTTGGTCAATTTCATTTTTTTAATACATTTGCATGCAGTCATATATTTGTGTTGTCTGCTCTCATTTGTTTGGTGCATGTGTCAGTCGTCATTGCCTCAGTTATGTGTCACTGCTGTGTGGCCATGTTGGGCATGTCTTTGGGTGCATGCATGCATGCTTCTGTGATTGACATTCCATGGGGCCTGCACTGGGAAGTGGGGACAATGGATGGGTGTGGAGTTGCACTGTGGGGGGCATTGTGGGGTGGCATTTGGGTGGACATTTACTACCTGAACATATGTTGTGACAATGTGTTGATCGGGGGGACATGAGTCGGGGCCTGCTTGCAGGTTGCCGTCACTGGTGGGGTGGGGGGACATGAATCGGGCCTGCTTGCAAGTGCCCAACACCCATGACCATGCCCTGCAGGCAGTCCACACCACAGTGGACCACCCAACATCCGTGACCATGCCCCAAAGGCAGCCCACGCCACAGGGGACCATCCATCACACCTGACCATGCCCCGCATGCAGCCCATCACCCGTGACCATGCCCCACAGGCAGCCCATCACCTGTGACCATGCCCCGCAGGCAGCCCATGCCACATTGGACCACCCAACACCTGTGACCATGCCCCGCAGGCAGCCAGTGCCACAGGTGACCACCCTTCACCCCTGACCATGCCCCGCAAGCAGCCCACACCACAGGGGGGACCCCCCAACATCTGTCACCACACGCTCAGCACTTTCCATGCAATTTGGCTGGCGCAAGCGGGGTACGCATATTCAAGGGAGTGCGTGAGGAGATTTTCACACAATTTGGCTGACCGAGCGAAGTATGCATATTCGCGGGGATACAGTAGGCCTTTTTCATGCGATTTGGATGGCGCGAGCGGCGTACACGTATTAAAGGGGGTGGGTGAGTGGATTTTCATGCATTTTGGCTGCCATAAGCGGGGTACAAGTATTCAAGGGGTTGCGCAAGTGGATTTTCACGTGTTTTGGCTGCCGCGAGCGTGGTACGCGTAGTTTTTCGCACAATTAGGGTGTAGGGGGCTGTATGCTGGTCCAGAGTTAGCGTGGCCCTTTGCGCCGTATTGGGGATTTCTATGGCTTTTTCTGGAGCAAGGGGCATTCTTGCGGGCGTAACTGGTGCTGCTCGATGTTCACTGTGCCACGGCTGCAAATGGCTAGGGAAATCCATGAATAGGGGGTGCGCCTAAATACTGCTTTGCGCTGCGCCTGGTGCACTCGTGGCGCACACTCCCTCTCTGCACTAGGCGTGTGCGCTACTTCTGCACTGAATTCTATGAATTGACCCACAAATGTACTCCCGATTTTAACCGTGTGTGATGTGGAATCGTGTTGTATGCTGTATTTCACTTGTATTTTATGCTTTTATGCAAATATGCCAAATAAAGTTGTGTAAATCATCATCACATCTTGTGCCATTTCTGACACTGTTGGCCAAATTAACAAAAAAGCAGGCATCTCAGTGAGATGCTCCATGGTTCAAATATGGGCTTTTAATAGCACATTTGATGCGAGGCCTTCTTGTTTATGTGCAAATGCTGACATGAGCATTACTTTGTGCCAAAAACATGTCATCTCATCAGGTGCCCCGAAGAAGAGGGCATCTACCCTAAAACATATGACTAATGTATTTCAGACAATTTATTTAATGTGCATAGTCTTTTATTTTTATTAATTGTTTTAATGTATTTAAGTGTTCATAGTTATAAGAAAAATGTAAACACTACATACAATATTACATCAATATGAAAAACTACATGAACATCATATCACATCACATATTAAAAGCATTATATAATTGATCAAGTGAAATTCAGTAGAGCAATTTACAGTTAATGAATCTTATTATACCACACCTGCCAAATATAAAATACATTTAAATTTAAAACATGGTTCTCTCCTGAATATATGTATGACCACGTTTGGTCACTTTTGAAAATTCTGATATCTAAAATGCGTTGGTACCCCTTATAATCAATGTCTAACAATTTCACACAGCCTGTAACTAGGTGTCTAGTAGTCTCAATTTCCTCATTACATAACCAACACCATCTACTATTGAATGGAACATTATCCAAGGTCCTTTCGGGCTGAAATGAGGAAGTTGTTCAAGGTGTAACAGTAGAATACATCTTTTAGTCTTAGAGTTGTACTCAGTTGTAATGTATTTGAAGGGAGTACCTGAAGGGATAGCCTGTTTAACATAATCAGTGTACATCCTTCTTTCACTAAGGACCCTAGAATTACTATCGCTTTAATTGATATTACATATATTAATTTTATATGTAATATTAAATCCAATGTTGCCAAAAAAGAGATTAATGTCATTCAGCCAAAGTCGAATGGCTACGGGAACAGCTCTAGGATCTAGCATTTCAGAAAAACGTGAATGCATAGATTTTCCATTATTCTTTTCGTTTAAAATCTTCATAAATAGGAGACAATAGGAATATTCTTAGTAATCTGCATAGAAAGCAATCCTAACTCACTATGACTAGCCTCTATAGGAGTACAGTTATGCAAACCTAATGTGGTTTCCCAAATATTCTCCTCTGACTTAGTAACCACAGTGTTTCTTTGCCAGGAACCATTTTGAATACATATATTGTGCTTGGGACGATACTTGCTCTATATATCAGGAGCAAACCCCGCATTGAATCGCCACCTTTATGTGCAACAAATATTTCAATGGCCCGGACATTCTCCAAAATGCAGCCATCACTCCTGAGGCAAGTGTACTAGCAGTCAAAGAATGTGTAATGTTAACACATAGGTACACATTTTTATATATCACTTTAATAGAAGTATTAGATCATTTCCAGGTGAATTTATCATTACCTCTGTTACCTAATCTAACTACCATAATCTTAGTTTTCTTGCAATTGATAGTAAGGTGATTCCTATCCGCATGATTATGTAAGGACGTCAGACTCCTTTGTAGGCCAATCTGAGTGTGATCTATGACAACAGTGTCATCTGCGTACATAAGGCAACTAATGTAATGCAAACCAATGCAGGAAGGAAAATAATGTCAATTTGTAAGATCTTTCTAAAAGTCTGCAACATATAGGTTGAATAATGTTGGAGACAAAGTACAACCTTGTTTTAAACCAACATTAGTTGGGTCCACAGCATCAAATGCATATTTATAGTCTACTAATGCAATTTATATCACCATACCCTTGGTGCTCAATAGGTTTCACATCAAGTAGTTAAAAACCCATAAATTATTAATTGCTCCTACTCCCTTCCGGTTCATTTTCATGATAACACCTTACGAGTGATTCCCAACCTGATAGACTTTTTTTTTTTTCATTTGTAAAGCACCTCAGCCCACAGGGATCAGGGCGCTCTTGCAGAACCAGTTACATAGAAGCATCAGAGCGAGCAAAACGTATGTTAAAGAGTGACAGAGACCAGGGATGCCAGAATCGATGCTAGTGAATGTAGTTAGCCAATTTAAGGATCAATCTTGTCCCGGTTCTGCTCGATAGGTAGCAACTTTTTAGGGCTTTGCAGAATGGCCAATAGGTTTCTGCTCTCAGTGCAGTTGTGAGGGTGTTCTAGTTGATGGTGGCCACAGTTGGGAAGCTGGAGACTCCTCCTCTGGCTCATTTTACACTTGGTAGGGACAGACAGTGGGCATGATGGTTCTGACTGGTCTGGATCTCACGATTATTTGCAATAAGTAATGGGGTGCCGTGTTCGATATGCATTTGTTTGTGATTGAAAGGATTTTAAAGATTATCCTTTCTCAAATTGGTAGCCGGTGCACTTTTTTCCTCATGGCAGAGATGTGGTCTCTTCTCAGAATGTTGAGGGCGGTTCGGGCAATGTTCGGGATAGCCTGTATTTTGTTTCAGTTCTGTTTGGAAGTTCCTGCAAATAGTGCATTACAATAGTCTAATCTGGCCCCAGTGATTGCTCTGGCAAGTGTGAGGCAATTGGTGTCAGGAAGTGTCTGGTAGCGTTTATAGGTTTGGCTGTGTATGCTGCTGAAGAGGCCATTGCTTTCACTTGTTTGGTGAGGGAAAGAGAGACTTCTAGGTGGATGCCCAAGGTTTTTACTGATGCAGAGATGGGGATCTGTATCCTTTCAATGGTGAAGGCAGAGCCATGTTCTCGTCATGTAGGCACAGGTAGTTTTCTGCCATCCAGGCTTGTATCATTGTGTATGTGCTGTTAACGGTGAGGGAGTCTTCCTTATAGTTGTCTGACAAGGGGAGGTGTCATCGGCATAGTTTGTGCAGGATATGCTGATGTCGCCCTACAGGCCAAAGAGGGGCATAGTGAAAATGTTGTGGAGGGCAGGGGAGATGCAGGAGCCTTGTGGGACACCGCAGGGGGTAGGTATGGCGGTGTGATACCCAGATCAGACAATACTCTGGTGGGTAATGGGCCAAAATGTTGCCCTAATAATTGCAATGGCCGAAATGCACGACTTTTCTTTTTTTAACACCCAGTTTACATCATATATATATGCGGGGTGTATGGAATATTATGGTAATATGGGGGAGCTGCAGGGGGTCTCCCCCCGCATATCATTGTGTTGTAAATGGGGTTTAATTTAAAAGAAAAAAAAGCATTTTTGGCCGTCGCAAATATGGGTGGTCGCAGTGATCACATAAATCCCTCTGGTGGATCTTCCCTCCAGATAAAGATGCTACCGATGATGTAGCTTCAGGTGAAAAGTTGGCTGCATCTGTAAGGTGGTGACATAAGGTTTAGTGGTTTACCAGGTCAAACAGCAGCTGAGAGGTCTAGTAGTAGGAGGAGCATGGCTTTCCTCTCATCTTTGAACATGTCTAGCTGATTTTTTAAAATAAGGAGTGCTGATTATGTGCTATGGCCCAGTCTGGCACATCTCTAGGAAATGTTTGTCTTCTAGGTAGGATTGCATTTGAGTGTATGCTGACCTGTCTAGGATTTTTAGTAGGAACGGTACCGTGGTAATGGGGTGGTAGTTGTTTGGGATAGATGGGATCAGCTGTTGTTTTTTTTAACAGTAGATGACCCAAGATTCTTTGAGGCTAGTGGGGACTATGCTACTTGTGAAAGAAGCATTGATTAATTTGGTAATGAATGGTATTAGGGACTCTCCACAACTCTTAAAAACATCACCTGGGGTTGATGCAGATGTCCCAATTGCACCTGGAAGGTTTTAAGTTTTGGAGGATGTTGGCCGTTTCAAGTTCAGGGATATCTCTAAAGCAGAATTGCGCAGACTTTTACAGTTTGTTTGGAATAGAGAGATAGAGAGCGAGCACTTTCGTTAGGGCTTGTTTCGTCTCGATTTCTGCTGGAGGGTGCTGTTTTTCAGATGCATGGTGTCCTGGATCTTACAGCACAAGATCTCATGTTTGGAGATGGAGGTGGGAGGGGGTGCATGCAATTCTAATTCCCTAAGGATTTTTATTTCCTAGGAGTTACAGTTGGCATTAGGTATTCTTTTGCTGTAGGAGTCTGCTTTTGTAGTAAGAATAGCCTGCTTGCATTCTATGGCTGTCTTGTTGAATTTGGAAGTGGCTGATTCCTTTTTTTCCATATGGCTTTGGCTTGTCTTTTTCAATTGCGCAAGATCTGGAGGTCTTTGGTGAACCAGGAGTTGACATGACTAGCAGGTTTGACTTTCCTCAGAAGTAGAGGAGCTACCAGGTTTACCGAATTGGTTAGAGTGCTGATTTTTGCATCAACTAATACATCTGGGTCTGTGGAATTGAGAAGTTCTGGGTCAGAGTGGAGTGAGGAAGGGGAAGATGGTTTATTTGGATATATTCCGGGTGCTGCGTGACAAGGATAGGGGCATGGTTAGTCTAGGGGTCTGCGATTTCTGCTGTGGGAAGGTGAAGCTAATAGTGTGCTGGTCTGACCAAGGGCAAGGGGCATTGGCTATGATAGTTATTTGGCTGTTTAAGTGGGCTATCCAGTCTAGAGTAGTGGTGGAAGTGAACAGGAGTGGTTGGAAGTGGTGCTCATCTACTTTTTAAAATTAAATTGTACTGCTTACAGAATGGTTTCATTTTAAAATGACTGTGTAGGAAGACGTTGAAACTTGCACTTTCAGTGCATTACACTGAACGTTCCCTTAAACAGCAGGTGCATTTTTTGGGGGGTTTGGATTGTGTGTGGGAGGCGGTGTGGTAATGGGGTCTGTGGGGAGTGGGTGGAGGCTAGCAGGGAACATAGTCCCACTACTTCTTTTCGTACACTTCGACCACTGGTCTAGATTTCTGCCTTTAATGTGCATAGGGCTGGTGAAAAGTGTTTGTACCCTAAGTCTGATAGTGCTTTGGCTACGGCAGTGGCAGTTGGGTCGGTAGGATCATTGAGGCCTAGGTTCAGGTCCCCCAGGAGTATGATTCTGGATGTGGGTTTAATGTTCTTGTGTATCGTGTGCATGAGCTCTGTCTCAAAGGCTGTTCTAGGGAAAGTGGGTCAATAGATAATATGGATAGTGGTACAGTCTGAGTGTGATGAGGTGAGCTTCATGGAGAGGAGCTTACAGTTCCCATCACTAGGACTGACAATAAGTCTAAAATGGAGGGAGTCTCTAAAGATTGGTGCTACGTCTCCTCCCCTCATGTACAACCTGTCGGCCTCAGTATAGTGAAGCTTTCAGGAGGAGCTAAGGATAGGGCTGGGCCAGAGACTTGGTTGAGCCAGGTTTTGTGGATGGCTAGCAGGTCTAGGTTTTGGATGGTGATTAGGTTGTTGATATTGAGGGCACGGGCGGAGATTGATCTAGCATTGAATAGGGTGCAAGCTGATCGTGCTTTAGGCTCAGGAGGTATTGGGTCTGTGATAGTCACTTGCAGTTGTAAGTACAAGATCCTGCTGGGTGGAGTATTCTTGGCGTGGGGGGGATCAGTGTTGTTGGAGCAGTGAGAGCTGTTCATTGCCATACAGGGTAGCTTTCCTTTCCTGAGGAGGAGACTATTGTCGTTTGGTAGGACTGACCCTATGGGCATGTTCTACATGGGGTGCACCTGATTTTAGTGGGATCTGAGGCCCAGGTGGCAATTCTTTCTATCCAGTCTAGCTGGGAGGTGGGAACGGAAGGTTTTAGCTGTTCTGAGTGCAAGATTGGTGTTCCTAGCTTCTGTAGAGAATGGGGTGGTAGTTGCTGTGCTGAGTGAGGGCTCACCTGTAGAGGTATGGGGTGGCGTTGATGGAGCTTTCCTTTTGAAGGCTGTGGTAGATTTGTGGTAGATTTGCGGCCTAGTGCCGGCGGGCAGCTTGAATAAGTATTAGGGATGTGTGGTCTGTGGTCATTATAGCTGACGGTCAAAGTGTTAGGGACAGTGGAGGCTGCCAAGTTGTTTGACTGCTTTCCTGCTTTGGGGGGGAGGGAGGGTGTGCAGCTGTAGCTGGACGATGTGCGGCAAACGTGGGGTTGCTAAGGGAGAGGGGTTCCAAAGGAGGGTGGTGCGGCTGATCTCCTGGGTGTGGTATGAAGGCCATGTTGATGGTGAATATGCAGGAGCTGAGTGTGTGCACCTTGCAGGGGCTTCTTGATGCTCTGGCTGCAAGGGGGACTTTAATAGTGTTGCCATTGGCACCATCTGGGTGACTTGGGCTCCTGATAGCGCTTGCAAGATCCTGGTGGGTACCCTATGGGGGGGCCTTTTGAAATAGCATGGGGAGGAAAGGGGTGGGGCATGGTAGTGGATGGTTGTGGGGGCAGAAGAGGCACACAAGCCCCCCCAGACAATGACATAAGCACCAGCAGTACAGATGTATGAGTACCTTTGGGCAGCAGCTATTGGGGATAGGTAGAGTGAACATCAGTCCTCAGCCATTGCAACGAGAAGCGGAGAGCTGCAGAGAGCATCTTTGGGCTTAGTTCATGGCCTTGCTGAGTGGCCAGCTTTGCCATCCGGCTCTGGTCTGGTGCCATGTAGTGCTGCAAGCCAATTTCCTGTGACCTCTTTGGTGTCCAATGAGATACCCTGTTGGTGGAGCGTGATAGGGCAGCCATCTTGGCTAAGATTCATTCAGTAGCACTTCAGTGTGCTTCCCATTGTTCCTTGTTGTACCCTGATCCCAATGAGGATTTGAATCGCAGCAGAGCTGCAGAGAGCATCTGTGGCATTAGTTCATGGCCTTGCTGACTGGCTGGCTCTGCCATCTGGCTCCGGTCTGTTTAGGGCCATGTGTGCTGCAGGCCAATCACCTGTGACTTCTTTGGTATCCAATGAGGTACCCTAGTGGTGGGACGTGATGGGACGGCCATCTTGGCTGAGGTTCCTTCGGTAGCACCGCAGTGTGCTTCCCATTGTTCCTTGTTATACCCTGATCCCATCGAGGATCCACATCGCCGCAGAGCTGCAGAGATCATCTGTGGCCTTAGTTCTTGGTCTTGCTGAGTGGCTGGCTCGGCCATCCGGCTCCGCTCTGGTGCAGGGCCATGTTGTGCTGCAGGCCAATCGCCTGTGACTTCTTTGATGTCCAATAGGCACCCTGGTGGTGGGAAATGATTGGGTGGCCATCTTGGCTGAGGTTCCTTCGGTAGCACTGCAGTGTGCCTCCCGTTTTTCCTTCTTGTACCCTAATCCCAATTAGAATCCGAATCACAGCGGAGCCGCAGAGAGCATCTCTGGTCTTAGTTCATGAATTCAATTTCAGCACTGTTACTGTTTTTATAGTACTTCCCCTTAATATATTTAATCCATGTATTTTCAAGTATCGGGTTAATCTCCTTTACCTCATTATTCAAGCCACAGTCACGCTAAATCAGAGATCAAAATTGTAATTCTGAACTTCAATTGCCGCTGTGCGGTGGCAGCAGCTCCCTTATATATCCTAAGCCAATTTTTGCAACTAGTCTTAAGATTGGAGATTATACCAAGAGGCTCTTTTTTGGCCTTCTTAATATCGACCTTAAGAGTTTTCTTTCTATTTACTATCCCCATATCGTTGATACAGTTTATCCCAATCTTATGGTACAAAAATCTCTTCTGTATCTATAAAACTTTAAATAAGGGTCTCACATTAAAATATAGAATTAAAATCCGAGGAACCATTCCTAAATACATTATCTAAAATATATCAATTAATATCAGAATTGTTGTTTTCAGACCATGTAACTCTATTATCTACACCATTGAGATGACAATTACCACACAAGCTATTCTTTCTCTTTACTATATCATGGCAGAGTGCAAATTTAAATACTGTGTGATCAATAAGGCAAGTACATATTTGCTTATATTCACTATCATATTCCTATGTGTATATGAAAGAATCTTTGTTACCCTGCTGTTTATTAAATTGTATCAAATCATAGGTTAAAATTAAAGCAATCCAGCAATCTGATTTATTAGTTAATTGCTCTCCAAATGGATACAACATAGCTTCGAAAAGAGCTCATCACACTCCAGTATATCTGGGAATATCTGATAAAGTTCCCCACCAATATATACTGTCCTACAGGATTCTCATGTATCCATCTGTCCAGAATCGCTTTGGCTGCAGTGATAATATTATTAGTCAAAATATCATCCGGGGGATTGTATCCATTGATTATCAATACCTTGTTTCTTTTCATGTTCTCAGTGATAGTTATGACAACAACATGTATGTTTATCATACTGTCACCACAATCATGCTCTTCCAAAGGAATACAATTCCTAACTTCAATTATTAATCCCCCATTGCTCTTGCAATATAAAAACATCAGAAAAAAATAGGAACGTCCGGCACATTTTGTTACGTGTGAATAAGGTAAATCCTATCCTATTCCAGATCATCCACTTCATACACGGAGGTGCAGCTGGTGTCATTCATGCCACTGAGTCTATATCCATATTTAATTGGTGGTGCCTCCTGTTATCTTGTTTAAATTGGCAATCCATACTAATAACTGCCAAAACCTTTCCTGCTAATGCCTCAATATCCACAGGTGACACCCCAGGCATCTGTTTCACAAAATTACTTGGTTTGCATTTTTTTCTGTGCATAGATCTTTTTTTCTTTCATCAATGTATTCCGAAACCTGCAAAGAATCAGCATTACTTTTGATCATTGCCACCAATACAGGGGAGACCAAATACACAACTGACTAAGGCAGATCGCCGGGGAATGAGGGACTTCAACCAGTTTGATATGTTTAGTGGTGATAACTCCGAATCCAACACATGCCTGCAGCATAGATAAAACATTTCCTCGATTCAGAAATGGATTACCAATAGAAACCTCTGGTTCCCAAATCCTAATTTTACTGGATAGATATTTCATATTCATTGTTCTTCCAAAGTTGTATGCATCCTACAAGGTAGAAATATAGGATAGTTAAACAAACATTCATTCATCTTCGACTCCACCCTCTCCTTTTCTCCTTAAATCTCTGAGTCTCTAAGAGGTCAAACTATCAGCTGCACCTTTTCAGAGGTATTCTTCCTTGTCTCACTTTCCACCACAAGCTCAGTCTTCAGAGCTCTGATCCACTCTATGCTAGACTATTGCAACAGCCTTCTTCTAAATCTTTCAGCCTCTACTCTTTGACCTTTACAACTTATCCAGAACAGTACTGCAAGACTTGTCCTTGGCCTCAAGACCAGGGATCGTGTCTCTCCAGCTCTGAAATCTCTTCACTGGCTCCCTGTGGCTGCAAGGATCAAGTTTAAGACTCTCTGCATCATCCCCAAGGCTTTCTGGTGCCTGGGACTGCTCTACCTCCAACTTTCTCTTCCAAAACATCTTCCTTCTCAATCTCTCTGCTCATCCACCTCCAACACTCTCAGGGTCAGACGCTTCTCCAAGCAGAGAGCTTGGGGCAGATCTATCTCCTCAGCTGAGGCCTCCCTCTTGAACAGCCTCCCTACCTCTCTTAAACTTGAGCCAAACCATCTCCGGTTCCGGAAGCAACTGAAGACATTGGGCCTCATTACGAGGTGGGCGGTAAGGGATTACCAGCACCGGTACGGGCACAGGTGCCGGTAATCCCTTACCACCCTACTACGAGTTCCCTTTGCGGGTCCTTCCTTAACACCTGATTTTTGCAGGCATTAAGGACAAAACCTGCAAAGGGACAGTGGGGACAATAGCGGTAACACAATTTACGGTGCCGTTATTGCCGTCTTCCCTCTTCACATTGAGCCCTGTGGTGGATCAAATGGGAATGGCGAATGGCCCTGGTGAATGGTGAATGGGGAATTACCAGTCCCTCCAACCTCGGAATGGACCGGTAATTGCTCCATTCACCAGGCCGGAATTTGAACGAGTTTGGAGGCAGCCATGCCGCAAATAGCGGCATGGCTACCTCCAACCTCGTAATGAGGCCCATTCTGTTTTGCTTCTGCTTTCTCTCCTCCTCTCCCCTGCTGATGCACCTGACTGCTATGCACAATGGTCACCTGGTCACCCTCTGAACTCAGGCCCAGGCTCCTGCATGTCCAGTTGCCCTTGCACAGCCTCCGGGCTCCCAAGCAATTAAGGTTATGAATATGCAACCCTACAGTTCCTTCTTTCTGCAATTTTGAGTCATCCGCTGGCTGCACTTGTGAGTTAACTGCACTTCCCCATTCCCCTACCCACTGGCACTCCTCCCCTTCCCTCTTCCCTGCACTTGCGCAATCTTAATGACACAAGGCCTAGTTAGATGGTTATGTTGTCCGCCCTTTGTTACCCCCTCCTTTTCTTGTCGCGCCTAGAAACGCTTGTGTACAGGCACGTTATAAATGCCACATCATATCATATCAGTGGTCAATATGCTTGTAACATTTTCAACAATATCCTCCATTAACACATTCTGTTCATTGATCTGAGGATTATTTTTCCCAGACATGGCTATATCCGTACTTGATTCTTTACCCAGCCATGCATCTAAATTAGGAGTATGGGATTTTCTAACATTATCAATCAGTGCTCCTAGTGGAGATTTATCCTTAGCATTTCTGTTAGACAAAGTTAAACCATCCACATGTTCGATTTCAAAATGATTTGCGTTTCCTTACAAATCATGTCACTCGTCATATTATTCAGCAAGAATATGAAGATCTAGAAGGAGCTTTTATTTTATGCACCAAAGATTTCCTAAACTTTACATAAGGACCAATAGCTTTGTCTTGCCTTTTTCTATGTATTTTTGTCCAATTTGAAGCATATTCAAGAAACACAAATTCAATCTGTCTCATTAGGTACCGAAATCAAGCCTACCTCTGAGACCTGCAAGAAGGCAAAAAGAACGTAGTGCTGCCAGGTCGTCCGCATGCCAAGCGCCTCACCTGCCAAACTGCCACGCAGCCTTTGACTTAATGCTGGCACTGAGCGCTGGGCGAATGATAAATACTGTTTCCAAAAGTACAGCTGCAGACAATTAGAAGCACTTTATAGTCTTGTTTTGTCTTGTGTGCATAATAAGTCTGAAAGTAAGAAATGTATATTTCTTTACTTCAGCTCTGTTGTGTGTTTACCAAGTTAAGTGGATCACTCCCTATGGTAGTAAGTGTTGTAAGGAAGGCATGGTATCAAACAGTGAAGACAGACACAAGTGATCAGAGTTCAAGGGTGTTTATTGAATATCAATGGGTTGGTAAAATGCCTATCTAAACATAAATCTAATGAATGGAGCAAGCTACGACCAGCAAATAATAATAACACACTCCTAATGGAGTCTGTCAAAATAAAAGGGCCTTTACTAATGAACCTATTGCCAATCCTTACTTCGAAATACAAAATGGTGTGGGATAACAATGTATGCAGAAGAAACGTGTTTATGAAACTATATGTCAGGATAGTTGGGCAGTTAGCTTTTCTTCTCCATGCTTTCCGCACGGGGCAAGGCGGCACTTGCGGATTCGCACACACTCTAGCTTCTTGGCCACAAGGTCAACGCATATGCTTCAGAGCCTTCCGCCAAAATATATCTCACAATGAAAGTCTCTTAATGCAGTGGGCATGATGCAGCACACAAAACACAAAAGTTCCTTTCCTTTGTCAAGGTTTCACTTTCACAATTTCAAGACAGGTCTCCCTCCCTTGGGCTCAAACCCCTTTTCAACAATGTTCACAGTTTAGTGTCTCTCGTCCGGGCTTGGACCATGGATACCTGTTGTTTGGGCAGAGATCCCCTTTTCCCTAAGATTCACAACTTGGTCTCCCTCCTTTGGGCTCGGACCATGGATCCCCCTCGTCCGGTCACAGATCCCATTTTGATACTAGAATCAAAGATTTTTGAATGTGGGATGAATTTTGCTTAAACCATCGCAGGACCACTTTGATTCACTTGACACAGTTTACACTTCACATCGATCTTCTGCTCTTGTTTCTTTTCGCCAAGATACCGTAAAATAACCTTCGATTGAGCACATTCACAGTGCCAGTGTTAGGTAAGATATCCACAGAGCTGGTAAATCTTCCTTTCCTGGTTCATCCCCAGAACTTTTTGTTTTTCTAGTGGGATATTTTTCATTAATACCTCAGTGAGTTTTTCCACACTCACCTAATCTTTAACTCTTTTTATGGGTGTCATTTTTAAGACTCTCCATGGTGTCTTTTTAAAGTTATCATGTTTAACTACTTATTGGCAATAAGTGCCTGTTGTTGCTGGGTTTCCCAAGGGCTCCCCATTTAACCTTCTTGTGCTAACCTTCAGTGAACTACAGTTACCAAGGGTAGAAAGGATCATTGGATCCCTTTTACATTTTGTTAGGTGAAACCAGCACACCCCACCTTAAGTGGAGTGCTGGGAAGAGACGATGTATCCCCTTTTACATACAAACTGTAACAATTATTTTACAGTGACTTACTTAAGGTGGGGTGTGCTGGTTTAACCTAACAAAATGTACCTTTAATGGCTGGTGGCAGTGATACCTTTTACTAATTTGGTGCACCTTTACCGCGGGCTGTGATCACAGCTGCAGTAAAGGCACCTAAGGATGCTCATTTTACCAAAATGGCCCCTATCTTCTTTTTCTGCCATTTTAGTGTTTATTTTCGTTTCTTGTTCCTTCCCTGACATCCAGGGTGGGAAATTCCTTTGTGTGATTTTTGTCTTCGGTGGGAGTCCTCTGGACACCCCACCCAGGCTCCAGTCAGTCTGTAGGCACAGGAAGTGGGGGAGGAGTCCAAAACTTCCCCATCCTTTGTCTTACACCTTGCTTCAACTGGGACAAATCTCAGTGGGGGGCTGGCTATCCTGATTGGACTACCAGACGCCCCTTTCTTGTAAAATGCAGGAAGAGAATGAAGAGGTTGTGCTGTAGTTCCTGATCAATACTGGAAACCTGGAAGCTAAAGTCATGTCGACCACAGGAACAGAGAAACGAAGAGGATGACAAAGGAAAAGTGGCATAGATGATTTCCAACTACCAGAGAGCCTGCTGTGTAACCGGAGCCTGCTGCAGCCCTTCCTTCCAATCAACCTGGGTCTTCAAAAATGATGACCCCAACCCAGAGCCTGATGAGACCCACTAGACTCAAGAATTCATGCATTTTGAGCCATCCCATGGGTTGCTGCAACCTTGCGTTCTTGCAATACCCCAATACCCTGGCACCTCCAGCCACTATGTGGTGCTCGGTCTTCCGAATTCCGAACCTTACTAAAACTTCGTGGGCTTCTTGGTGTATCTCAAAAGACAAGAATCGAGTCCGGAAAGTCCCCTCACAAGAGTGCTGGACCTTTGTAACAACGAGCATTCAATTACGATATTCTGTCTTCTTCTGTGCTCCTTGAAAAGGCGCCAAATCCGCAGAACTGCATTCAGCCACAAGGGAAATCTTGCCTGGAGCCTTCTTCATTGATCCCTGCTGCAAAGTCCCTTCTGAGGTCTTGTGTTCAGTCTCCAGGACAAGGAATATACTGACCGGGTATTTGGCTGCAGTCCCTGAAGTTCTTCTGCTGCAATCTCTTCTGCATTGCTTAGGTAAAGTGTTTGCTTCAGTATATACTTACCTTAATAAGCCTTTTGGGATTTCTGTGTAGTCCTGGGGTGTTTTCTGTGAGTCCCTCATCCAGTGCACCCAGTCCCACTACTAGTATCCTGCTAGGGTGTCTTCTGTGAAGCCCCTGGACCCTCTTCTAACTCAAAAAGTAAAGTACTGACCTGTTTGCCCAGTTTTCATAAGGAACTCTGACTTTTGCTACTAAAGAACTTATTCTAACACTGCCTGTTGGTCACTAGTCCTAGTGACCCCCCTTCTGCCACTGAGAACACTCATGCTCCAAGAATAAGGGAAAGACTTTGAAGGGGTTGGGACTTCTGCCTAGAAAATAAATTGATTAAGGCACTATATAAATAACACATCATTATCATTATCATTAGTAATGTGTTGGTTTCACCAGGGTAGTTCTGTTAGGATAACTGTATGAGTGCCCCCCAACTGGGTCTTGCTTCCACTGACTTGCTGCTAGCCTGTCCTTTTACTTAGCTTGTGTTAGCTATGTGCCATCCAAAATAAGTTAACATGAGCTACTGCCTCCCTCAATCTGGGGTTCCTTGATTTCAAAAGCATATGTAAAGATATATTACAAAACTGTGTGTTTTGACAAAAGTAGTTATATGTTTTTACTGCACCTAGGATAAGTGTGTCACTATTCACCAATAGTATATTGTCCAGTTGACTGTTTATGTGATTTGTTCCAAGAGTAACTGTACAACTGGAAGGGCCTACTGCCCTTATATTACTGAATGCAATCTGAAAGTAACCATCGGTCTTTTACTTCCAAAGAATAGGCTTGACCTATACTAAATGTGTATAGCAAGGTTTGACTTCCCTAGAACTACTGTTAGGTGTTCCAAATAAGGCCTATACTTGGGTCTGTGGATTTCACGTATAGTGTTGTGTTTTTATACTGTTATTTCTTATAATGGTTTAGTACTTACTTACCCCTAGATGTATCTGGGCCTACCTGTATTTAAATAAATCCTTTATGTTGATAATACATAGTGTTTCAGTGTTTCTTTGGATCATTTGTATTACAATTTCATTTGTACTGTGTCTACTGCCCTCTCTCCCTCCTAAAATAAGCCTGGCTGCTCTGTCTCTGCTACCCTGAACTCAGGTGGTACAGCCGTATACTAAGAGTGGAGTCTTGTACTGCCTTGGTTGAATGGTTTTTCTAAGCCCTTAGTTGGACTTCAGAAAAACTGTCCTAACAGCCGGACCACTCTGTCAACAGTATTGTATCTTTTCTTCTAATGTTCACATATTCACCAGCAATTTAGCTTCACTTGCGTCTTTCATCATACACATTTAACAATGTTCAATGTTCATTCTAGCTATCACTTTACAATGTTGCCGCTTGCAACCTTATCTTCAACACAGATTGGTCTCCCCAGCTCAACGGCTGTGTTGTTCTCTGTTGCTTCTTCATTCTTGGAGCCAAGGACGATACCACAGCGTCTGCTGCTCCGTCCCAGATTTTGTATCCTTGTTTCCTGGTCTTAAGTTTTCTGCCTTCCAGTTGTCTTGAAAGTAACAGCTTCCTGTCAACAAGGTCAAGGATGTTGCCCCTCTGACAAACCTCTCATGCCTGGCTGTCTTTCTTGCCTCGTTCAACTGCCAACTCAAAACTGCTGTACTTTTGTGTGTTTTGTCTGGTTCAGAGTGTGCTCTCGTGCTCCGCCATTTATCCATGTGGGGAAATGTAATGGAAGTCAGGTGTGAGTGATTGTTGATAATTGCCTGATCTCACCTGAGCATAGAATTGGGAAAGGTCATGTACACGGCTCAGGTATGAGTCTGTTTTCTCCCAGAGTGGGCTGTCCGTGAGAAACTGTTCTTGCAGAAAAAGGAGAGGGGGAGTTGTGTTTCTGAATATCCCATCAGATAGGATAGGATAAAGGTGTTAGAGGGAAGAGAGGGATACCGCATCTCACCATCAAGTGTTCCACACCCACTCCCAGAGGACCCGTCACCCAGGCGATCCTCCCACACTGTTCCACCGCCAGGATCTGGATACAAAGGGGATGGCCCTCACCAACTGAGAGAGAGATCCGCGAGGAGTAGCAGGTGAGACACCTTTGGGGTTCTCATAGTGTGTACCATTTAAATGTCTCAGGTTGTAGTTTTGTATATGTGATTCAGGTATGTTGTCGAACAATGTCTATGAATGTGAAGATGTACAGTAGGAGTATTCTTTTTTTAATTCATATCATTGTGTGAAAACTGGCAGAGTAATTGCTTGACAGCCACATGAAAAGTGTACTACTTCCTAATGCCCTCTCACTCCTGTACAAGTGTTCTTTGACTGTAGGGGTATGAGGGCCATGTCGGTGCAATCAACAGCAGCACAAACATACTGTAGCCAGCTATGTCATGCAATGCCCCCACTAACCCTGCCTTGGTACATGCATAATGATGCATTCCTATATATAACCTGGCAGATGTAAGGATCATGTTGAATACCTTACTTAGGGCCTGTAATTGTGAGGATTATGATAAAACCACCATGACGCCGTGGCTGATCTGGAAGGAATCTTTTGAAAAGAGGTACAGGGCTGGCAATACACTGATTAGTGGTGATTTAACATGGGCAGACATGGGTGTGGTAAGGGTCCCTTCTCACTGACTCACCTTCTCCAGTGTGATATGGGATGGGAAGCGGTACCTCTGGGTGAATTCTTCATTAGTCAGTTGATATACAATGATCCTCCCATATACCTTTCCCTCCTCATCAGTCGATGCAAGAGCATGATGCCTTGTGGATTGGCCATTTTGGGAATGTTTACCTTTGTCTTTCTATGCTGTGCTTTTACACTGTGTTGCTGGTTGTAACTGGGATGCACTGCGTGCTTCCTTCCCTAGATAGGTAACTTTCACTCTTTTCTGGGCGACTTGCTCCACTTCTAAATGGAGCAAATATTGAAGGGCATTTTTGGGAGAACCTTCTGTGGTCTGGTTTTGTGAATCATGATTTTGGTGCATCATTTCTCACTTTCTGTGGTCACTTACCCTTGCTTAATTTGGTGTGTTCCACATGCTGTCCTACTTTGTGCATGCTTTGCCCCCATTTCGCCCCCCTTTTAAAAAATTGTGCATTTCTGAGATGCACACTTTTTTAATGTGGTGAATCCATTTATGGTGCATATGTGGCACATCTCAGATTTGCTCACATTTTTTAGAATCTGACCCTGTGTGTTAGTTTGTGAATGTGATCTTTGGAATGATTGAGCTTAAAGTCCCACGCTACACCTACGGCAGCATGTATGCAATAAAACCAAGTGCAATTCAGTATTTTATAAATGTGTCCTCTTAAAGTTGTCCACACCGATTTAAAAATGCACTCATTGGGGAGGGGTTGAATTTCTCTTTTTTCACCAACATATGAGATGCATGTGAAAACTGCAGCATTAATTTGCCCCAAATCTTTAAAAAGGCTCCCATCACTTTCACAGTTAGAGTGTCATTTCATAAACAATCCAAACTGCATGCAGGGTAACACCACCGTCAGCACTTACTTGCTCTGGGGTCCCTACATGCAATTTTTAAAGTCTACGAGGCAGAGTGGACAAGGAAAGAGTAAACGTGATTCAAACTCGCTTATACATTTCTAAATTTTCAACTCCGTCTCCTGGAAAAGTAAACGCTGGCTGAAAACGTGCTTTGCTGGTGGTGTTTACTAACAGAGTTGTATGGAATCCGCCTGGTATTTAGCAGTTGATTAACCTAGGTGGATTCCATAGCAACCCATTTGTTTCACTGAAAATGCTATGAAGACCTGAAGCAAAATGCACGACAAGACGGAGGAGGAATGCACCGCAAAGATCTTATCTCTGCTTCATGCCCCTCCTCCAAGTTCGCACAGCATAAACATGGGCAGAGAGGTAAATCAAGGCGCAAAACCATTACACATAGCTGGTTTGCCCTGATTTATTACTCTCCACTATCTAATGAGCCTTTCCATATCGTCTTTTTCTAAATGGGCAAATTGAAGTTAAATAAGAACTAGAGTATGAGTCCATTATCAGAACTGCATGCCTTGAGGTTGGTAAATTGAGTACCAATAATTGGGTAATAATCAAACATATCATTACAGGCCTTAAAAGCAAGATTAATGTAAGCATTATCTACACATATTATTATTTGCTTTATACACTCACAGACTTTTACTTTTTAAGACAAAGCCTGACACTCTTGGAAGACCACTCTCAGTGTATGTTGTTATGTTGTGGCACCTTGGTCCTTGCTTCATTGGTGTAAGAATGGGAGATGTGTTATATACTGTTTCAGTGCCTGAATGTATCTGGTGATGTCATGGTCTGATGCATGGAGAAAATTGTACCCTGAGTGCTTGGAGTGTTTGTCTGTTGTCATTTCACTGTAGGGTTTTCAGCCCAGGCAGTTAGAACCATGTAGCCTGGGTAGTGGGAGCTTTTGGGCTCGGCTCCAGCTTCACTCAAGCACCTGTCCTACCCTGCTCCTAATAGATGTTACCTTAAGTTTCATTATTAAAGAAACTTGTACTTAACCTCACCTGCTATATCAAAATCGAGTCAATTGAAAAGTACAGAGCGTATGTTATAAGTGTTATAAATATTTAACACGTTCTTTTCACCAATATGCTTACAAAGAAGCAACAAGCAAACTAAGTGGAACCAACCATTAATACAACTGATCAATTAAAATGTATGTAATCACCTGAGTGGTAATAAGGGAGTGTAGCCCACACCAAAGGCTAATCAGCCTAGGTCATTTTCTCGCAAGCATTATTTTGCATGTCCAGCATGGAGGCGTAACATAATGGGTTGCACACCACTCACAATCTCACATAAATTGAAGACATTCTTTACCTGATATCAAGTACATAACATACCTACAAGTAGTGCCAGTTTACCCAATTATTTACAGTACCTAGTTCTTCCGTGCATTTTTCATTTGAGCAGTGGCACAAAAATGTTTGTATGTAGATACTTTATACTCGTCCTTTTTACATAGACTTCAATAATTGTCTGGCACTTAAACACCTTACTGACCATAGAGCATGGACACTCATTTTTACTTCCAAAGAAGCAGATTCTTTTCTTAATTTGATCAAAGACACACATCAATCGATGCAACATACTGAAAAAGGAAAGCTATCAACAGGAAACTTCCCGCTGTAACATTGGGGCAATATTGTATAGAGCACAAAGGATTCCTGGGGAACTCTGTATACCATTGAGACCAACTTTATGTAAGGCAAGTAAAGATTTTGTCAAGAAATGGGAGCACATTTTGAACAAGTGTGCCCTTTCTTTAATGTTGCTGACCATTAAAGAGCTAGCAGTTAATATCGATAATTTTGAAAAAGAAATCATGGAATTATCCGCAGAAATGACCACATTAACTGACACTGAATCTTTTATGGACATCCTCTCTGACATCAAAAGCTGTTTGTTGGCATACAAACATTATTTTGAATCAAGAATAATAACGAAATTAAAAAATGACACCTATGAATATTTAAATGACGAGGTCTACACCTGACCCGATAAATATCAGTTTCAACCAAGACGACCGAACAATTCATCTACTGTAACGCTCACCTGATTCTCGCAGAGGCGCCGGTCTTGACTGGGCGACTACCGTATTTTCAAAGGTGATGTGTAGCACCCGGTTGGCTCTTTGGGCTGGACCTCTGTGCACTGTATGCCTGACGTGTAGAGTAAGATGTCTGCAGATAGAAAATATGGGGTTAATGAACTGGGGTTATTGGGGTGTCCCTATCTCTTTCCTCTTCTCCTCTCCTGTAGACCCCCTTACCTTAGGTAAGTGAATGCCGAGCTCTCCATCTGCCTCGGGGCAGGGTGCTGTAACCAGTTTCTTCACTGGATAGGTAGCGCAGGCCTCTTGACTTCAGGGGACTGCTGTCCGTCGTTTACTGCACGAACGGTAAGTTTCGAGTCATTCAAATGTCTTTAAAGTCTTTAGTAATGATGTCTCTTGTTTTGCAGGGTTCCGGCGATGGCGGATGACGGGCTGAAGTGAGTTGAAGATGGAGCCCGTGTGATGAATAGAAGCGCCTGGAAGCACGTAAGTAAGCGCTTGTTGCCTGCTTCACTATGCGCTCTAACTGTCTTTTTATTTTGCAGGTACGAGTTCGGAGCGGCTGCAGGGTGCCGGAATACCCACTGGATTAGATGTGGAAAGGAGTAATGGCATGTGAGTATTAAAGTTCCCCAATGTCTTTAAACCACCTTGTTTTGTCTTTCAGATGCGGGATGCAGCGCCGAAGACCTCCGGAGCGCACGAAGAGTAGGTAAGCCTTTGCCTTTCAGATACCGGAATGCTAACCTGTTCTTTCTTGTCTTTATAGGTGTTGCTGAAGACTGGATTCAGGATGGTAAGCCTTTGCCTTTCAGATGCCGGAATGCTAACCTGTTATTTCTTGTCTTTATAGGTGTTGCTGAAGACTGGATTCAGGATGGTAAGCCTTTTTCCTTAGGCCCAGGACCGGATGCAGAAGACACGATGAGCGTTCTGCTGCAGAGGTTGCAGAATAACGCAAAGCAAGATTCATCCACCGGGTGTGGTTTAAATAGCCTCCTGTAGTGCTTAGGTGTCTCCTTCCACAGCCACGCCTAAGTAAGAAAAGAGTTCCTGGTAAGAAAAGAGTTCCTGCCTTCCAGAAGAGTTCCAGTGTTCTGAATCTAGGGAGTGGCTCCAGCCCCACCCAACAGGAAAAGTAGTTCCAAACAGAAGAGGATCAGAGGCTCAACTGGCAGGCAAGTAAGCAGCATGGTCTGCTGAAGGTAAGTCCACCCAAGCATTATGAGCCCGGCGCTTCCAGCGCTGGGACTGCGCATATTTATGAGCCTGGTGCCACTGGCGCCAGGACTGGGTCCAAAAGGTCCCAATTGGGACTGGTTGGCAATCGGAACCTGGGTTATGGATCTGCTTCCAAGGGAGTTGGGAAAACCCTGACCTTTTGGAAGCAGAGATCATGACAGTACCCCCCCTCAAGGCCCCTCCCAAACCGGGCTTCTCCGGGGGTTTTGGCTTGTCAGGAAATGTTCGGTGAAATCTTTTGATTAGGCGAGGAGCGTGGACATATTCAGCAGGTTCCCAGGATCTCTCTTGGGGGCCGTAGCCTTTCCAGTCAATTAGGTAGAATAGTTTAGATTTGGAGATCTTGGAGTCCAGAATGCTTTTGACTTCAAACTCGAGTTCTCCATCCACTAGGATAGGTTTTGGAGATTTGGTTAGTCGGGTTTGAGGTTGCACGGGTTTTAATAGAGAGACGTGGAAGACCGGATGTATCTTCATGTGCGGGGGCAAGTCCAACTTGACCGCTACTGGGTTTACTATGGTAGTGATGGAATAGGGACCAAGGTATCTTGGGTTGAATGTGCGTGGCCCTTTTAGAGATATATATTTGGTGGATAACCAGACTTGATCCCCTACTTGATAGTGAGGGGCTTCCTTCCGATGTTGATCTGCTCCTTTCTTGTATTGTTCTTTAGCCCTTTGAAGGTGAGAAACAGCTTCGTTAAAGGCTTGGGTGATTGTAGAATGCAGGTAGTCTACTGCTGGTGTTTCAAGATCTTGGAGGGGATCCAACTCCGAGGTTCGAGGGTGACTGCCGTACAAAAGAAAAAACGGGGTTTTCCCAGTTCCCGAATGGACAGAGTTATTGTAGGCATACTCGGCTATCCAAAGGATATCTTTCCAAGTTTTTTCAGTTTGTTGCAGCATGCAGCGTAAATACTGTTCCAGAGTTTGATTGGTCCTCTCGGTTTGTCCGTCGGTCTGAGGGTGGTGACTGGTCGATAGTCTCACATCAATTTGAGCCGACCGACAGCAACTTCGCCAAAAATGAGAAATAAATTGACTATCTCGATCCGAAATTAGAACCGAAGGAAAACCGTGCAGTCGGACGATGTTTTCGAGAAATTCTCGGGCCAGAGTTGCTGCTGTTGGCAAGCCTTTGAGCGGAATGAAATGCGCCATCTTGGAGAATAAGTCCACGATTACTAGAATCGTATTGTATCCGGAGCATGGAGGTAGATCGGTGATGAAGTCCATAGAAAGCGTATGTCAAGGGCGAGGTGGGATGTCAATAGGGCGTAAGAGGCCTGCTGGTCTTTCCTTTTGACTCTTGTTTTGGGCGCATACGCCACAGGACATTATAAAGTCTCTGATATCTTTTTTCCAAGACGGCCACCAGAAGTAGCGCTTGATCTTTTCTGAGGTCTTGGCTATACCGGGATGACCTTCCATTAAAGAGTCGTGATAACAAGAGATTACTTTTTTCTGTAAATCTGTGCTGGGTAGGTATAATCGTTCTTGGAAATACAATAAGTTGTCCTTTACTGCAAAGTCCTTTCCCTGCAGATGCCAATTCTGTATGTCTGCTGGAGTTACAAGTTGCCTGGCTTTATCCTTAACTTCCTCTATGGATTCTGTGGCGATTACACCCAGAATTCTTTGTTCGGGAATGATTGGTACAGGTTTAGGGTTGACCAAGTGTTCTTCCACTCCCATCCGAGAAAGGGCATCGGCTTTACCGTTCTTTGTACCAGGTCGATAGGTAATTATGAAGTCAAACTCGGCAAAGAATAATGCCCAACAGAGTTGTCTAGAGGATTGGGCTTTTGCGGTCTTCAAATATTGCAGGTTTCGGTGATCCGTAATCACAGTAACGGTGTGTCGGGCCCCCAGCAGATAATGCCGCCAAGCCTTAAAGGCAGACTTGATAGCCAGAAGTTCCTTGTCAGTAATCGTGTAATTGATTTCAGGAGGCGAGAATTTGCGGGACCAAAATGCCACGGGATGCAACTGATTGGTTTCTGTGTCCTTTTGTGATAGAACTGCCCCCATGGCAAGGCTTGAAGCATCAGTTTCCACGATGTAGGGGAGTTCGGGGCGAGGGTGTTTTAAGATTGGTGCAGAGATAAATTTAGTCTTCAAATCCTGGAAAGCTTGTTCCGCCTCGGTAGACCATTCAAACGTTTGTTTTTCTTTAACAAGGCAGTGATGGGCTGGACTATTTGAGAGAATTCGGGGATAAACCTGCGGTAAAAGTTAGCGAAGCCTAACATGCTCTGCACACCTTTTACGGAGGATGGTGATGGCCATTTGAGAACTGCATCGACCTTCTTTGAATCCATACGCACTCCGCCAGGTGATAATATGAATCCCAAGAATTCAACTTCAGTCACGTTGAAAACACATTTTTCCAACTTAGCGAAAAGTTTGTGTTGACGCAATCTTTCGAGGACCATTTTCACGTGTTTCCGATGTTCAGATTCCGATGAAGAATAAACGAGGATGTCGTCAATGTAAACAACAACACATACATCTATGAGCTCTCTGAGGACATCGTTCATAAAATATTGAAAGGCGGCCGGGGCATTGCAAAGTCCGAAGGGCATGACCTGATATTCAAATAGCCCATACTTGGTGCGGAAGGCCGTCTTCCATTCATCGCCCTCTTTTACTCGTACCAAGTGGTAAGCTCCTCTAAGATCCAGCTTTGTATATATGCATGCTTTTCTGACTTGGTCCAGGAGTTCAGGGATCAAAGGTAACGGATATCTATTCTTAACGGTGATCTAGTTCAGGGAGCGATAATCGATACAAGTTCTAAGGTCTCCTTCCTTTTTTGGAACGAAGAACAAAGCTGAAGAAGCAGGGGACTTGGAAGGACGAATAAACCCATTTGCCAGGTATTGATCCAGGTATTGTCGAAGGTGAAGGTTCTCAGGCTCGGTGAGGGCATAAATTCTACTACAAGGAGGAGTAGATCCATGTATCTGGTCTATCTGGCAGTCATAAGACCTATGAAGAGGTAGAGAGTTAGCCTGATCCTTCCGGAAAACATCTTGGTATTCTAGGTATTCGGGAGGTAACTGGGGAGTTTCTGAAGAAATTGCGGCCAGTGCAACACCAGGTGGAGGGTGACAAGTAGAGACACATTCTGGAAACTGGACCGTTCTTGCTCGCCAATCGATCAGAGGATTGTGTTTCTCTAACCAAGGTATTCCTAGAATAATCTGAAACTGAGGGGCCTTGATCACATCGAACACGATCTTCTCATGGTGTCCATCTTGACTTACTAGCGTCACCTCTTGAGTGGTATGCGTTACTGGCCCGGAGGCTATCTCCGTACCATCCACCGTAGTATTGACGTCCTTTACAGCCTTGGGACAAAGAGTTAGATTCATCCTCAAAACCATTTCATGATCCACATAATTGCCGATGGCACCGCTGTCGACGTAAGCTTCAATTGCATGTAATCGATCCGGATTATCAGGGCTAATGAGGACCATAGGTATCACGAAATGCGAGGTCACGGAACTGGTTTTCACGCTCGGCAAGAGGACCTCTATTCTTGTCGGGCGAGGTCGTTTCCCTGCTCAGAGTTTGTAACTTTGGTAACTGCAGCTCCTACTGCCTTCTTGGCAGGTTTCACCGGACAGTCTCGAAGAAAGTGCCCTGAGTTTCCGCAATATAGGCATAATTGCAACTGTTTCCTCCTTTCCCGCTCCCTTTGTGTTAGAGGACCTTTCAGACCCCCTATTTGCATGGGTTCCCCGGAGTCTACTCCTTTGGAAGGAGTTGGCGGTTTGGAAAATACTCGAGCATCAAACTTGGAACGATCGGCCTTCCTGTTCTGCAGCCTGTGATCTATTTGAACGACCAAGTCTATATAATCCGAACAGTCTTGTGGGGGATTCACTACTTGGGCTAAAACGTCTTTGAGCTCTCCACGTAGACCTCTATAAAACAGCGTAATTCTTTTGTCCTCAGGCCATTGAGTTTCCACTATTAGTCTATTGAAAGATGCAATATAATCCAAAAGGTCTTGATTACCCTGTCGCAACGAAAGAAGCTCATTGTCCAAGGCCTGCCCCTGTGAATGTCTTGCGAACAGTTTTTCCATACTAAGCTGAAAGGCTTGAAAATCATGGAGAACCGGATCATCTTGATTAACTAGAGGGATCGACCAGTCTGCCGCATTGCCACTAAGGTACGAAAGTACAAAAGCTACTTTTGCTTGATCAGTTGGAAAGGCTGCTGGCCGGCATAAGAAGTGCAACCGGCACTGATTGATAAATACTGCAAACCTCTTTGGGTCACCAGAAAATCGTTCGGGCGGAGCCAGAGGTACATTCCCAGGTAGGTTGATCTGCACTGGATTCATAGAGGATGTTGAAGGAAGATTTGCCCCTGATGCGGGTAACAGGGTCTGTCCGGCTTGTGACTGTAGCCCTTGTCTAGCAAGATTGTCTGTTCTCTCCTTGGAAATAATTAGTTCCCTTCTTAGAGCATTCGTTTCCTGACGAGCTGCATGCACTTCTGCCCTTAGTTCCCCAAGTAACCGGGCTAGGGGGTCAGTATCCGAGGTTTCCATAGCGCCTGGGCGAGAGTTTTGCGGTAGGCTTTGCGTTCTGTAACGCTCACCTGATTCTCGCAGAGGCGCCGGTCTTGACTGGGCGACTACCGTATCTTCAAAGGTGATGTGTAGCACCCGGTTGGCTCTTTGGGCTAGACCTCTGTGCACTGTATGCCTGACGTGTAGAGTAAGATGTCTGCAGATAGAAAATATGGGGTTAATGAACTGGGGTTATTGGGGTGTCCCTATCTCTTTCCTCTTCTCCTCTCCTGTAGACCCCCAAAGGTTAACGCTCTCACCTTAGGTAAGTGAATGCCGAGCTCCCCATCTGCCTCGGGGCAGGGTGCTGTAACCAGTTTCTTCACTGGATAGGTAGCGCAGGCCTCTTGACTTCAGGGGACTGCTGTCCGTCGTTTACTGCACGAACGGTAAGTTTCGAGTCATTCAAATGTCTTTAAAGTCTTTAGTAATGATGTCTCTTGTTTTGCAGGGTTCCGGCGATGGCGGATGACGGGCTGAAGTGAGTTGAAGATGGAGCCCGTGTGATGAATAGAAGCGCCTGGAAGCACGTAAGTAAGCGCTTGTTGCCTGCTTCACTATGCGCTCTAACTGTCTTTTTATTTTGCAGGTACGAGTTCGGAGCGGCTGCAGGGTGCCGGAATACCCACTGGATTAGATGTGGAAAGGAGTAATGGCACGTGAGTATTAAAGTTCCCCAATGTCTTTAAACGCACCTTGTTTTGTCTTTCAGATGCGGGATGCAGCGCCGAAGGCCTCCGGAGCGTGCGAAGAGTTGGTAAACTTTTGTCTTTCAGATGCCGGAATGCAGTGTGAAGACCTCCGGAGCGCACGAAGAGTAGGTAAGCCTTTGCCTTTCAGATACCGGAATGCTAACCTGTTCTTTCTTGTCTTTATAGGTGTTGCTGAAGACTGGATTCAGGATGGTAAGCCTTTGCCTTTCAGAATCCGGAATGCTAACCTGTTCTTTCTTGTCTTTATAGGTGTTGCTGAAGACTGGATTCAGGATGGTAAGCCTTTTTCCTTAGGCCCAGGACCGGATGCAGAAGACACGATGAGCGTTCTGCTGCAGAGGTTGCAGAATAACGCAAAGCAAGATTCATCCACCGGGTGTGGTTTAAATAGCCTCCTGTAGTGCTTAGGTGTCTCCTTCCACAGCCACGCCTAAGTAAGAAAAGAGTTCCTGGTAAGAAAAGAGTTCCTGCCTTCCAGAAGAGTTCCAGTGTTCTGAATCTAGGGAGTGGCTCCAGCCCCACCCAACAGGAAAAGTAGTTCCAAACAGAAGAGGATCAGAGGCTCAACTGGCAGGCAAGTAAGCAGCATGGTCTGCTGAAGGTAAGTCCACCCAAGCATTATGAGCCCGGCGCTTCCAGCGCTGGGACTGGGCATATTTATGAGCCTGGTGCCACTGGCGCCAGGACTGGGTCCAAAAGGTCTCAATTGGGACTGGTTGGCACTCGGAACCTGGGTTATGGATCTGCTTCCAAGGGAGTTGGGAAAACCCTGACCTTTTGGAAGCAGAGATCATGACATCTACAGATAATAGTAGCACAGATTCTGACACTACCACAGGAGGAACCACCACAACAATTGCTGATCTACCTCACAGGCGAGCAACACAGAAGAACAACAAAGAGTTTTGGATATTGCATGCACCTCAGACTCATTTTATTTCAGGAAATGTGCCAAAGAAGAAAAGAACGGGGAGGGAGAAGATGAAAAAGTCAAGGGATGTTGACAAGATTTTAGCTGCAAAAAACTTAATGTTGAACTTGTCAAACAGAACATTAACTGCCCATAAGCCCAGAACTCTGAAAAAAGGCCTAAAATGTGTGCCTACTTAAAGTACGAATATTGTCAGTACCAAAGTGGAGATACACAGACTGATCCGCAAACTAAAACTGACACAAGATCGACCTGCCGATAACCAGGTATGTATCAAATTGAAACCTAAAAGCACTTTTACAGCCCCCATCAATGTACCGTCGATAGAGATTTTTGAAAAAAATGGTGTTAACAGATCTAAAAAAAACGACACTTTGGTAAACCCAAACATAACAACCTAAATAGAGGTGAACTGTCACAAATGTGGACCCTGTGCTCAGACACAAACATCACAATCCGCCCAGCCGACAAGGGGGGAGGATTAGTAACTTTTAACACAATTATCTGAATGAGTGTGAACAACAATTAAACAATACATCAGTCTATGCCAGATTAGAACATGACCCGACGAACGAGAAAATGATGGACCTAGAAACAATACTGAAGTCAGCAGAAGAGATGAAATGGATCTCGCACAAGACTAAAGCTTTCTATTCACAGCACATCCTCAAACGCGTCATTTCTACCTGTTGCCAGAAATACACAAGAGCCTAATAAACTCACCTGGATGACCAATAATGGCAGCAACAGGAGGCATTTTGCAAACATTAGGTACCTACATTGACTTTTTTCTTTAACCATTGACACAAAAAACATCTACGTATATTAAGACAGCACTCACTTCTTACAAATCCTTACTTCAATAGAACTAACGGATGAGAATATTCTAGTCACAATAGACATGTGCAGTTTATACACCAGCATTCCTCATGACCAAGGGCACAAAGTGGTGGAATTGCTGCCCTTACAAGAAGACTCAATAGGAGCTTAAAAAGAATTCACCATGGTACTCCTACAATTCATTTCTCATAACTCTTATTTCAAGCACAATGAAACATTCTATTTACAGACCTCAGGCACAGCCATGGGAGCTACCATGGTACCACCTACACAAACCGTTTCATGCTTAAATTTGAAGTAACTCACATACTTAACCATCCTATATGGTCCGAAAACATCAAGACATGTGTTCGCTAGAACAATAGTTTTGGAGTGTGGCATGGAAGGCCTGATTGACTTAAAGAATTCTTCATTTAGATGAACACAATTGACCCCAGGATCCAGTTAACTGTAGAGATTGGTAACCCAGGAATACACTACCTCGGTGCACCAACTATCTACAACATTGTTCACTAAACTCACCAATAGAAACAATCTATTGCATTGTTTAAGTTTTCACCCACAGAAAACACTAAAGAATTTACCCTACGGGCAGATGCTTAGAATAAAAAAAAAATAGTAAAGGACCCAACAGAATGTGAAGCTCAATTGTCTAAATTGTGTACCAAGCGGAGAGAAAGAGGATATCCAGAGGCAGACCTGAGAATGGCGTGTCAAAAACAAGTACCCAAACACGAGAGAATCTTATGATAAAGAAAACGGAAAGAATTACACCTCCAATTGTATTTGTCTCTAAATTCTCATCTCAGAGTAAGCAAATCAAGAAATTAATGACTAAACATTGAAACATTTTGTTCAGCGATGTGAGACTTTTTTGGAAATCTTCCCACTTTGGCTTACCAAAAAAGCAATAATTTAAGGGGCCTACTTGTCAACACAAAAACCAGTACCAAACAGAGAATAAACACCAAAAATCAAGGTACTTTCCCATTCCTGGACTGCGGTAACTGCAATAGCATCATTAAAGGAACAAAAGTATTTCATCCTAGTACTGGCAAGAGAATACATTTGAGAGTATATGCAACTTGTTTTACAGAAAACGTAAAATATTGCAAAAGATGCCCGTTTGGTGTCTACTATGTGGTGGAGACAGGAAGAAAAATATGCATAAGCATGAGTGAACACAAATCATGCATCAGGAATATGAACACTACATCAGCTGTTGCAGGACATTTTAATGAGAAAGGACATAGTATTTCCCCAACTGAAGTTCCAAGTGTTGGAAACCATAGATACAAAAGGCCAAAGAAGAGACCTTAAAAGACTGAGGGCACAAAGAAAAGCCTACTGGATTGACCGGCTTGATGCATTAAGCCTCAACTGAATAAATGAAGTTTGGGACCTCAATTGTTTTCTCTAAAAGAGCATGGTGGCTCAATTTATGACACATGATGAACCTATGTAGTGACACATGGAATGAATGAAGTTTAGGACCTTAATGGTTTCCTTTTGAAAAAAAGCTCATTGGCTTTACTTTTGACACTTGGTGGATCAATGTAGCCAAATGGCTCATCTCTGGTACAGCATATTATTTTTTTACATTGTTTTCTTAAAATATGTTTTGGTCTTTACCTATCCAACCATTACATTGAATGTCATGTGCTTATTTTTTGAAACGTTAGTACGTTAGCAGTATAGTTTGCTATATATACTCCTCCCAGAACAGCAGATCAATGTTTATAACACTTATAACATACGCTCTGCAGTTTTCACTTGAATCAATTTTAATTCACATTTCTCTTCTACTAATACAGGCCTCGGTAGCCGGTGCAACATCTTTTAGAACAGTAGTACTTTAATTGTGGTAATCCATTCAACAGAAATGTAGTCTTTACCCAGCTCGCCGGACTGTCACATCTAAGTAGATAAGATATAATTGCTTACATTCTAATAGTGTTTAAGGCACTATTGAGTCATTATAACTATTCTGCTGTTCACATGTGGCAAATTGTCAAATACAGCAGTTATCTAATGATCCTATATTGTGTGAACCCCCTTCTAAAATGGCTGCTTGCATATTCCATCAAACACTGAGCAAGTCATGTTATATGTCTAGCACTGTTGCCATAGAAACTTTATGTTTATAGTGGATGGTCAAGGTCTGATGTCATGGAGATACTCTTCCCCGATTGCTTGGAGCATTGGTCTTTTGTCATTTAACTGTAGAGGTTCCAGCCCAGGCAGTTAGCACCATTTACACTGGGTGGTGGGAACCAAGCTCCTGTCCTACCCTGTTCCTAATAGATGTTACCTGAAGACCTGAATAAAGAAACTTGTACTTAACCTCATCTTCTGCCTCAAGAAACCTTCTTTTTCACATATATGAATTGAACAATATTGTAGCTGATATCTCAGCTACTAAGGTAAAATGTTTGCTTATTGATCATCTGAAAGACATTACAGAAAAAGGCATAGTACCACATCGTTCATTCATAGTATCTTGTATACTAATCAAAAATGCTATCAAGTGGTAAATTAGACCAATATCATTACCCATCATGAACAAGTTCCAAATTATGTCAATGATTTCACCTATCACTTGTATTTTGCTGTGTGCCAAATAATATTATCTGCGTTTAAGCTCAAGGCTCTAGCATACCATGAGCAGATTACTCCTGTGGTCTCCATTTCATTGTTCCTGCAAGGTCTGCATGTTATTTCCGTTCTTGAGATACCCAACCTACCTGCTGTAATCTTCAAACATTCTGCGTGATTACAGCTGATTTTCATATACTCATGCAGAACAAGACTGTTAGGAAACAGATGGGCATTGAGGGGGAAACTACAAAGATGACCGATATATTCAATGGGGCTCATTATAATCTACTAGGGAAGGGAACATTGAACCCAAACCTTCCCCAAGCACACCTTCCAACACCATCTTGTTGCCACTGCCTTCTGTGCACATGGACGTGCAGCTGCTTCAGCTCCTTATTACGCTGCAGAGGCTGGAAGAGCAGGGCACAGAGGATAGGAGGAGGAGAATTAGAGGTGGGAGGAAGAGATGCCATGCATGGGGAGCACACAATCCCTGGGTCAGGCCCTCACCCTGGACCTTGACAGGCACCAAGCTAATCACCCTGAACAGGGGGACCATTGCTGAGCTGCTCACCCTGATCTAGGATGACATATAGAGAAGGTTCAAGATCAGGGCAACCTTACCCCTGCTGTTGAAGCTTGTGTCAGTCCTGCATGTCCTGGCAACTGGCACCATCCAGCACACCTTGGACATGTTGCAGGGCATGTCCCAGCCATATTTTTCAATGTGCCCGTGCAGGTGCTAGAAGCACTCCTGTGCCATGTCTCCCAACACATCTCCCTCCCAACCAGCCCAGATGAATGACATGAAGGCACGTTTCTATTCAGCAGTGAAGGCACACCCCTGTATGCTCATTCCAGAAAAATACAACCTGCTATGGAAAAAAGATCAAGAGATTTCTTGCAAGGATACCTTTTAATTCTACAAAATGTAAGGGTGCAAGTAAAGAACTCTGCTGCTTGAGAACATTCTGTCTTTAAGTGATACAAATATAAGCTTATAAGGCATCACTGCATCATCGCCATATAGTAAAAATCTGCGTGGCTGGCTGGTGAGACCCTATACATGGGCCTGCTCCATAGGGGATGCCAGGCTACTATTGTTTCCAGTCTTGCCCGTCTGTCTTCTCTCATGAGCCCGCTGGGCTCATTTCTGCAGGGAATGAAGGTCGGGCATTTCACATGTTGCTATTACAGAGTTACTATAGCAAGAGAAGAGAGGGTCCCAGGAATGCCCCTCCTCACCCACATGAACATGACAGGATGAACAACCAGGAATGCTTGAAGTCATCCATCTTATTTCGGATGAACCCCAAGTGCACCCTTTTCTGACTCGTATACGGAAAGGTATCCCCTCAATCAACCATACAGACCCAATTCAGTGCATATTCGTACAGGGATAGGAGAGACCACAGAAAATGTGGATGGGAATACCCTAATGGACAGTCTCAATTAAGCACCAAGAAGCCACAATGCTGATGTCATTAGTGACACAATGACATAGCAGCATTAGTCATGATGCACACTCTCAGCCCTGCACCGCATTTCATCATGTTCGGGAGAATTCTCCAGGATGGCTCATTTCCCTTACCTACTGAGTAGCAGCTTTTCTGGAATTCTAGGATTTATTTTGTTCACCTGGTGTGAGCCTTTTTTCCCCACTCTTACATGTGTTTTGCTGCATGTTTTTAACATTTTTGTGTTTATAGAATGTGGAGCCTCACCTACTCCATAGGCATCATCTTTTTGCTGTGTGTTCAACAGCACCTTCAGTGCAGTGACACAGGGTTGTCTTTTTCCAACTTCCCACTTTAATCTCAATTTTCTGGGACTGACTACTGTCTCCCAGAACATGTAAAGTTGCCATTGACTTTATCAGTCTTTTTAAACTCACAGACCCAGTACAAACTATCTTATATAGAGTTCTGGAAAGGGTTAATAGTTATCCCTTTTTGTCTGTTTTTCTTGGAACATTGTTTTGTTCCCTTTTCATTAAGATTTGGCTGGTGGCAGTGGTAACTACCATATTTTTCCTACCGCGGTTATTTTAAAAAGCCTTGGTATTGTTTTAGGCTATCTTAGTAGCCTCGAACTTAAACTCGCTGGACCATATTTACTTTTATATGTTTCCGGCTGGGTTTATTCTCCATTTCTTTTTGTAAAAGTCTTTCTCGTTTTTTACTCTGCGCGCCAAACCAGGTTTGGTTCCTTTGTTCGCCATCCTTTGGCGGGCTTCTGCACAGAAGCCCTCCTTAGGCGCCTGAATGTCTGAGGGGGACAGGATGTGAGGGAGGGCTTTGAGACTCCCTGCACAGGCTCTCCTTGGAGACCCATGTCGCACTCTAGTATGATTGGCTGTCACCCTGCTGTGTGATTGACAGCCAGGCTATGTGAATGGGGGAAAACTGCATAAAAAGCAGGTCTCTGGGACTGAGAAGGCAGAGTCACCACTGGATCGAGAGAACCGAAGAGAAGCTGACAGAAGAGGACCTCTACCACGAATGAACCTCCCAGTGAAGCCCGGCTGCGGGTCCAAATCTTCAAACTTCGACAACAGGGAAGATCTGAAAGGAATCTTCTCCCCTTGAGCTAGTGGGAACAACCAGTTCGCCAAACAGCAAGCCAGGCCTCCCAGCTCTGGTCAAATTTGCTGTGCACAGCTACAGTGAGCCGGATAGCCAGGAGGAACGGACCCTACTTGGGTTTTAAGGAGCGCACCCTTTATTCGTTGCTTGGCTCTGCTGCTGGTTTCTTCCTTGGGCAGTGCAGGACCCTCTAGCCTTCCTACTTCGTGTCAGTCTTACAGTCGCTTCAGGAACCGTGAGTCTGCAGGACCTGCCAGGAACGTCTGCCTCAGCTACAGCCTTCTTCTCCATTTAAGGTACTGTTCAAATCCGGTCTTTCGTTCCGTCCGACCGTGGGAAAAGAGTTTGAAATCTTTTGCCAATCCGAGGGTTCGTCCTTCTCTCTTCTTTAAAGTAACTTTTCGTCCAACCAACTTCGTTCTGAACTCTTGGCAAAGACTTAACAGCGAACTACTCTTCACTGTGTGATCCTCTGCAAAGACTTTGGTGAGTTGACTTTGGCCCAGGCCTCTTGATTTGATTTCCTCACTGTAGTTACTCTTTCTAGATTACCCTGATTACTTACTTGTTGGTGCTGTTAAACTTTTGTCTAACTTTGTTTTTCCCTCCCTTTTTAATTACTAGAGTGCCATTTTGCTCACACTTCATGTTGAGCTTAACTTGTCCAGACTCTATTGGGTGTGGTGTAGTGTATTAAGATTGTGATTTCTCAACTGCTTGATAATAGTGAAATGTTTTATAACTGATGTGTAAATAAATGTACATTCTTTTAATCAGAAACCTTGAGTTAGTGTCTGTTTGAACAATAGTAATTGCTGTCCTTTTTGTAACTTCCGATACTGCTCACTTTACACTTGAGATAAGTCTGGCTGCTCAGCCATCACTACCGCTTTACTGTGTAGTACAGGCTTGTACCAAAGGTGAATTTGTACTGTCACTTGTAGTCTTAATTGTGTGTGGTGTTCCCAAAGGGTACTGCATATGATTCTGCCTAACACATGAACAAACATTTGCATACAAAAATAAAATACACAGTTCTACTGCTAGAGGATGGATACATATACATACTGTGAACTCTTTTATTATTGTTCTCATTAGCCAAATGCAGTAATGCAGAAATGCAAGGCAACAAGAGATCCAGAGCAAGCTTACAGATGCTTACGGCAATTAACCCTATGGTAAAGGAGTATATATGGATCCTGGTAGGACCATGTGTGACTTCTAACTTATAGGTTACTTAGAATAACACGAGCATGTAGAAATAACAACACAAGATTAAGGAAAATTACGGAGCACGATTTGAGAAGAGCTGATTCAGGCTGCACGCAGCGCAAAGCAGGCCCACAGCCAAGACCAGAGATACACTGTCAAATTCCAAAATCTAGATGACAAGGGACTAGCTGCAGGAAAATGGAATTCATACTCATAAATGCACGCTCAAGGGTTCGATTTTGTGGTCTACAAGCCCCTGATGTAGCTCAGCCAGACAATGGGCATTCACCCATGGTGTTAAAGCAGAGCCGATCCCAGCAAACCAGACGAGTAATGAAACAAGTGTTGCAACGTAGGAGCACACTCTCATAGGCAAAGGTGGTATACTACCAGTTACAATACAGACACATAATCATTTCACATTAACTTGAGGAGGTGCACAGAGAGCGGAGAACCAAATAAAGTCCAAGACCTGGGGAGATCAGCTCTAGCCAATCATGAAAAAGAAAATCAGGGGTGGATTGCAGGGAGCAAAGCACCAATGGTAAGCCCACTATTCTGCAACAATGTAATGGACAGTTTCTTGGGGATGGAACATGCCAGCCACTTGAAATGCGTGTAGAATACCCTCTATAGGGTATTTCCATAAGGGTTACCAATCTCAATACCCAATCATTTGTGGTGAGAGGTTTTTCGGGGAAGGACCCAGGAATTTTGTAATTTGTACACAAAACCTGGACTGAGAGGTACTTCAGAATCTCGATTGTCTTGTGTGATCCCTGTTGTTTTTTTAAAAATAAACCACAGTTCTTACTTGCCGTTGGCAGAGTCCTCCATTTATTCTGGTGAAGGATGTTGGGCCCTTCAGAGTCGGGCAGAACACCAGATGACCTCTGGAATACCAGGGAACCATCACAATACAAGGTAATGCTACTACATTATTATGGCATGCACCTTGGAAACTTGGGGACTGGTACCGGTGGAGGAACACGATCATGCTGACCCACACATCCTATGCTCGGTTCATATTGCACTCTCTGCACCCACGGCTTCCACCTTTGTTTTGAATGATAATTTATTCCTCCCTGTAGCTCGTAGTCCAAAGGTTATGTTTATGGAATAAGGTGAAATGGTCGGGTTCGTTTAGATCTCTGACCATTGGTTTTATGGGTGGTGGTCTGAGGTCACTGACTATCGGGGAATTCAGGGATATTGGACTGGGTCAGTGGTGGGTGCCATTACTCCTGGTGGGCTGGGTGGAGGTTGGACGTCAGCTGTTGGCCTGGCTGTGATGAATGTGCACAATGAGGAGCCTGGTGCTGTCTCATGGCCTTGCAGGGCGCATTCCTCTCTGGGATAACAAGTAATTGAAACAGTTAAGGAAAAAAAGGACATTTCTATGAGAGTTAGCAGCGCTGGTTCATCTGCCCTCAGTGATTGGGCCTATTCAGGGGTCTCTGCCGGGCCTACATTTACCACGCGGCCATGCAGGACTGAATGTGTCTACTGTAACTATAAAATGGCGTCTCTGGCGTCGTCTATGCATCTATAATTCCTGCAATATTGTGTTTTTGCCAAGTTTCTTAGCACAGTCCTCTCCCCCCTGGTACATCACATGTCTATCTATGGGACTCACCTCACTCTAAAGCACATAAGTGGCAAAGGCACATTTCCTTTCCAACAGCCGCCAAAACCCAATGTTATTGTGGCACCCCAGGCATCTGAAGAGATATACTGCAACCGGAAGCAGTACCACTCCCTGAATGTCCAGGTCACATGTGATCGACTTCCTCATTACCCACTGCTGTGCCTGCTTCCTGGTTCCACCCACAACGCCATGGTCCTGTGGAACAGGAGTACCGGGATACATGGAGAGGCACAGAGGTCACGGTCGTGAATATTGGGCTAGAACAAGTGCTACCACAAAGACTATTCTCGCAGCACAATAGCGCAGGGATTACCATAACTGAACACTGCCTGCTCTGTCAAGGTCCTCTACATGCAGCATATGCCCTCACACCCTTGCACATGAGAGACTACTACCCACAGACACTAGTACCCTTAAACACCCATCAGGGCACATGCATGGGAGCACCACACAGGCCCAACACAGGCAGCACGGCATGCTGCCCTGTCAATCACAGACCCTGAAAGTGAAAAGTGCTGGCTGTGAGCTGTGTGCATGATGTTCCACGACAGAGCAAATATACCCCCCGGTGAATGGCACCATATGCAAGTACTGGTATGGTAAATCATGTAGCATGACAATGCTTGTCAAATGCATGCAGACTATCAATTAACATGCTGTTGTAATGTGTAACACATCCACAATGCCCTGTGTCTGACACCTATGACCTTTGCCTTTGGCAGTGACTCTGGATACCCCCAGCTACCATGCCTGATGACACCAGTGCAGAATTCACAGACACAACAGAAGGTGGCCTGCAATGGAACACCCGTCCAGACCTGGCCCTGCATCAAGTGGCCCTTCCACCTGCTGAAGGCTCATTTCCGGTGCTACACCATTCTGGAGGGGCCCTAATGTACAGGCCAGAAGTCGTGGGACAAATTGTTCTTGCCTGTGCCATGCTGCATAACATATGCATCAGGCGGAATGTTCTACTGCCCTCTGATGAGGACATGCCTCCCCCAATAGATGAGCACTCACTGCCTGCGGGTGCTGTGCTGCCACGCACTGAGCAGGAACAGGGTAGGGGTGGATGTCTCGTTCAGCAATAATTGATTGAAGATTTCTTTTGATGACAAATGAAATGCAGTTGCTACACATTCTCTGTATATAGTCACATTATTGATTAAACAATGAATTTCTTAGCATTGCTTTCAGTGAACACTATTTAATGTGCAAATGCAAACAACCCTCCCCAAAACACTTCCCCCATCCCTGATGACCTTTACCAAAAACCCTCCCTAAACATCATCCCCAAAATACCTCCTCCCTTCCCAATGACTCTCCTCAAAAACGCAACCTAAACAACATCCCCAAAACATTCCATGCAGAGTGGCGTTCAGTTTCCCCAGAAGTCCGGACTATTATTTCCAGTCTCACATTAGCTGTAGAAATAAGATTCATTATTCTTTGGAGCTAACAGATAAGATGACAGAACAATTTTGAACAAATACTGTTTTGAAAGTGGTGAAACGTGTGTCAAGGTTTTGATTGAAGTTTTGACTCAATGAGGACTTGAATATAACTCCTAAAGTTCTTTCAATAAACAGAATTTCAATGTTAAAGAGATTTCAATTGAAGAATCAGATGTTTTGAATCAATTAGGTCTTGATCATAACATGATATAAATGGAGTGTCTCAAGGCTTAGGATGAACAGAATCTGAAATATTGTAATTTATTTTTATTTTTTTCTTATTTGTTTAATAAACAAGAGATTTTTACAAAAAAGAAACAAAGTAAATTAAGTAAATTATTCTCAGTGTTTGTCTCTTATTCAATAATCTGTCAAAGTCCCTAGTATATTTATAGGGGCTATTTCCGATGAAACATGTTATTGACAATGCACTCAAGAATTTTTGCGGTTGCGATTTGCCAACTAGTTCTATCGCCACCAATCAACCTGTGCCACCATGTCTCTTCATTCGGTGGAATGTTGTTCCCAAACAGATTGTTCAGATATTGAAGTCTAATCAGGTAAGTTCCTGAGCATGAGAGCAACGGATTCCGTATGGTTTCTTTATTGTAAACCAGCGTTTCTTGGCAATAGCGGCAATTGGCTGTCTGGGAAAGGCCTCTGATGTAAAGAACTTCATTTGTTTCTAGCAGATTGAGCCTGGCTCTTAGGTATAGATCACAGGTGGCTTTATTTAGACATTTCATTATGAGGTTTTGCAGTTCATTTAATTTTTTTTGTGTTATGCGGTAAATGTAAGGTCAATATGTTTTTTGCCGCCATTTCTATAGTCTTTGCCCAATCTAGTTCTTTGATTTTTCGTAGCACCTTCCCTGGATTCTGAATGAGCTCATCTTCTTGGCTAACAATTGAGTCCAATAACAATTCATTTTCTTTTTTCCATCTTATTAGTAGGTCACATCTGTCGTCTTGCATTTCTTTATTAATCATTTTGTATATTTGGTTACTGTCTGCCATTCTGCATTTCCTGTATAGCATTAGGGAGTTGCAGTTTACCTTGCATTGGAGTGACAGAAGGCTCAGTTCATGTCTCATGGCTACTCCAAATGTTGAATTAGGGAGACCTAGAACGGATCTCCAAAAAGTGGCTTTTAATTTAGGCCAGACCTCACTTGGAATTGTTGGAATTGCCTCGACCCCATACGTCACAGAGGGGACGACCTTCATTTTATAGAAATTGATTGTCGGAATAAGTGAGTATCGGCCACATTTTTTGTCAATGACTTTTGCCTGAGCCGCCAACTTTTTGATTTTTCCTTGTAGAATTACTTGCATTGGATTTTCACGTTTGGAGCTGTCCAGAGTGACTCCCAGATATTTAAAGCTCCGGACTGTCTCTGTTTGTTTTTCTGCCATGTACCATTTGTTTTTATCTGTTTTTCTGATGGCTTTTTGCAAGATCATTACGTTTGCTTTTTCTTTATTGATCTCTAGATGATTTTCTCTTGTGTATTGGAGTAGGTTATTCAATTGATGCTGTAGGCAAATAGGTGTGTGGTCAAGTAATGTGAGATCCTCTGCATATAAAAGCCGCAAAATTGTTGTACCTCCAATTTTTGGTGGACATGCTCGCACCAATGCTTCTGTGTTCTGAAAATCACCTATATAGGCCAGGAAGAGAGATGATGCTAATGGGCACCCTTGCTTTACCCCGCGTGTGGTTGTGATCTCTGCTGATAGATCCCCTTGTCGATTTAATCATACTCTCATTGTTGTTTTGGAGTGTGGGACATGTATAAGCGCGAGAATTTCTTTTGGACAATTCCAGTCTAAGAGTTTCTTCCAGAGGCAATGTCTTTCTATGCGATCAAACGTCTGCGTGAAGTCAGGATACAGAGCAAGAGAATTTTGCTTGCAGTCCCTGAGTTTTTTTTTAAATCCCGCTTGAAAATGGTTGTTACAATTTGCAGATGCTGCCCAGGTTTGAAATTCTTTCATCAACAGTGACCCAAACAATTTACCAATAGCATCAAGCAGTGCTATTGGCCAGAAATTATGAGGGTCACTCTTGTTCCCTTTTTTATAAATAGGGATCACTATCGCCGAGGTCCAAGATGGTGCAAGTGACTTCGTCTCTGCACATCTTCAGAAGATTATGCTGAGTAGCACTGCCCATTCTGTGAGATGGGTTTTTAGTTCAAAATTTGTAATTCCATCGGCCCCCGAGGCCCTGCAGTTTTTAAGCTTTTTAATGACATTTTCTATGTCTTCCCTATTTTCAAGATTGATTTTTGTTCATCACATACAGATTGAAACACAGTTTTGAAATGTATTTCCCAAGTGTGCTGCCCAATATTGTTTGGTATTACATCTGCCATTGGCGTATTGATGGATCTCAGCAGGGACCAAAAGTCTCTTGAATTATGGGTGCTTATGGCTTCGGCAATGGATTCTGCGTCCTGTTGGTAGAGCTTCGCCCGATGGAATCTGACCAATCCCTTATAGTCTCTTGTAAC